>NC_086335.1:23748591-24948591 GCF_032445375.1 Bacillus rossius redtenbacheri | reverse complement strand
CAAGAGTGATAGGAAATTTTTAAGGTACTCTAAGATTTGAAACACAAGTAATCGTGTTGAAAATAGACCTTTATTCGCTATAGTGTCTGTCCATGGCTTCAATGGAATTTAAGAATGAAATATGGGTTTATGATACTTAAAATATAACACATAACCCTATTGGTAAGTCTATAAAAATTTTCACAATAGTAATATTAACACAAAATTCAAGCTCAGAGTTGAGAGTTTAGATTTTCGAATTACGAGTTACGAAAGTATGTAAAAGTATGATAAAGTATGTACATGTATACAAAAGTATTGGGGAAAAAAATACGAAATAATGCGCTGTTGTTGCCATTTGCAACTGGCTGCAAATAAGTTTAAATTCCAAATTATTTTTTCTAACCCTATGCCATCGAGCAATATTCGTTACATATGTTACGTTCACTCCGTTACCTAATCACTTCCGTTACCCTGTGATTCTGATGTTACTCTTACAGCTGAAAAAAACGTTTCATTAAAAATAAACTCATAATAATCTTGTTGGTGCATTGACGAATCCGTCAGGTTTAGACAACAGCAAACACAATATTCTGCTTCCACAAGCTTGTCATAGAACTGGGAGGACGAAGCACAGCATTGTTTCAACGAAGATAAACATTTCTGGAACTACAAAGATCTCTTCCTGTCATTAGGGTGCTTTCCTGGATGAAAAGCCCGCAAGTTTACTGCAAATTATGAAAATAAAAATGTAAAAAAAATTCCATTGGTCACCAATTACAGAAATCCCACTGCTTTTTCGCAGTGAGCGAAAACATGGACCTTTCCTTGGCTTGCTGCCAACATAACTGTTGTATCCAAGACGACGTACATGTTTAGGTATACTTTCGCAATAACGGAATATAATGTTTTTTATGTTTATTTTGATTATCTTAAAAAAAGGATGGAATTCAATTTCCCGTGTCTTACGCCTTCATTTTTATCTTTGTTTAATACTAAGCAATGTTTACAAGTTCTCTCCCCAACACCCCCTTTTTTTCTTCAAAAATTTCTTTGAAGGTTTAAAAATGAGCTCCTTCTATACGATATGTAATGAATTTCCGATATTTATTTTATCACCAAATCCAATTTAATTATTTCATCTGAATTACATAAATCGGCAAAGGTTTGTTAAAAACATGAGGGTAGTTATTTTCCCATATTAATATTGAGTTATCTAAAGAACGTCTACAAGTAAAACAGTTCCGATTATATCATTCAAACCTAATGACGAAATGTAAAACTGAATTTACTTATGAGTGATAGTTACATGAGAGTGTTCTCGTTGCTTCCAAAAATAACTTTGCTCAACAGTGTCACAAAATCCACAGCGACAATTTTTTTTTTAACTAAAAAATCATTATGGACCGTCACAACGCAAACTTTTTTCTGAAACGAAGGTACTTGGTTAATTTTTTAATTTAATTAGCACCTGTCAGTTGGTTGAGTTTTCGAAAAAACAAAAAAACATCCCGGGGGAAAATGGAGATTTATCGGGCGCGCAATTTAGATAATGTGTTAGCCGCTAGAGTATCTTCGCGCAGGTGATGTGACAAAACGCGTGAGAGTTAATGGCTTGCCGCTTGCTGACAACATTTTTGAAACTGTTTAAATTAGCGCCACCGGCTCCGCGGATGCTATGGTTCCGCGTATGGTTTCTGTTTCCTGCTGAGTGCAAGAAAAGTAACTAAACAAAAAAGTACACATATAATCGGCCAAAAATTTAGCTAAGAACTTATACACGTGCTTCAAATATAGCAACTATTTCCCAAAAGTTCATCTCTGTCTCGGATATGTTCGCATCAGTTTAAATTGTCATCAAAGAAAACCTTTTTAAGAACAAAATCTCATCGAGGCGTACAGAAATCTTTTAACATGTTTTTTTCTCTCTGGTAATACATGTAGTTTAAGTGGTTTTCAGCACTTGAGATTGATCACCTTGGGAAACTGATCAGAATACGTACACAGGAACAACTTTCCGAAGGTATTTAAGGGCGTCAAACCTTGGCTGATGAAAGTCACTCGGATATTTTGTTTTATAAGTTTTGCAATTCTTTTTTTTTCCAATCTGCAGTAGGGTAAAATAACCGCTGAGAAGACAAGTTTGAAAGCTTTTAATTATTTTTTTTTAGTTTAAGTGTTCTTTATCGATCGCCACGGGTTTTCCTTTCGGCGGTCACTTAGAGGTTCTGCAGACGCCTCTAATGAGACCACTCCCGTGGCAAACCAGAAATCATTTCTTCTCTCTCCACCACTTTTTCCCCTTCGTCACTCTCTCCCCCAGTTGTTGGAGGAGGCGGAGGGGAATCTCTCCAGCCGCCGGCCCGCTGCCAGCGCGGTAACGATGACTTACCGCAGGCACTCCGGGAAGTTCCGTGTTAAGCCCCTCTCCTCCGGCGCGCGGCCGCCCGCAGTGTGGCCAACCGCGAGGGGACTTGGAGATGAGTGGTCCTCCCTCCCTCGCCAAACACTGAGCTACATGACGTGTGTGAGGACTTGGGCAGGGTGGGAAGGGGAGTTTCCGCTTGTTGACTATGCCTCGCACGAGGAGTCACCGAAAAAAAAAAAAAAAACAACCCCGTTTGGCCGTTCATGGGAGACAGAAGGGTTAAGGTGAAGGATGGGGCGTCTGGCCTGGGCGTAGCGGCAGAACATCAACTACACTACGCGAATTCACGAGTTACTTGTACAAGTAGATGGCTGGGGGGAGGGGGGGGGGGGGAGCGAAAAAAATTCATGAGCCTGTGAGCGCGTTTTCATTACATAAGCGAGTACATTTTTAACGCCCCCGCCTACTTTGGCACACACACTGTGTGCAGAACTTCAGAGGAAACATTGCGAATTAAAAACTGCTCAATGTACACAACAGGAGTCAGCTTACGAAAAGCATTTAAGAACATTCTGAGGGTGGATGAGTAGTTCTGTTTCCATATTTAGTTTTTAAATTTTATTTTTAGGAGAGTGAAAATGGCTTAAACGAGTAGGCTATAGACATTTTGATGAAATTCATTTTTTTTTTTTAGATATTTCTAAAAACTTTTTTTAATCTAAAGTGCGTTTGGTAATCAACCTATTTCTACTACAGTTTATTATTCAGTATGAAAAAAAAATGTAAATATCAAATCACATGAAAATATTACACCAAATTTCATAATATTTATTATCAACATACAGTAAAATTTTCAATTCCTAATAAATTATTTGACGATTTTTATTGATAAATAAAAATTATAACTACTGATAGTATAAAAGTTCTTTTATTTGATAATTAACTTTCACAATAATTGGTTTAATAAATCAAATTAAAGATTTGATGCAGGTAAAAATCAAATGCAATTATTAGAAAACAGTTTTGAATGCAAATTTAATCAAGTAAGAGTAGGTAAATGGTTCAAATACCTTAAATAAAAATATTTAAATTTATATTGAACCACAGTTAATTCCTTTTATGGTAGTAATTTTTATAACTTGAATATTTTTGTAAATATAACAGTTTATGTACATTTATCATTAAATAAATATGAACTGTTTTTTTAATAAACATTAATTGACTTTTTTTCTGGTATAAATAAAAACAACTCTTAATATTAAATTTTATTGACAGTGGTTAACCAGCAGCGATAATATGATATATCTGATTAAAAATGAACAAGGGTTTAAAATCATCTAAAAGTGTAGAAGAATATAAGTAAAACTATTGTAGCATGTATTGGCCTATCCGAGCCTTGGTTCATGGCTGTGGTGCCGTAATGCCGGCCGCCATCTTGGTTTGTGATGTCAGGGCGGTCATAATGGATGACCTTAGACTTTGGCTGTGACTTCCGCGGGCATTATGAGTAACCTTGAAACAGGCCACCAATATGGATTCCGCTATTTTGTTTTCTAAAATTTTCTGCCATTTGGTTTTCTAGAAATTTTCACGAACAAGGATTTCGCCATTTTGAATTATGACATCACGCCTGCCATTTTGTTTTCGTCTGCTGAAGGTTGACTTTTTGGATTTTTTCTGCTAGAGGTTGCCAATTTGGATGACGAAATGTTCACTTTGTTTGTTTCTGTTGTTTGTTCCAAGAGTGCGACAGCATAGCTCTTTCTCATGAACAGAAGGCTGATGTTCCATTACCTACTAGTTATATTATAATCCTAAAAAACATATTAAATTTAATTTTTTATTTAAATGTTTTGGATGGGATGTGATTCGAACCTTGGCAGCTCGGACCTCTGATATGGAAAACACATGTCTTTGTCCACATGGCCATCGAGACATTAATCAAACCATGAATTAAATATTATATATATATATAACACTAGCAGCACTGTTTCATTTACAGGCCAAGTTGTCATCTTTATTTTCAATACTTGCTACTAGGAGCGCTAGTTTCACGGAGTGCACACATCGTCAAGTTTTGAGGATCTCTCCTCCGAGTTGATAACCCAGCCTTCACGCCTCAGAAGGGTTTATAAGTCTGGGGCCCCATGGGCGTGGATGCGGATACGCCGCATACGCAACCAGGACTCGGCTGACCAGTAAGTTGGATGCTCCCTTAGCCCTCTAGAGACATCGCTTCTGGCGCCTGCCTCAGTCTCCCGCCTCACACTGGGACCCCTCAATCACCCAGTGAACCCGCGGTCCGGTGGAGGTCTACCCAACCTCTCCCAGCTGACCAGGCTGGTACCGGAGCATTCTCGTCGCTCAACACGTCGGCATGTCATCGGGCTGATACCTGCCCCTAAAGCACTCGGGGCACCACTACCAAGTACGAGTCCTACCTCACCAAGAATCCTGGGCCTTAGAGGAAACCTCAGCGGGGACCATTCAAACATGGTGGATTCTCCCCGTACTGCGACCGACTTTTGGTCTCGTCGGCAGACTGTTCGCCGGTAGCTGACCAAACCATTACTCTTCAGGGAGAGCCCGGGGCTACCTCGTCGCCTCGGCACGCCTTCCGACCCGCCGTACCTCGGCCCGACAGGTTAAAAGCCGATTAAGGCCCGGATGAAACTACTCCCATCGTCAGCTAGAGTTCGCTACCGCCATATTGTTTTTTTTTCCACTGTAGTATGGTAGGCCCAATTACCAGATCGTGAGCGGTCTTAAAATCCGCCATCTCGTCGATCATCTTGGACATCACATTGCAAGTTGTAATTATAAATAAGGAAATTAAGAAAAAAATCTAAAAACCGAATAATTTATTAATATATTGGTTAATTCAATCGATTTATGTACTCGGTTCGATCGTTTGTCAATAAGATAACTGTTTTAATAAAATTTGGTGAAAATTCCCCAAAGAAACTTATAAACCCGTATACCAACTACTAGTAAGCAGCCGATGTCATATTGGCATCCATGTTGAAAATCTGTAGTTATTACCCCAAAAATACGGAAAACATTCTTATAATAAACCAACAAAACAACAAAAAACAAAATCCGCATTATATATTCAGTATTTCTTAATTTAATGACTACCGAATGTGTCATTAATAGGTTGAAAATATGAAAACTCTGTTTTGTTAGTAAAATATATTTTAAGAACAAATACATTCGCATTCATTGCATATTAATCTTCAAATAATCGTATCCGAATCATCATCATCGTCATCGTCAGCGTTAATGCCACTTAAAACTGAATAATTATAGACAAATGGAGTTTCAAGTAAGGAAAGAACTTCTGGCAATTCTTCTGTGGTTTCATGGTGGAAGACTTGTAATCGAGGTTATCACGGGGTAAGTTGATATGAGAATTTTATTTAGAAGATCTTTGTTAGTCACCTCTCTACTCATATTCCAACATCTCTTATGGAACCAGCGAAAGTCTTTTTCTGGCTTCCTGAGCCTCTTCGCTTAGCATTCTGATCGACAGCAAGGCGACCTCAATGACGTTTGAGCCGTGTATCAGAACCGTATGCAAAGGGGGCATGGAATACCATGGGTAGTTCAGAACATAGAACTTCGTAGTATCAAATGCATATTGCCGAAAATCTAGAGCACTGATAGAATATTCACAAGATAATGTGGACAATATTATGTTGCAACTCTCTATCTGTTTATCTGAGAGTCTTGTAATCGATGTTGAATGACGTGACGTATTTCCGTCATTGGTTGTGCAATGACAAGAAGGAAATTTCATTCCAAAAACCAGACTTCACAGCTATCTTCTTTACTTCAACCACATTTTTACGTTCTTTCTTAACATGCTTCAGTCTGTAACTCACATGAAGCAGCCACTCGAAAAATCTTATGTAGGCCTGAAGTTTCGATAATCCATAGTCAATGTTCTTTCATTAACTGTTTTCTTCTCTACGTTATCGATGTCATTCATGTTTTCTGAGCGCTCCACACAAACTGCGAGGTTGACTGGATTCCGTATTTGTTATAGCTGAATTTACTTTCTCATCGATCATAGTCAGCGGCATTTTGTGTTCAACATAAATATCTTCATAGCCAGGTTAAGAAATTTCGGATAGAAGATGTGATTTAATTTGGCTCTCAATATTTTTACGCTATCTTTCTGTAGCATCTGTAGTCTCATTCCTAATTATAAGTTTTAATGGTCGACAAAATCTAGTCAACGATAATTGGTTACTTTCATGAAATCCACGCTTACATTTTAAAACTACATTTCTCACCGGATTACGCTACACACTGATTACATCTACTTGAAGAAACAAAATCCACTTTGAATTTGTGTAAAGAACTTCCTGCAATTTATTTCGGTTTTCTATTCTGTTATGATAAAATCGTTTAAGGGGTAACATTCTGTATTTGCGTTTTGGACAATTTTATCAAATGGGTACAAATTAACTCCTCTCTTCTTTGCCTAAATTCAAAGTGTCTGGTATGAACTGCGAGACAAGTCAGGCTCTATTACGAGAGATAGCGCTTCTCGAAGAGAGAAAGGTTTAATAGCTCACATTGCTGCGTAAATCTCCGCGAATGGGCTTTTTTGCGCACGTGTTGGTGTCGTATGAAGTGCTTCATTTAGGAGCCATCTGCACGGAGATTCATAACAGCAGAGAAGACGAGAACTGCATTTGAAGGAGAAGTTATAATTTCTTCCGTTATCCTTCTTTTGCTGCACACACAGATACTTTCAAATATATTTTGTTGGGCGACCTCCTGTGTAAGAAAAAAAAACAGATTGGTCTATGCTAGATTGCTTAAATACATTTTTAAGTTCTAATTGTTAAAGTAATTAAGATTCAGACTCACAACGAAGGTTAAAGTTTTATATATTAATTCAAGTAATGCAATTTTTATACTCTTAGTTTTTATTTATAATGTGTAGATATCATGTTTTTTTATATGTTATCTGATAAAGCACGTGATTTATGCAAGACACAGTTTGCTAAAAGAGTTCATCTCGTCTCCCTATGACGTGCTGACAGTGTCACTACCGAGTGAGTAATTCGTTCTGAGCTTCCACTGATGGCAATGGGAGCGGTTCTGCTTTCTCAAGATTTCTGTGAAGATAGCCACTCGGCTTTACATGAATGAGAAGCAACTTAGAAGTCTGGGTGATACATTAAACACGTGGATTAAAAATATCTTGAAAGCAATTCGTTCAGATGTAAAAAAACAAGATCTTTAAAATACAACTAAAACAATTAGTTGGTACATCACGATTATTAAATTCATAAATTATTTAATCTTTATATAGCACCAAGAACTTTGGGTGGTTTTCAAATGCTAAGTATTTTTATTTGACGACATCAGACGGCTTGCACTTGGAAACAGAATGCAATGGAAACGCTATGTGTGAAAATGCAGCTTACTTAATTTAACATGATTGCTGTCCTCTGCGGCAGTCTTCTCGACCCGCACAGTTTAGTCCACAATTCATTGCAAGAAGAATTAAATTTGTTTTCGGTTATGTTGTGCTGTTCCTATTTGTTTCTAACTCGCGAACATATTCTTGTAACGAAATGCCTGATTATTTCGTTCTTTTCTTCGCTCAAGCCAATTTTTTTTCTCGACATTTTCACACACATATCAATATCGCTTTTGTTCTCCACGAGAAGATTGTACATCTCACGATAAGTGAATGTAATAAACATATCTGCGAAACTTATTTCACTACCTGCAAGGCACCCTGAGTTGACTTACTCCCAATGACTACTGACAGCAGCACTGTTCTATCTAGAACATGTCCAAACAGGTCCGACCTCTCTACTGTCCGCCTTGTGCCTGCCTTCACTGCTAGGCCGCTTATAGGAGGTGCATCTTGCCGCTCATTCGCGCTTTTCTGTTCAGGAGGCAAGAGAGGACATGCCATTTCTGTGTATTTTATAAAGAAATGTTTTCTGAATATTTCGATACTAAAAACAACGTTGGGCCTAGTGGAAAAATTTTTGGAAGTCTAGGAATGTACTAATGTGTTGACGAACTCGACTTCACACAGAAAAAAAAATAGAACTTGATTAAAGTATAAATGTATAGAGTCGCACCTGTATCATTATTGACGGTTGTTTAATGGTCAAATTATTTCATTGTAGTTTTGTGCCGTTAACGTTATCATACTTCTGTGACATTACGAAGGCAAAAAAAAATGGAATCCTCATAAAAGATACACTTTGCAAGCTGCCCTGGACATTAAACACCACCAACACATATGATTTGAAGTTAATTTTTATGTTTTGAGTTTACGTCCCGGAAATTCAGCCATACGCCCCAGCGCTGATTGGTGCGCAGAGCCGTCTCTGTGTTCGCGCGAGTCCGTGGTTCGACTCCAGATCAGACAGCTGGAGCACGCGACGGCGCATCTCCTTCAGTGGCAACACATCAGTGAGCTGTCACAACACCTGCAATCTCTAACTCTGTTGGGAAGCCGCGTCGCCTTCGTTTACTAGGCCAGTGCGTTAATGCCACTAAAGAAAATTCCGTTAACGCTTTGGTGAATGGCCGAAGTAAAGCGAGAACACTTCGCGCGCGTTCATTGGAATCCCCACGCCCAAAGCTCCCAAACGGCTAAATGGACCAGGTGGAACTTGTATGTACAGAGCACCGATACGTTTAGATGACACAGTAGGCCTACCGGTCACTACCTCAGAACCAAAATTGTACAAAACGTTCTTGTCCTTAAACAACTTGGTGCGATATCTTGTAATGTATTTTTTTCACAATGTACATAATCAAAATAAATGTATTAGTTTACCAGTTTAAAAAATTTACAGATTTTAGAAACGTAGAACTTTGGTAGGTACTTTTAATTAAGTGATAAATTGTGTAGACACAATACATTTCCTGGTATCTTAGTGCTATATATATTTAAAAATAATGTTTTGTTGTGCATTTAAAAAATAAAACAAAGAAAAAATCCATACATCGTGTTTAAAAAAAATAATTTTTAAAGTATTTTCTAAAAAAAAAAATTTTCCATATTAATCGTAGTATTAACTATACAATATTGTACGATATCAAGCAGAATTTTATAAATAAAATTACTGATGAAGTAGCAGCGTAGGATCTTTGAAATATAACTTGTGGCTGGACTGCGTATATAGGGAACCATAACCGTTCGAGGACCAAGAAAAGAAGTGCTCTTTTGAAGACGATGAAAACTGCTCTTTGCCTATCACACGACGTGGACGAGACTGTTAAACACAGTATCGAGAATCTGTCTCGAAGAGGAAGACTATGTTAGTAAAGGATCTGGCTGGTCTCTGTCTTCAGTCAACCGATTGGAGCTGAGGATTAATCAGTTAAAGCCTATGCAGAATTTACTCTTTATTAGAGTGCTAACTTTCTCAAGTGTTCCTGTAGTAGAGTGGAATTTACTTAATAAATTGTTTGTAATTTTGTGGTGTTTTTAATTCTCGAACCTATCACTTCCTTTTATTAAAGGTTTTTTTTTTTTTTTTTTTTTTTTGCATCTGTCAAGGACTGAACGGAGGCGATCGAATCAATCATTATTTTAACAAGCTATTGTTTGATGATTATTAGATTTTTTTTTACCAAAATTCTAGCTTAAATTTATAGATGGTGGGTACATTTCAAGATGGCGGACGCCTCAGTAATAGATGTTTACTGTACCCTAGAGGGTAAAAGATAAACTAATATGGTGGCTGTACCCTCTAGCAGACGAAAATAAAATGTAGGATCCAAGATGACAGCCTTCTGCAGACGAAACAAAACGGATGTCATTACGTCATACTGGCAGAACGTATTATCTGCCTTGGCATTAGTGGTGGGAGGTCAGTCTACTGGAGGCTTCAATGGAGGAAGGATCAATCGCCATTTTTAATCGATTGCTCTCACCGGGTTCGAATCGAAGACCCCATGACATAAGTAAGATTTTTTATCAAAATGAAATAATAATGTTTTTTTACAATTGAAATTTTTCCCGATATTCTTGCTTAAATATTACGGATTTTAAAGATTGCGGCCAAGACAGTGACAAGATATCTGGTATGACGTACGCAAGGTTTTTTATTAAAATATTATTTTTAATGTGGTTAAGAATATTTCAAATTTTATTAATACATTTTATTACTCTCGTAGGAAATCTAACCGTGAACTTGGATGGATTGAGTAGCTAAACATTGGAAGCAAACAATTTTTTCATATGCTGAGAAAATTTTACTGAATATTTTATTCAAGAAATTAAATAATTTTAAGTTTACGGTCAGGGTAAATGTCATCTACTAGGCGGCTTAGGGCGGCTTGCTTTTAGGACTCTTCAACTGCTTTTAGGATTTTTCATTTTTTTCTAAGGCAAATGTTTTTTTTAAATCTCGAATTTTTTAATTTATGAGGAAAACGATGGAAAATATTACCTCAAAACGGAAATTTTTCCCTCAAACTAGGGAAATTTCTAGAAAATTTAAGAATTTTGAGTAATTTCTAAGGAATTTAAAGGACATTTCGAAACAAGATGGCCGCTGTGACGTCAAAATCTAAAATGGCAGTCGAAAATAACAATCCACACCCTGAACCCTGTAGCAGGATATACATTCATATAATACTCATATAATCTCTAGAGTTCAGATGGATTTGCTTATCGATAACATTTAGGCGGCTTTATCAAGAATGCACAAAGAAAAGTGTTTTGATAAGAAAACTGCAGATACTTCGCTCCAGTCTGCAAACATATTTTCTCACCGCGGAAATCGCGTACTCTGAGATAATACTTTTCCCTCTTTCTTCTTCCAAACATTGGCACTTTCTCAGAGAAGATTGTTTTTACTCTCAAAGAAAACACTCTTCCCCCCCGGTACACCACTTCGTCGGAAAATTGTCTTCTGAAACGACTTGTTTTAAAAAGAACTTCCTTCCTCACCGCTATTACTTCAAAACGATTGCAATGAAGTATTACTCAAAGACGAAATAGGTGAAAGAAATCTAAATCCCGTTTCTTTAGGTGTTTTTAAGGCGTTCGAAACGCACATAAAATTTTCGACGTAGATAAAACTAAACTGATTCTGCTCTCACTATGTGAAACATAAAGCAGTATCAAAATTTGTGCATTGCCGAATAAGTAAAATTGAATTCTGGAATAAACGTATAAGTTTTGATGAAGGAGTTCAAATGTAAAAAAAAAATATTTATTAAATATAGATAAGCATCACATAAACACAGAATTATTTTTATCATTTAACACATTTGTTATTTATCATCAAATTTGGATGAAATAAAAATATTACTAAATGAGTTAACTATCAGATCAATTGCCCACAAAACACCATGTATTTAGGTTTTTCTGCTTCTGCTGAAGCTTTCAATGCTGTGGTTTTGCTTTTTTTTTTTATTTTTTTTTTTTCGCAGATTGAATATTATGATCATTTTGAAAAATTCTAGTAGTCGGTCTTATGAATGCAGTGAAATATTTAGTGTAAAGAATAGGAGGTAGCCTGATACTACCAATTTACTCGCTGCTGACCCAATGGCGTCAACTAAATGGTTGAGATGTATTGTTTCGATATTGTCCAGCTGTTTCTTGTTTTGCGGGGGGTGGAGTGGGGGGCCATTTCGCCCCTCTTGGAACCACTCCTTTTCAGGAAACGACCGACGTATGTAGGTTTACCACACTGTGGCTAAAGCCCTGATCTTGGATTCAAACTCTTAAGGCTTATTTTGCTTCTAATATTACGTATTTTTGCACATAATTTTAAAAACGTCTCAATATAACCACATTTATTTGTTTATAAAAGACTTTCTCCAATAAATAATTACTTATTTACAGTATGTAATGTTTCAAATGAACATTAATCTTTTATCTTTTATGTCAGTCCTAGCATGATCTGAAAGCATGGAATCGTTTTGCATAAACCGTTTGTATGTGGCCTTTTTCTTTAAACACTTTGTTTTTAGTATATAATTCATGAAAAAATAAAAATTAAAGGTTTCCCCCAAAACCTGGAAAAACAGGGTTTGTGTTTCTGTTTCTAAAACCCAATTTATGTTTATTAATGAATAATGTACTAAAAATAAAGTATTTAAGGAGAAAGGCTGCATCCGAACTGTCAATACAAAATTGTATACCAAACGTTTTCATGCTTTCAGTACATGCTAGGAGCAAAATAATTTATTTCCCTTTAAGTAAAATTAAAAAAAAAAAAAACAATTAAAAATACTCGTTGAGTTAAAAAAGCCATTTATAAAAAATTTGAAGTATTTAAATTATGAGTTTATTTTAAATCATGTGCACAACCATGCATTATGAGAAGGAAAATAAACTAGGATACTACCTCATTAAAGCCATCCAAACTATATATTTGGCTTTGGATAGGATTTAAACCTAGAACTTTGCCATCGAAACCAACTCAGCCAGAGGTGAGCCCCCGGTGCAGTGGTCAACACACTCAACTCGTGATCTTTGAGACTCGAGACTTTGAGATAACACCATAAACCGATACCGAACACCTATATGCTATCAACACAGACTAGCGTGCGACAACGACCTAGAGGCATGGCGTGACACTACAGTAATGTTGCGTGGAAAAATATATGGATAGTGTTTGTTTTTTTACTCTATGACGAAAAATACACGTGGGACTCCAAAACATAGGTTTGTAAGAAAATCATTTTGCGTATTTGTGTTTGCCATGGCAAGTAATAATGTGAACGTTTTGGAGGTGAAATATGTAGCCAACTCGAGGATGTAAAGTTTTTGACTTACACCTCTATGTATCAGGAAATCCGACGCACTAGAGTTTTATTCCTGCAAGTAATTTTTATGGTGATAAAAAAAAGTTTTGAAAAGAGAGAGAAGATAAATTTTGTTTATACTTAAAAAAATGTTGTCATACATGTTACGCAAAGTACAATTGTTAATACTGCACAAGTTCCGCCATCTATTGTAATTGTGTGACAGCAACTGTAGATTCCTCTCACACAAATCACGAACCTGTCATTGATTGGAGATTAGTGTATTTTGTACGTGTCTCTGAGGACCTGGTCTCCGGCGAGACGTGCAGCGCGAATGGAAAGGAAAGCCGAGGTGAGCCGAGGTGAGCCGAGGTGAGCCGGAAACGCGCGAGTGTGTAAGTTGGCGATATTGCCTCGGGGTCTCGGCCCTCCAGGGGGTTCGCAGCCCTTGCCCCTGGCAGTAAGACAGAGGAGGGGTGGGGATGAGATCCACAGATCTCCTTCCAGCACACGTCACGGTTAAGGTGGAATTACAACAGCCCTTGACCTCCGTCCGCCATCTGTCCGTACGTCACTCCTCCGTCCGTCATCCGTCCGTACGTCTCTCCTCCACCCGTCATCCGTCCGTACGTCACTCCTCCGTCCGTCATCCGTCCGTCCGTCACTCTTTCGTCCTTCAACGCCATGCCTCTGGCCAAGTGATCTACGACCTGACTCATTCCGTCCGTCAGGGTATTTTCCCAAATAAGTGATGCCTGACAGCAATCCATGCATTTATCTCGTAGATTTATATAGATTTTGGTTGCTATTTATGTCGTGTTCAATTACGTATTGTTTTAGCATTTTCTTGGAAAAATTCAAATTCGTGTTTAAATTGTTTATACATGAGTTTTAAGAACCGCAATGTTATCATACAAAACTTCTGAACGACCCATACAAACACCACGGGCATGTAGTCTAGTAACAATTGACTCTCACGGCCAAAACAATAGATGCTTGTCCGTCAAAAAGTTAGAGATTGCCAAGCTTTTGACGGATGAACGGATTGGATCCGATTGGTTATAGGTCACGGGGCCGACAGACGGATGACATACGGACGGAGGCGACGTAAGAGGTTTGCTGAAATGAGAATTTTGTTTCATTGGAAATTTTTTTGGTCATATGTAAAAATTGTCAATATTGGAGTTACAAGGTTTGTAAATTTAGGTTGACCTCATATAATCATAGTAGTATATTTTGGTAAGAACTGACTCAGGAATAGGAGTGAGGAGCGAAGAGAAGGTCCGCCATCTTGGAATGTGACGTCACGGTGGCCATTTTGGATTAACTTTAACTTGACCTTCAAAATTTGCCAAAAAAATGTATCAAAATTTCCCAAAATTTGCCAAAATTTCGACAATGTGAAGAAGTGTGCATTCAAGACAGTGAATACTCCCATTTATAATTCCAACGATGTGAAGCAGTTTGTTATCGAGAAACTCTGTCAGGAAGAAAAAGACTATGTATGAAAAGTATCTGGCTGGCCTCTGTCCTCAGTAACCGTTTGGAGCTGATAATTAGTCAGTTCAAGCCAATTCAAAACTAAATGTTCATTAGATTGCAAACTTTAGCAAGTGTTCCTAATAGTGTAGAATTGATGTAATAATTTTTTTGTTTGAAATTTTGTCGTTTTATTTCTTGAACCTTTCAATTTTATAGTATTATTAATTCAATTTATTTTGCATCTAGCAAGGATCGAACCGAGGTGATCAAATATCATTATTTTAAGAAATGATTTTATTGAAGATTTTTTGGATTTTTTCTAATTTCTATCAAAATAATTATGAATTTTTAAGATGTTGGACGTAAAGTAATAATTTCAAAATAACTGATTTTTTTTATTTAAAACTTTTATTATATAGATTTTTTAAATTTAAAAACTTGTGCTGATTTTATAGCATAAAAAATGCGCATTTAAATGATGATGGCTGTACAAAAATTGCTACGATGGTGCCTGAGGTCAACGTCCTGATATCAGCGGCTTGGGACGGCTTTCTATTAGGAGTCTTAAGCCACTTTTAGGAATTTTCCAGCCGTTGACATTTTTCAGGAATAAAATGGGAAATTTTCCCCTCAAAACAGGAATTGTTTAAATAGCGAAACTATTCCTTTTCTGATTTTTTGAGTTTTTTTTTTGCGAAATTTGTTTCCAAAAAACTAGAAAATTTGGCGGATTTTTTCAAATTTTTGTAAAAAAGTTGGTAAATTTAGAGTTTTTGTCAATTTTTGGCCAATTTTGAATATCATAGTCAAAAGTCAAGGTCAAGGACATTCAGGAAGGTCTTCCGTGACGTCAAATTCCAAGATGGCGGACCGTCTCCTCGCCCCACACTTCTACTCCTGGGCCAGTTCCTACCAATACATTCTACTGATCATATTTTTAAAATGATTCTTCACAAAAACATCCAATTGGGAAAATACTTAAAAATTCAATATGCCTGAAGACGTCTTGCTCTCACTCACCGTGTTTCATGTCCATATTTTCGATTCAGTTTGATATTTATCGAAGAGTCACCTTGAGTATTTCATTTTAAAGCATACGCATTGTGCATTTTTTTTCTTTGAACTTTTCGTGTTAGGTATACGCTACATTGTCTGGTACCTGAAAGAAGACAGGCTTGTATTTAAAGCTGAACAATTTTTTTTACTAACCCCGTCTTGTCACGCTATAGATGTTTATTTTCTGTGTTTTCACAGCTGGGACTATAAATATACAGTCAACATTTTTGAAATTCTGTTATAATAGTACACATACATATGGAACGTGCGAAAAATATAAAAAAAATCTGAAACATATCGAGGTCGAGCTTGAGATCCTCCTGCGGGCTACGGCTTACGGCCAACCCCCACGGCGCATTGGTATTCCAGTGGCGCGAGCAGGGGGAAGGGCAATCCGGACTACTTGACGAGGTAAGCCGGGGAAACATATCGTTCACTAACCCCGAGCCAGATCAGCGAATAATCCGCATTTGTGCATCTTCAGACATATTCTTCTCTTATTTTTGCTTTTCTGTAATTAAAAATTTAGTGTTTAGTTTTGGAAGTTAAACTTCCTTAGGCGCGTTATGAAAAAAATTGTTGTGGTGAATTTTTACGATGCGCGTGCACCAAGCAATGAACTTTTGAACAGGATGAAGAAAAAAATCTTCATTCAAAATAAAGTCCTTTTCGGCACCGCCTGCAGGCATAGGTAGACTTTTAAGTACCTATTTCTTCAGGAAATGTTTTGGAAACTTCTATAAACTCCTGAAACATTTAAGAACTTAATTTAAAAACTTAACATCCTATATTTTCTCCAATATTTTCTCCAATATCCCAAATAGATCGATTAAACGTTTTCTCATATTCCATGCAGCGAAAATATTTTCAATGTTTTTTTAACCTAATGCACCGAGCATTGACTATCTTAACGAATTTCATATTATGCCTACTAAGGTAGTTATGAAATTATTTTTGACCTTAAAACACTATTTTTCATCACTTGCACTAATACGTGGTCGTATAATTTGTTTTGGACAAAGGTTTAACGTAATATTAAGATGTTTATTAATAAATTCCAACGAATTTGATACAAATAAATAATTCCAGCTCGTGCTAAAACTCTAGCCTTGCTGAAAAAAGTAGAAGTTCACAATCTGACGGAAGTTGTTTTGTATTTTTTTATTGTTATTATTTTATTATTTTTTATTGGTTCACTGATCTTGATTTAGGAAAACGTGCGTTAGTTTCCTCCGTGTGCTCCTGATTATTCACCTCAATATTTTGTTGGTATTCTCCATGTGCATCTGATTATTTCTGTCAATATTTTGTAGGTTTCTCCATGGTAGCGCTTCTGTTGGTTTTCTTCGAGTGTTTCTGGTTATTTTTGAGAAAACAATCCCTGCATGTAATTTTTTTTTTGTTCTGCGACAACCAATTTTATTCAGAGTTTCGTTTACTTAGTTGATTACTGTTACTAAATCAGCACTTACTATATATATATATATATATATATATATATATATATATATATATATATATATATATATACATAGTCGGGTGGAATTCAAACAAAATAAAAACATCCATTACTCAATCAAATAATATGACTTGAGACAGCTGAGAAGCATTATCATGCAAGACGTACTTCCTTCTCCTTGATGACTAGCAAAGCCCTCCAGCTCTTGCGAGCATGAGAGAGCATCCCGCATCCCGCAGAACTACTTGCGACAAGTTTCTTGTATGAGATAAATTAACTCTAGCTGATGAAAAACTATAAAAAATTATATTTAAGAAAATGTTTAAATTTAAAACTCTGGTTTTTATCTGGCTTTAGTCACAGAAGCTAACATGTATCCTAGTTCGTTGCCTGTAGCTGTATCAAAAGAACACCGCTGTAGATACTGTGGCAAGGAGTTTACCTTGAGAAAAAATGCTAAACGACATGAGAGAAGTGAGTTTATTTTGGGTCCTTGCCAAAAACCGTTTAGTTGCAGTCAGTGTCATAAATATTTTGTTCTAATATATTTCTTGAATAAACATCGCAAGACATGTACAACTAAGGTACAACACCTAGTAATTAGAACGAAGGCAAAATATTAGACGACTAATGCATATTAGACGAAGAATGTAAAAATGTCAATGCTACAAATACTATACCAGATCTCACTAATAATTTAAAATTTAAAACTAACGAAGAAAGCAGCACCTTCATGGGAAATGTAAATACAATTACACCATATTCTAGTCACCTCCATGAAATTGCCAATAACGGAGAATGAACATGAAGCTGACAAGATCGAAGTCTGCGATGAAACATCTGAAGCTGACATGATTGAAGACTATGATGATACATCTGAGGCTTACACGATAGAAGACTGTGATGATGTAGCTGAAGATCACAAGATCGAAGACTGTGAAGCATTCATACCAAAAATTGTAAATTAGTTGTTAAAATAAAATTATTCTGATGAAGCTTGCGATGATCACTGGGTCGACTATGAAAGTGACCTTGAGGCTGGTGTTAAAATTGAAGACTCCAGAGATCTTAATAATACTTATTATAAACATGCGAGGAGGATGATAGCAGCAAAAGAGATTGATTACTCATCATGGGAAGATCCTAACATTTTGGTCGACATGTTAAGACTTCTACATGCTTCGCTTTGTGCAGGAAAACTATTCGCACATCAAAGAAGTATCCTTTATACTTAAAGAACTGAGGGAGGCTGGCTACATACAATATGGACTTGTACTACTTACATGTGTATAAAATTGAAACAAAATTATATTTTGGATTTCAAAAGTGCTTGCTTTATTTCTCGAAATCTGATTTCTAATTAGTGCCGGGTTCTTGTAATCCAACTTTTAAATTAAAGAAGTAAGAATCATCATCAATGACTGAAAAAATGGAGAGTTATATTAAATTGATACCAGCAATCAGGCCAAATTCGATCAAAAATGCAGTTGAAATCAGCTGGAGTCAAATGTAGTTGCAGCCGTTAAAGCACTTAGAGTGATTGGAGTCCTTGAAGCAATTGGAGCAGTTGGGCTGTAGATCAATTCAAACATTGGATCACTTGGAGCTGTTGGAGCCAAAGACAGATGGAACCAAAGATTGTTAAAGCCAATGACTTTTGGAGCCACAGACTGTTGGAGCCAATGGGTTTTGTAGGCAATATCTTTTGGAGCTAAAGACTGTTGGAGCCAAATACATTTGGAGGCGTATCCTACTGCTTCTTGCGACCAATCGTATCCTACTGTTGATTACAGATTGATCGTTATGTCTGTAGTCAGGTCGATTGGCCTCGTGGATTGGAGACATCTGGTCTATAGCCTGACATTGTACATGGTATGGTCTCGTATTCCGAAGAAACTTGGCCTATACGCCTCAAATAGTACAAGACCTGGTAGGAAGGTATTCCAAGTACCAAAAAATTAGATTTCCATTGTAGACACAGCGATAACGTATTTATTTTGTCGAACAGGTATCATGTATAAAGTCGTTTTTCGTAGAGAGAATAATTAATAAACTCCACAAAACGCAATGGGAAACAGAATTTAAAAATTATTTTAAGCTTTAGTTACTCTTCTCACTGACCACGACTTGAACCAAGGACGGGAATCGATTGAGTTAATTATTATTTTAATGATTAACTTTTGATGGTTTTTTGGAATCTTTCCGAATTTATAGCTAAATAATTACGAATTTCCCACATGGTGGTCAAGATGTCATCATCGGCTTATTGGAGGCTGGTAGATGAGGAATTTAAGCCTCTTTTAGGACTTCTCATCATATTTATTACAATTGATATTTTTTAGATAAAATTAATTTTTTGCATTGTATAAGTATCGAACTAAATACCTACTAGAATCGATTAAATCAATCATTATTAAAACAAGTGATTTTGTGATGAATTTGGGAATTTTCTCAGAATGTATAGCTTAATAAATACATTTTCCAAGATGGCGGCCAAGACGGCCGACAAGATGGCGGGAACCCTGGCAATAATTAATTACTGCACCTTAGCGGGTAAAAATTTAACTAACATAATGGCAGCGCCCGCTAGCAGATGAAAACAAGTTGGTGGTCCCTCCAGCAGACGAAAACAAGATGACTGGCGTGTGTCATACTAGCTGGAGACATATCTACTGTGGCATTAGTGGTGGGAGGTCAGTCTGCCATTGGCGTCTGTGGAGGAAGGATCCATTGACATTTTTTCTTTGTTCTCACCAAGTATGGTATTTAAATATTTTTTTTATAAATTTTAAAAAATTTTCTAATTTTTTCCCGATAATAATTGCGGATTTTCAATATAGCGTACATAATTTGAAAATGGCGGAACTTTTTTTATTAATTTTTTATATAATTTTTTTTATTAGTTTTAAAAATATTTCCTGATTTTCTGGCATACAAAAAACGGATTTTCAAAATATTACCCGTAACGAAACTTGCAACATGGCAACCATAACATCCAAATTATAAAGGTCATGATCTAAGCGGCTTATGGTGGTTTGCCCATAGGGAATTTAAGCTACTTTAAGGAATTTTCAAGTAATTTACTTTTTCAGGAATAAAATGATAAATTTTTCCTCAAAAAGGGATTTTTTCTCTGGAAATAAGGAAATTTTTATTTTTCCAATTTTGGCGGAATTCGGGAAAATTTTTGAAGAATTTAATACATTTTTGCAAATTTTATAGGTCAAGTTCAAAGGTCAAGGTCATCCAAGATGGCCGCCATGGTGTCAAAATCCAAGATGGCGGAGGCAATCCTCACAATCCTCCTTAGGAATTCTACCGCAGGAGGAACTGTTATATACTACTATCTTATTGTATACAATGCAAATACATTATATCACACTTATAAAACTGCACTTGAAAATACACTTAAAAAAAATTTATAGACACAATTTTTATCACGAATATTCACAAGAAATAATTTTTGTTCAATTATATATACAAGTATCCAATATCAATCACTAAAGAAAGAAAATTTAAACACAATATTAAATTTTTATTTGTATGTAGTTTTTTATACTATGTGAAAATTTGTTGCATGGTGCGCGCGCATAGTAAAAATTCACTCTCATCAACTTTTTTATAACGCGCCAAAAGAAGTATGGCTTCAAAACATTTTGAGTCGCAACAGGTTCAGAAAGAGCGACGTATCAAGGGTTAACAAAGGTGTGCGAGACCCACACGAACATTTCAAGAATTAAATTCACTCGCATACAAGAAGACAACCTTAAAAAACCTCTTGTTCCTTTGTCGAGTGGGCCGAGCAAGTGAAGGGGGTCCTACAAAGGTATCATGCGACCCCGGCTTGATGGAGCTGTGTTCCTGCATCTGGTCTTTATGTGCTATTGTCCACAGCATCCCCCGCACACCCTTTGGTCCAATTGTCCTCCTGGGTTATCTGCGCGGCTGTTCTTATCTCCGTGTGTCTCTGCCGCGTGGGACAGGCGTGGACCGAGCGGATCGGATAAGCCGGAGACAGGAATTTGAAAATACGAAATTTGGTACAACAAACAAACACACACGCAGTATGGAAGATGAAGATAAATCGCAGCCTTGGCACCCAGAAAATATTTTTCTGTACATTCACAAAAAGTTTCCTTTGGAAACCAGTTGTTAAGAAATAGTTTTAGCAGTTTTACAAGAAATATATTGTATTTTTGTACAACACACGGTAATAGTTATTTTTGAATATATGAAGTACGTTTTTTTTTTTTTTTTTAGATCTTGCTGAGTATTGCTTACGAAAATTGGCGCATAATTTTATATTTTAATAGATGTTTAAGTTTTTGATTTCCATGGAATAAATAATCGAATATTCAATAACTGGACATATATTTTTTTCATGATTATTAATGTACGCAGTTAATACTGTATATCTGTTCAGGTAACGGTTTACAAATAATTTTAACTATTGGAGGTACTGCGAACACTATTTGGAAGTGATTCTGTTGTTTTAATGTAAATGTAAAAATTTACAAACATTTGTAATTTTGTATTAATATTTATGTTCCATTAAAAAAAATACAATGCACGGAGCATGTGCACAGGATGTCTCAGGATTTTTAATATTTATAAAGTGGCGTTATTTAGAAAAACAAGTAAGTACAGGTTCTGAAATCTGGTGTTTTATAAAAAAAGGCGGAATAAACAGCCGTTTGTGTGTCCAGAAGGCAGGAAGTGCAAACATATTTATTAGTGATGTGTAAGACATTTCAATATTTTTTTTTGCAAATATAATTTTGTCTCATCGTTGACAGCAAAATACTTGTAACTGATTCTGTGGGTAACTAACTTTTTTCCCCAGCTACTCCGAGACATGTAAGATAATTATACAATAAGTTATTCGCTTTGAATTGTGTGATTCAAATGGCACATACTTGACGCCTGTGGTCTCGAGCTAGCGAAGCAAGAGATCTTCCCTAATGGATCATATCACTTAATGAGCACTTGGTCTAAATGAAGCTGTTCTTGGCCTTCGTAACATGTCGATGATGGCTGCAGAAGGCACGCCCTAGTCGTCGGATGCATCATCATTTACAAGAACGTGACCTCAACCCAGAAGCCAAAATGTAGTTCGTTACTCTGGCCACGAAAGACTACGATCCAGAATGTTGGAGGTTCCCTCACTTTTGTTTGTATTCGCGTGGTCCTGTGTTGCTAACCGTCTGTATATGCGAAATAAATTAAATCAATGTGCACACCAGAATTTCCAAAGAATATTTAAGTTTATTTCCATTTAAATTTTGAATTAAATTAAATATATTATAATTAATCAAGAACACCGTTTTTATAAAACAATGTCCACGTTATAAAATTTAAAAGTATCAACTGTAAGTGTTGTAGTGTGTTCGTTCAAGGTCACATTTAAAGAGTAGGTAACTCAAATAGTTTTATAAAAGCGCATGCGGGAATACTGCTTTGTTGTTTTCTCGCAGCGTGAAAGAATAACTCTTTCCCCAATTAGTAGAGGATGAACATGTAAACTTTATTTGGTAGCATGATGGAGCCCCTTCCTTCTTTGTACGAGAGTGGTTGAACGTCGAAGTCCCTGACCGTTGGATTGGTCGTAATGGTCGAGTCGACAGAGCTCTTTTTCGCTGGCCTCTACGTTCATATGACACGTTATGCTATTTTTCCTTTTGGGACTTTATAAATGACAGTGTCTACATTCCGCCGCTACCTAATGATTTTCCAGAGTTCAGATACAGAATTGAAGAGGCTATTGCTTCCATTACTACGGACTTGTTAACCAAAGTGTGGGAAGATAATGACTCTAGGTTGGCTGTGTGCCGTATAACTAAAGGTTTACTTATTGAACATTTGTAAAAAAAACTAGGTTAGTTTAACTTAAATATGATGAATGATTTGTTGGAAATAGTCTGCACGAATCTTTTATAATATACCATTGAAACTGGGACATTATTTTATGGACATCCTGAATGGTTTTATCCATAAAATTATGCTAACACGAAAAAAATGTTGTGACAATTTTAAGCAATTTATTATGCAGATAAACCTTCGAATCATTGTTAGTATCTACTACATCATCCTTAAAGGAGAGCAGTTCATATATTCTTCCTTGAAACAATAGCTAAGAGACAGTGCTAACCGAGCCCTAATGTTGCGAAGAGCGCCAGTTTAATTAAAGTGGAGGCGGTGTCTGCTGGCCGATAAGGCACTGCCGCTCAGCGACGACTGTAGTTAATTAATACATCCACGCAACTGTCTCGAATTCCACCCAACGAAGTTAGGGCCTAAGTGACAAAGCAATAACCGCTGAGGTTCTTATCTATCGTCCGCAAACTTCCGACCGTCGACCGTCGTGAAGTTTCCCCGCCGTCTTTGCGTATGGTCTAGAGAAGCCAAATCACTTTCAACTCAACAGAAGGGTAGTAATTGCCATCAGATAGCCCCACAGCAAAAAAAGCAAGATGCTTCTACTTGAAATAATATTACAACTCAATGTTAAAACTTTATTTTAGAATTTATATCTCTCCTTTCAATTCCTCTTTAACCCAATCAGTATTTTTCTGGGAATTTCGGCGGGAAAATTTCGGACCTGTTGACCCGAAGAGATTCCCCAAATAATTTGCTAACAGTAATGACAATTTCTCTGTTTATAATATAAAAACTGGATTCACACCTATTTTTGCTTATGTAGATGTGTGCCACAGTAGAAATCACAAAGCAAACACTAAAATATACAAAACAATAGCATTTATTTCAGTCTGGAGAGACTGGAGAAACAGCATTTTAACTTTGTTTTTACATTTTCAAAAGTACATTATGATAAATCATATTTATGCACTATTAAAACACTTGCCGAAGGAGAAAATGTTAAATATATTTAAATAAATTATATATAAAAACGTTATTTGCTTAACATTTTGATAGTTTCGTTTGTGTAAGTAAGTATAAATGGGATTACTTGGCTCTAGTTTACGATATGGTTAAGTAATATTAGACAATATCTAAATATATATACCCCGATGTGCGGCTCACTGACTCATTCATCTACACAAATTCTAACTCACTTCCAGACGAGCTATAAACTTGAAGTTTTGACGGTAGGTAGATCTTGTCCCGTAACCGACGAAAAAATTACGAAAAGTTGATAGTGGGAGGCTCATTGTTTCAAGGTGTTGCAATACGTAATGCAAAAACACGAAATGAAACGAACACAAGTTTATTTACAAAATTTATTTAGGCAGAGAAATTCAGTAAAAATTATTGAATTTTTTTCCAATAAAAAGTATAGCATAACATAACTAACAAATAACACCTAAATATATTACAAATCAGCGAATGAAAAAAACGTTATAACCATTAAAATCCAGGCACTTTCTTTGATTTTCGTGCTGAAAAATCGCTGATGATGAAACTAAAGTAAAATTAATGCAGTATATCTGGCTCAACGCTCATGATAGCCAAATTTACAAGTCGTTTATGCTTCATGGATGTTCTTAATCGGTTTTCGATTAATTTGAGTTTTGACAAGGAGCGCTCGCCACTGCAGTTTGTTACCATCAAAATGAGATATATCCTTTGAACTAGCTCAATGTTTAGGAAAGTGTCCTACACACACCTTTTCATGATAAGCTTGTACATGAAAAGTTTAGTGCTGATATCTTTTGGCTCCTCGTCAGTGAATATATTGGCAAATGTTACAAACTGACACCGTTCATCGATAAATGTAATGTCCAAGTCATCTGAATAAGACCTGACGAGTTGTTTTTCTGCAGCCTTAAGCTCGTCTGAAGAAAGTTCTTTCAGATGGCTAAAAAAGCTCAATTGACTTGATATATATCTTTATATGCTTGAAGACATTGCTCAAGAGAAATGATAAACTTATCAATAACAGGCATGAAAGTTTATGTTCTGTATGCTGAGTTGTACTTCGTCCGTATGGCCATAATCCAATGGGTTAAGACACACATTTCGGCGCTTGTGTCGAGTTTTCGTCTGAACATACTATGTTGAAACAGACAGCTCTTCACCTTGCTTTTCATAAGTTTCAAAGGAGTCACACTTTAATGCGACATAGTTTTTTAAGCTGGTCAGTGACGCCACAGCAGTATTTAGTTCGAGTTTTGCGTGTTGTATATTTTTACTAGTAGCATCTGTTCTTTGCAGGATATCGTTCCAGAAGATGGTGTAAATGCCAATTTCAACCTGATTCATATGTATTCACGGTCCTTCTACTTCACACCGTACCCAGCCTTTTTCTTCGAAGTCATCAGCAATCAGTTTAATTACATCCTTAATCTGCTGATAGTAATGCTTAAGTGTCATAGTTGTGCCAGCTCTGCAAGACCAACGCGTTGTTGTGACATTTTTGAGAGTCAATGCTGAGTCTTTTTTTTTTCAAAGCCTCAGTCAGAAGGTGATGCCGATGCGTTG
This sequence comes from Bacillus rossius redtenbacheri, assembly GCF_032445375.1. Classification (NCBI taxonomy): domain Eukaryota; kingdom Metazoa; phylum Arthropoda; class Insecta; order Phasmatodea; family Bacillidae; genus Bacillus; species Bacillus rossius. The sequence goes on along the minus strand of NC_086335.1, from coordinate 24,923,053 downwards.
AAACTGTGAAGAAGACCCACAGCTTTTCAAAGAAATCAAAATATTTTACAGCACTCGAGCAGCTTTCTACAACATTTTTAGCAACCAGATTAAGAGAATGTGCCGTAATAGGAATCCAGGATGCAAGAATGATCTTCTTTATCACTTTGGCTTGTAGACCATTCTACTTTCTACTCATTGCAGAGGCATTGTCATATCTTTGACCACAGCAGTTTCCCAGGTCTAGGTCATGTCTCTAAAAATTCCAGCAAAACATTTAAAATGTCTTGACCTTCATGATCTTTGTTTGCCATTAATGTTACAAAGCGTTCCACAGGGCCATATTTCTTCATATACCTACCTCAATACACGGGGTTAGTCGGTCAATGTGGGCTGCATCGGGTGTGATTTTCAAAGAGATGGAGTAGTATTTTGTTTTCTTAACTCGAGAAATCATTTCTCCGAGGACTTGTTCAGCCATTACACTGATAAGTTCTTCCATTATTGTATATGACATGTAGTTTGTGTGACCCTAGCCGAGATTGGCTTGAGTTTCGATATGCTGTGATGCAAGAAAGTCGTCGTACTGGGAGATGAGTTCAAGAATACCCAGAAAGTTTCCATTTCTAGGTGATCCAACCAATTCATTATCTCCTCTAAATGCTTAGTCACGCTCGGCAATAAACGGAATCACATTTACTACTCGTTTCAAAACTTATATCCAATAATGCTCCAGACGCTCGACCTGTTTTTGCATGCTTTATATTAACTTCACCTGTATGTTTGTCTGTCCGTCTGTAACTCTTTCGACTAAGAGTGAGTACTTCATCACTGTAAAATGTCCCACCGATTTCATTATGTTCGTTAGCCGAGCGGTCTAAGGCGCGCGACTTCTATGACGTCAGCTTTTGGATTTAGTGATCATGGGTTCTACTCCCGGCCACGCCGAAATTTTTTTTTTTCCGGTAAATTCTAAGATTATATCCATACATTAACTGTAAATGATTCGGAGAGACTTTACCATTTCTTTGTGACGTTGCAACTCCAAATAGTTATCTCAGATGGTAATAGGTAGTGTCGGTAACTCATTTCCCTATGATAATTATACATATATATAGTTTAAAAAACTAAAAAAACATGCTTTTAAAGAATATCAAACTAAAAAGTTAAAAATAAATATAGTTTAAAAAACTAAAGAAACATGCTTATATACTATTGTCATAAATTAAATTTTAAAATTATTTTTAACTTTTTAGTTTGATAATCTTTAAAAGCATGTTTCTTTAGTTTTTTAAACTATATTTATTTCAGCTCAGTATCAATTAGCCCAATCGCTTTTAACTTACTATTAGAAGAAATCAAAGCCTTCACTTGTTCCGTTGACCACTCATGATTTTATGTACGTTTTTGTTAATGTTTCCTATCGCATAATCCATTAGACGAAATTTGAGAAGACTCAGGTGCTGTAGTTGTAGATAAGCGCATCAATCTGCACGTGAAGTAGTAAACACGTTCATGAGAGGGAGAGAATCATAACCAATTCCTACATTATAATTTTAACGACGGAAAAACCTAAGTACAGTCCCTAACAAAAGTTTAAGACCACATACTTATTTCATATAAAATTACCCTAGTTTTCAATTTTTTAAAGTTATAATCTCATGAATATTTTGTAAACAGTACAGACCTTGAGACATCGATCCAACCAAAAAGCATTGGGATACGACATTTAGTTTTCGAGATACAATTTTTTTTTGCTTACGATATTAGTTGTAAAAAACCTACATTTTTAATTATAAAATATTTTGTAAATATTAAACCATTCGGTTAATTTCTGATTCAATTTTTTACTACCATTTAGTTAAGTGTGAGATTATTTTAAGGAGAAAAAATACATAATAAAAATATTTTATACAAGAATTATTTTTTTATTTTTTGAAAAATGTAGGGATAAAATAATTAATTGTATTAGCATATTAATATATTTTAAAACAATATTATAGAGTGAGCTAGCGAGACCATATGAACGCCATTCAGTAGTTTATATTTTCCTCGAAAGATAACAGCAAAGACACTTTTTTGTTAAGAACACCTGTTTCACCAGAATAGTTTTCGTTCGTATGGGTTATGGGTGAAGGTTAGGAGTGTGTTAATTATTGTTAAAATGGGGGGAAAATCTGTATCAGAGTCTTTGAAATGGCAAATAATTGGTATGAGTAAATGCGCCAAGTTTCACAGAACGATCGCCTTAGAGTTTGGTGTGAGTAAGACCTGTGTAACGAACACAATAAAAATTTTTACAGAGGAGGGTGTGGTGACGGATAAACCACGCAGTGGCCGGCCTAGAGCAACAACTGTGCGTGAAGACAGTCGTCTGTAAAGTGGCTAAAATGAACCGTACGTCGTCGCTACCTACAATTAAAAGGGATTTTGAAGATAGTACACACATTAAAGTATCAACCATTACAATTTCTCGTAGACTGAGGGAAAAAGGACTGTATTCCTATGTTCCGTTAAAAAAACCACTGTTAAATAATACTCACAAGATGAACCGTAGAAACTGGTGCAAAGGGAAGAGGAACTGGGGAAAAGACCTATTCAGCGATGAATCGAGAGTTGAGCTTTACAGTTCCCGAAAGATGAAAGTTCGGAGAACCGCCACAGAAAAGTTAAATCCTAACTGTCTTGTACCAGCTGTCCAGGGAGGAGGTGGTTCAGTCATGATCTGGGGTTGCATGTCATCAGAAGGTACTGGAATATTAAGATTCATTGATGGGACAATGGATTCGCAAAAATACATAGAAACTTTGCAGGAGAATATGATTCCATCTGCCCAAAAGCTTCACGGTGGGTATTTCGTTTTCCAACAAGATAATGCTCCATGTCACAAATCTGCAGCAACAATGGAATGGTTTGAAGAAAAAGGAATTTCAATGTTGGACTGGCCTGCTAAAAGTCCAAATTTAAACCCAATAGAAAATTTATGGAATGTCATAGGTCTTCGGGTTGCTGCTCGCAAGCCAAGGAGAATCCATGAACTTCGAGAGAAGATGTCAGAGGTTTGGAACGAAATTACGGCTCAGGAGTCGTAAACGTGTCCGAATGTGCTTCAAAAACAAGGGAGGTCCTGTTGATTATTAAATAGACGATGCAGTAATACCTCAGTGGCAATTAAAATTTAATTTTGTTTAAGTTGTAGCAAATGACATGAGAATTTTAATTCCCTTAGCCAATTTTATGTTAACTCCATATATTTTACTAATGTTCCCTCAAAATCTGTATAAATACTATAAATAATTTTTAAATGTATTAAATTATATTATTCGTATGGATTATAGGTAATATTTCAAGTGTGTGATTTAATATTTTATTTTTTTTTACCAAATGATTTTTAAATTTCAACTCTTATTGCATGTAACGGGTAAAAGCCATAATATTAGCTGTTAATTGTTTCGAAAATAATAAATGTATATTCAGATAGTTAAATCACATTTATATATACAATTTAAGCAATTATTGTATAAATACTAAAATGATTTTGTTCTCAGTAACAAAAAAAAAAAACTAAAGTTAAAGGTGGTCTTAAACTTTTGTTAGGCACTGTATGCACATTCTTGGAATATTGCGGTCCTTTCTAAGTCGTTGAACCGTGTGTTAAATGAACAAATTTTCATCACGGTGCTGGATTGTTTATACACCCCTTTTTCAGCCTGTAATCCCGCATCTGTTCCGAAATAATGGAAGGCCAAAGTCCAATGTCATTGCCCCCTGGTGAGCCCTCAGCTTCTACATTAGATGTGCCACTATCAGCTTCCCTTTCTATGTGTTATTCAAATGGACCCGTTAACACTTCTGCCTTTTCTTTGCCAGGATCAACAACCATTTCCACTGAAGCATTGTCAGGTTGATCAGGTTGTACAAAGTCATCACGCCTTTCAGACACTGGTCTTGATTGAATAGTGAATAACTGGTCCAATATCTTTGCCACTACAGTACTTCTGCTGATTTCATTGTTGCTTCTTTTGCCTTACGTCTTTTAAAAGCGCCAGACTACAAAAGTCTTGTGCGATGTCTGTGTCCATCTCCTCGATTGTCCATGCTGGTAATCTAAAAAATAACAAAATGACATTGTCAACTTTTGAAGTTCTGAAGGAGGATTAAAGATTAAAATATTTGTATACAAGCTGTCCCGTAAGTTAAAACTAGGTATGATACTCACTTACATCGAGACCTAATAACCAAAAGAACCACCTTAATTGAAATAAGATTTCACCGCAGTTTTGGCCGACTTTGGAGTCGCCATCTTCAAGGGGGCAGTTCCCAGTACATGGATGGTACACTGAAGATGGAAACTGCAAGTTCTGTCAAAAAGGTTGAGTAAATCTTAGAGCTGAGAAGCCGGGTGACTTCAGACCATGGCCGTGGAAGCCTGGCAGGTCACTGGGGCGGAAAGGGGCGTGCGGCGGGTAACCTCGGCGGACCAGCAGTGAAGACGGCCGGACGGGCGGTGGGCCGCGGCAGCCCGTGTGCCAGGCGCGCGGGGGAGTGCGACCTCGTGGCGCACTAACCAGGTTATTGTGTGCGGGAACTCGGTCCCGGGTGGGGCTGCCTCTCCTCGGGAGGCGGGGAGCAGGCGCCTCCACGACACGCGTGTTTGGAAGAGACTATACACACAAGAATAAACTTATCTCTACTTTTTTCAAAAGATTCTTTTGGGAAACCAGGTGCCAAGAAACAGTTTACAATACTACAAGTTCAAGTCATGGCTATGAATGTATATGCACTTACGACGTAAGTTTTTCGAGACATTTGCTTGTGAAAATTGACGCATAGGGCCTATATATATTTTTTTCAATTTGAATACATGTTTCACTCAAGCATATTATTTTTTGTTTTTCAAAAAAAATGGAAAATATAATGGAATATTTCTTAATTAGTTATTTTTGTTTTATTATTGACACGGGTCTGCAATTTAGAGATCTGGTCGCCGGCTGCTCCTTCTGGCTTCGAACTGGAGACCCGAATCGTTCGCAACCTTAGTGCAGTGCATCCTCACTACCAGGTATGCAACGCTACTTTCTTCCAAAGTACCGTTAAAGTCCATTTGCAATCATCCCTAGATGCTCACGTCATTTCTCCATTCTCGCTGAAACATGACTCTGCCTCGTCCTCGGTCCATCACGTTTTCTCTCCGTCCACTCCTGCACAATGACCTCTCGGCCATACTCCCGTTTCGCACACGCTGCAATTCAGCCGTTCCTCCGACAATAGGATCAAAATGCTGACTGACAAAACACGCTTCGCGTGGTGACTGTCCGTGGAGCGACGAACTCAGAGATGACGGTGCGAATCCACAAACTTGTACGGGCACAAAAATACCTTATAAGTCCAATATTAATTTCCGTAACACTGTTACTTATCTTCCTGGCATAATTAACGGCCTAATTGTACTACATGTTTAAAACTCAATACTTTTGAGCAATTTATGATATATTTATAATTATTAAAGATGCATTTACGTAAAACCATTTTACTTTTAAAATTATTTATAAAATTAAATACATTTCTACAGAATTAAAAAAATCTGAGATTAAAAATGTTTACATCTCAGTATAACCAGTAACGTTGACATTTAAACATGGAAAATTTAAATTCTGTAATCTACCAATACTTATGGGGAGGACCTCAAGACCATGTACGTAATATAAACATTTTTTTTGTTTGAATGAAAATAAGTTATTTGTATTTAGTGTTTGTATTTGAACACGCAGTGTTAAGTATTGTTCCAAATAATAAATAATGACATAAAAGGTATAAAGTACCCCTAAGGCCATTCTCAGTTTGTTCTCAGTTTGTGATAACCCGAGACTCTACTCCGTTACCTCAAGTCTTTCCTATGTGTGCCTGAGAGTTAAACCACTGTCCGTATCTCTGTAACTCTACATTTCTCTCTTTGTTGACACGTATATGCACATATGAGTCGTTAATAAAACCGTTTCAATAAAATGTAAAATATTTGATTGAATATAAAGGACGTTAAGACGAAATTAAATTGCAACGGCAATATTTCTTACAATCAAATACATAACTCCTATATTAGTATTTAAGCAGTAAGTCTATTTAGAAACAAATGAATATGTGTTAAAATAACACATAAATTTCAAAGATTCTGTACGAAATCATTATTTCGTTTTGAGTGAGTTCGTGCGTATTTTCATGTGGTTTGTGTTGGATAAAAGTGCATTTTGGTGTAAGTTTAGAAACAGAGCTAGTCCGCATTTAATAGGAACAATTTTTTTTCTCCCCTGCTTTGCATTCAGACATTTTTTTTTGTTTTTGGTTCGGTTGCGATCGTTGTTCGGAAAGAGCTCGCCGGACTCATCACTCAAAACCCTTGAGCGTGTGCGCGACTCCACCTGATTGGATAAACAGCAGCCGAGGTTGCATGACGGATGGCCAATAGCAGGCGCCGAACGGACGACCTCCTGAGGATTCCACACACACACACACACACACACACACACACAGAGAGAGAGAGAGAGAGAGAGAGAGAGAGAGAGAAAGAGAAAGAGAGAGAGAGAAGTGTTTGATTGGAGCGAATGCTTACCCAAGTGACCCGTGAGTGTGTTAAGTTTACGACACGACACGAAAGGACGGGTGCTGTATTTCACATAAGCGAACAGAGGCCGCCTCACCAGCGCATGCTGTAATAAATCTATTTCCCAAAGAATATTAGAATATTAATAAAATAAAAGGATACTTCCCAGCAGAGGCTAAAAGTGTGATTGATGCACAGTTGCTTTCTCAAACACGATTTCCGAACGCTGCTGGGTGAACATACGCACGCAAATTGTATTTCAACTTTTTTTTTTTTGTGAAATTTACGAACTGAAAATGTCGTTAAAGAAGAATTACATTGTCAAAAGCGACAGTGCATGACCTTTATAAATATGTTACCGAAACTGAAAAATCCTTTTTTGGATACATATTTTTTTTTTTACTATGGTTGCTTTTTCTGTGTCGTAAGGTATATATCAGCGCGGTGCCCCAGCAGTTACCTTGTAGGCAACTCTGGGTCATGAAACTCTGTGACAGTACAAAAGATGGACAGCCTCTTGAAATTCACAGACATTGAAACCCGAATTGAAACGAGACACTCGATTTATTCTGTAGAACTTGTATTAAAAAATTTAGGTACTGCGATGTCGTGAAGTTTATGATCCCGACAAAAATAATACCAATGTCCATAAATCATTGTAATGACCATCTACACTGAGGTACGTCAGCGTTTACTGTTTTGCTCTATAGCTCTTCCTTCAATGCTATAAATGCTTGGACACGTTTGTCTGTTAGGAAAGATAATAACTTCGCTAAATTTTCTCTGTATTAAACATGTCTCGACTGGTCTTGAGGCCGTGAAATACCTACATTCTATGTATGCAATATGTGCAATATAATAAGTGCAAAATACAACAAATGAATTTTCACTGTTAACATATCCGATATCCGAACTTACCTTTTTTTATTTTTACAGTCTATGTACCTTTCATAAGCAAAACTGTACGCGTCTACTTGCAAGTATACACTCTTAAGGCTCGACTATGTAACGAGGGTGTCCAGTGAAACTCACTTTTCCCTGACGTCTTCAGTTCTTTAATAATCTTTCACTGACCATACACCTGCAGTATTTTCTTAGAAAACAACCAATATAAACTTTTGAACTTATTATTACACTAGTTTAACTACAACTTACTTACAGAATATTCAATGTTTTGGGAAAACAAAAATATAAAATAGTAAAAAAGACCAGGAACAATGAAGAAAAAAAGAAGTATTTTATATCATACTCCAAGGAACCACCACAGATGGAATTCAGACTCACGTCTAGAAAAAAATATACACATCTGATAAATATACTTGGCACACCAGAATTTCACAAAGACTGAACTCAAATATAATATGCTCGACACGTATTGGATTAACGATTCAAGCTGAACTTTTTTCTAACAGTTTAAATTAAATTCCTTGACTTAACATACTTTTACTTTTCATTTTGGCGTCAAATATGTTGTGAACGTTATTTGTAAAGCGAAGTCCTATGGTAATTAGTATTTCCCCCCTCCCCTTTTAATAATTTTGTCCTTGTTACTCATGAAAATATCAATCAAACCGCAGTCCATATATGCTGACATTTTTTGGGGCTATATTCAGAATATCCAGTTCTTAAAGATATGGAGTTAGGAAACTACTTCATTGGAACGACTGAAATCGCCGTCGCCGAGCTATCTAAATCACAGCCTCTTCTGTTCACGAGGCCTCAAGTTGCAACACCAGGTACGCAAAGCTCGTACGTACCGTAGTCACTCGGCAGTGTGTCTGGCTCGCATGCAGAAAGTACTGTGGTCGATTCCAGCCATCTGCACTGAGGTAGCATCTTCTCTGAGTGCTTTTTTACCCCTACCAATGGTGAAAACTGGTGCAGTCCCTTGACGTAAATATCCTCTAGTCACATTTTTTGAGACATATATACATATATGTATACAAATGTACCTCGGAGGCACAATACACTGTAACACATCAACCATATTTAATCATGAGAGCAGCTTAAAGAATTTTAAATAGACCTCATTTATTGTTTTTTTTTCACAAAATATGTGAATTTTTGACATATCGTAGATCTTAGTGTTGTATGCCACTAGAAAGAACGTCAAACAGTGATCAAGTTTATGGTTAAAAGTTAATTTTGCCCGAACATGGACATAGTGTCTCATGCCGTCGGGTCACATATATAAATTCATTACAATTCATTAAATTTTTTGGTTTCATAAGACCATCACATTATTTACTTCAGGGGAAACATTATTTGTTTTAAGTCATGGTTTATGTCTCTCTTGCATGTCTTTCCAAACACGAAGCACCGTGCGCGTGTAAAGCAATTTTTTTTTAATTAACGAATGTGGTCAAGTACAACAGTGGTCAAATACTTCTACTCTCTACCCCCCCCCCCCCCCCACCCTGTATCAAGCAGAAGGCTTGTAGGCCCCGGAAGGTACTCCGACTCGCGGTCCGCCTGTCGATAGCACACTCGCGCGCCGCGGGCGGCATCTGGACCAGGCCTGGGGGGGGGAGGGGGGTCAGGGGTAACCACACCCTCCCCTCAAAACGCCGAGTCTCAGCGGGGTCACAGCGGCGCGCTGTGTCCCAGGGCGGGAGGGACCGAGTACACTCGCTGCACAAGGCAACTCGACCTTCCAAGTGTGTCGCACACAGAAAAAACTAATAATTTCTATACTTTAACAAATAGATTCCTTTGGAAACCAGTTGCAAAGAAATAATTTCTAATGCTGCAAGAAAGATATTGATTGTATCTTTTTACAACACATGGTCAAGGTTATTTTTTGCATATATGAAATACGTTATTTTATAGAAAATGCTGTGAGTATTTCTCACGAAAATTAACGATTACTTTTATATTTTAATTGATGCTTCATTCAAGAATAGTTTTTTTAAAATATGGAAAAAAATGATCAAATTTTTAATAATTGGACTCTATTTAGTTTCAATATGCGTATTAATTTGCGCAGTAACACTAGAACCCGATTTAGGAAACGTTTCACAAATAATATTTACTAATGGAGGTGCTGGGTCAATACAATGCATAAATACACGGGCAATAATAACTGCAGATACGATTTCGTAGTGATACAGTTGAAGAAATAAATTTATTAGTAAAAACCGGTCATGTCTATTCATAATTATTTCGACAGCAAAATTATATTCAAACTATTCACAAGTCGCCTATTTTTAAGACTTTAAACATAAGGTAAATACAGGTTGTCCATAAAAGAATGTCCCAATTTAAATGAAATATAACATTATAATTTAGACTATTTCCAACAAATCATTCATAAAATTGAAGGTAAACTACCCTAGTTTTTCTTTAAAATGTTCAATAAGTGTACGGCACACACTCAACCTAGAGTCCTTATCTTCCATACTTTGGTTAACAAGTCCGGAGTAATGGACGAAATAGCCTCTTCAATTCTGTGTCTCAACTCTGGCAAATCATTAGGTAGGAGCGGAACGTAGACACTGTCATTAATAAAGCCCCAAAAGGAAAAATAGCATAACGTGTCATATGAACGTGGAAGCCAGCGAAAACGAGCTCTGTCGTCTCGAACATTACGACCAATCCAACGGTCACGGACTTAGACGTTCAACCACTCTCGTACAAAGAAGGGAGGGGCTCCATCCTGCTATCAAATAAAGTTTACTAGTTCACCCTCTACTAATTAGGGAAAGAGTTATTCTTTCTTGTTGCAAGCGAGAAAACAAGAAAGCAGTACCCGCGCATACGTTCATATAAAACTGTTTGAGTTACTCTTTAATTCTGACAGTGAATCTTAACTCTACAACGCGTACAGTTGATACTATTAAAATTTATAACTAGACATTATTTTATGGACATGGAAGCTTTCAGGCAACGGCTAGCAGGGTGCTCGAGGATTACAGGACCTGGTAGTCGATAGCGGGAGGGGAAATGGGGAACATGGAGTTGAAATGTAGCGTGGACGGCAGCCAACTCTCTGTGGGATCACGGGCCAATGAGACGGAGAGAATGTTACAACGACGCAGCAGGGAGGGGTAGAGAGCTTCTTGAAATTAATTAGGACGGATTTCGGGAAGCACCACGCCTGTACGGGGCGTCTGTCTGTTCAAAGCTCGCGAGCGAGTCTGAACCGGCAGTCAGTTTGTTCAGTGATCAGTCAGTCGGTTGAGCGGTCGCGAACACAAACTACCCGCGAAACGCTTGGGTGAAGCCTCGCACACTCGCAGAGCGTAACTCGGCGTCCCAGGCGTCTGTGCCACGGCGCTCGGACGAGGTTCAAGCCCGGAAGCCGAGCGAATGCAGGGAGCTCGTTGCTGTCAGTTGCTCGCGAAAACGAATCAAGTTAGTAATCAGTCATTGAGCCCAGCTCGCATGTACGTTGTATTCCTCTGGCCAGGGGAGCAAATCTGTAGGATTTTCAGTGACCCCTCCCCCCTTCCTCAACCCATGAAATCTGTAGCCAATGGATTTTGACGGAGAAAAAAAAGAGAAAAAAAGGGGAAAGGGAAAAGGGGGGGGGGGGGGGCAAGTTATTACTGGTAAATTGTTTACAAATAAAAGGTGTAAATAATAACTTTACCTATTTTTTTCTGTACACTTTTTTGAAAGAGTCAAAATTAATAAACCATACATTTTATGTGTAAATAAGAATAAAACAAAAGACATTGGTATATTTTTTAAATTTAAAACAGTCCATTATCCCACACCAGCCATTTACAGAGGAAACAACATTTTTTTTTACACATGTTTAGTTCTCGTAGTAGAAAGGATTGTCATAGAGCCACAGCTTCAGTATCTGGTTATTACAATGTGCGCAGTAGAAACCTTTATAAAATTTATGACACTTTTAAACTTGGTTTCCATACATCTTGATCAGTCTGTTTAAGGAAGGACAGTTTCCTTGTTTACGCAAAATAAATTTTTTTGGCACTGCACAGTTCACTCACAATAAGTTTCTGTTTGTCTCCGAGGACGTAGACTACGTCGTCTTCAGGGTCGACGAGGTCCGACAGCACAGTTTTCACTCTACATCATCATGCCATGATATTGAGAGCACTTCATAAGTCAGTTTTCAATTATCACTTTGTGATTTGTCGGTCTGAAACAGACCACTCGCGAGGTGGTTTACAAACGTATTCGTAAATGACCGATGACGACAGACGTCACCGAAAGTTTCTTCACTACGAGAACCTCTTCGGACGTACGACACTGGACGTTGCACGTAAGTTAAGGTCATTGTCAGTACTCACAGTTACACACACACTGTGAAGTTGGAGTGACAAGGCTGCGATTCTGACTCTGCAAGGCTGCGAGACTAGCGTTGACTAGGTCGTGACGGAGGTGGAACTACGCCCAGGAGCTGACATGCTGCAAGTCCCTGGTATTTTCCTGCACCACGACCTCGTGTGTGGTGTGTCCTGCAAGGAGTAGTTGCCTCTGTCGCACTCGGTACATGGCAGGCAGCCTTGAGTGTCCTTTTTTTCCCTGCTGCAGGGATTTGTAGACGTAACTAATTTCATGCGACGCGCAATCAAGCAGAAACTATTTCGGCAGGTATGCTAACTCCGTCTCCTTGTCGAGAGACTTTACCGTACGCCACGATCGCAAGATCGCTGATATGATCTTCGCCCCGCTCGCACAACAAGTAAACATTTACTCCTCGCTAGAGGACTGGTGTAAACTGTTTTTTTGATGTGACAACGTCTAATAAATCGATGAACGCCGGCTGCACGCACGAAAAAGTGTCCCGTTACGCACATTGTACCGTTACGCTGTGTCCCGTTACGCTCATTGTACGCTTGCGCCGCATCTATCTCTCTTCCACTCGATTGGAACAACCATTGATTTGACTTTTTCGAGGCACATTAAACTTGAAACACTCCCATTCGTTTCCTACTTTTCCAATCATCGTCCTATACTTAACAGACTAACATATATTGGAAGAAGTTATATAGCAAACATGTATAAAAGTTATAGTTAAAATAATCTGTTCATTAAAGTAATAAACATATTTGAATTAATGAGTGCAAATAAAAGTAAATTTATCAATTAAATTGTAGATTTCATTTCACTCCTTCTTTGTATCCATACAAAATAGTGATAAATCAATAAAAATTATTCAATTTTTATTCATAAAAGTATGCAATAATTTCATCAATATTTTGTTATGACGTTGTCACGTTGAACTATCGTCCGTAAACCGACTTTACAGACAACCAATTTTTTTTAAATTTTCCTAACCCAACTAAAAACTAAGTGTATTTGGGAGGAGTCTGGGTTAGGGAGAGACTCAAAGTGCGTCTCAGGCCGAAGCCTATAGGCTCTAATCATACAGGTTTTAAGCAATGCAGGAGAGGTAGCATGCATCATGTGCTAGGAGGGGATTGGCCAGCCATGGCAACGTTTTAGCCATGAATAACTCCCCGCACTGACTATTCTAGACTAAAACTAGATACGTTGGGTCCAGGTAAAACATGCATAGACGCAGGGAAAACCCTGGGCACTTACATGCGGGATGCAAAAAATTACAGGCATTAATAACAAGCAGGTTGGTTACAGGAAACAGAAGGATGGTTCCGGAAGAAGAGTTGGACAGAGTAGAAATAGACTACCAAGCAAAGGGCGGGAACTTGGACAATGCTGTCCGCATTTCATTTGGTGACACTGGTTGTTTCGGTGGCGACTCCTAGGTTCTATGTTATTAAAGCCCTCTAGGCCAGAACACGACAGTGGTGTGAGCGCCTAAAGCTGTAGCTTAAATTATTACTTAAATTACATTAATACTTAAATTAATACTTAGACTATCGATGTCGAACGTGCGATTCAAAATCTCATGCCTTTCAGAAACACAGCCGGCACTGGAGGTGGAGCCTACCAGGGGAGCCATGCCCATCAGACATGAGGGTCGGCCCTAACACAACAGGCAGAGAACCCGAGGGTGCCGACCATACACCTGTGCGCTTCCCACTATTTTGAATCAACACTGTGGTTTGTTTGGTGGTGGTGTTTGTTGTGGTGTTGCTCGCATGTTTAACGCGAAAATGTTGTGTGCTATATAACTAAATACTTGAAACTGTTGATGACGAACTGCCAGCAATACGAGTGTTGTTGGCGGAGTTCTCTCGCCAGTCCGCAACAGCTATGTTGGGGTCCGGCCTCGGTTGTGCGCAGTGCGGCTGTGATTGGCCAGCTGCTCGGCTGTAAACTGAAGGATCTGGTCGGTATTTATAGCTTACAAAGAAGGGGAGGGGGTAGGGGGTCAGAAAATTGGTAATGAATGTCTTAAAGGAGAGAGTGGGGAGGAGAGGGGTGACAGTTTCATGGGGAAAGGGGGTGTGGAAGTGGTGAGGGTTTATTGCATGAAAAAAAAAATAGTTTTTTAGAGAAGGGAGGAGGGAATTCCATATATATGTATATATATACACACACACATATATATGTTTGGTAGACGGGGTAGGAGGTGGAGGGGGAATAATTTCAAGGAAAGATAATTTTTTGGAAAAAGGGTGATGGAGGGGCTAGATATGCATTGGTATTATTGGTGGGGGGTCAGTCAGTCAGCAACCATCCTGGGGGAAAGATCAGTAGCCATTTTTATTTTTGCCCTCACCGAGTTCGAACCGAGGACTCCGAGCTCCGTGACGTAAGTTTTTTTAATGAAAAATTTATTAAAATTTGATTAATTTAATTTTTATAAATTTTTAAATTATCTTATTTTTTCTGATAATAATTAAGGATTTTCAAAATGGCGATCGTAACGACATTTGAAACGGTGATGTCATAATAAAAAATGGCGGAAAACATTATGGCGGATTCTACTTCATATTCAAAATGGTGGAATACAAGATGGCACATTTATAAATTTACCTTTTTAATAAATATTTACCCTCAAATATTTTTAATGGAATATCAATCTTTCAAATATAAGATTTTTGGTGTTTGAATATTGTATTGGCCCATCCCTAAACGACTCGTAAATGAACCATCTATAAAGTTCTTCGTGCCCTGCTTTCAAGTATTGTTTTCGAATTTGAGTTGAATTTTAAATGCAACTGTATAAGACTGTTTCTCAATAAATTAATAAAAAAAATTTTTAATGAGTATTACACTGGTTTTGTAGGCTGAAGTTCCTTAGGTCTTCAAACACAAGTGTAATTCAAAGTTATAAACAATGAAAAATTCGTGCTAAGTTGAAAATAATATAAGTATGGTGCATAAGAAGTCTTTGAAACAGAACAATACTTCATTTAACCTATCGTATCTCATAATCTCCAATTATGTGGACTAGGTACTTTTTGTTTCTGTTTTACATTAAATATATTTAGTTTTATAATTTGAATTTTTTAGCTCAGATAATACGTAAAATAACACATAATAATACTTGAAATTAAAAAGAATTGAGCTACACATAAAGTTATTTTAACGTAGTAATCCATAACTTTATATATTATAAATATAAATTGTGTAAAAATAAACATAAATTAATTTGGTAACTTACATTTTGTGGACACTATTATGTGCAGAATCAATGATTATATTTTTTATCAAGGTTACCTAAATACACACATAAAACAAAGTTCTGAAAAGCAACCAAAGTACATTAGCAGTTAGTAATGTCACAATTGAAAGATATCGACGCCTATATGAAAGTCAAAGGCCCTCGCTAACGGAAGGATGCAAAATGTATTAAAAAATAAATATCTTAACCTGTTTTTTTGAATGAAAAGCAAACCAGCTCTAGTAAAAAAAACGGCTTAGCTTCTAAATGTTGCCCTTACCCGCAACACTGAGCAATTTATGCTTTGAATATATCCTGGATTACATGCGTAAAAAAAATAGTTTCAATCTTTAAAATATTAATATTAAAGAAAACACTAAGCAAAGATTCAAAAGTTCTCTTTCAAGTGCGAACATACGGTAGACGGTTTTATCAGATTGTGGAATGGCAAACCTTCCAAAACGTGGTTATTTACAAAAGGAAAACCAGCATAGATGGAGGCTAAAATAAACATGAAATTGTAATGCCGCTACAACACAAACAAGCTGCATGCACGAGTTCTGTTTGATGTAGTCAGCAGAGGAATTCCGTGAACTCTCCTGTGATTTTACTTATTTAAAAAAAAAAAACCCAGCCCGATCCTATCTCAAGGCTTAGAGGACCACTTGAATTTATTAACATCTCTATCTGGATGTTGGTTGAAACGTTTTATTATTACGTTTGCATACGCCGCTTTCGTTCAGGTTTTTTTTCCACCACTCACCCGGAAAAAAGGTTTTGCGCTTATTAAATAAGCTGGAAGGAAACTCGCGTTCAAAAAAAGGTTCTTTTCTTTGACAATGCCAGCAACGGAATGGTAAGCTGAGAATCACGTCTGGGATGGCAGACGAGGAGCTCCAATACATTGCAGTCTATTGATCACGGTGTTACAGATTTATAATAATTAAGAGTAATTTCATAAATAAGCCCATTGAGATTGTTCGTAACTTCTCTGGGTTGTAAGTGAAAAGCTTAATTGAAGCAATTGACGATTTATATATATGTTTTAAGGAGTTTTATATAAAAATATATCTAGTATCGTTTCATCGCTAAACAAAAATTATTCAAAAATACACTAACTAATTACATTAATTATAACTTTAAGGAAACAAATGATCGGTCTCACACACCGAATTGATTATTTCATTTTCGTTTCATTACTAATAAGCCAGAGATATTTTTGTAAACTTATTCCAATAAGTCTGCAGTATTTGCTTGTCGGTCACAAATCTTATCACGAGATAATTGATAAACGTTATTTTTTAACTGGTGAAGGTAATGCAAAAACCACAATTTATTATGAACACTTGAGTGACTTTTTTTTACCACTATTAAGTGATATTTTTAGTAAATTTCTGTTGAGACCGTTTAAGACAAAAAATTAAAACCTAAGAGAACTATCGTGAGAAATAAAATTAAAATCCTTTAATAAACAGCACATAAGGACAGAAAATGAAATAAACAACACGGCGTGTGAGACCAAGCATAAAGTACACTGTTAAAAATTACAGGAAATTTACGGACCTTTCAATGGAGAGCTTAACTAAAATAAACGAATACCTAGTACTTCGTGATTTCAAATAACTGGATCTTCGTAAACAACGTCGTATTTCTACTTCAAAATTGTTTGCTTATTTCCAAACTAAGGTAAACACACATATGAGTGTGTTCTTATTGTATACTTAACCAGTTTGTTTTAATGTTTAATTAATATTCTAATAATTTTCTTTTGAATTTATGTTTGGAAGATTTTTTTCTAACATAACTAAAACTAAGTGTATTTTGGAAGAGTCCGGGTTAGGGAAGGACCTAGGTGCGTCTCAGGCCGAAGCCTATACGCCTAGTCATGCTGGGATTAGCCATGCAGGGAAAGGGTCGCATGCATCATGTGCTAGGAGGGGATTGGCCAGCCATGGCAACGATTGGCGCCATGACTAACTCCCCTCACTCTTAAATCTAGACTATTACTAGAGATAGGTTGGGCCCAGGTAAAACCTGCATAGACACAGGGAAAACCTTGGGAACATTCATGCGGGATGCAAATTGGCATGCATTACGTGTAGGAATTTACAGGAGACAGAGGATGGTCTGGATGAAGAGTTGGACAGAGTAGAAAAGAGTCTACCATGCGGGGGTTGGGCACTTGGACTCGTGGTCCGCTTTGAATTTTATGGAAGCTAATGAGCAGTGTCCGTAAATTGACGAAGGAAGCCGTAGATATACGAAGATCCCTGTATAATTTGTAACCGGCGTTCTACGTAAACTGAAGGTGAAAATGGTTAAGAGTGTACCGCGATGCAAAACCATGTTGTGTTTATCCATGACACCTGCCGTAGCAACTGCGTGGTGGAGCTGAGAGGATTCGAACCATTGACAAACGGCACGTCTTCTCCCAGGCTGGCATAACGTCTGAATATCTCTGTTGAGTGTCTCACTCTTATTGGGAAATATAGCGTAAATGGCAACTACTGTTGCCACATTTATGGACAGCTTTCTAACATTAAAATAATTATATTGTATACCATCGTTTATTATACTAATTAAAACATTAAACTTAATTTAAATAATTATTTTTTATTTTTATTTTTCAAAGACCACAAAATAGTGTATATTGACAGTATTACTGCAGTTGTAGCATTCTGAAAGACAAAATAATAATTATGTGCTAAAGAACAATTATTATACAGAGGAGAAATTATTTGTAGCAGTCAGTCGCTATAAATTAAGACATTCCATTAAATTATGTGCTATGTTCAAATAAAGCCATAGTTTTTAATATTAAAAGATATACAAAAATGTGTTGACCAAAACGGTTGGAACCAAATTAGCGTCTTTCAGTTACGTCTCATTGGAAGTAAAAATTTCATAACTTATTATGAGATAATACTCTTGACGAAAAACAGCAAGAAAATGTGTTAAAAAAACTATCTTTAGATAATTTTTTTTACAAAATACAATGTTTCATTTACATTTAAAAAAACCTTTTGATTACATTTTGAATTTGTGTCCAAAATGGTTGTCCCTATGGCGTGTACCTGGCAACAGAGCAAACCGAAACAAGGACGTCGCTAATGGCAGAAATCGTGCCTTAGAAAGCGAGAATGCACTCTGCAATTTACACTCTAAAAGCTAAGGATGAAACAAGATGTAGTAGTACATCGCAAGGGAACTTATATCATAAGGTGTTTCAAGCACATAGCTGTGTCATTCCGACACGACCTTAGTTCCGCTTGCGCTAACACTCTAACGTCGCGGCTTTCCCGTAAATAAAATAATAAAATTTCCAGATATAATTAGTACTACACACTTTGCTTGTTTTATCTTAAAGCAGCGTTTATAAATTCCTTCTGGTTGCTATGAAATTACCGTTTATTGTGCATTAACGCGTCGCCGCCATTTTGTGCTTTATCCGATCCTGTGATTCTCCACGTGAGTCAAACGTAATATTATTTTACGCCAGGTTACGTGCTATCACACGTGACAAATTTGTGCTTCGCGTCTCCATACAGTTAAAAAAAATTGGTTGTCTGTTTAGTCGGTTTACGGACAATAGTTTAACGTGACAACGTCATAACAAAACATTCATGAAATGATTGCATACTTTTATGAATAAAATTGAAACATTTTTATTTCATTAATAAAAGAATAAATACTTGAAATTATACTAGTAATCAGATTTTTAAAATGCAAGAATAATTAACCTAATTGCCAAAATTGTTGTTGTAATAAGCAATGAAAACCACATTAACTTTTCACTTCACTTTATAAACAGTCGACGAAACAGTTCACGTGTAGATGACTTGTAATTAATTTTACAAACTGGCGTTTAGCTATAAAGTTTAAATATAATTATGAACAAGTTTTCATTTAAATAAATTGTAATCAAATATCTATAATCAATTATGTGAATCACCATAATTTTTTAGTCAATTGTAACAAAACCTATTATTACTGCACTCGCCGACAGCGTAACGAAACACAGCGTAACGGAACAATGAGCGTAACGGAACAATGAGAGTAACGGGACACAACGTAACGGAACAATGTATGCGTAACGGGACACTTTTTCGTGCGTGTAGCCGGCGTTAATCGATTTATTAGACGTCACGCCAAAAAAAAATCCCTGTCAAACATTTGACGCTTGTTAGAATGCACCGTAGGGACTCAAGCATTTAAGTTTTTTATTTGCCTTCCACTGAGTCACAAAATCCAAATACAAAATATACACTTTCTTGTATATGGAGAACCACAGGGTCAGCAATGCAATCAAAGCACAAAATGGCGATGGCTGGGCCAATGCTCAGGCTTTGTAATGCAAACTATGAAAGGTAATATCTCAGAAATTAGTGGGAATTTATAACAATGCTGGATTCAGGGTCAAACAAGAAGCGTCTGTAGTACTGAAAAACACCATTATCGGAATGTTTTTTTTTTTATTTACGGAAAAGCCGCGACGCTAGAATTTTATGTCGCTTGCTTAAAACCTCGAGGAAAGTCTACTGACTACAGAGTCTTGTAGTTTCGTGGTGCGGTGCGCTAGATTAAGGGGGCGGTGTCCTAAATTATTTGGCTTCTAATCTTCTATAATATAAAAATGAATTGCAAATATGTTGGTAAGCGCATAACTCAACAACGCCTGGACCAATTTGGTCAATTTTTTTTTAAATGTTCGTTGAAGTTCAAAGATGGTTTTTACGGCGAGAAAAATTCGAATAATTGCCGGAAAAACCCTAAAACCAGCCCTTTTCTTTTTCCCATACATAAGTTTTCTAATTAAAACGAGCACTCATTGTTGTTTAAACAATGTAGGTATGTTCCTAACGTCAAAGAGTCAATTTGCACTTTATTACCTCTGTACAAAGTTCAATCATATCTATCAAAGCAGTGTGCGTTGGAGCACAGATAAAAAAAAAATAAACCGAAATCGAATAGTTCAATTTGGTCGGCTTCGCGATATTATTTCATTTGTTTTACTTTAAAATGCATCAGTTTTCAAGTCATTACATCAGTCAAACAAAACCAGCGTTACCAAAAGTATTTCATTAGTTTAAGTTTTTATTATTTCATTTCCCTATTTTAATTACGGCTTGAAGGATTTGACTCCAAGTCATATCAAATTAAAAAAAAGTTGAAACAACAACAAACTGTCAATGTCAGTGTTTTTTTTTCTTGGATTTTAGGTTACCTACCCTAATGAGTTTGCTTTTGTCAACTTATACACGAAACAAATTCTTACCTATATAGTGTTTTTAGCAGTGTTTATTTACCTATGATCGCTAATTATTGCATGTGACAAAATAATATATAATATAGATATGCCTCCTATTAGACGAATCAATTTAGGTAGAAGAACCCGAAATGCTACAAACCAAGATAATTACCGATCTATTCATGCATTACAATGAAAATAAAAATTATTATGTTTCACATGATTAACAATAAAGAGATTACTTATTTTTTTATTTATCTTTTTATTTATATGTTTTATTTAATTATATTTCTTATTCACAACACCCTATCACCAGGGTCACGGTTCTGTTCAGGATAATTTTTTGCCCCGACTATAAAATATGTAGGAACAAAAAAATGTCACATTACAAATCATTTTGACAGGACTTTATTGCAATTTAATTTGGCAGTACGAAGTCTGCCGGGTCAGCTAGTATTAAATGTTTTTGTAGATGATTTTGAATAAATTCATAGTAAAATTATATTTAATCTTTTTTAAAAGGTGTATTTTTTTTTATTAAATAAGTCCTTATTTGTGGTTTTTATTAACTTGAAGGTAAATTTGTCAGTCCTAGCAGATTCTGGAAGCATTAAATCATAAGGAATACAGTTTTGGATTAACTGTTTGTACAGAGCCTTCGTATGAAAATCTTTATTTTTAGTACGCATGGTACATTAAATCAATAAAAATTCGGTATTCATTAAACCATAGAAACCTGAAATTTTCATGGACTTGAGAAATCCTAATATTTTTGATTTTGAAAGATATAAAAAAAAACTGTGAACACAAATCTGTATACCACCTGTCATTTATGCTTTCTGCACACGCTAGGACATGTATAATGTTTTCTTTAAGGTCATAAAGACTATTCAATAAGAACTTATTTAGTTAAAAAACCTTTTATTAAAAATTTAAACCTTTTTATATAACGTTTTAACTTTAAAACATGAACGAAAAAATAAATTTTTGAAGCCAGAATATTTAGTATACTACCCCGTAAAGGTTCGTTAAGAAACTTTGTCCAGCGTGATTTTGCAACATGGTCCTCTGCACTGGGCCTAATACATACAGCTTAACCTCCTTAAAACAATCCGTGTAAGTGGTTGTCTCCGTTATGACCAGGTTACAATGGGGCCTTGTAGACCACAGACTCGCCTTCATGTAACCAGGTACACGGACTCGCACCCAACCTCGGCCATGACACTGCGTTTATCAGTGCGCAGTTGCCAGTTCTCCGTGGCCACGCTGTCTTAGGCCGTGGTGAGCGAGGTGGGTTTCATCTTCCCCCCAGACATCCGGCTCGGTTTCCCAGTGTTTCATAACCCACTGTGTACCTCGGGGAACGGTTTATTTTGGGAGGTGTTGGCCGCCGTCATCTAGCGTTCTTCCAGTACCTTTTGATGAATAACGTGTAATTGTTACAAGTTGCTGGTGACATTTCCCCTCAATTGGCATTTCTGTTTATTTCACGTAAATTTATTCTTTTTGCCGCATTTTTCTTGTTTGTGAATTTACTTTTATATGTTTAATAATAAATCTTTTCATTCAATTTTAATATTTGTTTGTTAAGTTGAAAATATTTTTTTTGTTGCGAAATTTAATAAACTTTGAATAATTGCCTTTGCTTGTCGCAACACGTGCTGACGGCTGGTGTTCGGGTGTTTTCGGTCGTGGGCCAAAGGAGGCCGAAGCTGGACACTACGGAACGAGTGAACCGAGCCGTGTGAAGAGCAGTTGGGTCGCTGTCGCGCTGTGCTGTGTGCGGGCGGCGCTTCTCCGCTCCGGTAGTCGCTGGCCGGAGGACCGAGTTGGGCTGGAAGGACGTACACGCCACTGTAGCAAGTAAGGCTGTCGACCTAAACATCAAATGTTGAACCCCTCGTGCGGGGAAGCAAGTCAGTTTACAAGTCCTGGCCGTTCGGAAGTTCCAACCCGATATTTTATTTTGAATTCTGGAACACTCGCAACTTTTGTTACGTTACGTAAATTTCGTAAAGGGATCACGTAACTGTATTCAACTACTGAGTTCAGAGTAGCATTTTTTTCTGGTGTAAAATTACACGCTATATTTATTTATTTTTAAAATGAACAGTTTGGTTGGCCTTTCAACACCCTTAAGTCAGTGGGGTCAAATTGGAAGTAGCAATCAACCACGCCGATGAAACTTTCAGCGAATAAACACGTTGGGCTCGAAAATTTCAAATTACGTGGCATCTAGGAATCTCGTCAAGCTTTTCTTCGCGGCTAAATATGATTTGATTCGGACGTAACACGTGTGCAAGCGAAGAGGAAATACAGGCCTGATAAACTTTTTTCTAAACGATGCGCATGACATAGAATTTTTGTTGGACGTTTTATTTGTTACGTAAATTTGCTATACGCCTGTTTATGTATTTTTTTAAGAATAATTTAGGTTGAAACTTGAGTATCTGTCTTGCAGGTTATTTTTGTAATATGTTCGCGATAGTTGTTTTAGTATAACCATTTGAGCCTGTGTCACCACGCGACCCGCTTCTTTCCCCGGGTCCTCGTCCGCCCGGAGCAGTATACCGGACATTGCTGGACATTGCTGGACATGACTGGACGTGTGTCCGTGTGTGCGCCGCGCTGTGTCGAGATGTCCTGTGGCTTCGCGCGGTCAACGAGGCGGCAGGTGTGGCCGGCGAGTGTATTTGACTCCGCGTCCGACCACAGCCGGGCATTGGTTCCCGATCACGCGCGCTCAGCCGGCTTTGACACGTCAAAAATAAAAAATAAAATAAAACTCAATAAACGTCGAACAAAAACTGTCGGCACGGTACAATCCGCTTACATACGAAGCGAACGGAGCGTAAATACGTCGAAATGTTTTTTTTTTTTTCAAAAACAGCACTGCTATTCGCTTAACTTACCAAAACTATGTTGTTTTTATTTTATTTTAGAAAAGCATGACAGAACTCAATAAAACTAATTCAAAAATAAAACTGAATCACGGTAGGTTGGATGTGAATTAATACGATGTTTTCCAAACTGTAGAAGCGAAAAAAGGCTTATTATAATCTATAATAAATTAACTTATGTAAATTGATGGTCGTTAGCTCTAAATTATAACTCACAAAAGAAATGCTGCGCTTTTTAAGCTTTCAAATAATATCCAGGCAAGCATCAGCGAGGAAAATGTTATCAATTTACGTATAGTGTAAAAAAAAAGATTTTTTATTATTATTCATAATGTATCAGTTTACGCAAATGTATTAATTTATTGCTACATTTATAATTACTGTTGACCATGAAAGTATTTATCACGTGCCGGTTGTAAATAAACCATTGGTAAATAAACAAACAAACAAGCAGATAACACAGCACAAAGCAAACACGCTCATGTGCGACAAATAATATAGAGTGGTTTATTCCAAAATGTCAACGTGTCTGCCTGGGGTAATACGCTCTATCTGCACTCGCATGGACGTTGCTTGATCACGTGACCGAAACACGTGCGATTTCGGAAGTTGGTAAGACTGAACTTAGCAGTATTCGCCCGGGGGAAGCCTTCTTTTCACAGACGAGAGAGCCACACCCGAAGTTCATGCTCGCTTTTTTTTTTTCCGTTATATCTCATTGTATAAACCGGTGTGGCAATAAATTTTGCGATCGATTAGGATAGGGTAGCTACATTAGAAATACTTTAAAACATTGTGGATGGTTGGTTATATTAGGTAAGTATAGCTACATTAAAGATACTGTTAAATCATTTTATGGTTGCTTAGAAAATAACTTTTTAATATGTAGCTATCCAGGGCTAGGAAACCGTTTACATGATTTCACAATATCTTTAATGTAGCTATCCTAACCAAATCAACCGTCCACAATGTTTTAAATTATTTATAATGTAGCTAACCTAACCTTTTACAATGAACAAAAAAAAAACCGAAGTTGCACGCTCGGGTGTTTGGCTCTCTCGTCTGTGAAAATAAAGCTTCCCATTCGCCCGGCCGGCGTAGCGTGAGCAGGCAGGCATTTGTCGACCGCCGTCAGAAAGCGTGCTACTAGAACGACACGATGGCGCGCTCTGACGTGACAACGCCTGCGATAGAAAATGCAAACTTACGCATTTAGAACAACTATATAGTTTTAATGCTCAATGGAAAATGAATTGGGTGTTTGAGGCTCGCTGTCAAACCCCAAGCTGGTTATTTTTTTATTGCTATTATTTAAGGACTTTCCTGTGAATTTATCACAACGTATGTTTTTGTAAATGGAACACATACATCTATGTAAGATTACAGAGATTTGTAAATCTTTACATTTATATGAAAACAACTAAATCACTACTAAATAGTGTTCGCAGTTATACTGGATTCGTATTCTTACCCGGGCCATTATGCTTTGTGTTATCCCAGTACTTCCAATAGTTAGTTATTTGTGAAACCTTTTTGGGCAGTATTCCAGTATTAACTGCGCACATAATAAACATCATAAAACAAACAAAAAATTATTATTTAATAATTGTTTATATTTTACATGGTTTAAAAAATGCTTGAACAAAACATCAATTAAAATATAAAATTATGCACCAATTTTCGTAAGAAATACTTAGTATTATCACAAAAGTCCTATTAAATATATGCTAAAAAAACCAGAGCCATGTTATGTACAAATTTACAATATTTTTTTGTAATATTTTAAACAATTTCCTAGCAACTGGTTTTCAAAGCAATATTTTGCAAATTGCATACAATTTGGTTCTGTTCACAATAGCTTTCATGCAGTTTATGTTATATCTAAAATTTCATCAGATATTTACAAAACAGATCTATGAACGTTACACGAGTGTTCATAATTAAGATTAATTACGTGACTTGTTACACCTGGAAAATACAGTGTGGGGCAAAGGTGTGTACCGGTTTTGAAAGGCTATTAAAAATAGAGAAACTTACAGAAATGGCGTTTAGTTTATAGGTATTAGCATACATCCCCATTTTTTATCAAATTCTGACGATCACACCAGGAAGACGGCGGCCGTCAGCAGCCTAAAGCTAACGTCGGTGACATTCTGCGGTTCTCCAAGCCGAAAGGCGTCTTCGAGAAATATTTCACTGCGAATTGGAGTCCCAAACATTTCCGTGTGACCCAAGTTCGCGAATCGGAACCTAAGAGCTACTACTTTGACGATTTGGACCACAAGCCTATATACTTATATGCCGAAGAGATTCAGACTACGATGTATCTCGACGTGTATTTTGTGGTGAAGATGTACGATCCTAAGTCAAGTGGTGGGGCTTCCAAACTTACTTTAATTTGTGGGTAGCAAATGCAGAAATTGAGGAAAGCTAGTTAATTCCTTGTTTTTTAAAATACTTTTAGATATTATATAATAAATATTTTATTAGTAATTTTGTGTTTTTTTCTCAAACCGGTCACTTTAATGGTAACTTTAATTAAATTATCTTTTTTTTGTGTTAGTCAAGATTCGAACCAAGCACTGTATGCAATTGAATTAATCATTATTTTAACGAGAGATTTTTTGATGATTTTGGAAGTTTTTCCAAAATTATAGCTAAATAATTACAGATTTTAAAAATGGCTGTCAAAATGACTGACAAGATGGTGGACTTACTGGCAATAAATAATTACCGCACTCTAGCGGGTAAAAATTAAACTAATATGGCAAAAGCACCCTCTAGCAGACCAAAACAAGATGTCGGATCCCCGATAGCTGCCTCCAGTGGACAAAAACATGGCCCCATGACATCATACTGGTGATGTAATACTTGTCTTGGCATTAGTGGTGGAAGGTCAGTCTGCGGGTGGCTCCCATGGAGGAAGGTTTTGTCGCCAATTTTAATATAATGACCTCACTGGATTCAAACCCAGTACCTTTTTATTACTTTTACTATTAAAATTTAATTAAATGAACTTTTACGAATTAAAAAAAAATTCCCGATTTTCTTGCTTAAAAAATACAGATTTTCAATATGGTGGACAAATTTCAAAATGGTGGAATGGTTTTTATTAAAATTTTATTATTTAATTTTTTTAATAAATGTTAAATTTTTCCCAATATTCCTAGCTTTAAAAATGCGGCATTTTAAAATGGTCACCATTAAGAAAAATGCAACAGTGATACCATACACATTCCAGATGGCAAATGTAACTAAAATTGCAATGTACGGGGATTTGGGCGCTCGATTACAAGATGGCTAAATTTGAGATGGCATCCGAGGTCAATGTCAAGGTCATTCAAGATGGCCGCCATTTCGTCAGTATTCATGATGGGCGTAACGAAAATTCAAGCAGGTACGTCATCGTTCAAGATGGCTGCCGTGATGTCAAAATACAAGACAGCGGTCAGCACCAAGCTGCAGGAGTCCCATTTATATGCATCTTCCTTGCCGCGTTGGAGATGATTTCACCGACGTTTTGGTAAACCTTGCAGTCGCCATCGTATGGTAGCTGTTATCAGTTCTCAGACGAGAGTATATAAAGGCAGTAAAAATTTCCAGACCTCATTACGCAACTGTTACACTGAAGACGGTGACTTCAATGTAGACCGAAACCTCGGAGCAATCTTCGTCTTTAAAGCGGCTATAAACCTCAAGCCAAGCAAATTTAATATGCATTTCCATTGTCTTTTACTACAAGTTTATTCGTGGCGAAGTGGGATAGACGAAGGAGCTGATGACTGATGTTATTTGGAGTAATATATGTGATATCTTCATAGGTTGGGATTTCAGTACGTATTGAGTTATGATGCAAAAAAAATGACGCACTCATGTGAAGTACGCGCTCGCACCGTTGACCGGGCAGGCGTCGCATGGCAACGAAACGCGCGAAGTTCACATGAGTGCGGCGGAACGCATTGCCGCAGAAAGTTCTGCATTCGAACATCCACTGAGAAGGCTCGTAACCATCAAAATACCGTCATTTATCAGCTCTTTTGTTTAGTCCACGTTCATCAGAAATAACCTCGTCTATGCAACAGTCGAGTAGAGACTTTCCTGTTCGTGTTTCGGACCTCCGCCCAAGCCTCCATGGGCCAAAATTGTCTCGCGGTGCGGTCATCATTAGCCTAGGTTAAGAGCGCGGATTCTGAGATTCCCCCCCTCCGCTAACTTTATCATCTCTGGGATTCAGCGAAGGACGTCGGTGTTCGGAAGAATCGTGGAGTTATGAATGGTCATGTGATGGCATGCTGTAATGGAATCGTAGCCACTTTCCACCTAACCATCGCCATATTGCAACGTCGAAGAAAACTTTACGGTAAATGTGCTTGTTCACGCCTAATGATGGTTAATAAGTGGGGGCCAAATGTGTTTCGCGAAAATATTTTCAAACCAGCTGTTTGTTAAATAAAGAACACCGTAGAAATGTCTGTGTTTTTCTTGATTGGTTGGGTTTCAGTTTTACATCTACTGTCGGCTCACGAAGCATAGCCATTCTGTGAGGAAGCCAAAACGTCCAGACCGGCCTAACCAAATAGGGCCAATGGCTTCTCTTGGAGAGGACCGCTGGTTAAAATTGATCATTTGCTAGTGCGGGCACACAGTTTTGGCAGTCAAATGAGGGGGCAGATCGATTCGCGTAAAACATTTGCCCCTATTAATAAGCATGAGTTGGAATTTCCGCCGTTAAAATCAGCCACAATTATACTGTCCGAACACTAGACATCAGACAATGCTTTGGGTGCTCCGCAAACATGGCACAGACAATCATCTGTACCAAAAGCGGCTTCACGCAATAACCATGTATTAATTTATTTATCTACTTATTTTACTTGGCGAAGTTAAGGCGTGCCGCCTTGTATACCACTTAACAACTGACAAGTTATATAAAAATACGTAAAGTTATAACTAAACAATAACAGAGCTAAACTAAATAAAATACAATAATTGAGAATATGACCAATAACTTAAAAAAAACAATAAAACTAGCAAGTAATGAAACATGATTCACGCATATTAAAATTCATGATGAATGAAACGGATAATTTTTTTTTAAATAAAAAAAAGAAGACAGTTATATATTTAACAAAAGAAATTGAAAAAATCTCATGTAAAATAAATTGTAAAATAAAAACTATTCACCATCAAACTTAAGATTAAAAACTGTAAACTACAAAAACAATTTAAATAAACACACAAACACACCATTGTACAAAGCTCGTACAATAAGGATCACATCCACTACTTATTACATTCCACATCGCAATATGTCATTGCTGGTTGAGATATTTTATAACAATTCAGTGTTTAGTAATGCTTGCAATTCCACGTTTCGTGGGATTTTTGCGAGGGGAATGGGAAGGGGGAAAGAGTGCTAAAGCGAAACAGCCAATAGATCCCGCCGGCTGGCAGCGCGCGGGAGGCGGGAACCAATCAAATCGCACGTCACGTCGGCATGATTTACACCGGAATGTGGTCCGAGCTGCTGCCGCGAGGAGATCTCGGCAGACACACCCGCAGACTCGATCGAGGCCCGGTTTCACAAAAAAAACCTGAGTAATTTATATCTAGTTACAGTTACAAATCGCCTCGATAATTAGCCAATTAATATTCGCCCCGAAACTTATCGGTAATATTTGAACCTCCCATTTTACCGGCTAAGATATGTTTAGAGATTATGATCCTGAAAATTACGTGCTATTAAATTGGCTAACTTCTAGAATGCAACTGTCTCAACTTGAATTATTCTTGTCATTGGACCATTGGTAGGGGCGAGCATTTTTTTTCGGAAAAACCAAATCTGAATGCCAGTTAAACTGAATATAACTGAACAATATATTCACACGCCAGCGGTTTCTTCCTTGTAATTGGCAGCCATCTGCAAGAGAATCCATACTTTACCGAGCCAATCAAGACGTGTTTGATTCCGAACTGAATAACTGCGGTTTGTGTGCTGATGGTACACATGTATCTGAAAGAAACTGACGCAATCACGAAACACAGACGATGCTACATTTTTTTTTAAACTCTTGGCTAGGCTTCTTGTCCAGTGCTGTACCCCGGGAGATGTAACACCAGACGATAGTTTTTAATAGTAAGCAAGAGAAAGGCTTTGCGTAAATATAACTATATTTTCAAACTAAATTTAAAACAAACCTAAACATTGAACATTTTCTCCGGTTCATACACTTAGTCTCATAGTACAGTTGTACTCATTAACGATTAACTTTATGTGAACACAAAATTATACCTAGTTACACACCTGATAATACAAGATTAAATACAAATTACTTAAAAAGACCTTGGCTTTAAATATTACTGGTATAAGATATTTTTGTAAAAGTAATTAAGGCCTTTTCTTTAAATATTACTTTTACAACTCTTTTACTGTAAACATAATGAAGGCTTTAAAATATTATATTACAGTTCACGTTAATTGTAATTAAGACTGAACTTTACTAAATGCCTCAGCTGTCATAAATTATACAAATCAAACGAATTAGTGACAGCGCAATAATTAAAAATACCCACACAATTTTTTCACTACAAATCATTTATAAAATTAGAAAATTGTTTCCCGAAACCTGAGAACACTGTCTGCAAAAAGGCGATCACAAAAATTATAAACATAAAATTTGATCAAATGACTAATTGTTTATATGTATATTTTCCTTGGTACAACTTTCCTAGCTTATTACCCGCTCGCAATAGTGCGTTTAAATCAATAGTCACTCTCCTTCCATTACGGCGTCACAGTCGTGGAGCTGCGCAAAGTCCTCACAGCGAGTGGATACTCGCTGGCTGTGCTCGCTCCGCGATGTCCTCGCTGCAGCACCCGGCGCCCGCCTCCAGACTCTTTGCTGCGCCTCGGCTGCAGACTCGCTGCATGATCTTGGGCGTGGCGAGTAGAATTCGCAACTGCACAGTCTCCAACTGATCCAAGTGCAATACCTCGTGCATGTCGCTCGTGTTCCGTACAGCAGCAAGCACAACTCCTTGGGAAGACACTCGTCACTCGTCCCATGTAAATCTGTGGTTAAGAGAATACTTCAATATTTCAACTGCCCGCACCTTATGCCTGCCGACATATATAACTGCCTTACGTTTCAATGTTGAATATCATTTAAATGAAATATTAGTTTCCAACACAATCCTGTAGCAAAAAACGTCAATGCTCTTGATTAGCTTATAAACTCCGTCTCAGTTTCCTTGGGTTTACTTGCTACCAAGTTCCCGAACTATAGTCGTACTGCAACATGTCCTTTGTAGACGTAACTCTTACAACTCTGCATTCGCGTTACTCGTTCACCTCTCCACTCGTTTCAGGTCCTGCACTCGTGCTCGGCGGAGATGGGCCAAGTCCTTGTTGTAAAATAAATATTGGTGTCTTACCAGACGACAATGTCCAAGTCCAGCTGAGTCTTCAACGCTTCTCCAACGGGCAGAGTGACGTTGCGTGGCAGTGGTCGGGCGGCAGTCGGTGAGGTGCGAAGGCAGCTTCGGTACACTCTCTTCTCCTCTGTCTCTGCTTCTGCCCCTGAGCCGCCGCCGAATCATCATATTGCCATCCGGGGCAGTAAGTGTGGGCGAGGCCAGAAACCGAAGTTTCTACAACTCGCTAAGTTCATAGTAAATCAGGTGCACCCCACACTGGTGTAGAATCATTTGGATCGACGGCGGGGGTGCCTGTCTTGTGGGATATGTTTGGCACACGGGCCTGTGTGTGCGCTGGTAGGTTGTGTAATGCTATAAAAGTTACGTGTACCTAATTCGGCGGGGGAGTGAAGCTCCCCACCAGTTAGATCGGCCAACTGGCGTGATGTAGTGCTGGGGTCCCCTATTTACACCAGCAAGCCTCGTAACGAACATTTCTTCCCAGAATGTCCTATACAGTAGTTGCCACTTAGTCACTTGGCGATGACGTCATGGCCGGCGCAGGCAGCCAACTTCTGAAAGGTAAGCAAGGGCCCGCGCAACGGTGGTTTAATTTGGCGGGTTGCCCGCCACCAGGCGGCAAGCAAGGCGTCTAGCCTGCATCCAGGTGCACATCTAAGTCACTTACATATAAACTTTATACCGTACGTTACATACGTAACAGTCTCGAAATCCTGTTCCTGTTCATGACCCAACAATATGTCTGTGTGTTTATGTCTAAATCTGTGTATATGCGTATATATATATGTGTGTTGAATGCATATTTGTATACAACCATGGATTATTTTTGAACGCCTTGAAGAACTAGAAGCCAATGACCAACATATACAAAAATATCTGACAAAATTAAATGCGACTTGGAGAACACGTGAAATATGACAGCAGACATTGAACACATAATATCAACTCAACCAAAGTGCAATCTATCTTGGTGTCAGAAAATAGTGCGGATTCCGCATATCTCTGTTTTATCGCTAAAATTTTTGTTCCAAAATACTTCTACATATGAACTGTAACTTTGGCTCATTCTTTTGATTGGCAGAAATACAGCGTAGGTGTTTTAGAAACAATCATACAAGTTCCGTGTTATCTCATTGGCGTATTTAAGCGCATAACGTAAGCCGATAATAACCCAACAGAAAAAAAGCCCACCAAACAGTTACATTTTTCTGCGATAAAATACTATTGATAATATGTTTATTGGTGTTTAGATGTAACACACAAACAAATTACACTTAAATGCCCGACTCGACGATCACGAATAAAGACCTTATGCGAGTTTAGATCCAACACACGACCGTTGACGCATGAGTGTGACGTGTTGGCAACCAGGGCCAAGTTTATAATTATTAGAAATTATTTTATATTTATAAAAGTTTGCGTATTTTTTGAATTTTTATTCACCAACGAGCCAACTATTTCACCCTTTACGACTTATTATCGAAATTTTGAGAGTTTGTTTTCAATGTGAAAGTTTGTAACCTATTTTTAAAATCACAAATTCACACCCACGGCCAAACCGGGACTCGAACTCAGAACCCCTCTCACCGAGAGCCGGCGTATAGCCGACTCTGCTACGGAGGTCCGCTAATACCGAGGACTCTCACTGAAAAAAACTTCTGCTGTAATTCTTAATATTATTTATATATATATAAATGCATGCATGTATTTTTTTTTGTTTGTTCGCTATGCGTTCCTAAACCATTCATCTGATTGCGATGAAATTATGCACACTTGACCTTCGAAACACGAGGAAGGTCAGTGTCTAGGAGAGATTTCGATACAACCTTCCCTTAAAGCCGAAATTAAGGTGGCGTGCTAGTAGTATTGAATGATAATTAATAAGTATTTTATGACAATTCTCTTTTATGTAGTCTGAATAATAATGGTGGCACGCGAGTTGAGAGAGATATATAGAGAGATATGGAGATATAGATAGATGAAGAGAGATATAGATGGATGAAGAGATGTATAAAGCGATAGATAGAGATATGAATAGAGATATAGAGACATATATAGGTATATGTATAGAGATATATATAGATGGAGAGATAGAAGGAGAGAGAGATGCTTTGTGTATGCGTACCTACTTCAAACAAACTTCAAAAAAATTGAAAGAGGCATTGCAACGCATTCCGGGAATTACATAGTCTGAAATAAACAATTTTACTTACACGTCTTTCACGTAAACATAAATGTCTCTCTGCCCACTACTTAGCAGGTTCTTTCGTCATTATTTGAGAAATCTAAATATTTAGTCCTCAAACTTAGTTTTCTACGAATGATTGCAACACCTTAAACTGCGCCGCCTCATGCTTTATTAGCTACACGACTCAGCCAACAGGCAAACATGAAATATTTTTTTAAATTCTCCGTTAACAGATAGTTTTGAGGAAGCCTTCATTTCACAGACGAGAGAGCCACACCCGAAGTTCTCCGAAGTTCATGCTCGCTTTTTTTTTTCCGTACCACATTAGGTGTATTTATTTGGGGGAAACCGTTTACATGATTTCACAGTATCTTTAATATAGCTATCCTAACCAAATCAACCGTCCACAATGTTTTAAAGTATTTATAATGTAGCTAACCTAACCTAATTGACCATTAGTTATCATGAGATGTGTATTTATTTACAATAAAAAAAAAAAACACCCGAAGATGCACGATCGGGTGTTTGACTCTCTCGTCTGTGGAAAAAGGCTTCCCATAGTTTTGGGCCAGTTTAGCCACTGTGTTTATTTTGAAGGACAGAAGAATATCGCTGCATGATGTAGGTGTCGCAGCCATCTAAATAATCGCTTCTAAAACCACTCACGGGCGGAGAGCGCACGGTGATGTCATCCCCGAAGCGCGTTCTTGACCTACAAAATTCCAATCTACCCCGGGAGGGGTGGAGTGGCAGTCTATCGAGTCCGGAGCGCCGACTGATCGAAGAGCTGGGAAAGGAGGGGGGGGGGGGGGAGGTCGAATGGGGCGACGAGGTTCAGACAGCAAACACGAGCCAGCACACGTGATCACACATTCTAATGAGATGCCGGTCTCCAAGTTCACCTCCCCCTTCTCACCACTTCCCCTTCTCATCCCTTCCAGTCCATCTGAGTACCGCTGGTCCCACAGTCACGTTCTTCTCGTCGAGTCATAATTCATGTAACTCGTTCTCAGATTCGACAGTTCTCAGAAGCATCACCAATAGTAGCCTACCCATTTTCCCAAAACGTATCTTCCAAAAAAATTGGTTGTCTGTAAAGTCGGTTTACGGACGATAGTTTAACTTGACAACGTAATAACAAAACATTGATGAAATGATTGCATACTTTTATGAATAAAATTGAATCATTTTTATTTTAATAATAAAAGAATAAATACTGGAAATTATACTAGTAATCAGATTTTTAAAATGTATGAATAATTAACCTTAAGTGCCGAAATTGTTGTTGTAATAAGCAATGAAAACCACATTAACTTTTCACTCCACTTTATAAACAGTCGACGAAACAGTTCACGTGTAGATGTAAGTTGTGTGCTGCCTCTGTCTTTCTTCTCCTCGGAAGCATAGGCCAATCGAGTGGAAGAGAGATAGATGCGGCGCAAGCGTACAATGAGAGTAACGGGACACAGCGTAACGGAACAATGTGCGTAACGGGACACTTTTTTCGTGCGTGCAGCCGGCGTTCATCGATTTATTAGACGTTGTCACGTCAAAAAACATGATGCTTGTCTACGAGCACATGAAGTTATTCACGAACACTGTCCGCAGAACAACGAAGCTGAACATTGGCACCTCTTTTGAGATTTGTCCAAATTAGAGACGAGATGCGTAGAGACAGGCTGTACTGGCAAAGCTGCCAAACTTTGCGTGGATCCAAATGCGGAAGGCAATCTTGTTATCTCCCGCTTAGGGGAGCGTTTTGGTGTTAACCTCTCTCCCTCTGATTCCGTACTCATGCCAAATGGTAAGGATGTGTCCTTTAGCAATGCAGACTTAACCAAAGAATTTCTTTACTTAATGCTACATTAGGTGAGAAACTAGTCATGAAACTATATCCGAATTCTTTCGATGCTTACACATAAGAAAATAATTCTCTACTTTTACAAAAATTCCTTTGGAAACCAGTTGCCAAGAATTAGTACCACAGTAAATATATTGTCACTTTTTACTACACATGGCTATGGTTATTTTTGCATATATGAAATTTTTTTTTTGATTTCTTACGAAAATTGACTCATAATTCTATATTATAATTGATGTTTCATTTAAGAATAAAATTTTTAAACCATGAAAAAGATAATAGAAGATTCAATAATTTGACTTTATTTTGTTTTATTACGCTTATAAATGTGCGCAGTTAATACTTTAACTGTTAATAACTTTAACTATTGGATGTACTGGGACAAACAAAATAGCATAAATTCCGAGGTAAGAATCTGACCCAAGTATGACTGCGAACACTATTTTGCAGTGAAGATGTTTTCATGTAAATGTACAAATTTTCATTCAAATATATGTAATTTTACATGTAAAATTTCTGTGCCATTTACAAAACAAATTACAGTGCTTGACCTGGTGTACCAACGAATACATTCTTTTCTCAGCAGTTATTTTTTTTGTTATTACAAATTTTTCATACATAAACTTCAGGAAATTTCAATTTTCGCAGTTAAAGTTAACCAATTGTCAGTAATAAACATGAAAGGTGTAGACAGCAGTTGGCTGGCCAGCAACAGACTGTTGTTTTATTTTTTACTAACACACATATACTAAACCCTTAAAGATCACAATGATACTTTAAAGGTCATAATTATCTCTTCTTTTCACGAAATTCTTCATTGGCGATCCTGTTAAGAATTCTTGTAGCCATTCGGAAGGGCAACAAAAATGCTGATGGTATCCTTTATGATGCACTTTTTAAAGATCATCAAGGCTAAATAGTCGTTTAAGGAGGTATTCGGAAACGACAGTAGTGTTTGTATATTGTCTTGGTTATGTAAACATGTAAACAAGTCATTGAACAATGAAGCCCTTCACCAATGACGTTTTTCAACTTCAAATCTGCTAAAGTGTGATACTTCGAAATACATTTGCTAAAAAAGAAATAATTTCAAAAACATATCACACAGAGAAGCATTAAATGATACTTTAGTGCTACGTAATGCTACGTATTAAATTACGTTTAAGACATTTCCCTCCTAAAGAAAGTCATGATAGTCATGTACTTAGGAGCACGTTAGTTAAAATTATCAGAAATCTCTCAGAATTGAGAGATAAATTTTTTTCTTGTGGTTGCTAAAATCTTTAAGTGTGTCATAATTATTTTGTATTTACAGTTAATACGTAATGCGTAATGTAGGTTAGTGAAATATGCAAGTGGAGTTACACAGCACCGTGTCATTATGTCTGAGCTACAGCTTAAAGCCTTAGTATCACATGGTTTGACTATAGAGCCTATGTATTATTTGAAACATAATGACGCTTATCTTTATCTTTAATTCAAAACCTGAACGTACCAAATTCTTAAAAAAATATTTATCTTTATATAGTAGAGAAAAATGAGACAATCTGAGTGAAATGTTTTTCTATCCAAGAGCATATATTCACTGATAAATAACACAAATTTTCTCATACAAACATACTTTTTATTTTCCTCGTGAAACCACGTAAGAGTTTTTAATTTTTTGTTATGAGCTTGAACATTTTTGTAAAAATGATCAGAAAAAATACAAATGGTTATTCTTTAGACCTTGCCACAGCGTTCTGAGGTTTTATTTCTTGGATCCCTCATAAAACTGCTTTCGTTAGGAGTCAGCGAAGGAAAGCCAAAAACATATTAGAAATAATAAAGAATCACAGTAAATTAAATAATTAATCGTGTTTTTTTTGTATTTAATATTTTAACCGAAGTTACTGTCACGTAGTCTAAAGAAAGGTGATAGAGTGAGACAAGTAAGAATAAATCATGTAACATATTTCTCTTTTTTCCCCAAGGTAAAATATTCATACTAAACCTGCCTTCTGTTGAGAAAGTTTACTTTCACCCCGGAGGCCAGCTTGTACACCGGCGGTCTGCGAGAACTTGAGTCGAGTCTATGTCACTTTCTCTCCAGGCCCCGTCCCCCTCCAACAAAGCCTCTCCCACCACTCTGCATCACGCGATGTTGGGCCCACTTAAACTTAAATGGTTGAGGCGTTGATCCGCGGTGATAATTAGAACCCTGCTCCTGCTGCTTAATTAAGCTTGCGTCACCTTCCCCTTCCACTTTCCCCCCAACAAGCACTCACGGCGTCATCCCGCAGTTTGTTCTCCCTTCCCGAACACCCCTTCCAAGAGTCCACGCTCCTACCCTCCCTACCATCGTGACGTATCTTCCTCCGCGCTGTTCCTTCATCAGACACTGTCAGAGAGCCAACATGGGGGAGTCAGAGGGAGGCTGGGAGAGAGAGGAATTAGCAATTTCCACCGCTTCCAGGACCAGCTTCGATAGTCGCGAGGACTCGCGGACATTATTCCAGCTCCGTGATGCGACACTGATTGCGTTAAGACTGCCCCCCTCTCCCTTCTCTACCTCACCCCCTTCACAGGTCCGGAACCGGAGCGCAAATTGCCATCGCTCGCTAACGAAGTTTGCGAAACAAAAGTCGAAGTTGAGCCAGGGAAAGGGTTGCACCGGAACTGAATGAGAATGGAGTTCGGGTTGGGTTTTCATCATTAAAACATGTAAGAGAACGCTGCGAAGACAAAAATTCTGGCAAAGGTAAGTGTTGAGATAAAAGTCAAAGACAAAGCATGCGTTGAGAAATGGAAACATGGCTTGGAAACATTTCAAACGTACCTCAATACGACCATACATTTTTATATAATCTGTATGACTGAATTAAACTGTCGATACAATTTTATGAAAAACAAATTATTAAAACTGGTTTTCAGTTTTGCTATGTAATATTTGAAGATGTAAGTTATTAAGAAACGACTTGAAATTAAAATTTTGTTTGCAGTTGTACTAGGTCACATTGAATACAAACAAGAAGAGAGATTTATTTTTGGTATCACGTAAATAGAGCTAGCTTAGTGAAATTTATCCAGTTGAAGAGACATTAACAAGGGATGAAATATGAATATAATTGTAATGTAATTCGATACAGTTTATCCCACTATGTGAAGATTTTCACTCTATGTATACAGTGAATAGAAGAAAGAGAAGGTTTATGGCTAAGTTTTTTACTATAAATTTTGATTGCGAATTGCTCTGTTAATATAATTCAATTAACATATCTACGAGAGCTGTGCTGGCTAATGGCTATTCAGCAGCCACGCCGGTCACTGATGGCCAAGAGAAAAACTTCCTTGTTGACTCACACTCGTGAGCACACAATTTGACCCGACCAGTACAAATCAACACAAGAATGTTGGCAATCCTGTCATCGAGGAACGTTTATGAGGATTTTAATAGCATACAAAAACTATTTCTAGTAATTATCTGGATATCTTCTACATATCTTCTTACGGATAATCATTACGATTCTTTCATCGTTATGTATAAATATAATGTCAAAGATATTTCATTTCCGCAGGTTAGGTGATGAAATAGCTTACTGTATAAAAATTGGTTGTCTGTAAAGTCGGTTTACGGACGATAGTTTAATGTGACAACGTCATAACAAAACATTGATGAAATGATTGATCCAGAAGAAAAGGAAATATTCATATTCGGCCTGAGACTGAGCTGTAATAGGTTTTTGTAACCAAACTATTTAGGCATTAAAAATATTATATTCTTTGAGTAAGATTTTTTTTTTAATTTTTCTATCTTTTGTATGATAAAATCTACCTCTGCATACTTTTATGAATAAAATTGAATCTTTTTTAATGAATTATCACAATTTTGTATGGATACAAAGGAGTGAAATGAAATGTACAATTTAATTAATAAATAAATTTACTTTTATTTGCTTTCATTAATTCAAATATATTTATTACTTTTGAAATATTGCGTGCGCCGTATTTATTTTTACAAGTACAAAAAAAAATTTCGCAGTAGCAATGCTAACCGCACGACCATGAGGCCATACTCCAAAAATAATATTTTCAGATGTTATATATATATTTTTACAAATTTTGTTCACGGTAGGAGGAAAATATTATTTCGTTTTATAACACGATTTTATAACAAATACACATCCCAAATACACTAAACTTATTTATAATGTGTTACAATATTTTTTAAAACATTGTGCAAAAGATCCCGGGTGTAATTTTAATTATTAAGTGTAACTGTAAAACACCATTGTTGGTTCAAAACGTATTTGAATATTCAACATTACTTTTAAATAACCGTACCGATTGTGCTGAAAATCGGTGGACGATCGTTAAATTACATAATATTAATAATTCAAACGATGAAAATATGATTGAAAAGTCAAATCGATGGTTGTTCCAATCGAGTGGAAGAGAGATGCCATGCATGCGTACAATTAGCATGAAGAGAGAGCCACGCATGCGTACAATAAGAAAACAGGACATCCGTAGTGGGACATCCGTAGTGGGACATTCGTAGAGGGACAATTTTTCGTGCGTGCAGCCAGCGTTCATCGATTTATTAGACGTTGTCACGTCAAAAAGCCACCGTATAGTTGCATTTAATTGCGTCAACATATTAGCAAACATTCAAAA
Organism: Bacillus rossius redtenbacheri; assembly: GCF_032445375.1. Classification (NCBI taxonomy): domain Eukaryota; kingdom Metazoa; phylum Arthropoda; class Insecta; order Phasmatodea; family Bacillidae; genus Bacillus; species Bacillus rossius. Next base: position 24,883,677 of record NC_086335.1, on the reverse strand, counting down.
ATTTTAAAAGCCGTTTGATTTTCCCAATTTTTTCACTTTCATGTCAACACTTTGTTTTAAATACCTTCTTAGATTTTTTATATTTTTCATGTTTTTTCATGAAAAAATATTTTAAGTAATTTGACTTGACGAGGTAGAGTTATATCCATTATCTATCTGGGGAAACATTGTAAATTAACTTAAAATAAAAGATCACGATGCAGTATTTAGTGAAATATTTTAAGGATGAATTTTTGCCAAGCTTTATACTAACAGAAAAACATCTTAATAATATACACATGTGAAAGTTTGTATATTTGAATGATTAAATGATTCTTACTCAATCACGTCTTTACTATATAACATATTTGTACGAAATTTAGTAAATAAGTAACAATGGATTACCAAATAGGCAATCATTACGAAATTCTAACCCTAGGGAGTGAAAATGGAATATAATATGTTTAACAATAAAAAATTTTTAAAGTTGTAAAAATGGATAACGAATAAATACAACTAACTCATTCTTAACACTTTCTAAAATTCAACTCGTTATTGTGTGAAAATAATCTTATCATTAGTTTAAATTAAGAAATCATACATCGTTGCTGATCAGCCTAGCGGCCAAACTATTGTGTAGGTATAAATGATAGACACACGAAAACTAGAAACTTAACTAAAAAAATGCCCGGCATTCCACACTAAAGAAATTGAAAATGGGGTAGGTTTAGTTTTACAAAGAAAAAATCAATTCAATTTAAAAAAATTGTTTGTCTGTAAAGTAGGTTTACGGACGAAAGTTTAACGTGACAACGTCATAACAAAACATTGTGAAATGATTGCATACTTTTATGAATAATTTGAATCATTTTTGTTTTAATAAAAAAAGAATAAATACTTGAAATTATACTAGTAATCAGATTTTTAAAATGCAAGAATAATTAACCTTTATTGCCGAAATTGTTGTTGTAATAAGCAATGAAAACCACATTAATATTTCACTTCACTTTATAAACAGTCGACAAACAGTTCACGTGCGGATGACTTGAATATTCAACATTACTTTTAAATAACCGTACCGATTGTGCTGAAAATCGGTGGACGATCGTTAAATTACATAATATTAATAATTCAAACGATGAAAATATGATTGAAAAGTCAAATCGATGGTTGTTCCATTAATTTCCATTAATTAATTTTAAAAACTGGCTTTTAGCTGTAAAGTTTAAGTATAATTATGAACAAGTTTTCATATAAATAAACTATAATCAAATATATATATAATCAATTATATGAATCACTATAATTTTTTAGTCAATTGTAACATAACCTATTATTACTGCACTCGCCGATCGCGTAACGGAACACAGTGTAACGGAACAATGAGCATAATGGGACACAGATAACGGAACAATGAACAAAACGGGACCCAGCGTAACGGAACCATGTGCGTAACAGGACCCTTTTTCGTGCGTGCAGCCGGCATTCATTGATTTATTAGACGTCACATCAAAAAAAAATATGGTTGTCTGTAAAGTCGGTTTACGGACGATAGTTTAACGGGATACAAGAGCCAGTCCTGTCAGTCGTTATCCGATAGAGCGCGCGGGTGTCGCGAATGTGCAGCGCTCGGCTGCGGCGAGGCTTACTCCGCGCGCGGGGTTGCCAAGTCGTCAGTCGCGCGCTGGCCGCTGTCGCAGTGCCTTGGTTATCTGCCTCCCTGCCACCCGATATGTTTCCTCGCGGCCAGACACCAGCTCCGCCGGGATCCACGGCCTTCACATGCTGTGCGCGTGCTATTTTACATACCTTTTCAATTAATCAGTTGTCAACCACAATTTCTTCGCTGAAACAATTTATTTATTTGGGATTTAGTTACTATTTGAAGAGTGGCTTATAGCGAGAGATTCTGATGTATAATCTCGGCCCGGGTATGATTTTGTGGTCTAATTTTGAGCATAAACCGAAAACAATAAAAAAATAATTCCCAGTCTTATAACTCTAATCGATTAAAAAACCTTTCACTCGATAAGAAATAACGTAATTTAATTGTACTAAATGTTTTAATAAAGTGATGTCTGAAATACTTCCTGAAATGTACAGGAACAAAACTATACAAAATTTAATGCTGTATTAAACAATGATACTCTGGCCAGATTTTTTTTGTGTAATTTTACAGAGAGTTCACAAAGATAGTTTTTATGTATGTACATTAATGATACCGTTGAAAGACACCATTAAAAAATTTATACAATATGTGCACTATTTAAATAAATATATTAATTACATATAATTTAGCATAACATTAAAGATTGAAATGAACATGTTGACATACGTTTTTAAACAGAGAAATTATAGTCTTTCAAGCACATTCACTGCTACGATACACATAATATTACTTTAGTAAAAGAGGTGTCTATATAAATTTATAATAAGTTCTAATTTAATCTACAAATAAACATAAATTATGTGTTTGATAACCCAAACTCTAAAAAAAATCGTATTGGTTTTACAATCAAAATATGATCATAATATTATCTACACTGTTATATTAGGACTGTGTCAAAAACAGAAGAAAACATGCATAACATTTAGGAAACCAAAACTGAAGTAATCTGTTTTATGTTTTTCTTTAGTGATTTTTGAGCTTCTTTTACAAAGTCAGGCTCTCGCGCATTTAGTCTTCGGGTATTTAATGGATCTGCTATCTCTGGCAGTAAGCACTCCGCAAAAAACTGTTGTAGCTTTGACAGCATGAGTTTTTCCCAAATTTCTTTGTCGAACAAAATTCTTTCAACATGGAAATCATTTTTCGTATGAACTACAAAGTCGTAATAATTTCTACTGCAGACGCCAAGTTGACCTTGAATCTGGTTTTAAAAAAAAATGTGGGTTTTATTTAGACGCAAATCTCCAAGTTTTTCTTCGATACACGTTTTTTTTTTTTTTTTTTTTTGAAATATAGTCCTTTAATTTATCGTCACCAGCTGAAAATAAGCATTTAACTTCCAGCAAAACCATAGACTGCCACTAGTACATCTGGAGATATTCCGAGAAATGAAAAGATTGGGTGCACAAAAAAAGCCACAATCTTCGACTTCGACATTTTTAGTTTAGAATACATATTCTTAGTCACATTTTCGTTAACTCGTCCAAACTGAACGGCTTTGGAATTTATCTCCCTGTGATACAAAATTTATTTTACTAGACAGTGACAGGATGTATGTGTTCTTTTTACCACAAAACCGAAACTATATGCTGTAAGTCTGTTCATAGAAGCATCCCTCCATTTAGTGTTCTCGTGTTGACCAACAGTACTTCCTTCTTTCCAACTCATTAATATTTTTTTAAGTTGTTGCATCCCAATTCAGGTTTTCGAGGATAAACTTCATCTTTGTATCAAGTTCTTCAGGACTCAACACGTCTTCAGGACACAAAATGTCTTCAGCACTTGGACCATACTCCAAATCAGGACCAGGAGTGTTGTTTGGTCGTCTCTTTTTATTTGGAGGGCCATCTTCATGCTGGAGACAGCTAATTTTTAAAACTGTTTGGAAGTATTTTCCTGGGCTTCGACCAAATTTGTTTTTCCATGGGATGAAGTGCCACCTAGGACCTCTGACATGGGCCAGTCCAGCTTCCATACAACGAGCGTGATAAGAGCCTCTTTTAGCAAAGTGTACCCGTTTTCCACCTGAAAACTTAGCTAACATACTCATATATCGCTCAACCTAATTTTTAGTTTTGTTAAGTACGAGTCTATCAGATTTCATTACCATAGGATCAAGAGCCTTTTCAATAGCTTCCATAATCCCCGACTCTTTCACAAATGTCACAAAAGTTTCATTGGTATTTTTTTCTTTTTCAGTATTCTACACGGCAGTTTTCGTGACAACCGAATACATGATGAGGACCATTTTTTATGTCAAGTTTCAATCGAACGATATATGTACCAACAAGAGATATTCCAGCAATTTCGATTGCTTTTCTAGCGCCGGATTTTAATCTTACTATTGTTGATTCAAGCAAATGACGCGCAGATGGTGGAAATGACATATTTCTGGAAAATTTGTGAAAATGGTTTTTTTACAATGTGGTTTGCACACTCAATTTTTATGACTTCCCTTCCGTAAGGAACTCGCTGCTTTATTCTAAATTAAACACTGAATCTCCGTCACCAAAATAAGTATTTTAACAAGTGCTGCTCAACACTCCCGCAGAACCCTTCTACTATTATAGTTTGTTCCATTACAGTGCTTGGACCACTATAGTTTTTAAAGCAAAGATGTTCATTCACCTTTTTGTCTTTGAGTCTTGCAAATGGGCATGCGAAGCGATACTTTGTTTTCACTCCCAGGTACAAGAGTTGGTTTGTTTCGGCTCTGATAATGCAATTCTTCAAAAGAAAAAAAAGTTAACATGCACATTTTGACTGGATTTTGTAAGTACTGAAATATTCTATTTTATGAACAGACTATAGAGTAAGAATTGGTGTAAACAGGAAGATAACTCACCACTCCACTTGAATTGAAACTATGTCAGTCAGTCCTCTTATTCCAGCCGCCGCGCCGTCCCCTACGACACTAATATGTGGTATATTATTTTCTACGTTCCCTATGGCAATAGCTAGTTTTTTTTTCCATTCTCTATCATTTTCTTGGAAAGTTGTCTTTGCCGAAACTAAATAAAAAAATCGTAGTAGTAGCGTTAAGAAAACTTATGCAAATCACATGTACACATATTTCACTACACAAACCTATCACATTATAGGGTTGTGCGAATAGTGTATTTTGGTGGTCGAAAATTTTGAATCGAACAGGAATTTTTTTTTAATTTATTGCGAATAATTTCAAGGTCAAAAATTATCTTACATTTTCACTTAGATAGATACATAACAATACAGAACACATGTAGTGAAAAAGTAATACTATATTAACTTTTGCAGACGAAGTAAAAATTGTACCATGTTTATTAACTATTGAAGCAATGTAAACATCATTAATATGCACATTTCTCAGATAGAAATATTAAAAAGTGCAGTGTTGTACTTTTTAAAATTAAAATCCAAATTCCATGACCGCAATGAATAACGGAGGGGTGGAGGGGAGTTGAGAATTTGTAAAATTTGAAGGAAGTAGGCTGGAAAATAACTTGTTGCACTCATGGGTGCCACGTGTTGAGATCCTCTTCAAGAGAACTATACTACCAGCCAGCTTGTGTTAGCTACCCAAGGTCGACGGCCCACTGTTGAGATTCAGCGCTTCGTTTCGTGTTGTCACTGGGCGTCCTCACACGTACATACCCACACCACTTGAGGCAGACATTCCTCCAGCTGCCCGAAAGTAGCGGCAATCTCCTGATAGTTCTGTAGATCTCTTTCCAGGAGTGTCACGTGAAGGCTGACATTTCACGAATGTGGTAGCACGGTCGTGGGCGGCGAGTGCTAAGAGATGGAGTTATCATCTTGTAACGCGTATATTTATAAATGTGTTTGTATGTACATCTGTTTAGTTTCGCTATTTAAAACGTATTTATCTTAAAACGTTCATTGGTTACCAAAAAGCAATCAGTAGGTAGAAACCAGAGTCTATAACTGTAACTGCCATTTTTACTTCCACGTATTATTATCATAACGAAAAAAGTAACCGTTTTTGCGGAGCGTCACAATACGACTGGGCACATAGCGGCGGTGAGGACTGCCGTACACACAGTGTGTGAGGTAACAGTTCGTGAAATATACCTTGCATTATTTGAATGCTGATATTGTTCCTGTAGATGCTAGCTGCCAGACGAACGGTCACGTGTCACGGCTTGTTTTGGTATCAATTCAGGTCCTACATGTACTTGTAGGTTATCAGTTTTTTTTCTCATAAGACAGCCATCTATTAAGGGAAATAAATAGTTAGATATAACAGTGTATTATTTTCGTGCTAGAGAAGGTTGAATACGGATTCAAGAGAAATAAAAATGTTTTTATTAGGTTAGATCGGGGATGGTCAAAACTAGTCCAAATGACAATAACGATGCTTTTACCTGGAATCGTGAAGTGTCGTATGATTAAGAGTCTACTGTATATCGACAAATAAGCAATGACGACTATAATATCTTATGAAAAAAAGAGAAGTTTGGCTTCACCTGAGTAACAACCAGCAACTACAGATGTGCCTGTAAATATTAGCAATTTTAATCTTTGATATTCGACTTCCGAATGTGAATAGTTCATAAATAACTGCGCAACTATTCGTGTTTACGAATATCCGCACACCCCAATACATTTTCCATTTTTTGTGACTAATATTGGTATTCTAAAATTAAATAAAATACTCATTTTTAGGCAACTAATAAGATTTTCAAACTGTTGTCTCATTGCTATGTGGATTCATTCAATGTAGCTTCCTAAGTAAAAACAAAATAATGCCTGATAAAGGGATTTATCTTTAAGTTACATTCAGAAAGTCGTCTAAAAATTTACAATTATTATTCTTTCTCCTCCGAAGAACAGAAAAACTTAAAATGTTATGTAATAATACAATGGTATATGTACCTACCGGCTGCTTAATTTACTGAGCCTTTTATTTAATGTAAACCTTAGCATGCAAGTATGAAATCCATTATGAAACTTTTCGCACAGCGGATCTAAGCTGTTCCATAATATGTAAAATATATTTAACCTATCTAAGGTAAAAGTTTCAAGTTTCCACTTTTGGTTCACATTGTCTTGAACTCCAACAAAATGGAGGGGGGGGGGGGGGGGAGAGAGAGAGATCTCAGAGCTAGTGCACTGAGATTCTCAGGGTAGACGAATTAAGTAAAAATTATTGACGGAGTAACGAATGGTGCTAAGAAATTAAGTTTGCCGCTGAATATGGGTTGAATTCCCCAACGTAGCCATGTTAATTTTTTATGTCTTACACATAGGAACTGAAATAATATATATTTAATTGTAAGGCACAATATTTTTTATAAGCAGCAATTAATTTAAAAGTTGGCTAATTGTAACTAACAATTTGGCTTGGACAGTATAATACTCAAGTGAATGAAAACAATACAACCGAATTGAGAACCTCCTTTTTTTAAGTCGGTTGAAATTAACTTAAGCTGAGGATTTTTTGCCTAACTTATACTTACATAAAAAAAACGCATTTCTTGAATCAGGATAGTTTAGTTTGCAAAGCGTCACTTAATCACATTTCAAATTGAAAAAATCGGAAGTTCATGTAAAGCACATTATGGCACAAAATATTTTTTGCCCAAAAACACTTTACAGTAAATGGAAGAAATAATTAAAACTATAAAAAATTTGGGTTCACATTCTCTTCAAACCTTTCGCTTTTCGCAGTAGGCTACATCCATGCGTCTCTGAATTGATAGCACTGTTCTTAGCTTTCTTCTCGTCGTTGACACAGTACTCCGCACCTTGCTGATTATTTACTGGCACGGAGGAAGTGGGGTCAGATTCCGTTAGCCGAGGATGGGTCCGAAGTGATGGCAACACGGCAGCCGGCTGCACGCTCCCGCGAGCAAGACAGGCGCAAGTGAACCTACTCGCGGCCAGAAAAAATAGCTGAAAATGCAAAATACGAAATATTTCTTGTTCTAATAAATTTAGCAGTATGCCACCGCTTACTTTTTTATTCTTTACTTTAAAAGGAAAAATGTTGCAGACTCTAAATATTTGTATATCTTACAGCCTGTTTTTTAGACCACTTTTTCGGTTTTCCTTAATTTTAAAAACGTAAAATAAAATACTTATCAATATTTTTTCTACAATATTAATCTGACAGATGATTTCTGTTGTAAAACTGCAGCAAACAAGCCAAGTACGAAATTCTTATCTGAAAAATTGTAGAAGATGTAGAAAACACTTTTTAACCTACAATTCCCTATCAAGTCGCCGAACCAGGGACGGCCTTAACGTGACGTCATAACAAAACATTGATGAAATGATTGATCCAGAAGAAAATGAAATATAATATTCGGCCTGAGACTGAGCCGTAATAGGTTTTTGTAACCAAACCATTAAGAGATTAAAAATATTATATTCTTTGAGGAAGGCATTTTTTTAAATTTTTCTATCTTTTGTATGATAAAATCTAACTCTGCATACTTTTATGAATAAAATTGAATATTTTTTATTGAATTATCACTATTTTGTATGGATACAAAGAAGGAGTGAAATTATATCTACAATTTAATTAATAAATTTACTTATATTTGCATTCAATAATTCAAATATATTTATTACTTTTGAAGTGTCGCGCGCACCGTATTTATTTTTACAAGTACAAACAAAATTTCAGCTGCTGGGATTCGATCCATCGACTTATCGAATGGTAATCAGCAATGCTAACCGCACAGCCACGAGGCCATATTGGAAATAATTGTTTCAGATGTTATAAATTGATAATATTTCATGCACAATATTTGTTAGAATTTCTTTTAACTAGCATATTCTCTGTTGGACTCGAAATATTTACACGCTCGTGGATTCATGACTATAATACGGTGTGTGATTTAGTTTATCAAATAACAACTCATGACAAATAATTACCAATGTCAAACTAAAGCGTGAAAAGTATCATACCAGCAATAAATATTTAGTTACACAGCTAAAACAATACTCATACAACACTGTTTAAATATACTGATTTAAACTAGTAATTAAAATAATACGTACTTGTAAGAACGTCATTTCCTTGCGAATATACTCCCGTGGCATGGTGCACAACAATAACCTCGAACCCCGACATGTTGTCGTCTGCCCCAAGCCGTGTGTGGCCTATCCCTGCAGCATGGCGGGGTGAAACCTGAGCAGTACGCCGCCACGTGCCGGCCGAGTTCTCTGTACCATCCGCAACATACCAGAGAGATACCACACATGCGTAAACAGGACATCCGTAATGGGACATCCGTTGTAGGACATCCGTAGTGGGACAATTTTTCGTGCGTGCAGCCTGCGTTCATCGATTTATTAGACGTTGTCACGTCAAAAGGAAAAAGTTAAAAACTGAGAACGGATTACATGCATACAGTAACGTAACGTGCCTTTTCCATTTTTCGTACTTCAACCGCTAAAGAAGTTAAAAAGGATAAGTTTAATCTTATAATAAATAATTCCATCCTCTATGCTAATCAATCTGGATGTTATATGATGCACAGTAACAATATACTTTAAATAATAATAAACTACTTTCAAGTAAGTTCTTAAGTTCTACATCTGAGGGCGTAAAAATTATTTAAATGTGGCTATATAATAAAACAATCACATATCCGATCCTAATCAAGGTTAAGTTAAAAATTCAGCTATAAATTTAAAAAAATACCAAAACTAAAAAAACGTTTATTTGTCATTTTTCCAAAATGGCAAATCTGTAGAGGTGAAAATCAGGAAAATAATTTTTTTGTAAATGAAAATAAAAATATTCAAATCTACTAAAAATATATAGATAAGAAATTGAACAACAATTATATATAGAATAACTTACACAGTGCGACTTAATGTTTCAAAACTCTACTAATAAGGTGGCGAAATTTGAGTATGTTTAATAGCATAATAAATTTAAAAATATTTTCTCTAAGCTATTGAAATATTAAAATTAATATAATACACTGAAATAATAAATCCTACGTTACATAAAATTTACAATTTTTATACTATTTTCTCAATCATACCGTTACTACTAACCCAAATTTAATAAAATATTTTTGCGAGGCTGCTATAGAAGAGGCCGGCTCGGCGTGCTGACCTGCGGGAGCCTTGGGTTCTCCCCCTCCCCACTCAAAAAATCGTTCACTCTCGGAGAGCGTGCACAGTCCCGGTACAGCGACTATCCATTTGTGCTGCCGCTACCCCCCTTCCCTTCTGCCAGCCCTTTCCAATTGAGACCGGAGATGATCTGCATCTCTTGAGGGTTTGGCACATTCCTAGAGCCCCGTCTGCGTGAAGTGGCTTAATTGTAATGCCATTGTTCTCGGACCTTCAAGTGTTAAGTCGGTGGAGTCAGATAATGCGACACTTCAAAGGGCTGCGAGACCTTTTCAGGGCAAGACATGGCAGTTATAAAAATAGAGAGGCTGAACTGCGAGGAAAATTAAATGAAGGGTGTGAGTGACCCCTTGGCAAGCGATTAGCAGGCGACGAGTGCGTTTTGTGTGGGAAGTTTTTGCATCGAGATTGTGTCGCAGTGCTGACAAGTGAGTAGTGCGAAGCAGTGTGATGGGAGCGAAGCATGTTGTAAGGTAAAACAATAGAGAGAGCCACTGTCGATCATATATCCATTGGGAGAGTGAATAGTGGACTCATTAAAAGTTATATTACTTAGTGGAAAGACAGTTAAATAGTTATAATTAATAATAGTAAATATCATTTAATAAATAAAATTGTATTTATTTAATTGAGCTATCCTTTCTGGGCCTGTGATTTCTCACTAGTACCATGGTGTGTCAGAAGTAGGGCTGGTTTTAATTAACAGGTTTAGGATTCAGTTTTTTATGAAAATATAAAATAGAAGAACAAAAATCATAACAAATAAAATTAAGCTATTTAGGAGTTAAGTTATCGTTAGGAACTGTATTTAGTTTTGAGTGTAATAAAGAGAGTTTTAGTTTGAAAGTAGTTAATAGGACATAAGCGACAGTTACATCATTAGTGCAATTTGATGAGGAAGTGGCAGCCAACGAACCTAAAAACATAATTGCTTTCTTGGCCGAAATAAAGTGTAAACAGGTGTATCATATTCCAAATAACTTGTATTCTGATTCCATTCCAGCCATCCAAATATCGATTTTCCATGGTGTCCTAAAATCACTACAGGCAAAAGTTGGGATGACTTCTTTCTATATATCATGGGCGATTCTCTCCTAAATTGTGTCACAGAATGTTACTATCTGTAATGACCTCTTCCATGATGAGTTGTAAAGTCCAAAATACAAATATATATTTTCCTGTGTCTGGTTGAGCGGTGATAGCTCCAGTACTAGCCTATAAAGCTAAATGTTTGGTAGAGACCCTGCAGGATAATTTTTTTTCTGTACATTAGCCAAATGAAGCTAGATTTTAAAAACTTCTGTTGAGTCCCTACTATAGCACTAACATAAAGGAATACATTTTAATCCTTCTCTAACTAGCTTCTTGGCATTGTGGCCAGGGGCTAGGGCTACAATGAAATTGCTTATCCATTAGGCAATACATTCATAGGTGAGCCATAACATTTAGAATGTCCTCTTGCTGGGGATTATTATACAGAATATAAGAGTTTTCATACACTTTTCTCTTAATGTATTAAAAGACTTAATGTTTTGCTATGAACCGACATTCTAACATGATTCATGATGTCAGTGTCTAGACATTTTAAAAATTCATTAAAACTAGGTATACTATTCTTTCATGAGTATTATTTTGTAAGTCTAGGTTCGAGTAAATATCTGAGTTGCATAGTATGTTTGTTGCAACAAAGCTGAAAGTGATGGGTCATATTTTGTTAGTGACTTTACACACACCTGACTTGTGATGAGTTAGCATCATTGTAGAATGAGGTGGATGTGGAACAGTTCCTCATTTTGCCTCCATAACTTAAGGAGATTTAGGACATTTGTATATTTTGACTATTCACATGCAAAGAGAAACTTGCATGCTAGTGAATCACTAGGGATATTTCATGCTAAATTTACATCTCTTTACATAGTGAAGCTGAAGCCATTTTTATACTTCTTTACGTGTTACAATTCAACTTGATAGTCAGATTGACATCTCAGAACTGAGCCACAATAATGAGAAGTGTTCACTATTTGTTTATATTTCTGCAGTATGATTATACAAATCGAGTTCCACAGAAGCACATCAACCTAAATTTATGTTTGTGACTTCAACACTTTCAACAATAAAGATGACACAATATTAAAACATTGAACTTGTTTTGAAAAACACCCAAAATTATTACTTAGAATATAACTGCATTGTATATATTATATATGTTCATTTAAAACCTTGCCATTGTTGACGAGATATTAAGTTTGAAAGAAATAAAATCCTAAGCTATAATAAAAACATAATACATTTGGCATAGTTCATCTGAAAGCTTGTTGGAACCACCTCTGAATAAGGCACAAAGTGTTAAATTTTTATTTACAACCCTTTATAAATTTTAAAATGCTTGAACTTTCATAGCACATATGGAGAAAATATTGACTTCAAATATTATTTGTTGTCCTTGTTCACGAATAAATTCACCTTCCACCAAACTTCCAGATATTCTGTGCCCTTTTGTACATAAGTAATCAGTCTCTGGGCATCACCACGCCGTGTTTTCCCAAGCAACCGTGCAGTCCAGACCCAGACCCAAACCCCATCAAGGAGCACAGCATATTGAAGGCTGGAGTGCAGGCTCGATGTCATTGGGAGGGGGTTGTCTGCATGCGCGTTCGCTTGCGGCGATATAGCGAATATCAAACAGAGCCAACGGCCACCAGGCGGTGGGGGTACACACGCGGCGGGCACCGTCATCATCATCGCCCCGCTGTGCTGCAGTGCTTCTCGTCTGCGCTGGATCTCCGCCGCGGGGAGTTTGAAGTCCTATTGTTTCCCCCGGGCGCAGAACCGACCCGCTCCCCCTACTTTTCCCCAGCACGCATATGCTCCCCCTACTTTGTCCCAGCAACCATACGCTCCCCCTACTTTTTCCCAGCAACCATACGCTCCCCCTACTCACTCTCTGTCGGGGACCGCGGGACAGGAGAGAGAGACAGAGAAAGAAAGAAAGAGCCTGTGGGGGAATCAACCCCCTGAACAATGGAGAAAGAAAGTGCCGCTCGGGAGTGTTTGATGGCGGGTCCAATCTTCCCTCTGCCTCGTCGCCAGCTTCCAGCTGTCCGCGCGGACAACGAATGGGTTGCGGGAAATCTGACACGAATCGAGAGAAAACTCCCGCGGCATCATTCTTCTTCGCCGCGCGCAAAGAAGACCTCTTTTTTGGGGGGCGATTTTTTTATATACTTGATAACTGTTTATTTTTACCGAACTTCACTGGTGTTCTACAAGTAGTCTCCCGTCCAAGCACAATTGTCGAGTAGATACGATGGCATCAATAAGGTACTTGCATTCATTAAAAAAAATTAAAGATTCTAAAAATCTGGTTAAATTTTTTGTCCTATCTCTGACAAAAAAATAGGACTTTAAGACTGTAATTAAAACAGTGTTTAATATTTGAGTTAACAGCACTTTGATTTCTGTTGCACTTACTGGATGCTAATTACTACTAATTAAAAAAATATTTTTGTATAAATTGAAATTTAAAATCATGGAAACAGAATATTTTTTTTCTCCATTTCATTAATATATGGTAAATAATTAAAAAAAAAAAACTTTTAACATTATTTTGGTGATATATTGTATACTGATAATAGCAAATAAATTATAAGGCTGATTTAAATTACTGAATATAATTCAATAATAATGTAAATGTTTAAAAAGGGAACATTATTTGAAATGTTTTGTAAAAACAACTTTAAAATGACTTTCTTTGTTAGGTGGCTATCCATATTTTTTGACATTGATATTTTAAATTCAGACACATTCAGTCAAAACGTACTACAATTTTCTTTCAAGAAAAGTATAACCTTTTAATCTTTAAAAACAAAATATCTTTTATTTTGTGAAGTAAATAAATGAAATATATTATACATGGAATAATATTATTTGAAGGATGGAGAGTCCCACAATCTGTTTTTAGTTAGATAATATTTTAAAACGAATAAATACTAAACAACATAAAATTGTGTTACTTGGATAGGATTTAATATCACGTTCCATTAAAAAAAGCACATAATTTGTATAAGGATTTACAATTTTGTGACATTAATATTTTTTTTATGTTTTGAAGAGTATTTGATTTAGAGGCAAAATAAAATCCCATACTTTGTTAACCAAGATAACAAAATATTGAAAAGTTTAAATAGATTAAATACAAATCTTTAAGTAGAAAAATTTCATTCAAACTCTTTGAACAAAGTTAATATAAGACCACGCACAAAATTATACATAGAAATATTATACACGCACACATAGATCCAATGTCGTGGAACTAAGTGACATAAGTTTGATTTTTTCTTCACAAAATACGCTAGAAATAATTTCTAAATCATTGTTCATAATACAGACACCAGTCATTAAAGTATCGCCTGACAAATGTTAAGGGAGAATCAAGTTTTCGTGTTCTGTTGAAAAAAAAAACTTTTATCTTATTCTTGAAAGAAGGGAATTTAATTCTACTAAAACTGTAGTTTGTTTGGTCAACATTTTCCGATAAGAATAAAATCGTCCAAATTACTTATCACAGGAAATAATTAATAATAAATAATCAATTTTATTTCCTCTTTTTTAAACTTTGATTACAATTCACTAAATTTAACAGGAAATTAGCACTCACAAAAGCAAGCTTGTGTATGAGTGCATCCAGTCACTTTAATCTTCGTGCAGTAATTAGACTAATCTAAACCATTTCAAAAATGTAAAAATTGACAAATAAATAAAAATAACTTAAGTAATTTTAAAGTTCAAAAGAGTAATTAAATTAAATACAAGATAAAGTAAAACGTTGATTCAGAAAAAATCTATAAATAAAAAAGAAAAAAATATATGTATAGAAAAAGTACTTGAATTACTACAGTATATAAAACCTTACTTAAAAATTAGAGAAATCACTTCATCAGTTAAGTTATTCAGTCAAAATTGACATATTTTTAAAAATAAATTTTTTGTTTTCAATTTTTTTAGAAAGAGTATCTACAATTTTTGGAAGCAAACATCTTAAAGATCTTTGTGAAATTGTTTTATGAAATATATGAATAGGTAAATTTATGTTCTGTCCATACGGTGTAAGACAATGACGATCTACATAATTTAACTGATTTTCAATTCGATACATAATTGTTTTGCAGCTATAATATACAATATTTTAATATCAAATACACTTAAAAGTTTAAAACGTTCCTTGTATGGGTATGATGTTTTAAAAATAACTCGTAGAATAGGTTTTGAATTGTAATAAGTGATTTAATAGACGTTATGCTTATTCCTCCCCAAGCAATAATGCCATACTGCAGAACAGACTGAAAAATAGCAAAGTAAACCATTCTAATTCCTTCAAGAGATAATATAGTACTTAGTTCAACAAATCGCCGTCGTCATCGTCAATCGACGTCGTCAATCATCGTTGTCATCATCAATCGTCGTCGTTGTCATCGTCGTCATCAATCATCAATCATCGTTGTCGTCATCAATCGTCGTCGTCAATCTTCGTCGTCAATCTTCGTCGTCAATCTTCGTCGTCAATCGTCGTCGTCAATCGTCGTCGTCATCATCATTATCATCATTCTCCTCCTGGCGTACCAAAATGCCAGGAATGTTGTAGAACACAAGAACACAGAATAAACTGTACAAATTTCCCTTCACTCATTAAGGTTTAAACTGTCTGGTGCGGTTGTAGGATTCTAGCTTACGATTGCATCAGCAAGAAGTTCACGGGGAAAACCACAGCAATTCTGATTTTTTTTAAGACTTAGGTAATGATAATGTTTTTTGCATAAAAAACCTACCACACTTAACTTTTCACGCGTATCAACAATGCTGACAAAGCTACGGTGCTTAAACGCAATTCTTGGTATCGCATGCCATGTTGTATTTTTCAGGGCTGTTTCTGACTTTTCGACCATACCTCCTTTGCATCTGTTGTACTGTCACTAATATTCTCAGCAGATGTTTACTACGTGGGAAAAAATGGGTGTAAAAAAAGTAGCGCAGGTGATAATACTTACGAAGAAATACGCTAGTGTGTCGAGGGTCACGGGTTCGATTCCAACACCCCAGCATGGCTCTAATCCATGGGCGAGTGCTCTTACGGTCGTCCAGTCGACGGAATGGAAGACGCAAAAACCACGCAACTTCTCAATTTTTTTGTACAAAATTTACTCCAAGATGTAGATACTTCAATAATCTAGGAATAATTTAAATATGTACTTGTTCCTTGCAGCTGCTAGCTACAAACTCGCAATTATTTAGTACGCATTTCAATGTTTGTTAACTCGCTAACTTATGACGTCCCCGCCACACGCTCGCGTTGACGGACCGCAATGGCGCGAGGTCAGCCGGAAGTTGCTTGGCGCTGCGACCACTATAGCGCGACGGACGCGATGCGACAGAAAACTTCGCGTCTTTGTGAACATGCAGTTTTTAATAACGCGACAAAAACAGAAAAAAAAAATTCCTTAGAATTAAGTTCAACTGACTTGTTTGAGAAAGATTCGCTTGATCCAAATTCAGTATTTATTCGTAAAAAATTAATATTATCATTTATATTTCCCCAAACGAAATACAATAAGCAAAACCTAAAAAAAAAAAAAAAAAAAATACACGACATATATTTGTTCCACAAATTCGCCAGTTTGATTATCATTCTAAAACAATATTCGTAGGTATTAATTATGTAAACATCGCACCTGGAACGCGATGGAATTTAAATAGCATTCTAATCGAAAAGTGTTGTTGCGCCCGCGAATGTTGTCCCGCTGACGTCACGGATCAGTCGAACGTGACTGGCGCGTCCCAACCAGTGACTCGAGTTTCGGAACGGCTGCCTCCGTGCATGGTGCGCACATGAGCAGTGATGCGACTGAGTCTGTCTCTCCTCGGGCGACTGCCACGTCATGCGACAGCTTCGAGACAGCCACGCCCTTCGCCCTCATTCATAATGGGACAATTCCTTCGAACAATAACTTATTTTTTTTTGACGTGACAACGTCTAATAAATCGATGAACGCCGGCTGCACGCACGAAAAAGTGTCCCGTTAAGAACATTGTCCCGTTAAGCTGTGTCCCGTTACGCTCATTGTACGCTTGCGCTGCATCTATCTCTCGTCCACTCGATTGGAACAACCATCGATTTGACTTTTTCGAGACACATTAAAATTGAAACACTCCCATTCGTTTCCTACTTTTCCTATCATCGTCCTATCCTTAACAGAGTAATACAGATTGGAAGAAGTTAAATAGCAAACTTGTATAAAAGTTTTAGTTAAAATAATTTCGTTAAAGTAATAAACATATTTGAATTAATGAGTGCAAATAAAAGAATATTTATCAATTAAATTGTAGATTACATTTCACTCCTTTGTATCCATACAAAATAGTGATAATTCAATAAAAATTATTCAATTTTATTCATAAAATTATGCAATAATTTCATCAATGTTTAGATATGACGCTGTCACGTTAAACTATCGTCCGTAAACCGACTTTGAAGACACCAATTTTTTTATCTAACAAAACTTCCTAGTGGATCCTGCCAGTAGTCATATGCTTGTCTGAAAAATTAAGCCTTACGCATGTATTAGCACGCGCCTTGGTACTTGGCACAAATACACTACCGGGTATCGGTTATAAAAAGTTATTGCTAATCCTGAAGATCCTGGTAAGGATAATGGGACAAACTATTTAAATTATTGCATTGCCATCGGTCCTTGATAAATGTACAAAGTTTCAAACTAATTCGACGTTTTTGAAAGGAGTGAAAATCACGTTCAAAGATTCCGTTACATAGATACATACAGGCGCAGCTAATAAAAGCGTGTTAAAAACGCTCTACCTCCGCTAACTCCAGTGTATTTGACAATAGAATTTGGATATGTAGTATCGATGTAAGAATATATATATATATATATATATATATATATATATATATATGGACAGATGGATAACCTTAAAAATGTTTTAAATAATGTCATACTATTAAAGTTTAATTTTGTCTGAGCTATCTCAAACTATTAATTTTTAAACTCAATTCTTGAAATTAAATAATGAATCACATTGCTGGATGCACTTTTTAAGCTTATTATATTTGTGCATTTAAAAAAAATGTTTGACCATGTATTAATTTTATTCACATTAATGTTTATTACATAATGAAATTAATGATTAGTGAATTTTTAAAGTTATAGAAACGTAATTTCATTCTTACACATAAAATATTTTCACATACAAAATTGATATTAACATTATTATAGGTTTTTTTTAACTTGTATAACATCTTTAAACGCCATTTTAAACAACCGCTGGGACGGAAACTGATGTCATTTCCGATTTCGCTTGGCGCGATTTTGATTGGCCGAATGCATCCAACAACCAAGATATTTTAGAACCCGTTCTGTATGCAATATATTTTTATGGGAACTCAAAAGTAGTGATCCAACTTGTCAAACAAACGTAAAGTTTTCGGTAACGTCATAACCGTCCAGCTTTATTTGACCCGACATATTGGAAGATGTTGGAAGCGAGAAGTTGACAGGTTGACAGGGCCCTACCAGCATCGAGGGTGCAGTAGTTATCGGGAGGTGACTGTACACCCCTGTTGTCGGCGGCGTCTCTATCTTGGGAGTGTCCCGAGCGCCGGATGCGGAACATGAATGAAACGTCGGCGCGTGGCTAACGCTATTACCCTGCATCCGAACTTCAACTAAAAACAATGCTTTTGGAGGAAAAAAAAATTGCCACACTAATTTGGCAAATGATACAACTTTTTTTCATGTTGCAAAATGATCTAATGCTATTTAAGGGTAACATAATGAGTTTTCAGTTTAATCGAAATATAAATATTCTTAATTATATTAATTTTTTTTGCTTATATAATTATTATTTCTAGATTAACATTGAATCAAATCATTAGGTTAATTACATTTAATTAATCACTTTTACATGAACTTTCCATCTATTATTTACAAAATTTATTTGAAAGCACATTTTTCTAAAAGTAGTTATTTTAAGTTTTATTTTGGAAAGTTTATCTGCATTTAGAATTATTTTGAAAGCTATAACTTGATTCACCGCATATAAGCTAAAAATACAGTTCCATTGATTATCTATACGAACATTTAAAACATTATTTGCAATATTCACACCGTTGAAAAAAATATGCATGTTAGTCAAAAATGTTTTTAAATTGTTATACATTCCATAGGGAAAATGTATATTACCATTTCACTGTAACGGTATTCAAACAAAAACAACAAAACAACTTCACTATATTAAAAAAAACTTTAATTTTGGTTTAGTTCATGTTCATATCAATAATCCAAATAAATAGTTTATATAATTTTTCATTGTGCCCTAGATGCTTCACGTTAATTCACCCCGTAACTTTTGTTGGAATGCCTAGATTATGATGACTTAAGAGTGTTTGTTGTTATGGCCAGTATCAATACGGTAGCAGGTAGATTATATAAATTAGATTATACAATTATATAAAGTTTATAAATTATAACAGAACATGTGTCCTTGTTTCGGCACAGTACATAAAATAAATCGATGATTAAAATAAATTCATAGTAAACCGATACAAAAACAACAGAAAAAATTGTTAACTAGGTTGAACGGAATTACGTAATCGTGAATAACAAGTTTTTTTTATTCGCTGTGTGAATTGTTGACATAATGAATAATTTACAATAAATTTTTTAATAAAATTATAGCAGTCGAAACAACATACTGATGAGATAACATAAATCGACGGATTTCGTGGCAATAGCCTGATGTTTCTTGGCTTTTGAGATCATTAGGTTGATGCCCTGATGATGGTGACTGAAATGTTGACCAAAACGTCTTCGAAACCTTCGCCCTTGTCGTGGCTAATTCTGCCAAGCCAAGTAATTTCATACAAACAAAAGAGGTAAACAAAGCGCCACGATCATCAAAACTATTCCATCCTTTACTCACCAGAGCTCTGGTATTCTTCAGGCTCGGCGTCCATCTGAAAACAAAATTAATTCCAAATTACACAACGTGTCAACAGTATACACTTTTATATAGAAATATAGTTCGATGATTTTTTTTTGTAAATACTCACAACCCCCCCCCCCCTAGAAATTTTTCAAAAATATTTAAAATATCAATTATTATAATTATTTCTACTTATTTTTAATAAATAAAATCAAATAAGCATGTTCATTTATTCTTTATTTATTCAATTGAAGTAAAACTAACAGGTGCTTTTACAAACCGCAGAAAGATTGTCAAAATGTTTGAACCAGTAGGTATTAATTTCGCGCTTAAGAATTTGAGGTGGTTGGAAGCATTTTGTCTTTTAGCCGAGTAACGAAAACAAAGCTCAGTAAATTAAAACAAGCAGACAAGCTGAGCTGCTCGTGGCTGGCCAACGCAGTTTGTTTGACGAAGATGAATGTTCTGCAGCGACAACACAACGTCTGGATCGTAGGCTTTCATGGCCACAGTCCCCAACCGCTTTCTGGGCTCAGGGTCTCCCCGCACTCAACAACTGACACCTACCAAGCGGAGGCCGAACTCATCCTGGTTGGCCAGACCCTCCCCCCTCCTCCAACACACACACACACACACACATACGGGGACCAATCACAGCTCGACCGGAGTCTCCAACCGTTTGTAACTAGGGGTTTGTTTTAATGAAATGAAAATGAAACAATTATTTAAAATGTCAAACTATACTTAGTTGAAGGGATGAGTAAGGAAACATAGTAAGGATGCCACCCCACACTGTCACTGGCAATACGAAATCATCCAAAATGTTAGTAAATTAACCACATGTTAATAGCATGTTATTTATACATTTGCTAAGCGCAAGCCAACAGAAGTACTCCAAAAAGAATGTAGCTCTACAAATATAAAACAAATACAAATAAAAACAACATAAATATGTAACAGAAGAAAAAAAAAACAAAGGAACAAAAAATATCAAATGTGAAGTGTAGATGCGGATTTCCAAGCAATGAAACACAACACACTGAAAATACTACTACTTAAAAAATTAACAAAGGAATTCACTATTAAATTCACATTCAAGATTCATGTACTCATAAAATATTTATGGAAATTAGTGATTTATATTACATGTGAATTACAATATATTTACATGCCACTGTATTAGTAGGTCATTTATACTACTTTTATGAGGATTTATAAAAGGATCGAATGAAGTGCTAAAATTGTTAGTACTACCTATATAACGCATAAGAAATTTATATAACCATGGTCAGGTAAATGTATCATTTTTTCTGTGACTGTAGGCTGAAACTTTCAGGGACGAATACTCTTTTACCTTTTACAGTTATATATTGAAAAAAAACCTCTTTATGACAAAGTACGCATCAAGGACAGAACATCTAGCTTCAATAAGAGAGTAAGCATTATATGTTTGAAACATTTCATGTTATTTAAACGGTGCATAGTCTGAATTATATCTTTCGAAGATTACTTCAAAACTGTAATTTGTATTTTTTCTAAACACTTAGAGCCTGTTTCCGTGATAAGAGTTCCAAACTACAGAACCATATTATAATTCTGATCTTATGGGGGCATAATAAATACATAATAAGGAATCACTGACGTTCGCATACAACAAATAACAATAGGTATAACACTAATGCAATGACACTTTGCTAGCTACACGATCAACCATAGCTCGGCTGCGAATGGCCTTATCTAACTACTGTTTCAGAACACTGGGCCTTCAGTTGTTAATCACACTTTAAGATAGCTGTAGCAAGGTGAGCCGAAACGTCGGACACACTATCATTTCCTCGGATGTGAAAAGATAATAAGTATTTAATGTGAATTTTTTTAATAACCTACCTAATTACATTTAGCAGTGACTAAGAAAACGCATGCTTCTTCGATATTTTGAAGTTCTCTAAGTTTTCCGAATCGTGGGATATAAGTGAGTAATTTTTTAATGTGCTGTATAATGTGCATTG
The DNA here is from genome assembly GCF_032445375.1 of Bacillus rossius redtenbacheri. NCBI lineage: Eukaryota > Metazoa > Arthropoda > Insecta > Phasmatodea > Bacillidae > Bacillus > Bacillus rossius. Next base: position 24,861,927 of record NC_086335.1, on the reverse strand, counting down.
AAATTAATTCTGATTTAAGTAATGCTACACCATATATTAAGTGAAAAACGTGATAATTTTATTTAATAATTAACGTTATATAATTGCATAAATTTCCTAATTATTAAAATTAACACATTTTTGGTTAAAATTGTTCATATTCATTCAATGATCACGAAGTTAAATGAAAAATTATTAACATAAATTTACTATAGAATGTTAATTATTGTTATTTTAATGTTCCTTAAACAAATCTTGCCGTTTCAATAGAGCCTAATATTATCAGTACGATTAAATTTAATGTTTAGGAATGAAAATACCTTTCTTAATTATTCGTCAACTTGGATAGCTGTACACCAGATGGTGAAAGGATTAACTATAAAAGAACAGACAGTAATTAGTTACCCCTCTCTTTCTACATAAATTTCTCTTTGCCGCTGCAGCATTCAAACGTGTGGATAATCTTATAAATTCCGAACACGTGGACGATTCCAGCTATACGGAACCAGTTTTAAATTGCATATTGCGCACGCCAAGTTATTTATTTGTAGCTATACATAAAATTAAATCACATATACACTGTGACATAGTGACAGTACCACAAATTAGAAGAGCATCAGTTTAACGGGAAACGGGATACGTGCTTCGTGGCTTTTACTAACGGGAAAATGAAATGCCCTCTACACGGGCAACAAATCACACTCTTGACAACCAATCAGCTCACTCAGATTTGCGTATCAAGTGTGAATGCGAAAACTATAATCCACGCTCATCTCTAATTCCATAATGTCATCAATCTACAACCTTCGCAAGTTGCTTGACTCGAGTGTTCTAGCCGCGTCAAAGACGTTTCGGTCAACATTTAAGACTGCATCGTTAGGGTATCCGTATCCTAATGCTATCCTGAAGATGGCCTAATGCAATATTGACCGGAACGTCAGAGTATTCTTCGCCTTCAACGCAGCTAGAGACCTCACGTCAAGCAGTTTCGGACAATGGCCGCGAAAAAATGGGTTATTATTACAAACGTCACTGTCGTAGATAATTTTTTTAAGTTGTACTTCTTTTTGCGCATTGAGGGTAAAATTTAAGCAACGGAAATGAAATGAAGTGCGCGCGCACAATTGACGGAAATTTAACATGATGAAGTCTAATGCGCAAGCGTATTTTAGTCCAATCATCTTAGTCAAAATTAGGTAAGTATCTCGGAATTTGAGATACCCAGCTATAAACTCGTATAAACTTGTATTTTGACATCCTAAAGGTTTTATCAAAACCTACATATGGTAGAGTGTACACGACTATTAAAATGTAAGGTCAAAGGTTAATAATAAATGAAAAATATTAATAATTATCTATTTATCAATAATTAATAAACTTTATATGGCGTGGTTTTGACCGGGACTACCGGTTGACCTTAAATGATGCTCTCCGCCCTCTATCTTGAAAACGATTCAACGTATAAAAAGGTTTTTGAAACAAAAGTTGTAGGGAATGTAATTCTCTACAAATAAAAATAGCGAAAAACCCATTGGAAACGAGATATTTGCAAACAAATGTGAAAAAATCGATTTTTGTGACCTTTGACCTTAGATTTTAGTAGTCGTGTACACCCTACCATATGTAGGTTGTGAGACAAATTTTAGGATGTCAAAATATAAGTTTATACGAGTTTATATCTCAAATTCCGAGGTGAACTTACTATGATGATTGGACTATTTCTGCTTTACCCCCGTGCTGAAGTGTCAAGACAGCTGACCGCGTATGACGGCATTAGCCTGTAGCTATATAGTAGTCGTTTTTATGAACATTGGAGAACGTATCTAACGTATAAGTGTTCCAAATAAATCTTCCTGATACAAAAACTATCCTGGAATTTTTTTTATGAACTTCAAAATCATGAAAAGAAATAATTGCAACTTTAATAATACGCTGTAATCCTAGGATTAAAACACTGAAACCCCAATGTTCTCCACACGTGTTTACTTCGTCTCCTTTGCTCAGTGGCCATATGTGTGGTATATAATCATAAAGTTTCAGGTTGGAATACTGCCACTGAGCAATAATTTTTTTTTACTTTTCCAAGCAACTGATTATTGTATTTTTAACACTTAAATTTAAGATAATTATATTATTACTATTTACTTGTTTGACTAATTGTTATAAGAACTTTTAATTCATACTTTAGTCCTTTGGTTTGGTAATTTTTACACTAGGTAGGTACATAATCTTTATTTTTTTTTTCACCCCATCTACCTTTTCTACTTTTTATAGTGGAATTTTGGTACGTCTTAATGAAAATTGGCAAACTTGACATTACAAATAAGTTAAAAATTACTGTCTGGTTCTCATTAAAAAAATACTAATATTATCCTCCATATACCAGTAGATTAAAGTTCTGAAACCAAACATGAAGTTTTTGTTTTGAAGTTAATCTCAAAACCGAAGCCTCTTTACACTGCATAAATCCCGGGAAATACCGGGTACTTCAGCTTATAGGCATACATAAATATTAATAACTCTATATCCATTGTGCTGCAAAATATATATTTTCTGTGACAAACGTTATGCTACCAAATTTTGATAATATTTTTAACTATTAATTTCAAAATAGTAAAGTAGAGGCCTAATAATTAAAAATAATAAGTAAAAACCTATAACGCGCGTACATAAATATTAGCACTATATTTTAATTCTTATAATTCAACAGGGTATTATTAATGTTTTTGTACTAATGAGGAAACAGTCAGCAGAAGCAAAGCCACAAAAAAATATTTCTTCGTAAAACTCAAACTTCAAATCAAATCAAATCAAATCTTAGCAATCTAGCCAGGATGACAATAATAATTAATAATGCAAGTTGGCACAAAAGTATAGGTTTCTGGAAGAAAAATTGTGAACTTATATAAAACATATATTTTGCTTTCAAACGTTGAGACAATATTGTAATTACCCATAAATTTGTTTGTTGTCTAAAAAATCCAAGAGGAATGTATTTTACCCTTTCTGATTTTTTCTGAACACACGAACCGCTCTATTCGCCTGTTATTATCAAACACCAGATTTCAGAAACTGGTCTATCCTACTAATAAAAATAATTATGGTTGAAGGATCAGAAATTCTCTACCCACAATCTAAAAATAACGGATTTAATAGTGAACAAGGTACGGATTTTATGATTTGTTTAAAATTCTACCCCTATTTTTTCAACCCGTTTAAGCAATGGTTCGTCTAAATAAAAATTGTTTCAGAATTTCAAAGAAAGCATTTAGATAGTAACTACAAGATTTACATACAATTCGAACGAATTCGATTGTATCCTTACTAAGCGAGTTAAGATTTTTTTTGTCCTCCAAACGTTGTTTTAAACCCCTTGCAGTTATGGTTGGTCGTTATCAAATACTCTTTCAGACAAAAGTTATAGATAATATTTATACGGTTTACAAGCAATTTGAAAGGATTTAATAGTGTTCATACTAAGGGAGTTATAATTTTTTGATCTTACAACACTTCTTATTTTTCACCCCTTGCAGTAATGGTTAGTAAATTAAAAAATAATTTTGGAAGAAAGTTGTAGATAATATGTTTATGTTTTACAATAAAAGATGGATTTAATAGTATTCAAGGTATGGGTTTTATGAAAGTTTTTTTTAATTTCTATCTTTTTTTCCCCCAACCCCTTGAAGCTATTGTTAAACTCATCAGAAATTGTTTCACACAAAAAGATTTAGATAAAAATTATAAAATTTACAAACACTTTGAACGAATTCTATGGTGTGCTTACGAACAAAGTTATGACTCTTTAGCTCTCTAACCCTAGTTTTTTTTCACACCTTGGTCGTATCAAAAATGTATTTACACAAAAATTTTGGTATTACTCGTACGAGTTATAATACGTTCAAACGGAGGTGATATTCAACATATAATTGGAGTAATAGCGATTTTTCTGTTTTTCAAAAAACCTTTCCCATTTCTACCCCTTCCATCAGATATTGCCCATTAACGATCTCAACCGAGATATTAAATGTTTATATTTTATGTATCAGTATGGAAGTGATTTGTGAAAAATTACGGCAGTTATCGTGTCCAAAAAATGTGATACTTACAAACTTTTGTGTTGGCGATGGTTTTGAGGTCTATGAACCATGAAACGCAAAACTATATAAATATTTTCTGGAAGTCACACCATGGTAACGGCTACAATAGGTAGTATTGATTCGAAATCTACCTATAACGAGACAAAGTCCCAGCCTAAACCGATTATAAAACATAGAACACTCATTAAGAATTTTTATTTTATGTTAGAAACGACTGAAATGTTTCTAATCATCTAAGTATATTCAGTTAGCCAGTAAGAGATCAATAAAATATTTCTTCATTTTTTTTTTGTATTTTTAGAATAATCTATGTAAACTATGAAGTGTGGTTTGTACAGCATATATTTTATACATAAGCCACGGTGGAAAAACCAAGAATTTTCAGATGACGTCTGCTCGGCCGGGTCTAGGTATATAAAGTCTGTTTCATGTAACTTGTCTCAAATTTGATAGATTACAAAAGCAGTAAAAATCGTCTATCTTTATGTCAATGTTATTCTGTCAACATTTTTTGTAAAAAACTTCAAATGTTTGTCAGTTGCTAGTTAAGGGGGTGGTTCAACCCCAAAAAAATCCTCACTTTCCCAAATGTTAATTTTGAAGATATATTATTGTTGAGGGGATAGAACTCTGCATCCCCCACCACCCGGCTGGTCTGTATATATAGATTGGGTTGGCCGTAGGGAGCGGTCAGTCGTGAGCAGGCATTCAGACGGGGAGGGCGTATCGCTCCAATATCCTGGCCCAAGAGTGTGTCCACAGCCCACACCTGCTGGGCGCAGACCTGCTCGAGGTCAGCGTTGCCAGTTTTACAGGCTTCCCCCTCGCTCCTCGATCCCCCGTCATCAGGGCCGGACACTCCAGCGACAGTCCTTCCGCTGAGCCGCAGTGATAGTTGCTAAGCTCCCACGAACCTCCAAGCACTATTTCATACAAACTGTATGCATATACATACAAAACAAAAGTCTTCATAATGAATTTTAATTTAAACTATTTATTTCATCAAAATTTAATTTCGACAGGCGTTGTTCCACCATCGGAACAGACTTCAATGGTTTCAGTACTGGCTGCAGAGGAAACTTCGATTAATGATGTTTCGCCAGTGAAGGAGACTTCAATGGACGGCGATTCATGAACATCTAACGAGCATCGATGCTGTTACTGTGATTAGATATTCTGGAACAACAGTAATGGTCGTCAACGCGAAAAGAGAAATTATTCTAAGAATCCACCTCGCAAAATTTTTGGCTGTGAGAAATGCCACAAGCAGTTTGCTAGAAAATATAGTACTAAAACACACTTGGAAACATGCAGAGGTCTTGCTGTACGGCAGAAAGTAGAGTTTTCGCTCCAACAACGATGCATCGACGTGCATAAGAGTACACTGGGAATCTGCTCAACTACAGCCACAACAGCATCTGGTTCGGGTTTGAAAGGTTCGTCTTCATCGACTAGACATCCTTGCGGCTTCTGTGATACGTCGTTTACCTTTACCCATGATGCACGAAGATACGAGAGAAGTAAATGTACGAAGAATCCTTCTCGTACTAAGTTTCGCTGTGATGAGTGTCATGCGTGGTTTACTCGTATTGATAGTTTGAGACGACACGCGAAAAACTGTAAAGGTTACATCCATGTGTCTACTGTGGAACTACCTGCAGACATGTCGACCCCTCGGTTATGGTTGTAGACTTGTATGCGTACAAACACACAGACAGATGTGCCACAACCGATTGCGATGACTTCTGGACATGACACTAAACACAAGACTGTGCTCGGTGCATTACAGGTCAATGATAATGGATTCCACTTGGCGCAGTTTTCATTACGTGGAACGTTGAAAGATTTAAATTATTAAAATACGTTTAGTGACTCAAAATACATTTGTGCTTTACTTATGATATCAAGCAGACCATAATTAATCAGCTTACTGTTGAAGTCGCAACGTACGTGCCTTTAAAATATATTTTGTGGCTGGACTGTGTATATGGTAAATCGTATCCGTTTGAGGACCAAGTGAAGAAGTGCGCGCTCAATACAGTGAATACTCACAATTACAATTCCAACGATATGAAGGATTATGTTAAATACGGCTTAGAGAAACTCTGCCGAGAAGAAAAAGGCTAAGTAGAAAAAGGATCTGGCTGGTCTGTCATCAGTAAACCATTTGGAGCTGAGAACTAGTCAGTACATGCCAATGCATAACTAAATGTTTATTAAATTTCTAACTTTAGTAAGTGTTCCTGTAGTAGTGAAGAATTTATGTAATAATTTTTTTCTTTGTAATTTTGACTTTTTATTTCTGAATATTTTTTTTGCATTTACAAAGGATTGAAGCAAGGATATTTATCCATCGAATTGATAATTTAAATGATTAATTATTTTTTAATGGATTGCGGAATTTTTCCCGAATTTATAGCTAAATATTAATAGAACTTCCAGATGGTGGTCATTATGTCATCATCGGCTTACTGGAGGCTGGTAGTAGAGGAATTTAAGCCACTTTTATATATTTTCACCATATTTATTGAAATTAATATTGTTTTTATCAAGAGTTAAATTATTTTGTATTTATAAAGTATCTAACCAAGTACAGGACTCAATCTAATCAATCATTATTTAAATAAGTTTTTAAAATGAATTTTGGAATTTTTCCCGAATTTATAGCTAAATAATTATGAATTTTCAAGATGGCACCCAAATGTCAAGTTGGCAGACACCACAGTAATAAATTATTACTGCACTACATCTGGTAAAATTTAAACTAACATGGTGGTAGTGCACTCTAGCACATGAAAACAAGATGGCGGCCTCCAGCAAAGACAAGATGGCTACTATTATGTTATAATCCCAGATGACTGCCTCCACCAAACTAAAACAAAATGGGGGCTATTGTGTCATAATCCAAGATGGTGGCATCCAGAAGACGAAAATAATATGGCAGACATGACATGATAATACTAGCTGGTAATATATATACATATATACATATATATACACCTTGGCATAAGTGTTGGGAGGTCAGTCTGTCGGTGGCTTCCACGGAGGAAAGATCTGTCACCATTTTTGTTTTGCTTTCACAGGTTTCCAACTGAGGACTCTGTGATATAAGTGCGTTTTTGATTAAATTTTTTTAAAAATGTATTTAAATAACTTTTTATTAATATTTAATTTTATTGAAATTTTTGGCTAGTAATTATAAATGTTCAAGATGGCGGCCGTGATGTTATAATTTCAAAATTGAGGAATGTTTCTGTTAAAATATTCATTAATGAATTTTTTATAAATTAAAAATTTTACCATTCAAATCGGATGATTACTGATTTTCAGGATGCCGACTGTACCGATAATTGCAACGATGACAACACATTTCAAAATGGCGGCCATTATATCCTAATTTTCTAGGTTATGACCTAAGTGGCTTAGGGCGGCTTTCTTTTAGGAATCTTAAGTTACTTTTAGGACATTTTGTTTTATCTAAGGCAAAAGTTATTTAAGTACTTTCAATTCCAAATTTTTGAATATTTGGCGGGTTTTTTTTACATCGAAAATTGAATTTGTTAATTTCTATTTTTTTATGTTTTTTGGCGGAAAATTTTCTAGGTCAAGGTCAAAGTCATCCGAGATGGCTGCCGTGACTTCACAATCCAAGATGGCGGACGGCTCATCGCTTCTCAGCCTGAAGACTTTCCGGACCGACAGTTATATACTACTCACTTACATGCTTCACGCTGATGATTGGACTATATGTTCTTGACACACCCTTGACCTGAGCTACTCATAGACAATGAGAAGTGTTTACCCAATCTTGTGGCTAACCTGCTGAAGGAGGTCACATTGTTCTCAAACGATGATCATTAAATAAATAAAGGTCTTGACTGTAGATATATCTACAAGTGGAATCTAGTTTGAAGTAAAATGAATTCTCGAAATAATCGTAGCTCTACGAATACGCTACATAAAAACCAACACTGAAAGCTTTAGTCAGTCAGTTAAGGCACTTTGAGAAGGTATTTCGTATGCGAGACGTAGACTGAAAACTTAGCCTTTAAGGATCCCGGCTACCCGGGCATACATTCGATGTGCAGAGCTCAGAAGAAAATCACACGTTCAAAAAAAAGTGAGCATGATATTCGAGTGAAGTATGTTTATTAAAATAATTTAAGAATAATCTGAGGGTTGATAATTGGTTTTTTTTTTCGTATTTTGTTTTCACACTGTCTTTTTAGGAGAGTGAGAAAGGTTTAAAGGCGTATTTTCAGAATAAATTTTAGGCATTTTACATCTGGTACAGATTCTTGAAAACACTCAAGGGACTTACACTTCAACTTTATATTCATTTATCCGCAATATATAAATGTTATTGTCACCGCGCCAGTCCAGAGGCGACACCACGCCAGAAACACCCCGCCTCACTTGCTCGAACACGTCCCTCGAACAGCTGGGGGGGGGGGGGGGGGGGGGAGGACCTTAAAACATTATTACTGGGCGAAGCACCTCTCGCTCGTTCAGCTGTGGACGAGACGGGCCACTTAACGCGCGGGAGACACAGCGACGTGGAGCGACTTGTGATACGAGCGTGGTCGGTGTATCCCGCCCTGGACTAGGACACGGGGCGAGGGGGAGGGAGGACAACTGCATTAGCCGGCTCGTCGGCGCGGAGGGCAGATTGCAGGCTGATGGGGCCGGTAACGGTGTTAGCGACGCGCCCGGATGCTGCGAGGCACCGCCGGGCGCTCGAGGCCTGCGACCCGGCCAGGCCAGGGCAGCGAGTACATTATCCACGCCACAGAGGGCCAACATCACTCAGTTAGAGAACCGGGCGTCATTTTTGGAACTTCATCAAAGAGCCATGCATCATTTTTGGAACTTCTTCCGAGAGCCGGGCATCATTTTTGTAACTTCTTCCGAGAGCCGGGCATCATTTTTGGAACTTCTTCCGAGAGCCGGGCATCATTTTTGTAACTTCTTCCGAGAGCCGGGCATCATTTTTGGAACTTCTTCCGAGAGCCGGGCATCATTTTTGGAACTTCTTCCGAGAGCCGGGCATCATTTTTGTAACTTCTTCCGAGAGCCGGGCATCATTTTTGTAACTTCTTCCGAGAGCCGGGCATCATTTTTGGAACTTCTTCCGAGAGCCGGGCATCATTTTTGGAACTTCTTCCGAGAGCCAGGCATCATTTTTGGAACTTCTTTCGAGAGCCAGACAATTTAAGTTAAAATATATCAAATCTTACAAACCATTTATGGTGTGTAACATCTCAGCTCTCGGTATGCAACCTTTGGTAGAAGCAATTCCACGAACGGAACAGAAGTCGCTTGGAATGGAAATGTGTAACCCTGGTGCTGCCATCTGTGGTTATAAGGCGCGAACCAAAGTTCGCAATTCCAAAGGGAGACTTTTTAGTAGTTTAATAAAATACCTGGTCAAAAAATCAGGGCTTAAACCGGGGTTTCGGTTATCTTCAAAGTACGGTTTGCGTTTTGTAAGACCTGTTTTATAATACAGTTTAAACTTTTGCTTTGAAAATGGTATGATTCGATAGTTGACGTAGTTGCTCCGGAAATAAATTCTAGGGGGGGGGGGGGGTTGAAGGAAAATGCATGTCATCCGCGTCAAGAAATTTATTTGAAAACCCAGTTTGAGTTTATTTATTACGCTTGTGTGCCACTTATAGAGTTTTTTAGGTCATAGGTTTTGATTTTTTTTTAAATAGGCAACATTTGAGCATCTGTTAATTATAAGCTTCCTTTCATTTTTTTGAGGCGGACAATTTATTACTTCCAGGGATTGTTTCTTTTAATGTAATCCAGGAGGCCTCAAGTCTGACCACTTGCTTCCCTACCACTGTCCACCAGCGGGCGACTGTCTGCTTTCCTTCCCATGTGGCGCTGGCGGCTCTGGATACGTGACAAGGGCCTTCGACAAGCCTCGGCTCATATCCCCCGGCAGCGTTCACGTACCACTGCTGCATGCTGCACCTTTAGTCCCGCCGAGCGCAGCCCGTATCACACGACGCCTATAACTCTCCATCTTGTTATTCTAAGATCCCAGTGCTGCGCTAAGACTGAATCCCTCCCTCTCATTATCCTCTCGCCACTTTAGGCGAGATTCCGTCATTACACCCCCCCCCCCCCCATCCTCCCACCATCATTCCCTTTTCCGGCACCCGCCGCGTTACTCTCGTGCGCGATCTGTGGATCACATTAGGAACTAAACTTAGGTACCTTGTAATTCTGGTACTCGCGACTAGGAAGTTACACCTCATGGACTCCCGTCCATAACCTTATGCCTGTTTCCGAGCCCCGGGCGCCATCTTGCGGCACTTCTGACGACTATATGTCCTAGCATCTTCTGGTTCATAAGTTTGCCGCGCAGAGCCACTTTCCACAAAGTAGTCTTTTACCCCCCCCCCCCCCCCCCATCCCAATCCCTGCAGCTTATCAACCCTTACTTCCATGAGCCTCCTAAGGGCCCATTCAACTATTCGCGACGAGTAGTCATTCGACGTGCATCCTTCAGCGTGTGTTCGTGTGGTCGTCGGAGACATTCTAGCACTTCAATCCGCCACCGTGTAGTGGGACAGTTAACTACCACCTCTGTACCATGTAGTCCCGCAACTTCATAACTTACAGCGACATCATGTAGTTTGCTGTTTCTGGTTTACTGCGATTCCGTTCTCCGCATCTGCGGTGACTCCTTCAGGCTCCATGAAATTATTCCTGGATTACACTACATAGTGGTAGGTGGTACTCATTCTTCCTTTCTTTTTCTCCTTTTTCCCTTTACGATATACTGACGTTTCAAGGTTTGAATTGCCAAAAAAGTTTCACTTTTATCACATGTACTGAGTTATAAGCGCTCTTCTTTTTTTAAGTGTAGGTTTTCGCTCGTCTAGGTGATAATAAGTAAAATTTAATTTTTTATTAGATTGAGATATTTGCATAAATAAGTAAATAATTGGGTAAAACGTTGTAAATTTATTAAAATTCTCGCACAAATTTCTTAATTTTACTAGTCTTGTTTTGCTTCCCGCGCGTAAAATCGCTATGCTAAAAGCATTGGTTCTATGTAAACAACCGAATGTTGATTGCATCAACGACTGGATGTATAAAGGGACGTTTATGCAGCACAACATACTAACAGACTGAAATGTAAAAAAAAAAAAAGAGTTGGTAATTCTCGGTCAAGTTAATTAATGGAAAATATTGGACAATGATGATAGAAATAAGGAAAGTTTTCACACTACGGTAATTTTACAATAAATCGTTTGTTATTAAAAAAAATATTGTATTCGTTTAAAAGTTTTTTAATGATAAAAATAATTCGTAAAAGGGATGAAAAAAAAGGTATTTAAGGAGAACAAATCATAGTTTGCTTAGTAGGCGCAACATCAAAATCATTACAAGAATAGGGGGTAGGGAAGGAATCTCGGCTCACAAGGTGAACTACAATAATTGTTGACCTCACAATCACGAACACACCACGCAGCCCACACTTGCCTTGCAGGGGATTAAAAACCAGAGCCCTCTGCGGCGATGTTGGCGCTCAAAAAACTTGCAGGGTTAAAGCAAATACACTAGACATTAATACCGGACAGCTCCATGATTTTTAAGTGAAAACCTGGTGTTGTTTTTTACGTCAGTCTGATAGATAGCAGACTGTTTGCCCAGTATGAACAATATAGCTGTTTAATACATATGTTACGAACTTTATGACAGCGAAAAGGAAAGAAACTTTCTTATCTCTTAGAAAACACGTATTTCAAAATTTTACAGATTTATGGTGATGGGAACGGGGGGGGGGGGGGGGGGGATAAACCTCCAGAGATCCAAACTTCTCAAAAAGAAGGAAATCGTTTTACACCAGATAATATATAATTGAACGATTTATCTATAAAATATTGTCTATTGTCAACTATCGAAATATTTACATTTGCAGATCGACTATTGGAACACTATAATAAAACGGCCCCGATAAAAGCGAAAAATATGTTAAAATATAATCAAACCACCCGGTTAAGAACTTATTTTCGACATTTTATTAGAATACTGCCCATATTGTTATAATTAATCAAACAGCTTATACTTTTGTCTCTATGAACTTTGGATCGCGCCATTCGCCACAGATGGCAGCACCGTGGCTACACATTCCCGTTCCAAGCGACTTCCGTTCCATTCACGAAATTGCTCCTGCCGAATGGCAACAGCTAAGATGTTATACATAGAAAAAACATTTTAAATCTATCTTCCCGGCTGCAGTGATGATTGAAAAGAGCGTCGAGCCCCGGACGAGGCGCTGAGTCGTCCTCCAGCGCCGCGGAGGCAGGCTGAGATGATCGGGCCGCCGGGAGAGCGAGTGGGTCACGTGACAGTGACTCCCGAGTCAGACTCGCGACCCCTGCAGACGAGACGGCGAACTCCACCGCCGCGCCGACCGCACGACGAGCAGCCTTATTTTCACACACGAGAGAGCCAAAACCCGAAGTTCCCCGAAGTACATGTTTTTTTTTTACGTATCTTTAATGTAGCTATCCTAACCAAATCAACCGTCCACAATGTTTTAAAGTATTTATAATGTAGCTAACCTAATCTAATTGACCATTAGTATCCTTTTATCAACACCACCATATTTATTTACAATGAACAAAAAAAAAATAACTCCGAAGATGCACGATCGGGCGTTTGGCTCTCTCGTCTGTGAAAATAAGGATTCCCCCGCACGACCGCATACGTCCGCACGCTGCATAGGAGACAAGGCTCAAGCCCGGGTTAATATCTGCGCGCTGACTAACTGTGCAGAGGTGTGGAAACTGTGACACCACCATAGATGTTGTTCTAAAATATTATGTTCAGGACAGCCTATTTTCATTATTCGAGAATCGCCTCGGCATGGTGTTTCAAATATAAAGGGAATGATTGCTAGGAGATGGAAGATATTCGTATGTATTTCAGAACATTACATTGAACAATTTTTCGTCTATTAAAAAACTGTCGTACTTGTTACACTTCTCCCATCAATGTTTTAAAAATCTGTAAAACGTTAATAAGTTAATATTAGAAAAGGTCTTTAAACTACAATAATTTCATTGCCTGGCTGTAGTATAACCATATAACTAAAGTATTTTTTTTGCATTACAATATTTATATTGGTTAAAAAAGATATAAGTTAATGTAATATTTATAAAAAATGCATACGTAAAAATAAGTACAATGAAATAAATTAAATACTCAACAATGAACAATACTCATTAATATCATAATTGTGACAAGTGATGACAAATTATCACATCCTGGGAAACATAGGTGAAAGCTATATATTTATCAAAAAAGCTAGTAATCTTCGTGGACATACGAGTGCAAAATAAAATAAGCATTGAAATGAATATTTATGTGTACGGGTTCAAGCGGTTTAGCTCCTCAACTTATTCTGTACTGGAATGTGCTGACTCTTTAATGACTTGATGCAGTTTAGTTTATCTCAAAAATTAAGGAAATAAGTTACTTGTTTAGCGCCTTAAAAAAAGGGCAGTACAGGCAGTACAGACTCAGGTTAGTCAGGTTTAATGTACTGTACATTACTGTATGTGGCACGATAAAAGACTGCGTCTTTCCTGTGATCAGTGGAAATGTATAAGCGATTTTTTCCCCCGGGAATCTGAGGTGAGTGAACTAAAGGGCGAGGATTTCAAAAGCTTTCCCCAAGATGTTCAGTTTAAGGATAAATGGTAGCCACCTACTTGGATTGGTCAATTGGAATTGTACGACATTTCGTAGCAACTTCTCTACGTCTCGAGGGACCGTGCGAGACAGAAGTCATGAAGACGGGACCGTGGTTCGAACCCAGGACTTCCGGGTCGTGGCCTCTGCGCCACCCTGGCCCCGTTTGGCAGGTCACGTGACACAGCGTACGGCTATTGTTTGGGCCAACGTCCGTAGTCCGCGATACTATTATCACGTCTGTAGACGTCTGCTTGAAATAAGCAGGCATTTACTTTCGGTGGTAAGAGGCATAAGTTTAATTACATCAGTGAGTAATGATAAAAAATAAATTATTTATCAAACGTTAATCATACTTTTTTACAAAAATAAACAATTATTTGTTACATCATTAAATTCAATAAAATTATGTTTGTTACTTGAGAAAGAGATTTTTTCACTCTCTGTCAGCATTTGAAAACTGTTATTCAAACATAATCCCGCTTTGTGAGCGAAGATTGGCCGTTATCTTAAATGAACAATAACTACACATACAATTCTAAAAACTTGCTCCTTACTTGGGCTTCCAATTCATGATTTCATGATATCATTTGTGTGATTTATTAAAAAAATTGTTGCATGTGTAAACAATAATTTATTTTTTTCATTTCACCGGAAGTAATTTCAATCATGTCGAGACTCAGGTGAAATGGTTTCCCTGATAAAAGGCTCTCACTGGTTTTTATCGTACAGAAAGCGCCAAATTAAGTTTATGAGATTCGAGCTAGGAGGTTTCATTGATTTAAGCCTGTGTGCATGGACGTGTAACGCAACATCCTACTTAAAACTTTACCTTTTAATTTTCTTATAATTTTTTTGTGTTAATTTTTAAAAATGTAGACATAAAGTTGCCTTTTAAATTTAAATATCCTGAATAATTCAACAAATAACTATTAACTTTCGATGTTTTTCGTTAATAAACGTTTTTGCGTTTTTTAATGATTTGTTTCATGCTTATTGCCTAAACATTATACAGTGTTTCGTAATTCAGGGAACAGGTAAAAATAAAACAAGAGGCGGCAAATTTCTAAGTTTTTGCAGCCTCTTTAAACAGATGCTAAAGATTCCTCTTTATGATTTTCTTCTTACGCTATTTATTTCCTTGCATCTTTATCTTAATTTGTAACTTTTACAGGTTACTTACTATCTAAAATATTATGTTTATTTTCACGAATTAGCTACCTTACAAAACTGTTCTTCATAGCAGAAAAAAATTGCTCTAACTATAGATTTATTAGGTAATACTTATGCGATTTTTACCGTTTAATGACTGTGTTTGGATGAAAGCATCATGAACAGGTGGCTTTATGTCTACATTTAGCTATAGTTGAGGATGCATTTCTAATAAATGTTACTATTCTATGAACACGTTATCTGAGCGTTTTAAAGATTGAAAACCTTCAGATGCTTCATGGAACAGCAAATTATTTTAGAACTTCTGAAACCCGAGCAAAGAGTTGGCTCTTTGAAATTGTACTTCAGTTCGTCTGCGTCTGTTGGAACTGCTGACGCGACGCAAGGGTCTTGCCGACAGGCCATATTGCATCACCCTCGACCGTAAGAAGCTCAGCGAGTGCTCGTTTACGACCGCGAGTCCGCCGAGTTTACGACTGTCGCGCGCCGTTTCTTCTCTCGTCGCTCCGAGGTGGAGCCACCTGGCGCCTGGCCGGGATGCCTGCCGCAACCCGGTTCAACAAACGTGTCGGGCGGGTGGCATCACGCGCTCGTGCAGGCGCTCGGTGAAGACACGGCTGGTATTGTCATCACCGCTGTTGAACGCTCTCCCCTCCTTCCCCCCTCGTATAACCCGTGCGCAAATTGAAGGGGATATTCGCGCCGCGTGGGCCGACAATTCGCTGGCACGGCGCGTCGAGTTTCGCAAGAAGGAAGCGGCAACGAGGACGCTGAATGATAAGGAGGTTGGGGTCGATTTGAATGTTCAAAGCTGCCAAGAAGCTGGGAGGAACGCAAATTTTGTCCAACACAGGAAAAGAGAAAAGCGTAATAAGCTTAGAAGTTTACTATCAAGACAAAGAAACCTCCTTTACTGGAAATTTCAAAAAAATTCTCTCAAACACTTTGCTAGCAAATGCACGCATTTCCGTACTTTTTCGAAAACTTCGTGTTTTCTCCCCCCTCAGAATCACAAATAACAACAATTGTTATTTCACCCATCTTCACAATTCTTACTGTATCTACTTAATGATACTAAAGTCTAAACACACTTTATTTTTAGCCATTACATTTTTAGCAGGACATGTTTTAAACATGTTACACACTCAGCATTTGAATTAGTTTTGAATGTCACTATTCGAATGACGCGTTTAGGTTGCATACGCAGTTACGCTATTTTATGTTGTTTAAATTGGAAAGAATTAATGCAAATAGTTAAAACAGTATATCTTATTCCTTGGTTATTTAATGCGATTTATTGTTAAAAGTTTTATTAAGAAACGCAGAATCCTAATTTATATTTTTGCAATATTGCGAGTTATATATATATATATATATATATATATATATAATGGCATGTATGTCGTTCATAAAATCCAAAACCTTTTAACGGATCTCCATGAAAGTAGTATGTAAATGTATTTTCTGGGACAGGCTTCAGGCTGTGGAGCCTGTGGAGCCGACCGCCATCTTGGATTTGTGACGTCACGGCGGCAAAAATTCCTCAAAATTCCTCAAAATTCCTCAAAAATGACTCAAAAATTCCCGTTTTAAGAAAAAATTTCCCGTTTTCGAGGGAAAAATTCCCGTTTCGAGGGAAAATTTCCCGTTTTATTCCGTAAAAATCCCAGCAGCTAGAAATGTCCATATGTAGGCTTAAGCATCCATGTCTACAGCCTCAGATAAGCCTCATCATGGATTATGACGTCACCGTTGCAATTTTCGTTACGCCCGCCATCTTGAAAATCCGCAATTTTTATGTTAGAAAATCGGGATTTTTTTAAAAAATCATTAAAAAAATTATTTACTCGAATAAATAATAAAAATCTTAAAAACCACTGTTGCAGTTATCGTTACGGTAGCCATCTTGGATTATATAAATGTTGCATATTTCGTTACACCCGCCATCTTCATTGAGTACCATGTCATTCTTACACTTTACGTTACGACCACCATATTGGATCCTATTAATGTTGCAATTATCGTTATGGTCACCATCTTAAAATTTAGACGCCATCTTGAAAATCCGTAATTTTAATGCTAGAGATTCGGGAAAAAATTAAAAAATCATTAAAAAAAATTAACTAATCGAATTAAATAATAAAAAATCCTTAAAACCACCGTTGCACTTTTTCGTAACGGCCACCATCTTGAAATCACTCACTGGAGGTCACCATCTTGTATTCGTCCGCTAGAGTGTGCTAATACCATGTTG
Source organism: Bacillus rossius redtenbacheri (assembly GCF_032445375.1). Taxonomy (NCBI): domain Eukaryota; kingdom Metazoa; phylum Arthropoda; class Insecta; order Phasmatodea; family Bacillidae; genus Bacillus; species Bacillus rossius. The sequence continues at coordinate 24,844,704 of NC_086335.1, read as the reverse complement.
GTATAATTATCTGGTCACCATACCTTTGTCCTCAACTTTTGACATTGAACTTTGACCTTGACCTTGAACTTTGACCTTGACCTTGAAATTTGACCTTGAACTTTGACCTTGACCTTGAACTTTGACCTTGACCTTGAAATTTGACATTGACCTTGAAATTTGACGTTGACCTTGAAATTTGACCTTGACCTTGAAATTTGACCGTGACATTGAAATTTGACTTTGTCCTTGAAATTTGACTTTGTCCTTGTCGACCATCATGGATCCGACATTTTATGTTCAGTACTTGCTACCAGGAGCTACCACCTGCCGGAGTACTCCATCTTGTGTGTGTACTTGTGTTATGGAGTACATTTCCATCTGGATAATTTTATTCTAACCCGCTACAGTGCAGTAATCATTTATTACCGAGGTGCCCCCGCAATTTTGTAATTCGACCGCCATCTTGAAATCATGTAATAATGTAGCTAGAAAAGCGGGAAAAAATCCAAAATTCATTAAATAAATCACTCATTAACTTACATATTGATTCGATTCGCTCCAGTCCTTGGTTCGATCCCTGAATGATGCAATACATTTTATTTTATATAAAATATAATAATTTCAATAAACCATGTTCAAAATTCTTGAAGAGACTTTAAATCCTCTACTACCATCATCCTATCAAACATCAAGACCACCATATTGGAAATTAATAATTGTAATGCTAGAGATTCGTGAAAAAGTTCAAAATTCATTAAATAAATTTGTAATCTATATACTGATTGATTAAATCGGCTAAGGTCCTTGGTTCGATCCCTGGCCGATACAAATCAACTTTAATTTTAAAAAAGTACCAGAAAAGTGTAAGGTTCGAGAAATAAAACACCTCAAAGTCTTTTACAAACATAATATTTATTACACAATTTCTATCCTACTACAGAATCACTTGCGAAAGCCAGCAATCTTATAAACATTTAGCCCTGCATAGACGTGCATCGACTACTTCTTAGCTCCAAATGGCTCCAAATGCTCCAAACGGCTCCAAATTCTCCAAATGTCTCCAGCAGCTCCAAATGCTTGACAGCTCCAAATGCTTCAAAAGGCTCCAAATGCTCCAACAGCTCCAAAAAAAGGCTCCAAATGCTCCAACAGCCTCCAAATGCTTAACACAGCTCCAAATGGCTCCAAATGCTCCAAACGGCCTCCAAATGCTTGACAGCCTCCAAATGCTTGACAGCTCCAAATGGCTCCAAATGCTCCAAATGGCTCCAAATGCTTCTAATGTCTCCAAATGGCTCCAAATGCACCAAACGGCTCCAAATGCTCCAAATGTCTCCAAATGGCTCCAAATGCTCCAAATGGCTCCAACAGCTCCAAAAGGCTCCAAATGCTTCAAAAGGCTCCAATTGTTCCAAGAGCTCCATCTTCAATTGATTCCAACTGATTCCAATTACTTTTCTTATCGAACTTGGCATGATTACTAACATGTCTTTATTAGTACCTATACATTTTGACTGGCAGTGGTAACGTATTTTGCACCTTTAAGTTATAAGTTTTATTTAGAAATCAGATTTCGATAAATGGTAGATACCATTTGGAAAGAAAATATATTAATTTATCTTCAAGTTTATACACATACATTTAATTTAAGCCATTATTGTATGTAGCCAGCTTCCCTCAGTTCTTTGAGTATGAAGGATATTTCTTTAATGTTCGAATAGTTTCCTGCACAAAGCGATCCATGTAGTAGTCGTAGCCTGTCAACCAATATGTTAGGATCTTCCCATGAGGTATAATCAAACTCTTCTGCTGCGTTCATCATCCTTGCATGTTTATAATAAATATTATTATCTCTGGTGTCTATCGTTTTAACACCAACCTCAAGGTCACTTCGTCATCGTGCCAGTGATTATCACAAGCTTGATCAGGATAATTTATTTTATTACGATGTTTCCATCGTTTTGGTCTCAAACCACCATCACAGTCTTCGCTCTTGCATGCTTTTGGTGCTTCAGCACAGTACTCAATCATGTCAGCCTTAGATGTGTCAGCACAGTCTTCGTTCACGCCAGCTTCTGATGTGTCACCACAGTCTTCAATCATGTCAGCACCACAAACTTGATCAGGATAATTTATTTTATTACGTCGTTTCCATCGTTTTGGTCTCAGTCCGCCATCACAGTCTTTGATCTTGCCTGCTTTAGGTGCTTCAGTACAGTACTCAATCATGTCAGCCTCAGATGTGTCACCACAATCTTCAATCATGCACGCTTCAGATGATTCATCAAAGTCTTCGACCTTGTAAGCTTCAGATGGTTCTCCATCTTTCTCATTTTCATGGAGACGACTAGATATTGGTGTAAATATATTTTCATTTCTAATGTGGTTACAACTTCCTTTGTTTGTTTTAAATTTTAAATTATTATCTTGATCTAGATAAGTAATTTTAGCATTAGCTTTTTTGCCTTCGTTCCTCTTCCGCGATGTTGTAGCCCAGTCTTCGTTATCTTTATTCATCTTAATTGTACAGGTCTTGTAATGTCTATCCAAGTAATATCTTCTTCCAAAGGATTTCTGACACTGACTGCAATGAAATGGTTTTTGACAAGGACCTAAATTACACTCGCTTCTCTCATGTCGTTTAGCATTCTTTCTCAAGGTAAACACCTTGATACAGTATCTACAGTGATGACGTTTCGATACAGCGTCAGATCCTAAATCGGAATTCATATTAGTTACCGAGACTAATGCCAGATGCAAACTAAGAGTTTTAAATTAGATCCAATACTTAAATAGAAATTTTTTCATATTTCATCAGCGAGAATTAATATATCTCATGCAAAAGTACTTTATGCATGTAGTTCTGCTTTTTAACAACAGATGTCGCCACATGTTGCTTGCAGATAAATAATATTTAGTTCTTTTATGCGGGATGTGGGATGCTCACTAACGATCGCAAAAGAAGGATAGCTTCGCTAGACTCCAAGGAAAAGGAAGTTCGTCTTGCATGTTGGTGCTCCACAGATGTCTCATGGCGTAATATTAATTTGACTGAGTAATGATATTTGTTAATTCCACCTGATAAAAATATTGCAAGTTTTGATTTAGTAGCAGAAATTATCGAATTAAATGTAACTCCAAATAAAATGACATGTCTCAATAGACCAAAAAAAAAAAAAATCCATGCAGAGAGCGGTTTCTCAGAATAGTCAGAAACACTTGAAAAAACCACAGGAATGATTGCAAGCACACGGAAAAAACCACCAAAATATTGACAAGAATAATCAGGAGCACACGGAGAAAACCATCATAATATTGACAAGAATAATTAGGAGCACACGGAGAAAACCATCATAATATTGACCAGATTAATCAGAAGTACTCGGAGAAAACCACCACATGTTTTCTTTGATATCATAAAATTACAGGAAAAAATATTTTAAAATAAAAATAAATTAATAAAAAAATAAAAATAAATGAAAATAATTAATAAAAAAGTAAAAAAATTAAAAAAAATGCATAAACAGTTTCTGCTAGCTTGTAAACTTATCATTGTTGAGCAAAGATAGAGTTCTTGTACAAGCCAGAAATTTATGCACTGCCAGTCAAAATGTATAGGTACTAATAAAGACATGTTAGTAATCATGCCAAGTTCGATAAGAAAAGTAATTGGAATCAGTTGGAATCAATTGAAGATGGAGCTCTTGGAACAATTGGAGCCTTTTGAAGCATTTGGAGCCTTTTGGAGACATTTGGATCATTTGGAGCCGTTTGGAGCATTTGGAGCCATTTGGAGACATTTGGAGCATTTGGAGCCGTTTGGTGCATTTGGAGCCATTTGGAGACATTAGGAGCATTTGGAGCCGTTTGGTGCATTTGGAGCCATTTGGAGACATTAGGAGCATTTGGAGCCATTTGGAGCATTTGGAGCCATTTGGAGCTGTCAAGCATTTGGAGGCTGTCAAGCATTTGGAGGCCGTTTGGAGCATTTGGAGCCATTTGGAGCTGTGTTAAGTATTTGGTGGTTATTGGAGCATTTGGAGCCTTTTTTTGGAGCTGTTGGAGCATTTGGAGCCTTTTGAAGCATTTGGAGCCATTTGGAGCTGTCAAGCATTTGTAGGTTGTTGGAGCTGTTGGAGCCATTTGAAGGCCGTTTGGAGCATTTGGAGCCATTTGGAGCTAAGAAGTAGTCGATGCACGTCTATGCAGGGCTAAATGTTTATAAGATTGCTGGCTTTCGCAAGTGATTCTGTAGTAGGATAGAAATTGTGTAATAAATATTATGTTTGTAAAAGACTTTGAGGTGTTTTATTTCTCGAACCTTACACTTTTCTGGTACTTTTTTAAAATTAAAGTTGATTTGTATCGGCCAGGGATCGAACCAAGGACCTTAGTCGATTTAATCAATCAATATATAGATTACAAATTTATTTAATGAATTTTGAACTTTTTCACGAATCTCTAGCATTACAATTATTAATTTCCAATATGGTGGTCTTGATGTTTGATAGGATGATGGTAGTAGAGGATTTAAAGTCTCTTTAATAATTTTGAACATGGTTTATTGAAATTATTATATTTTATATAAAATTAAATGTTTTGCATCATTCAGGGATCGAACCAAGGACTGGAGCGAATCGAATCAATATGTAAGTTAATGAGTGATTTATTTAATGAATTTTGGATTTTTTCCCGCTTTTCTAGCTACATTATTACATGATTTCAAGATGGTGGTCGAATTTCAAGATGGCGGGGGCACCTCGGTAATAAATGATTACTGCACTGTAGCGGTTTGGAATAAAATTATCCAGATGGAAATGTACTCCATAACACAAGTACACACACAAGATGGAGTACTCCGGCAGGTGGTAGCTCCTGGTAGCAAGTACTGAACATAAAATGTCGGATCCATGATGGTCGACAAGGACAAAGTCAAATTTCAAGGACAAAGTCAAATTTCAATGTCACGGTCAAATTTCAAGGTCAAGGTCAAATTTCAAGGTCAAGGTCAAATTTCAAGGTCAAGGTCAAAGTTCAAGGTCAAGGTCAAAGTTCAAGGTCAAATTTCAAGGTCAAGGTCAAAGTTCAAGGTCAAGGTCAAAGTTCAATGTCAAAAGTTGAGGACAAAGGTATGGTGACCAGATAATTATACCAACATGGTATCAGCACACTCTAGCGGACGAATACAAGATGGTGACCTCCAGTGGGTGATTTCAAGATGGTGGCCGTCACGAAAAAGTGCAACGGTGGTTTTAAGGATTTTTTATTATTTAATTCGATTAGTTAATTTTTTTAATGATTTTTAAATTTTTTCCCGAATCTCTAGCATTAAAATTACGGATTTTCAAGATGGCGTCTAAATTTTAAGATGGCGACCATAACGATAATTGCAACATTAATAGGATCCAATATGGTGGTCGTAACGTAAAGTGTAAGAATGACATGGTACTCAACCAAGATGGCGGGTGTAACGAAATATGCAACATTTATATAATCCAAGATGGCTACCGTAACGATAACTGCTACAGTGGTTTTTAAGATTTTTATTATTTATTCGAGTAAATAATTTTTTTAATGATTTTTTAAAAAAAATCCCGATTTTCTAACATAAAAATTGCGGATTTTCAAGATGGCGGGCGTAACGAAAATTGCAACGGTGACGTCATAATCCATGATGAGGCTTATCTGAGGCTGTAGACATGGATGCTTAAGCCTACATATGGACATTTCTAGCTGCTGGGATTTTTACGGAATAAAACAGGAAATTTTCCCTCGAAACGGGAATTTTTCCCTCGAAAACGGGAAATTTTTTCTTAAAACGGGAATTTTTGAGTCATTTTTGAGGAATTTTGAGGAATTTTGAGGAATTTTGGCCGCCGTGACGTCACAAATCCAAGATGGCGGTCGGCTCCACAGGCTCCACAGCCTGAAGCCTGTCCCAGAAAATACATTTACATACTACTCATGAAATTTGGTATATTGTGATTATTACTGTCCTCAAACCTAAATAACAACAAATAGTGATTATGACTGTGATTAGTAATTAGTGAGTGAGTTTAATGTGGAATACCATTTAAAACACTTCATATATTGTAGATTACATACAAAACAATCAACTGACAGGTCAACGTCAGCCAGGTTTTGCTAGTATTTTATAAATAAATTTCCGTTTGTTTGTTTCTTTTACAAATTTACAGTTTGACTCTGATAATCATGAAGGTATGTACACATGATTTTCAAAACAAGAGGGAGTTCACACCCGTATCCCTTCTCCACCCCTCAAAATAAGACTTCTGTACTTATTGATGAACTTTCGCTATTGCATCGTTGATGTTTTCTTCACATTCTGGCAACGGCTATTGTACATTTGTTGATAGCCAGTGTTTCGAATTCGTCCCACGATTTCAAGCGAATGCATTTTCCCATCATACTTGTATTTACTGTGACTACATATCATCAAGGGACGAGCAATCCAATTGTGTGGCAGTTGTTAGCTTGAAAACGTCATGTTTATCACACGGAACAACTCTACGTGGCTTGCTCAGGAGTCGCCTCGCCGGATAGTTAGTTTGTTTGTGCTCCGGATGGGCTAACGAAAAATATTGTTTGCACTAAAAGGTTCAAAATATGTTACGATTGTTACGACCTATGTGCGGAAAACTGGGTTCGTATGAGATAGCCCAATTAAGTTTTATTGCAGTTTTATTAATTAGTAGTATTTACAATACTAATCAATAATTTCAATTAATGTCTGATTACCAATAACTTGCACTTAAAATGTTTATTCGCAAGTCACTTAATGTCTGTCGAGTTCCACAACTTGCACTCCTCACTGGAGCTAGGCTCGACAGTGGTTCGCCCCTTACCTCGCGCCTGCCCACACACACTGTCTCGCGCCTCTCAGTCGCACTCTCTCGGCCCCGTCACTCCTCGTCGCGCCACTCTCGAGGGGGTCTCTCACCCTCTTCTCCGATGTCGCACTTCCGTTTACAAAAATAATTAACATTGCATACCAGCCTTAGGAAGCAGTTTATACCATAATTCGAAAAAAAAAATGTTTTCAACATTTTTTTTGCGGTAAACGTGTTGTCGAATTTTGTTAGTAGAACTTCGACTCACGCTGTATAAGTAGGCGTATATCGCACAGCCGTAAGATCTCGTTGCCTTCTCTGTGGTCGGTGATGTGTCATGCTTACCTCTTTTGAGAATGTAAACCTAATCATAGTAAACTCTGGTCAATTAGCATCGGCAAAGCATGAGACAATTTACTCCATTGAAGTAGCTCGGCTTCTGGGTTGTAACCACGTCCTTGGCGAATAATTCACCGACGTTTCGGTTAAAATTTCAGTCGCCGTCATCAGGGAGCAGTTATAGGTAATCAGGTAACTTCTCCCTGATGAAGGCGACTGCAATATTGACCGAAACATCGGTGAATTATTCGCCAAGGACGCTGCTACAACCCAGAAACCAAGCTACTTCAGACAATGGCCGTGAAAGCCTGCGAACGTTATTAATTTACTGCATTACTTTCTTGTTAGTTTCCACTCCACGCCACTAGATGTCAATACTGGAATTATTCTCACACGCTTAAAATAAAATTGTACAAAATCTTAGGTACACTCCACGCCGCCAGGTTCGCTGACATCACATGTCTCGCGTATTTCTTCCAAGTTTCTCATATCGACCCTGTTTCAATATTCGGTAAAACTTGAAGCACGTCTCACGTATTCCCCTTCGCTTCGACGCAGCCACGCGCGGCGCTCTCTTCCGAGGCTGTGGTTGGCTGTCTGCGGGCGCCACCGCAACCCCCCTACCCCCCCTTCACCAAACCGCTGGCTGGTTGGGACCGCAGCACCGCGAACTAATCCACGCATGAAAAGAGGGACCACAATGCGCCAGAAGAATCCGGCAGGCAGGCAGCGTTATTAAAAAAGTTGTGTTCGCAAACTGCTGCTCATAGTTTCCTTGGCGGGGGTAAAAAAAAAAAGTAATTTCCCTTACCCGCATTCCTTCCCACTTCTCCGCTTACTACCTGCAGTCGAAACAAAGACGACGGTTTTACAAGTAAGAAACGTCGCGCGCGAAACTCTCTAGTGATGAAACAAAACAAAAATCTCATCCTAGTTTATGAATGTTAATTTTGTTTTGGTGTGAAAAACATTTCCGGTATTTCGTTTTGAGTTTCGGTGGGGATACAGAAAGTTAATACTCTTTTAGTTAGGGATAGGCCAAACGAATTCTACAACCCTCGAATACCTTCGAACATCTAGTATTTCAAAATACGAAGAGAAATTGCTGGTGTAAATGTAATAATATTCAAAAATTCGACACTGACAACTTTTAAGTTTAATAGAACCGTTTTTTTTGTTTTCTTTGTGCTTTACATTTTACCGTTCTTCAAGATATTCTACTTTTAGTCTGTAGGCATGTAATAAAATTTTAATATTTATCAAGTTGGGAAACTTAGTTCGTGAAACAAAAATATGGATGAAGATTTCAAAACCATAGTTTAAATTTTTTTATTGATATAGTTTTTATTTTGGTCCCTTGAAACCTATATTCAGATCCAAGAAGTCAATTTCAGATACTCTTTTGAATAAATTTAATTATTGGATTTGATTCTATTCGGATTTCACCCATCAATATGTTATAATGCTGAAAAAAATTCGAGCGAGTATTTCAGTACTTACCAGTCATGCGTAACAACTAACCTCAGTAAATAGCTAATTCCAGTGTTCTCATGTTGCAAAAATAATTATAATACGAAACTATAACAAGAAATTTAACGTAGAATTCTTTAAAATAATTCCGAGCGTGATAAATATAAGCAAATTGTGTTTTCAATTACATTTCTGGGCGCAAATCACTTTTAGTTTCCTACATCCACCGCTGGAATTCGTTGCCGGAGCATCTACGTCGACTATCGAATCATTTGATTCGCAGATAAAATTTAAACTATTTAATGAAACGGATCCGATTGAAGCAAAAATAAACTTTTTATAAATACTAAACCCCGGCTCTGTACCTTAGTTTCGAAAATGAATTTTATTATAACACTGTCCATCTTGTAAAAATTAATTTAACAGTTAATACTATAAAGTTTCCTTTTAGATTTGTGAACATTTGGTTCACGCCATCCGCCACAGATGGCAGCATCGTTGTTACAGATTTCCGTTCCGTGCGACTTCCGTTCTATTCACGAAATTACTCCTACCGAATACCGTATAACGAGAGCTCAGATGTAAACATCAATATACCTATACATTATGCTTGTGTATAACTATACATTTTTAAGAACTATCTTTCCCTATATAATAATAATAATGTCTACTTAATTACATTCTCGCATGCAAATTGCCCATTATTATGCAAACTAAACATCTCCCCGTGCCATCACTCAAGGCTTCTCGACTATGCTTTAAGCTGACGTGACTTGAGAAACCATGTCACTTCACGTGTCATGATTGTCATACAGTCATTAGCCTAGAGGCTGACTTGATCAGAAACAGCGGTGGAATCACGCTGTGTGTATTTATGAGGAGAGATATAAATGGATGGATCGCACCCAACACGTAGTCATTAGTTTTTTCTGGAATAATAAATTTAACTTCGTAAAATATAACGCACAAAATTAATTGAAATTCCTAAATAACATTGCTTTTTTTAATGCAGCCTAATCTGTAACTGTACGATAACAGCATAAAGGTAGCCTAATGCTTGGATTTGATCAGTAGATTCCCCCACTACCATGGCGGGGTATCTCACTGCTATAGACAGGCACATGCAGAATGTGTAGTAATTATTTAATATCACCCGCAATAGCACGTCCGGTGACTTAAAGAGGCAAGCATTTGCACAATATTGTAATTTTTAACCATTTATTTAAAATGTGTCTGGATATTTTTTATTCCATTCTACACGTTGTAGCGGTTAAGTCCGCTACTTTCAAACGGCGCGCGTCATCGCGGGCCTCCGGCACTCCGCTCCCCTCCACCTGCTCCATCCTTTTCCCCCTCCAAGTGTTTGTTCAATTTGTACTCGTTCCCCCACCCTTTTGATTATAGGCGCATGCGCGCGCTGCGGCGCGAGCTTATAAATTGAGATGCAACCATGTTGAGAGCCTTCTTCTACTGGTTGACTTTGTCAGGCTTGGTTGTCAGCAATAGCTGATCTGTTGTAATTCTACTAGCATGTAGTCCGAGAGCTTCTAGTTAAACTTCGTGCGTGTGCGACCTCAGGGGAGAAATGTAAGTTGGTTTGAGTCGTCAGTGAGGCGGTGACCCTCACCCTAATGTAGAAACATTTATTCTTGAATTTGTTCTATCTAAATTCCTTTTCGGCCGCCACCATCAAAAATTCTTTGGATTATTGCATTAAATTTAACTTCACCTTCGCTTCCGTTTTTCTGTTTGTAACTGTCTCCCCCTGAGACGTCGTCACACGTATTTGTTTGTTAAATTTTTTTAAAGAATAATGTTACTTCATTCTTTCTTGTACCTGCACTTTGCAGTTGTTTTGTAATTTATGTTTGTAATATAACTTCATTCGTGGCAATGCTTGTGTTTCGAGTTAACTGCGCATTGTCTCTTTTTGACGATCGTTGATTGGATCGCTTACTGTGTAGCCGGCTTACCCATATAATTGTCAATTAACTCGCTTTGTCAGAAATTGTTCTCACTTTATGTATTCAGCCTTGCATTGTTTAAACTTAACATTATCAGCAATGTTAACGTAATGTTATTTTGAATTAATTTTGATTATGAATAAAATGTCTGTGTACCTGAACCCATTTACCTTGCATACCTGATCTATTCCATTCACGTATACCCCAGTCCATGCCAGGTTCTGGCCTCCCACATCCCCTAGTAGGCCCCCACCTACTTCAACGTGTTTCGTTCTTCTCTTCGTTCCGTGGAACAAAGTCACACATTCCTTTGTCTCCTGCGTCGCCGCGGAAGACTCAGGACGTTCATTTCACAAAGCAGGTTTCAAGAGAGAGAATTTGTAGGAAATGGAATTACTGAAGGCTTTTAAGAGTATATTGGAGTGAGGGGCTTATTCCAGTTAAATAGCCGACCTTATCTCTTTTTCTTTACCCGTCGTGGTAAACGGAATATGACCCACTGCACTCGTTGGTGATTAAAAAATAAAGCAAGATTTTTTTTTCTTGTTGTGGCTTACGATGCCAGTTTCCCCCACCTCGCCTGTACTTCTTTGTGTCTCGCGTCAGCTTCCTCGTCTATTTATTGTCCTTTCGATCCCTCCCTCTCTCGTTGGTCCCCAGTTTCATTCACACACGTGGAGATTTATGGCAAGGGGAAGGGCAGGGGATTGTGACGTAGACGTAAATATAACTTCCCAAATTGCAAAACCTGCCGGCGGGATTTGCGAGTTATAAATGACTTCGGAGCAAACATAACTCTAACCGCCAGATGCATTCTGTTCCGAGTCTGACTGTTCTCCCCTTTCCCCCTTTCTCCCACAAACTGTTGCTCTATATTTCACTTCCTTTTTACTGCTCTTTCCTCGTCCATACTTACCCGCTGCCGAATCCAATATGGTTTCTTTTGACGTCGTAATATCAGACCCATACCATTTTTTTTATTCCTTCAGGCAAGTACAGCAGCAAAATGGGAGTAAATCTAGAAGGATCGCCTCGTATTTCTCTCCGAGCACACATAAAGCACGAAAACGAGCTTTATTCTTGCCTCTGGCAGAGTCAGCATGGATGCCGAAATTTGCATCAGGGAGTGACCATGCATACATTACTGCGTGGATACTACGTGAAGCTACTTTTTGTACATCTGAGGACTCAAGCCATTTTTTTTGACGCCCAAACCTCTGGTTGAAGTGAAGTGTTTTAATTGTGGAAACATTTTTTAAGTGACCGTGAATTAACGACGGAAAATGTAATTATATTTATTAGCCATCATCACGCATGGTGATTGTTGTGGGTGTTGGACTGCGGCGATGGCGGGTGGAAAGTTACGTCACAGCATGCCATATCCCGACAATTCCTGACTCCACGCTTAGCACAACCGCCCAGCATGTTCTAGAGGAACAGGGACTGCCGTTCATTCAACCAGCGGAATATTTACACGCATACTCAAAAACAATTGAAGTCCCTACTTTTGTTGATAAGTTATAACCTTATGCAAAAGCCAACTCATTTTGGATGTCCTCAAGTAGCTGTGATCAATTAGGTCTCACACAATTAGTGTGTGTTTGATTCCAATCCTTGGTTTTTCGCCAAGTGATTGGAAGTATAGTCAACTTAATCATATGTGTGTAATCGTGTGACGTAAATTCCACTCTGTTAATGATAGATTTTAGATGATTTGGGTTACAATAAACCATTAATAATAAAAGTGATAAATGCTATATATCACCCAAACTACTCAAATACCTATATACCGTTATAAATTAATCATTTTTAAGTTTCGTTTAATCATCTGGATTTTATACTTTCGTGACCGGAGTCATTCACTACTTCTTGGTTTCTGGTTTGAATTCACGTCCTTGGAAATGATGTCGAGCCCGAAGTTTCGGTGTGCCTTCTTGCAGCCATCTTCAAGGTCTGGTGTTCTGGTCAATTATTTTCATAGAACCATTCACAGCCTACATTAGAAGGGTTTCCTCAATCAAACTGAGTCTACTTAGTATGTGCAGTAGCCTTGATTAAAGCTAAATATTTTAATGATGACTGTTTATGATTATGGTTGAAACAAAGCATTTCAGATATTCATTCCTTAAAGTGTGCCTTACATTAAGCCCTGAAGTAGTTTTTTTCTTTATAATATATCTGAGCAAAATTTATTCACTAACTCCGATGGTGCTCTAGCCTTAGTCCACTCTTGTCCGCGGCCGAGGGTACAAGACGAACGGCGGTCACGGAATAAGCAGCCTTCCCGAAGCGAAATGGCGTGGCGGATTTTTTTGATGCAGGCTACTTCGCGATTTGAACAGTATTACAGGTCTGTGGGAACTTCCTTTCGTCTCTGGCTATTCCACTCCTCCCGCAACCTCCACATTTACAACGTGAGTACACCCGTGGTCGCCGATTTCTAGTGACATGTAATTTTGCAAAATAATTTGATCGCTCATTAGACTGCAATTGTTCTCTTGTATTTGGCGGCTGTCTGCAAGATTAGCCATTACCCTGTTTGGTTGAGCCATTCATGACGTGTTTTCTTCCGCACTGGATGGTTGAGATTGGTGTATTGATAGTATATATTAGAGGTGGGTTGCAGAGTATCAATCTGCTACTTTGTAACTGATACACGCCTGTATCAAGAACTGCAAACGAGTACACATTTCAAGTATCAAGTACTTTAGTATCAGTTTAGAATTCACCTGGAACAACACCACGGCCAATGTGCGCGTGCGCAGAACCCGATCGCAGATGACGGTCACTTGGGCGGAGCTTGTGAAAGGGGGCGACGCATAAGAGATAAAGAAGGGAAAGAATGTACGGGAGGGGGAAGCCTAAGATGTACATCAAGTTCTGTCCCTTCCCGAACACGCCCGAATATTCACCTTCGGTCAACCTCGGGTTTATTTATATATATTTATATTTCTCTGTTCATTTTATTGTAACTATACTAACCTAACTAACCGTCCATAGTGTTCTAACGTGTTTCAATGTAGCTAACCTAACCGACCACTTTTAATATTTGAATTAATTTTTCCTGCGCAAAAATAAAACAAATCCCGAGGTTGGCCGAAGGTGAATATTCGGGCGTGTTCGGGCAGGGACAGAACTTGATGGACATCTTATGCTTCCCATAACACACGCCACACTTGTCGTGGTTGTTGGGAGAGGAACTAATTAACCCCAGGTGACTGTCTGCTAGGAACTCCAGGAAAATCACAGGGGGAAACAGCCAGGGTCACCAGCCAGCGATTCCAACCCGGATTCCCCAGTATTGCCGGACAAGTGTGTTACCACTGCGCCTGTTCGCTCCGTCCGCAATTACATGTTCACGCTGTTAAAAACTATCACCTTAATTTCGTTAATTTAATGTTATCTTCGTAACTCAACGGGTAATGATTTCACGTACATGAAACGCTCGGCATAGATTCTTGAAAACTTCCCAAATGCATCGTAGTACACCTTTATCTTCATTTCTCTGCTATCTAATGTTATGGTTACCTCTCAAATCTTATATTTGTCCTATGCACGACGAGAAGACTGTTAACACCCTAGCACTTAGAGACGATACCGCGCTAGAAGCACCAGCGTGCGTCACTCTTATTATCCTGACTCACAAGGCGGGCTCTTTAACAATGTTAAACGTTTAAATATTGTTATTGGGTAACAATGGCTGAAACCATTGTACGCAAATGCGAAAATACATTCTTGTTAAACTTTCTATGTAAAAATAAAGTGTTAAACTTTCCATATTATTGCTACGAGTATAATGTGGGGGAACTGGGTTTGTAAGGGATAGCCCAAGGGAGCGTTCAAGTATTACGTAACGAATTTGGGGGGAGGGGGGTCTTGTAAAACGTTACGATGCGTTACAGGGTAGGGAGGGGCTTTGACCTACGCGTTACGTCACATTGTTTTTTTTAACCCTTTCACGCATTTTTTAAAACTTTTTTTTTCTCAAAATTTCAAATGGCATGATAACTTAATTTTTTTTACCTTCACAAAATTGCTTCTGCTTGCTTTACAGGATACGTGAATAATGTTTTTTTTTAACTCCAAATGTAAAGCTATATATACATATATTTATTTATCAACAGCTGTGATAGTTTTTTTCGTCACTCCAGTAAAGTAGTTAAAACAAAAAAATACCGCTATTCGGATGGCTTCGTTATACTTCGGTTGTCAACGTAGACTCCAATCGCCATATTAGAAATTATATAGGTATTGATATTCAAAATACACTGTTTTCTATGTGTGAGATTTTCTCTCATCACAACAGTAATGTTGTGGTACGAAAGACGATTGGTCTGAAGGGTTAATAAAAAAAAACTAGTGAATTGATATCTCCCAAGTTGGCAGTCCTTTTCGTTTATTTTTTACGGGGGATTCCCGATTGAATTGTTCGTATTTTGTTCTCCCAAGATGACAACCCTTTTCGTTTATGTGCTCCAAACACTCGACCGACTGTATGAAAATTGACAACTACGATGTTTCGGCGGAATATAGAAACCCTGAAGATAGCTTGCAGGATCCAGCAGAACCTAATATGGCGTGGTATAGCGCTCACGTCCGTGAATCGCAATATTTCTTGCAAGTTATTAAATGCGCGGATAAATCCTGCTGTTCCCGCTTGAGGAGTGCATTAAAATCTGTCTTTCCAGAAACTTTCCTGCCGCCAACCTGCCCAATCCTTCAAACCGCAAACAAGCTCGTGGTACCTAGTCAGATAGACAAAGGATCATGCAAGTTTTCGCCACTTCTTGTGAGGTTGTCTGTTGATCTGTCGCCGCCTCTAGAAGGGTTTAGCAGATGCCTTACGATTTCTTTTGCCCATCAGTACAATCCGACCTAAAGAATCGAGTATGTTCAACCTGTGGCACAAGAGTGTGCAAATGCACAATCGTTTCATCCATGGCAAGACTGCCCAAGACCTTCGTGAAAGTCGAGTACGGCAACAGTGACTTGCTGCAAGAAGGGCAAATGAGCTTATCTGCATTGTGCGTCGCTGTGAAACATCGTCTGAGGATGCCGATTGACTGGACGAAGACGAAGTTGATGCAAGCGGGTTTACAATTCCGGAACCCTCTTAGTCTGCTCTCCGGATGCCAGTAATGAAAGAATCTGAGTGGCTGGCAAACCCACGGACAGAGGAGCAGTAAAACTCCAATTGAATTGTTTTTTTTTTACAATCTACTTATTTTAATTATGGCTAATTTTATTTTAAATGTTTTTCGTTTTCTTTCGATCGTATTCTTAAATACGATTATATTTTTACAAATATATTTTATTTAAGTTAGTTTTATGTTTGTAATTGCATTGCCAAAGGTAAAAATAATTATTAGAAATAAAATTTGTTATTTGATTTTAATAGCTTTATTAGTAAAACGCTAAAATAGGAGAATGCATGAGAATAACAATGGCGAATAAAGCAAAACGTGTGTAAGGACAGGGCCAAGTCAGGAAAACGACGTAATTAAACGTATGATTGCTAAATGTATTGTTACGATCGCGCTTGGCTGCAGTGCTTGACATCGTCGCGCTCGTTCGGCCTGTCTGCGCCCCCCTTCCACCCGCATCCTCTCCCTGGTATCTCGTGTCATACTATCTCGCTACATCCTGACCGTCGCAGCGCGCACCTGCCTCAGATCGAGTTACTTAAAAGAGGCCGCACTGCGGAATAAAAGGACTTAGACATGTTTATCGGCGCGTTTTGTGGGAACCCGATGCTTGTTGCGTTTATCGGCGTTCTTTGAGCAGCCGCCGCGTCCTTCGAGGACTCACGAAGCGTTTCTGGACATTTCGACGGCGAAGGTCGCGCGATATCTCGGAGACATGCCCGATTGTTCTGGACGGGAACCCAAGGGCTATAAAAGGAGGTTGGGCCGACCTCAGAGTCAGTAAAAGTCTGAGTGGGGAGTTCTCCCTCGGCGGAGTTTCCGGGCGATAGTGCCGCGGGTGCGGCAGAGTGGCGAAGTCCTTGGACGAAGGTTCCAGGGCAGGGAGTGAGCGAGATCAGTGGAGTCGGGAGTTTCCGGGCGAAGTCCTTGGACGAAGGTTCCAGGGCAGGGAGTGAGTGAGATCAGTGGAGTCGGGAGTTTCCGGGCGAAGTCCTTGGACGAAGGTTCCAGGGCAGGGAGTGAGTGAGATCAGTGGAGTCGGGAGGTTCTGGGCGATAGAGTCGCGGGTGCGGCAGAGTGGCGAAGTCCTTGGACGAAGGTTCCAGGGCAGGGAGTGAGTGAGATCAGTGGAGTCGGGAGGTTCCGGGCGATAGTGCCGCGGGTGCGGCAGAGTGGCGAAGTCCTTGGACGAAGGTTCCAGGGCAGGGAGTGAGTGAGATCAGTGGAGTCGGGAGTTTCCGGGCGAAGTCCTTGGACGAAGGTTCCAGGGCAGGGAGTGAGTGAGATCAGTGGAGTCGGGAGTTTCCGGGCGATAGAGTCGCGGGCGCGGCGGAGTCCCGAGTGAAGTTGCGAGCGAGTCGTCGAGTGGTGACGGAGTCCCGCGGCGGAGACCCACGAGGGGTGCTGCGGCGTGAGTTTCGCCAGAGGTGCGGCCCAGCGAGGTGTGCGGAACGAGTGACCAGGGAATTGACATTTATTTAAGTGTAATTAATTATTTAGAAGATTATTTGTAAGTGACAAGTAGTGATAATAAATAAAACTGTGTGTGTGAAATAAAATCTATTAATTGGGCTATCCTTTACGAACCCTCGCGGAAAATCGTAACATTTTGGTGTCAGAAGTGGGATAGCCCTAATTAATATATTTAAAATTAAGTTACAGTATTAGATTAAAAGTTAAGGATAGAATTTAGTTTACGAGAATATAGTTAGTGTTTAGAACTTAAGTGAATTTGAAATTTTCTAGAGTTAGTTTAAGTATACTGTAGTCAGTGTTAGTTTAATTAGAAGGTTCGGCTAGACCATTTAAAATTAAGAACAGTATTAGAAAAAAAATATTTAGGGTGATTAATTAATAAAGGTTTTAGAAAGAGATGGCTGCTGAAGAGTTAAATGTAGAAGATATCAGGAAGATAAGGGTTATACTGGAAGAAATGGTGAATGACATGAGGGAATGGATAACCAGTATGAAGAACTCTGCGAAAGAAGTGAAGAGTGAAAATAATGAGAGTAAGGACCATCATGAAGAAACGAAGAGCGGGTCAAATAATAGCCTAGAGGAAATTAAGAAGGATCAGGATGAAATGAAGAGTGGCCAGGAAGAAATTAAGAATGAAATGAAGACCGAAGTGAAGATAAGCCTAGAAGAGAAGAGCAACCAAGAGAAGAATAGCCATGATAAAAACAGTGAAGAGAATAACAGCGAACAGAAGACCGGCCAGGAGAAGACCAGCCAAGAAGAGAATAACAGCAAAATTAAGACCAGCGAAGAGAAGACCAGCGAAGAGAAGACCAGCAAAGAGAAGACCAGTAAAGAGAATGACAGCAAAGAGAATGACAGCAAAGAGAATAACAGCAAAGAGAAGAACAGCGAAGAGAAGAACAGCGAAGAGAAGAACAGCGAAGAGAAGAACAGCGAAGAGAAGACCAGCGAAGAGAAGACCAGCGAAGAGAAGACCAGCGAAGAGAAGACCAGCGAAGAGAATACCAGCGAAGAACACAGCGAAGAGGACATTATCCAAGGAGAGGAGAACAGCCAGGACATAAAGATGAAAGAAGAGCTGAAGAAAAGCACAGAAGTAGTGAAGATGAGTTACAAAATAAGGAATATTGAACAAGAAGAAATGAAGATAAACCAAAGAGAGAGGGGAAAATACCAAGGAGAACCGAAGAAAGACCGAGAAGAGAAAATGAGAACACAAGGACTCATCAAGAGGGTACACGGAGAAACTAAGTGCAGTCCAGGCGAGACTCAGAAGAACCAAGAGGGCACGAGTAACCGAGATGAGACGAAGAAGAGCCAGGAAGAAATGCTGTACGAACAAGTAGCTGCGAGAGAAGAAATTGAGAGAAAAGGGGAAGAGACAAGGGAACTATTGGAAGGCAATGAGCAAGACTCTCATGAGTATCGGGCCCGTCCAAGGCAACGGTCGGCCCGTCTCGGGCAGCTGACTGAACGACATTGGGCATCAGCAACGCAGAAGTGTCACTGGGTGACGAGAGAAGCAACATCTACTGCGAGAGAGGGTTACCTGGTAAGACTGTACAGCCCGCGATGGAGGAAAGGCAGGAGGCCTAAACTTCGAGTAGCATGGGGACCTCCAGGAGGAGATGCATTACCTGTTCGGGACGAACAGGTTTAAGGAGGTGGCAATGTTACGATCGCGCTTGGCTGCAGTGCTTGGCATCGCCGCGCTCGTTCGGCCTGTCTGCGCCCCCCTTCCACCCGCATCCTCTCCCTGGTATCTCGTGTCATACTATCTCGCTACATCCTGACCGTCGCAGCGCGCACCTGCCTCAGATCGAGTTACTTAAAAGAGGCCGCACTGCGGAATAAAAGGACTTAGACATGTTTATCGGCGCGTTTTGTGGGAACCCGATGCTTGTTGCGTTTATCGGCGTTCTTTGAGCAGCCGCCGCGTCCTTCGAGGACTCACGAAGCGTTTCTGGACATTTCGACGGCGAAGGTCGCGCGATATCTCGGAGACATGCCCGATTGTTCTGGACGGGAACCCAAGGGCTATAAAAGGAGGTTGGGCCGACCTCAGAGTCAGTAAAAGTCTGAGTGGGGAGTTCTCCCTCGGCGGAGTTTCCGGGCGATAGTGCCGCGGGTGCGGCAGAGTGGCGAAGTCCTTGGACGAAGGTTCCAGGGCAGGGAGTGAGCGAGATCAGTGGAGTCGGGAGTTTCCGGGCGAAGTCCTTGGACGAAGGTTCCAGGGCAGGGAGTGAGTGAGATCAGTGGAGTCGGGAGTTTCCGGGCGAAGTCCTTGGACGAAGGTTCCAGGGCAGGGAGTGAGTGAGATCAGTGGAGTCGGGAGTTTCCGGGCGAAGTCCTTGGACGAAGGTTCCAGGGCAGGGAGTGAGTGAGATCAGTGGAGTCGGGAGTTTCCGGGCGATAGAGTCGCGGGCGCGGCGGAGTCCCGAGTGAAGTTGCGAGAGAGTCGTCGAGTGGGATCTCGGCGAAGGGTGTGACGGCGGCGTCGGAGTGTGGTGACGGAGTCCCGCGGCTGAGACCCACGAGGGGTGCTGCGGCGAGAGTTGCGCCGGAAGTGCGGCCCAGCGAGGTGTGCGGAACGAGTGACCAGGGAATTGACATTTATTTAAGTGTAATTAATTATTTAGAAGATTATTTGTAAGTGACAAGTAGTGATAATAAATAAAACTGTGTGTGTGAAATAAAATCTATTAATTGGGCTATCCTTTACGAACCCGCAGGGAAATCGTAACAGTATGATTGAGTAGTAAAAATTTATTAGGACAAAAAAAACATTAGAAAGCTATGCTTTTAAAAACAAGACATTTAAAAAGTTAATCAATAACATTAACGCGATTAAAACAATAAAAAATGTATTTTAGTGACTTATTCCGGTACGTTACGTCACATAATTGTGACTTTTAGGTTTAAATGGTCACTTGGTGTTAAATGGGGGGAGGGGGGGACAAAAATATCAAAAAATTGCGTTACGTAATACTTTAACGCTCCCCAATGAAGTTTTATTACAGTTTTATTAATTACTAATATTTACATTACTAATAAACAATTGTACTTAAAAATGTCTGAACACCAATCATTCGCATTTCAAAATGTTTATTCACCAGTCCCACAATGTCTGTCAAGTTTCACAATTCGCACTCCTCACTGGAGCTAGGCTCAACAGTGGTTCGCCCCTTACCTCACTCCTGCCCACACACACAGTCTCGCGCCACTCAGTCGCACTCTCTCGATCCCGTCGCTCCTCGTCGCGCCACTCTCGAGGGGGTCTCTCAGCCTCTCCGCCGATGTCGCATTTCCCTTCGCTCGCGGAACTCTCCAAGCTCTCGGAACTCCCGCTGAGGCCGGCGCCATCGCTTATACCCCAGTGGTGTCTTTCTTGAAGGGACGAGAGAGGCTGTGACGTGTTGCGTCATCCCGGGCCGACACGACGCCCGAAATGTCCAGAAAGGTGAAGTTTATTCGCGCCACTCCGCGCGGCGGCCTCGGGAAACCTGCAGAATTCCCAGGTTGCTTAAAGTCCGAGGCGGGACGAAGCGGAGAGCGGAGGGGGATGATTAGCCGGTCCTTTATAATCCAGCCGGGCACGCGTGGCATGCGTGACGTCAGCGCCCGTGCAGCCAGACTCGCTGGAAGGACCGCTCAGGTCACGGCCATGCCTCCTTGCACGCGAGTCACACTATTCATTCCAAGAATATGTTTAACTTGCTATGAACGTTCACAGTAATATTCCGATGATTATTTAGAGTGGTCAACTCACACGGCGGTGTCTGGCGGTGCCAGTGGGTATATCACAGAAGTACGTAGGTACGTGTATTTCACCGAAATGGCGACTTTCGGACCACATATCACTTTCCCTTCGGGCCGGAATGTGAAATAAGTTGTCGGGCGTGAGTGGCCGGCCGCAGCGGAGGCGGCGGGCTCATTACCGCCCGGTGACGTCACGCGACTAACGAGGAGCGACCCCCGGCGGCGAGGCTCGAGCACGGACCCACACTTGTGAGGGGGGAGCGGGAGGGGTGGGGGCTCCCCGCACGACCCTGCACACTCGTCCCGTTCTTCCACAAGTCGCCAACATACAGTACGTGTGTATTACTGCAATGAATACATTGTATCTTTCTACAACACATGACTGTCGTTATATATATATATATATATATATATATATATATATATATATATATATACACACACATATATACATATGTATTAAATACGTTCTCCCAGATAATACTGAGTAATTCTTACTAAAATATGCCACATATTTTTGTATTTTAATTCATGTTTCATTCAAGCATAATATTTTTTTAAACCATGGAAAAGATGATCGAATATTCAAAATTTATTTTGATTTTTTTATGCTTATTGATGTGCGCACTTAATACTAGAACGCTATTCAGGAAACGGTTTAAAAAAAAAACTTTAACCATTGGAGATACTGGGACAACACAAAAAATAAATACCTGGGTAAGAATCCGAACCCAGCACTACTGGGAACACTATTTTGTAGTGATAAAGTTTTTTTTACATGAATATTTATGTTCCATTAACAAAACTCTGGCCCGTGGCAACCACTCAGACACCGTTTGCAAGGAACCCGTTCTGAAGCTGACGGTTTGTCATTTGACATTTATATGGAACATGGTTCAACACTTGTAGGTAACAATTTAGGTAGTAAATGATGTGCGTGATATTTAATTAATAATAATAATGAAATTAAAAATGAAAACCACCCCACCACCTTTCCTAACTGGTAGCAAAACATTATTTGCTTACAATAAAGTTCATTGCTGATGTGTGAGTTAACATCTTTGTTTAACAGAACTCCTTTCCTGATTGAATTTTTCACGATCTTCCTAGTGAGTCAAGCTATTAAACAAACTTCTAACTATAGCCTTTATGCAGCTTTTATTTGTTTTGCTAACCAATTGCTAATTAGAATGACTAAATCTTTAAAAAAAAAAAACCTTATCTCCATAGACCTTCATGGTTTAATTTACTAATTTTTTTAGTGAATTTATTTTCAGGCATATAATTTCCGCCTTTTTTCATTGCATATTAATTATACTACATTTACATTCCTGAATTTTTATGAATATTGGAAGTTTCGACACCGAAATTAATTTTCATCAGTTTCTTCTAGAGAAGTAAGAATCGTGGACTGACTTTTAACCTGGAAAGTCTCATTCTGCAATAATTTTAGGTATATTTCGAATAACTATTACCGTTTGAAGCCATTACCATGGTGCGACTTCCGAAAAAAAAAATTATTTAGTTTTTTTCGTTTCAAGGTCCATAAACCCCAAAACCATCGTCAACTCAAAAGTTGATGTATTAAATATAAATATAATATTTGGGGACACGATCACTGCCGTAATTTTTCACAAATCAGTTCCAAATTGATAGATAAAATATAAATATGGAAATATTTGGTCGTGTTCGTTAATGGGCAATATCCGTCTAAAGGGGTAGAAATGGGTAAGGTTTTTTGAAAAACATAAAAATTGTTTTCACTCCCATAATATAATGCATATCACATCCGTTGGAAGGTATTATATCTCGAAGGGGTAATAACAAATCTTTTGTCTCAAAACATTTTTTATACAACCACCCATAACTGCGAAGTGTGGAGAAAACAAGGGTTGAAGGACAAAAAAAAAACTTTGTTCGTAGACACACCATTTGATTTCTTTAAAGTGTTTGTAAATGTTATAATTTTTATCCAAAACTTTTGCCACAAACAATTTTAGATAATACAAACCATTATTGCAAGGGGTTGAAAAAAACTAAGGTTGGAATAATAAAATGAATTAAACTTCTCTACCATCTACACTATCGAATACATTAGTATTTTTGTTTAACTTTCTAAACGTTGTCTGAAACTACTGTTAAAATTTGATCTAACCAGCCATTTCTGCAAAGGGTGGAAATATCAAGGTTTTAAAGTAGGAGAAATCATTACATATATCCCTTATAATTTTGGAATAGATCCTAAACTTCATCTAAAAATTTGACTGAAAATTTTTTTGATTAAACAAATTATTACCGTAAAATCATGGGTTAAAAGTTTAAAAAATTGAAATATTTTAAAGTATCAAATTTCTTTCCAATTTATTTTGAAATATCGTAATATTATCTTATACATTGGTGGAAAGCAAAAAAATTTTACCACCACGTTATTAGGGCAAGGGATAAAAAATATTATTTGAAGGGCAAAAAAATTAAACAATTTCTTTAGTTGGCATATAATATGTAATTCGTTCTAAGCTTTTAAATGTTGGATGCACTGAGTTAAAAATACTTGTAATATTTTTGCTGCATGAAAAATGAGCAAATAATTAATCAAAACATTTGGTAATATTGGCGAACATAAATATTTTATGTATATTAAGTTCTTAAAATGATCCAGAAGTTTATAGAAGTGCCAAAATATTTCCATAATAAGTAGGTACTTCGAAATCTACCAACACCTGTAGGCTGTTCCGTTGGTTGTCAAAAGTGTTAAACATTAAACATTAAAAACAATCTAACTTATGCGAAATAATCATCTGAAAAGATTTGATTTTTCAACTTCATGAAAATAATGTATCATGAGAAGTCTTCTGAATCCGTTATTAACCACGCATTGATAATAATAATAATAATTTGATAGATGCTAGAAAACTTAAACATGCGCTTCTTTGCCTAAATAACCATTGACAGATATGCATAAACTTAGCACTCTAAATTTGAAATAGTTGAAAATGCTGGAAGCCATATAAATTTAAATGTTATTCTGTTGAAAATTTTACTTTGGAACGAAGCAAAATAATAGAGATGATTTCATCAACAGAGACACTAATTTGTCAGTGATTTACGTAACCTTGCAAAATTATTTTCAATAAAATGTACTAATTTTTAACCGTCATGTATGAAGATGTACTGTAAAACACTTTACTGTATCAATTTTTTTTTATTTTTAGTATGGGATGTAAGTACTGTTTATTTTCATAGCGTCTACTTAATCATACTGAAAATGAACCGCACTAGACATGGTGTATAGTGTATTACTATGAGTAAATAATAGTTAATCGTATTTCACATAATTTATATGAAGTAAATGAGATATTCGCTATGAGCCTATATATATAGTATACATTTTACGAATTTCCGAGTTCTGTAGATATAGAAACTTTTTAAAAGAACCATTTCTGTTATTTTGTTTTATAAACTATTGTCTCTTATATATGTACTCGGTGAATCAACATAAAAATACCTACAAGCTATAAAAAATACTGCGTTGGGATAAGTTTGGAACGAAATAAATTTCATTTTCTTCTCAAGGTAAGATGTATTTCTTATTTGTCTCGTCCCTTTGTCTACCAGTTAATACCTCCCAAAGGAAATCGACATTCCATGTCCCTCTGTGAAAGTTACTTGACATTCTGTAAGCACACGCCGTCTTTCCTTGAACAACATAATAAGCCAAACAGAAACAAACACATCACAAATTAAGATATGCTCTAACTGTCATTAGCTAAAACGTTCATTCCAGAGAAGAAATTAAACATTCTGACGTTGCTTCCTAGTGGCGTATATAACTACTTTGAAAAAACATCAATTCTGACATCATGTAATTTTTTTTGACGTGATAACGTCTTATAAATCGATGAACGCCGGCTGCACGCACGAAAAAGCATGACTCATTGTCACGTTCCGCCTGAGCCGAGCGTGCAAGAACCTGCCAACCACCGTGCGAGAAAATCTATATTCTATAATATCAGATTTGTTTTTAGTTTATTTCTATAACTAAATGTTCGTGATTATATTTAAATAAATTATTTAAATTAAATTTTCAAAAACTGTAAATAATATTTTTAAATTAAAAAGTATGCAATTTTTCATAATTTGTTTATGACATTATCACGTAAAATTATCGTCCGTAAACCGACTTTAGAGACAACCCCCTTTTTTTTCATTTCACCTTTCTGTGCGAAGGTAAACTTTTGGAGTTAAGACCGAATAATAATTAATTTTTTTATTAAAATATACCGACAATTCCTGGCTTTGCACGGATGCGAACTACAAATGTGACGTCATTTATATTTAATTAGTAGGCCTAAGTACTTAAAGTTCTCGTAAGTGTCAGGTGTTTTCAAAAATGGTATACAAACTAATAAAGCAACATACGCAATTAAATGTTAGATATATTTAATCAATCATTTACAAAAAATCACATTATTTAAAATTTTAAAGTGGTAAATGTTAGTCTATTTTTAATGAAGATATCATAAGCAATGTTTTTTTATGTTCCAATATAAAATTTATTAAATTGCATCTTCCTCCTGTTAACTCAATTAAGGAAATAATTTTTGAAAATGGTAAAATATGTACTTTTTAATATAGAATATGCCAAAATTTACATTTCATGTTTCATAGTATTTGGCTGTATGTCTTTGCGTTAATAAAATATAACTTCCCCTTTTGACCTTATGAAAAGTACTATTTAAGATATTGTAAAACCCTCACACGTTTATTTTTAATGAAGAAACCAAAAATCACATTTGTAACTTCCATTTCAGTGAAAGTTAAGACATAATGAAAAAAACTAAAAAAAAAAAAAAAAAAAAAAAAACATTATATGAAGCTTTGAGTGTAAAATAAACAGGTTCGTCTTTAATTTCATTGCAAGCATGTGCATGCTACAATTCACCTCTCTCAACCCTTGTAAGACCAACCCTTTTCCGTTTTTATTATATCCAGATTAAGATGTCAAAAACTGATAGAATTATTTATTTTATTTTCAACTAAGGGAATAATGCGAATTTAACCGTTTATTCTTAAATGGACTCACATACAAGTTTAGCTTTTATAATACTAAACTAAAACCCAGTTTACGTAATTAGGAATGTAAATCCAAGATAACACACTTAGCAGTCAAATTTATAAAAAAAAAATGGATAACTCACAGCACGTAAATCTATATAGATAGGCTATTAGTTGCTGCTATTTTTCAAATGTCACTTGTTTACTCATCTAATTCAGTGGTAAACGATCACATAGCTCCGTACAATTAAAGTATTAATAAATTAATATTGCTCGTAGGCGACTGCAGATGACGTAATGGTTACATTATAGGCCACAACTGTATTGACTTCTAAGGTTCAGTGCTAGATCACGTGGTTCGTCTATCCGTAAAATGGCATTAAAACATACACAGTGAACTAATTTGAAACATAACAAGGTAAATAAGATTCTATCTCTATCATTATTTGGAGAAAAGATGGAGTACAGGAATCGGGGGTAAGTGTTTTCAGTTGTACCTTGAGAAAAATGCAGGTCTTTAACAATGTTCATTCTACTAATTGTAACGTTCGAAGATTAAGAAATGAGACGGAACTGTGGAACTAGGATTCTGTTTATCGCTGTAAATTCTGTATGCACTCCAGAATTCTCGGAGTGATTAAATAGTCGAATGGCTGGGGGCGTGAGCTCTGAAACCGCAGGAACGCTAAGTGTGACATTGGCTCACGCATCATATGCCACTTCACCTTAACGCGCTAGACACCGAACTGGCGTGAAGTCTTCTCGTCAATAACGCATCTTTGTGGGAACCTCAAGCGTTCCTATGTCACGTGTAATACCGTTAACCGATGTTACGTGCCCAAATGTTTTATTTGAAAACCCCCTGTTTTCACCTTTTTTGCTGTAAAAATCATGTTAAAAACTAAAACATAAAAAATTGGTTGTCGGTAAAGTCGGTTTACGGACGATAGTTTAACGTGACGTCATAACAAAACATTGATGAAATGATTGCATACTTTTATGAATAAAATTGAATCATCCGTGTAGATGACTTTGACGCCCCCGCAAGCCCCTAGGGAGCGTCGTGAACCGCGTAAAATTGCCGGGAATTACCTGGTATAGTGTATCGCCATCCGACATATCAGCAAAATAAGTTACGGCACACAGTTCACCCAAACCTCTCGGCATTCAACGCGGGTATAGAAAATATCAGGGCTTAATTTAAACAACAAAAGAAAGGAATTTGCTTGAGAAAGCATAACTTTTGCGGCAAATACGACAAGACAATATTTATTTATCTGAAAGTCTGACATCAAACTATTACAAGCATAAAAAAAATATAAGCATTCGCCGGTACCTATTAATTAAATCGGGCCCGATGCTATAAACTATATATATATTCATACCCAACACATGATAAGGAAATATAAAAATACCCTAATCTTAACATCAGTTACCAAGACACTTTATATTTATTTAAAATCTCAAATAAACCAAGTTCCAGTTAGTAAAGGCCTTCCTGGTTACGCGACGTGCTCAAGTGTTCGGGGGACAGGTACCCTTAAAACGTTCAACGCGAGTCTCTACCATTTGAATTTTATCAATTATTTACTTCACGTGTCCATATCCGAAAATTGTTACATGTAACTGGGGGAAAAACAGACCTCCGATGTAAAATGACACTCTCAGGCTTGATGTAATTATTTCTGCCACCAATCTCTTGCAGTATAACTCCGTGGCACAAGGGGAATCACAAGGGAAGTCACTCACGTATCGGCTCGGCGTCTCCGTATCATTAGCGAATCCTCGCTAAACCCCACTGGTCCTCAGGCCAGTCGGTGCTGACGGCTATACCAGCCGGAAGGAGCCTCGTTCCGCCGCGATAGAACAGCGGCTATCATCTTCACCAGCTATACAGCTACTCTTCCACACACATATCAACGAGTTATTTGCTGCCCAAGCCGGCCCCACACTCGCAAAAATCATTTTTAGCGAGGCCCCTGGCGCGAACCGAATCACACTCGCCGGCCCGTCGTACATAACAGCTGATCGCCTGCCATTCCCCTCTCCTCCTTCAACCAAGGGAGGGGAAAAAAGTCTGTCCCTCGCGCGCATGCGCGCCGTGCTCGTGAATTGTTTCATTTTACCCCGATCACAATTTGTCCAACATTGCTCTGTCGCATTAATAATTAAAATACTTTTATACAAATGCAAATATATAACTACATTATAAATATAACCAATAAACACAATTATTTAATGATATTCTCACTAACTGTTACCAGGTGCTCCCAGGCGACACTAGCGCTGAAAAACGTTACCAACATTTCAAAAATACCGCCGTACGGATAACACCAATACTCAAATAAACTATACTAAAGGAAAACTATACTATAAACTTCCTTTTAATTTTCTAGTAAAACAGTACCCCGAGAAAAGGGGTACAATATCCCCCCAAAAAAATTAAGGTAATAACAATTTCTTTGGGTAGGTACCAATAAAAACATAGAATAAAACATTTAAACACATATAGAAGGAAATAAATCACAGCCTTAGAATCACAAACAGATTGCGGAAAATTTCTCAAAAGCACGAGTCAAGAGACATGATAGAACACACACTGAATAGAGTGGTACCTCACTCCGAAAGCTAAACTAAACCTACCCCAAAATTAACGCACCAAAAAAAAATTACCAAAAACTTATAAATAACAAAAACGTACGGCGCGTACAATACAACTATTTGAGCACTCTTTACAATCTCTAATATATAATTACTAACAAGACTAAAGCCTAATAAATTAGAAAACTACTTGTTAATGGCGAAACCGTACAGTATGTACCTTACGCCTTATTCCTGCCCCTTTTTTTCTTCTTCCTCACGGGCTTTGAAACAAGACCTTTTTTCATGACCTCTCCTCCCACAGTAATCGCATACTAACCCCCTTCCCTTTTCCGGGCATTCTGCTTTAAAGTGACCCGGTTTTCCACACCTGAAACAGCTCCTAGGCCCTTTCTGCCCCCCTTCCACCAAGCCCTTAACATATTGGTTTGGAAGCCTACTACCACCCATGCGTTCAAAATCTCTCTTAGCACACCATAAATTATCAATTTCAACTGCCCACGTAAATAATTTCCCAGTGCCCTTTGGTTTTCCTACAAACGCACACTCCCTCCTCACCTCGGGGCGCATGTTTTCTACTACTATTTGCACCATATCTCCCTCGCTTAACCCGAGACCAAAAACTTTACTCATGCTACTCACATTCTGCACAAATTCTACCATGCTCTCGTGAGCTTTTTGGAACCGGTACACATGCTCTTTTTCAAGACGTAGTTTAACTCGACGGGGGCACATATTTTCCCACAATAATTTCTTCGTTCTTTCCCAACTGCTATTTTCCACTGCACACTGACTCAAAACGTTTCGGGCCACTCCCGAACACCTCCCTGCTAGGCATTTTATCAAATAGCTTTGGTCTTCAAAAAGTTCGACTTCAACCATTTTATCCACCTCACTACAAAAGGGTATTAACTTACTGGGGTCCCCCTCATGCAACACTGGCAAACCTTTAATGCTGTCCAAAATCACCTTTTTTTTCTATTTGACCTAACAGGTCTATTTTCCCGTGAATCCCAGCTGTAGACCTCGATATCCCTTCCGCTGAAATAACTCCTACCTCTCTTTCCTTCAAGAATTCGGAAAACGTTTTTCGTAACTCGTCAATACCCACCTCGGCGTTTACGGCTAGGCCCGCCGCTTGAACATTGCTTAATAACTCGGGCTTAGTCAGCTTGTAGATCCAGCTCACAGGCATCATTGAAATTACGCCAATATTAATCACAACCGCTATGCTTAGCCACAAGCAAATCCCAGAAGCAGAGTGGCGCATTTGACGCCCCCGCAAGCCCCTAGGGAGCGTCGTGAACCGCGTAAAATTGCCGGGAATTACCTGGTATAGTGTATCGCCATCCGACATATCAGCAAAATAAGTTACGGCACACAGTTCACCCAAACCTCTCGGCATTCAACGCGGGTATAGAAAATATCAGGGCTTAATTTAAACAACAAAAGAAAGGAATTTGCTTGAGAAAGCATAACTTTTGCGGCAAATACGACAAGACAATATTTATTTATCTGAAAGTCTGACATCAAACTATTACAAGCATAAAAAAAATATAAGCATTCGCCGGTACCTATTAATTAAATCGGGCCCGATGCTATAAACTATATATATATTCATACCCAACACATGATAAGGAAATATAAAAATACCCTAATCTTAACATCAGTTACCAAGACACTTTATATTTATTTAAAATCTCAAATAAACCAAGTTCCAGTTAGTAAAGGCCTTCCTGGTTACGCGACGGGCTCAAGTGTTCGGGGGACAGGTACCCTTAAAACGTTCAACGCGAGTCTCTACCATTTGAATTTTATCAATTTTTTACTTCACGTGTCCATATCCGAAAATTGTTACATGTAACTGGGGGAACCAGACCTCCGATGTAAAATGACACTCTCAGGCTTGATGTAATTATTTCTGCCACCAATCTCTTGCAGTATAACTCCGTGGCACAAGGGGAATCACAAGGGAAGTCACTCACGTATCGGCTCGGCGTCTCCGTATCATTAGCGAATCCTCGCTAAACCCCACTGGTCCTCAGGCCAGTCGGTGCTGACGGCTATACCAGCCGGAAGGAGCCTCGTTCCGCCGCGATAGAACAGCGGCTATCATCTTCACCAGCTATACAGCTACTCTTCCACACACATATCAACGAGTTATTTGCTGCCCAAGCCGGCCCCACACTCGCAAAAATCATTTTTAGCGAGGCCCCTGGCGCGAACCGAATCACACTCGCCGGCCCGTCGTACATAACAGCTGATCGCCTGCCATTCCCCTCTCCTCCTTCAACCAAGGGAGGGGAAAAAAGTCTGTCCCTCGCGCGCATATGCGCCGTGCTCGTGAATTGTTTCATTTTACCCCGATCACAATTTGTCCAACATTGCTCTGTCGCATTAATAATTAAAATACTTTTATACAAATGCAAATATATAACTACATTATAAATATAACCAATAAACACAATTATTTAATGATATTCTCACTAACTGTTACCAGGTGCTCCCAGGCGACACTAGCGCTGAAAAACGTTACCAACATTTCAAAAATACCGCCGTACGGATAACACCAATACTCAAATAAACTATACTAAAGGAAAACTATACTATAAACTTCCTTTTAATTTTCTAGTAAAACAGTACCCCGAGAAAAGGGGTACAACTTGTAATTAATTTTAAAAACTGGCGGATAGCTATAAAGTTTAAATATAATTATGAACAAGTTTTCATATAAATAAACTGTAATCAAATATCTAACATAACCTATTATACCTGCACTCGCCGAATTATGCTACTTTTTTTAATAATAAAAGAATAAATACTTGAAATTATACTAGTAATCAGATTTTTAAAATGTATGAATAATTAACCTTTATTGCCGAAATTGTTGTTGTAATAAGCAATGAAAACCACATTAACTTTTCACTTCACTTTATAAACAGTCGACGAAACAGTTCACGTGTAGATGTAAGTTGTATGCTGCTGTTGCCTTTCTTCTCCTCGTACGCATAGGCTAATCGAGTGGAAGAGAGATAGATGCGGCGCAAGCGTACAATGAGCGTAATGGGACACAGCGTAACGGAACAATGTGCGTAACGGGACACTTTTTCGTGCGTACAGCCGGCGTTCATCGATTTATTAGACGTCACGTCAAAAACAAAATTATGTATGCAAATGTGATGGTTCTCAAATTCTTAACGAGGACTTTCCAAACTCTTGAGCAGTTTGTAAATGGCGCTTTATATCCCGGAGCACTACACGTCGTTCAGCGAGGCGGTCACCTTAATTTATTATAGAGCTCTAGATTAGTGCTTGAAATCAGAACTACAAACGTTAGTTAAACTGATTTGTACGAATTACGAATGCTTGAAATTTTTCACGAACTAATTTCTGCGTCAGGGAAGACTGGCACTCGTTTACAGGTTTTTGGTTTAACATTTCATTTGTTCACGTTTGGATTTAAGACTGTCGCCTACCTGGTCACACATACGGTGTGCAGAGATACAAAAAAAAACTATGAGTTTTAAAAACTGCTCGAGACATCCAAGTTGTGATGCTTACGAAAAGCGTTTAAAAATACGTTGAGGACCGATGAACAATTCTGTTTCAGTAATTCGCTATTTAAACTGTATTTTCAGGAGAGTGAAATGGGCTAAAACGCGTTTTTCCAAAATTAGTTGTATACGTGAGGAACGCCAGGTACAGATTATTAAAAGCACCCAAGGGACTTGCATTAAAACTTTATCTTAATTTCTTCACCGTCTAATGTTATGGTTACCGCTCGTATCTCATAGTTGCTCCATGCACGACGAGAAGACTGCGCGCCAGTCCACAGCTTTGTGTTTAGAGGCGACACCGCGCTAGAAGCACCTGCGAGCGTCGCCCTTACCATCCCCCCGCACTAACACAACTACATCCCTGACTAGATGGGCCCCTTAACATCTCGTCGACAGCCAGGTTAAGAGAATCGATAGCACTCAACGACTCGATCTAGGTTTTGTGTACATGGAGAGATGTGAAGTAGCGGTAAACACATTTTTCTCATATACCGGATGATCCATGTTTAAATCCCGGACAGGTCATTTTTACTTCGGTTTGTTTATTCCGTGGTTTCAAGGGAAGGAATTGATCATGGCCCATTGCAAGGAAACTACGGAATAAACAAACCGAAGTCAAAATGACCTGTCCGGGATTTAAAACTTGATCATCTTGTATATGGGAAAAATGTGTTACCACTAAATCACATCTCTCCATGTACACAAAACCTGAGAAAATTGAAGAAAACTATACGGTTCAGGAGTACATAACTGAAAAAATATGTGCGTGGGTGCCAAACGCGTAAGAAGTGTAAATTCGCACGTCAATATTTCACTTTACGCTAAAACTATGCAATAAATTACACAATTGTAATAGAAATGGTGAAAAAGAAAACCTGCACAGAATCCAACAGTTGTCTGCCTCTCTACTTTATTCGCTATTCATTCTTCCCCTCTTCTTTTTCACCATCGAGTACCTCGTTACTCGGTACATTTAGAGTCGCGATAATCCGAGGTATTTGGGGCTGATGGTACCTCGTATTACAAAAATCTCGGATTACAGGGTAAAAAAGGAAAGTCACGGAATTTACAACTAAATATGTAAAACTAAGTCAAATTTAATGTGTAAATGTTAAAATTACAGATATATATTACATACATTAACAGTGTTAGAATAAATGCTCTTTATAAGCATTTACAACTTTAAAAAAATGCCCGGGGTCTTCCGCTGTAAAGTAGAGCAACGCTTTAAAGGAGTGATGTCACGCCATCGTCTAAGTAGACGGGTATCGCTTGGGGTGGCCTCTGGTTGTTGCTCAACGTAGCGTAGCGCTGCCTCCGATACCACCAGTTCGTCTGTGTGAGTCTCACTGGTACAACTGTTTAGTCGTCACTTCCTTCATTTGGCTCAGATACCATTTAGATGATAGCAGAATCAGTCACTTAAAATTTCTCATCGTTGTTCAACCAATCAGCAACTTCACTGACGTCCGTGTTCTCACAACCAGGAATCTTTTTTATGAGTTCTAATAAGGACAAATCGTCATCTAGGTCGTCTTATTCACTTCTAAGTTTTACAAATATTTGTTCACGGTTTCAGCCCTCACTTAATCCCAAGACTCGACCATCCAATAAAAAAACATCTTTCATCGTAATTTTCTTAAGAAAATGGTTCATTGTCACTTCTCTTTCCGTTGCTTGCAGCATTGACTGTAGCAAACGACGTCGATACATTTTCTTGTACGTCTTGGTCCATGGGCTGTACCAGGCT
Source organism: Bacillus rossius redtenbacheri (assembly GCF_032445375.1). Classification (NCBI taxonomy): domain Eukaryota; kingdom Metazoa; phylum Arthropoda; class Insecta; order Phasmatodea; family Bacillidae; genus Bacillus; species Bacillus rossius. Next base: position 24,810,750 of record NC_086335.1, on the reverse strand, counting down.
ATAGTGACGTTTGGTTTCAAAAATAGACCTCGGATTCCGTCACAAGCGAGTTCTTCTTCATCGTTCATTATCGCGACTCTACCGCATTCCAAATTTTAGTTTCGCTCTAATGAGTCCTCGTCTCGTCTTATTTTCCCGGCGGTAAAGAACACTCCTTAGCCACGACGGCGAAGGTCTGGGCACACCGCGTGCAGGGATCCGTAGGGGAACGCACCATAACGCCGAAATGCCAAATTGACCACAACGCTGACAGCTAGAAAACTGCTGTGTACCACAACACTGAATTACCACAACGCCGAAATACACTAACGCCGAATAATGTCATTGCAGGGACTGCCACAAAGGTTAGGTTAGGTTATACTAGGTTTTGTTAGACTAGGTTAGGTTATACTAGGTTAGGTTATACTAGGTTAGGTTAGACTAGGTTAGGTTAGACTAGGTTAGGTTAGACTAGGTTAGGTTAGACTAGGTTAGGTTAGACTAGGTTAGGTTAGGCTAGGCTAGGATTTGCTAGGTTAAGTTAGGTTAGGTTATATTACGCTAGGTTAGGTTAGTTTAGGTAAGGTTAGGTTTGATTGTGGTATTTCGGCGTTAAGGTACATTTAAGAAACACACACAAATTCATTCAGTTGTTATTTCGGCGTTGTGATACACAGCAGTTTTCTAGCTGTCGGCGTTGTGGTCAATTTTGACATTCGACGTTATGGTAACGACCCGATCCGGAGCCGAAGTGTCAGGACTCGAAGACGCGCTAGGCAAAACACGCGCCCCCAGGGAGACCGACGCTGCCGGCGAGCTATCGATTATCGGTAGAGACATAGCGCGCTCGCCGGCGAGGGTCGATAAAGAGTCGCCGGTCGACGCGAGAAGGAAATAATTTCCCGAGGGGACAGGCGGCGCGGCGCGGAGTGTTGTTCCTGCGGACCCGCGGCGTCGACGGCGAAGAGACGGAACACTTCCCGCCGGTCCCGCGGGAGACATTTGTCCCGCCGAGGAGAAGAAGGCAAGTGCTCTCCCGTCAGAGGACGTGTCCGCTGGAAGACCAGCGTGTTTGTGGAGCGCTCTTCTTCACTCCATTTATATACAGCGTGAGTCGGAATTCAGCCGACAAACTTCAACTGCATGTTCGTCACCCCCCCCCCCCCCTCCCCCCCACAAAAAAAAGATGAAAACATTCAAGTTCTGACTCAGCCTGTACAAATGCCAAATATTCTCAATGACTCATCACGACATTTCTAGGGCAAAAAAAAAAACCTAAGGTTTTAAAATTGTTATTAAAAAATTTTATAAATTAAAATTTCAAACTGTTAATAAAATGTTCTTAGAATAAAACACGGCAAACCCCCTCCCCTCCCCCCTATTTTTTTCTTAAATATCCTATACAAAATTCCTAGATGATGAAATTTCGTACACTGTTTAACCTTAGGCTCTACAATATAACTAAGATGAATTTTTTTAAAAGAAATTTATTTTTTAAATTGTTAAAATTGAGATGATGTAAAAAAACAATAATATTTATCTGATTTTAAACATTTTTTGGTAGTCAAATTAATTAATTTAAAACTACTTAACGAACATTTACCACATCATGTTACACTGATTATCATATTAAAATGTCCAGACAAATGAAATCCAATGTCAAAGTAAGGTGTGGAATCGTGCAAACAGTAATGACATATTAGCTAACGAAAATATGACCACAGACTTAATTATATAGCGAAAACACACTCAGCCACGGACTGATTACGATAAACCTAAATAAAAAAATGGCTTTTATATCTAACATAGTGTAAATGAACTGATAGGTCAAAATTAAGAAAATATGTTTCGCACCATTCGTGTATAATGAGCAGTGTGAGAGTATTCTGTGTGTATACTGCTGCAGAGAAGCTCGGATACATCAGCTAGAATCTGATACAGCTTTCGTGCTAAAGGACTGCACGATATCCGGGAAATATGTGGATAGAACGCGAGATGGCGCACGTAGTAAAATAAAACACATTTTGTTCGTAATCCGATCAACCCGATTTCTGTTTTTAATGATTCCACTGAAATCACTCCAGGCAGACTTTGGATGGTTCTTTGCAATATGACATGGCCGATTACTTTCTCGACATCGCTAGTCTGAGAGTGTGTGTATGTGTGTATGTGTGTTAACGGTTACTAACAACCATTCTGTCCACGAGACCTGAACACTTAATAAAATTTATATTTACACTTGTATACCATAAATTAAGGATAAGGTACAGTTAAAGAATTTTTTTTCTGTTTATGATATACATTCTTTGTTTGAAAACATTATTTTAAGAACCATATTATTTACTTCATGTGCGTGACTCAAGTATATGTTGGCAGTAGCGATCAACAGAAATACCTCACTTATGTGAATTAGTAATATCTTGTAATTTTTGTAACCTATATCCTTCAATTTATCAATTTGACTTGTCTTCATGCGAACACAATGAAAACAAAAACCAGTTAGATACGTATAGCCTTACGCATGTTAAAACAATTTTATAATCAGCGTGATGACGTTGCACTGGGTTCCAGAATTCAGGCTGATTGCCATTTTTTCTTACCGAACTATGTAACAAGTACAAAACAGATTACTGTGTTGTACTTCTCAAGAGAACGCCCTCTGGCAGCTACCCGAGAAGAAGCTGAAAGCGGCTGCGAGAGTTGTAGCGCGAACTGAGAACACAGCTCCCTCGATCAGGGGAACTACAGGTTCGTGTACGGAACTGGAACTAGCGCCTGGACAGTCGCGGGAGACCACGCGGTCAGGAAATCACGCCTCAGGGACTCAGCTTAAGTATGTGTCCCGTGACTGGTCTCAAATTTGAAAGTTTCTTAAAGTAGTCTCGACCAGTGAGTAGGTAAATATAGTTCATATGGGGGCACCGGCTCACGGCTGGGGATTCAGGGATTCGAGGCGGCCATCTTGGATTACGTCACTTTCGGCGGCCATCTTGGATTACGTCACTTCCGGCCGCCATCTTGGATTACGTCACTTCCGGCGGCTATCTTGGATTACGTCACTTCCGGCCGCCATCTTGGGTTACGTCACTTCCGGCCGCCATCTTGGATTTGACTTTAACCTTTGACCCCGACGACCATTTTGTTTTCTAGAACATTCCCCCTTATTATGACGTCATGTCCGCCATCTTGAAAATCCTTATTTATTATCCGATTTTAATTTTAAAAAAAATAAAAAATATTAATTTAATTTTAATTAAATGTTACAATTATCTAGCACCACACTCCTATACATTACGTTTACATCATCGAGCGCCCCACTCTTCTACATTACGATTACATCATCGAACACCCCACTCATCCCTGTCGCAATTTTTCGTAACACCACCATCTTTAAAATAAATTTATTATAAAAACAATAATCTAAACCATTATCGTCTGCTGGAGGCAGCCATCCTGGATTCCACCATTTTGATTTCATCCGATGATGTCATCACCATCCTAAAGCACCTTAGTGTATGTAAGGCCGACTTTCTATCCCGTATCAATGTTGTTATGATCCTTATAGACCATAAAATCCTCAGTCATTTTGTTGTTGTGACCACCATCTGGCACAAGTCAGCTTGTGAACTCTTCGCTTAAGCAACATGAGAGTTATATCACAAGTCAACATGTGAACTCTTTGCTTAAGCAACATGAGAGTTCTGGCACAAGTCATCTTGTGAACTCTTTGTTTAAGCAACATGAGAGTTCTAGCACAAGTCAACTTGTGAACTCTTTGCTTAAGCAACATGAGAGTTCTAGCACAAGTCAACTTGTGAACTCTTTGCTTAAGCAGGATTAAATCTTCTCCCTGATGGTTTTCTCTGAGTGCTCCTTTTTTTTCACGTGAAATTTCGATGGATTTCTAATAAGTTTGCTTCAACTTTACTGTGTCAGAATTTTTTTTTTTCGTGTGCTTATGCTTTTTTACCTGACAAGAATTTGATGATTTTCTCTTGATACCTATCGAAACCTTAATTCTCTTGCGAACACCAAGTATACATCCTCCATAATGTTCACTCTTAGAACTGGCGAATGTGACCTTATTTAGAAATAAATTGATTCTCACATAGCATTTTTCAGCGAATTCTGTGGTAATAATCCACCATAGTCAGATTATTTCTACATGTGACTGGTTATGTGCTGAGAATTTCAGTTAGTTTAAACAAATGAAAATAACGATGACACTTGATTAAAATTCACTATTTTGTTACATATAAGCAAAAGGTAGCTTGTTACGAGGAAAACACAAATTTGATTTTCTTTCCCTTGAGACCTATAGAATCCTTACTTCTCTTGAGAACACCAAGTATACATCCTGCATGCTACATAATAACATAGCTTTATAAACAGTATGAATGCACCCATCATACTCTGAAACGAAGTGGGGTGAAGATCGGAATACATAGGCTACAGGGTTACATTTGTAGACAGATGGAGAAAATTGGTTACATTTGCTGCCGAATTACTACATTTGTAGTCATATGTGGGTAACATTTATGTTTACTTAACTTATATTATGTACTTTACATAAGGTTTACTTCATTAGAAATAAATAATTAGTTACTTTAAATCGGCATGTTGCAAAATATGTTGGTGACAGGCGGAACTACTTAACCATGTATTATTTAAAATTCGGAATTAACTCTCGCTGATAGTTTATTTTAATGTTCTATTTAAGTTTTGTGTTTGCGTTTAACTTTCAGGTTGCTTCTGACATTTGTCGTAGAAACTAATATGGATTCTGGATCGGTGCTATTAACGTCATGAAAAGGTCACTGGTGTTGTTATTGTGACAGGGGTTTTACACTGAGAAGGAATGATGTCAAAAACCAACTATATTAAATATTAAGTTTTGATCGGTGTGACAGGTATTTTGTTCTAAGAGAGCTTAAAAGACATTGTAAGACTTGTAAAGTTATGCTCACTGATGAATGTTATTCCTTGGGATGAATGTTCGTAGCTCTTCTGATCTCGACAAAGAACTTGAAATTAAGGATGTTGAAGGTTTAAGTAAGACCGAAGATGGTGGAAGTATCATTATTGTGAATAGTGAGAATATGTTTCAACCCATTTCTCCGGAGCCTTCGAACTTGGAGAATTGATGGACACTTATAAAGAATGTTTCAATACAAAGAAGAAGCTTCGATGCCTAAGATTACGAAATATGACAGTAATCTGGATGATTATGTTGATCATGATGATGACTGTGTCGATGATATCAGAGAAGATGATGAGGATAATGACTATGTAGCTGGAGTTAAAAACAAAGAATCTTGTGATTTTCAGAATAATGGCAGCATAAGAGATATTATATGTGTCTTGGGATGGTCTAAATGATTTGGTGGCCGGGGTGATACATTTAATTGTTTCTTTTTGTGTAGGAGCCTGTACTGATATGGATGAGATCACCTCCATACTTGAACTCATGCATAATTTTTCGACTTGTAATTTTTACATTGGTGGTATTTGAGTGATTTTTATGTTAGATTGAATTCAAAGGGTGGTGGGGGTAGCTGCAATATGCTAATGTGCGGATTAATTTGATGGTGTTGTGGGTTGGTTTGATAATTTATCACCATGAATTATGGATTTAATGTGGGTTTGTAGGTATGAAGTTATTTACACAAAATGTTTCGTGAGCAACTAGTGTTTTCGCTCAAGTCCCATGCTTAGTTTCACACATGTATGTGTGTGTTCTGAATCCAAAAAAAGTATTGGATTTCAATGTTTCTAACTATTTCCTTTCACAACTATAACATTTACCATGTCAAGTATTGCCATGTAGAAGTTTAACTGTGTGTGTAGATAATGGTTGTGTGTTGACGGATTCATGGGTCCACGATGCGGTGAATTGCTTGAGACTGTTGTGGATAGCTCAGGCTCTCAGACATTTTTGAGAGATGAGTCATGATTGTGAAAGTACCTAGCGACCTCATCTCTAATTGGCAAAGCCAAAAGTGGTTGTACTTGGTCCAAGCTATAGAGGTTAATCATACTTGTTGCATGGTTGCTACATGTTTTTACCCCATACCCCTGCACACATCACATACCTACCGAAACTCAGGAGTTATGAAAACCTGCACATGAGCTACGTTTTGTGCTAAAATTGTAACAATTTTTATGTTTGATTGGTTTCAAGCAAGGGGCTTCTTTGTTATATTGAGGGGTAGTATGATTAGTTGTAGTTTGTGGGTTAATTTTTTGGATTTCGTGTAAATGAGTGGATTTGAGGCTGTGTATTCATTTTATTTCCTTTTTTATATAGCTATCTATATGATCTTTTAAATAATTTTGTTAGCTATCAGAACTTTGAAAAAAAATTTCTGCTAGCTTCTTCTGTGTACTTAAAACTATTGTGTGAAAAGGTGGCTGTGCGGGCTTTTGAATATTTTTCAGTTTAATGCTTCTCTGTACTTAAACATTTGTGTGGAGAGGGAGTTGTGTGGACTTTGAATATTTTCGAGCTAAATGCTGCTGTGTACTTAATATTTTGTTTGAAAATGTAACTATATAGGGCTTTGAATATTTTCAGGTAATGCTTCACTGTACTTAAACATTTGTGTGGAGAGGGGGTTGTGTGGACTTTGAATATTTTTCAGCTAAATGCTTCTCTGTACTTAAAAATTTGTAAAAGTTACCAGTTACCAGGACTTTGAATATTTTTTGACTACTTCTGTGTAACTTGTCAGTTACAGTACTTTAACATTTTAGTGATTTTTAGATTTTTTCGGGGTAAGGTATTGCTAACTTAAGGATTGGTTTGTTGAAGATGTAGTTTGTAGGTTTGAAGTTATGTATGCAAACATTTTCATGTAATGGGTAGCTACATTGTTTTCTTAAGACTTCTGTTATAGTTCTCCGTACGTCGGGCTTCCTTCGTGTGTTCCGTGCATTGAGCACAGACTACCGATTGTTGTGATGACATATACCATGCAGAAATGACGTTTCTTCCCTGCTACCTATACGGCAGCTAATAACTGCTACCGTTATGAACGTCAGTGTGCTGACAACCAGCAGTATGACCTCAAGCAGTGTTATCTGTGTGGAAAGATGGTTGCTCGCAGTGATAAATTGCGGTAATATCTTACAACATGTACTGGTGCTGCCCTCACGACTTCAGTCACCTGGTGTAGCTTCTGCTTCAAAACCTTCGAAAACTCCAGCCATGTCACACATCATGAGAAGACGGCTTGCGGTCTCAAACATAGCCATAAAATGTATTTGTGTGGGAACTATGCTAAAGTGTTCGCCAGGGCTGGTAAGTTGAAAGCACATCCAAAGTGTGCAAGGATCCTGATCCACTATCAACTAAGAAGCAGAGAATGGCCGCGCTTAAGCCTGTAGTCATACCTAAGCCAAGCACCAGCCGAACATTGCTGGTGACCGAGGCGGGTTTTGGCCAACATCCACGACTTCATCATTGCAGAAGTGGGAATCTGGGGTAACTTGAAGACTTGTGTGGTAGAAAATAATACCAGTTCTGTCAAGGACACATGTACATACTTGGACTCTATCAAGGTTAAACTAATAAGCCAACTTCTAGAGGAAATTGAAGAGGATGGTCCACTCAAGTATTACATCGTGCTTGAGTGCAATTGTGAAAAGCCAATGGGTACATGTGAAGACAAGAAGGCCTTCAAAACCACGAATGTTCCACTCTTTGCAGTTCGTGAAGTGGAGGATGTCATTACTGAATACATATTTAAGATATGTAAAGAGGAAGAATACTAATTATGAAAGGGGTCCGGATGGTCTTTTGTCTGGCGACTACAACTACACATTAACAAGCTTGATCCACTTCGAGCTAGCTCCTACATCGAAATACCTACCTGCATCAAAGAAAAATATGCGGTGGTCAATCTGTAAATACTTAGATGAGCACATATGTTTTAGTGTGCAATTCTGGTCAAGTTAAATGCGGGTGAGCATCTGAGCATGTTAGTCAGTGCTACAATGACTTGGAGGGGAAGTTCAACTTCACTAACAACGAGTTTCCCAATCCACTTCGCCAGATACCTCTGTTAGAGAAACAGAATCCTCGTGTCTGCATAAACATCTATAGCATCGACGAAAACCAGATGATTGTAACATCATGAGTCGCTCTAGAAGAGAAAAGAACATCTTTCAAACTTCTATTCTTGGTCTTGAAATATGCAGTTTTTGTGAATTGTGTGGATAATTGTTTAAAATATGCTGAGATGTGTTTGAAATATGATTAATTGTGTTTGAAATAGGAGTATTAGTGTTTAAATGTGTGTTCACATTAGTAAGAGACACGTCTGTATTCTTTTAGAGGAATGGTTCTGAGTTAATAAATTAATTTAATGGAATGTGCTTCCAGATTTTCTTGAGTCATATATCTTTTATTGAGTTTTATTTTTTGTATTGGTCTTGGAATATATTGAGAGATATCCGTTTGTATTGTCAATTCCTGACACTGAATAAGAAATTTCCGCATTTTAATCAGGTGGTACTTGAATAAAAATATCCATTACTCATTCGTTAAATATGCTAAGTACAGCCGAGAAACACTCGTTTGTAACATGATTCTCTCCCCCCTTGAGGTCTGGTTAAACAAGGCTGAATAATGTTAAGAATTGTGTGTCTATAAAAGCAAGGAAGTGAAATATTAGACGACTATAATGATCACGAGAAATGTGAAGATGATGATTCTAATAGTACTATCCCAGGTCTTGTTAATTATTTGGAATTAAAAGTTAACGAAGAAAGTAGCATTTTCATGGGTAATTAAAAAAATTTTTACACCAAGTTCTAGTCGCCTCCATGAAATTGAGAGCACTTTAGAACAGCCTAAGGCTGAAAATGTCGAAGACTGCGATTATTCACCTGAAGCTTACAAGAACTAAGACTATGATTAAGAACTTGAAGCTCACAAGATCGAATACTGTGATAAAGTGTTGAGACCAAAATGATGGAAACGACTTATTAAACTAAATTATTCAGATTAGGCTTATGATGGTCGGTGGGGTGATTACAATTTTAATGACTTTAAGGCTGGTATTAAAAACGGAACTTTAGAGGTCTTAAAAGTATTAGTAATGAAAATTTACGTAAGATGTTAGAAGCCGAAGATATTTATTATGCCACATGGAAATATTCTAACATATTGGTAGATAGGTTAAGACTCCTACTTGCCTCGCAAAAATGAAGAAAATTTACCCAATACCAAACAATTATGCTGTATACTTCGTGAAATAAGAAATGTATGCTACATACAATAACAACTTGTTTTGTCTGCATGTGTATAAAAGTGAAAAACCAAATTATACTTTGGATAAAAAAGTTTGTTTTATTTATTGTAATCTAATTTCTAGCTGAGGTTGGGTTCTCGTAGTACAACTTCTAACTTAAAGATGTAAAATTCGTAATAAATGACTAACAAAATGGAGAGTCATAATAACTTATTTCTGGCAATTGTAGCGGGTACGTGCTACATTGTAACTGAAATCATTTGGAGCCAAATGTGGATGGAGGCATTGTAGCAGGCTTGAGCTGGATTCTATCGTTTCCTTTAGTATTTTAACTAATGTATCCTAGATATCGTATCCTACAGAAGTATTGTAGCCTTGTTCGAAATAAATAATTAAACTATATGTTCACCGAGATAAAGGATGGGCGGATGAATGATTTATTCCTGCTCTAAAGGAAGTCATGTGAAGGGAGTTCGCAGCAAAAGGGAGTTATATTATGTGGATTTACATGTTACAGAAAATACAGAAAAACTGGCATGGTGCCTGTTATTGTAAAAGATAACTCACTCCTGGAAACTGTTTATTTTGATGCAAATAAACTAGGCGTAGTAAAACTTAGAGCTAAATTGAATATTTTGTATGTATTTATAAATGGTTAACATAAATATTCCGTGTTGTTAAAACACATAATTACCATCCGAGATGTTACTACTTGGAAGATTTACGAGGTTTGGTGATACGTGGCGGATTCTATGGGGAACAAATTCAGCCTACCAAGTACCCAAGCGATTATTAAGTAGAAAAATTGATAGATTAGAAAGATGATTCCTTGTTTGTGAAGTGGCTAGGATTCGATAAATGTGAAAATCAGTTGGATAAAATCTACTGATGCCATATAAATTATAATGTTTTGAAATGTTGTAAATTTTTATATTAATAAATGCAAGTCTAAAATAAATAAAAAATGTATTTATTCATGTGCTGTTTGAAACTTTTCACTAGTTACCAGAGGTCGGGATGTTCGTTGAAGGTGCTTAAAATGGTATTAGGAGGCTGGGGACGCGTGGCGACAGGTCTAAATGACGCAGCTATTTGGGGTGTGGATGGTTCAGGGTGAGGGGGGAGGGGGGAGGTCTGCTGACGTCAAAGGCCGTGCGTCAGTGACGTGTGTGCTTGGCACGCACGAACAGGACTGCAATAGAAAGGGTAGAGGGGTGGGGACAGTTGAACAATTGCAGCCTTAGGATGTATCATTCGTAGTTATCAACAGAGCTAGTAAGATGTGTCGGGCCACCTATGAGAAGATTGTTGAGGATGAGTTCTATGCGTGCTGTCAGGAGGCTAGCGGCCAGGAAGAAGTTCTTGCGATGGATGAAGACGAAGAGTCCAGGGAAGACATCTCAGATGTACCTGTGAACACCTCCACTCTGACTGTGGAGGATATTGCTGCTGTGAAGGGGGAATATTAGGCGCTTATTCCTCAATTATCGACTTTGGAGCTGTGTGGTGCTTGTATAGTTGTGTGGGCAAAGTATTTGATGCTAGCATGGAAAGTACTGCGGAGCGGGGTGTTGTGAAGAGGGTCGGTAACGCCTTCTGTTAACAAGGGGGAGAAGATGGTGCGAAGGATTGTGTGTTTTTTTTATTAAATAGTGTTAAATATTTTTTGATATTTTATTTACTTCGACTTCTTGCCACGACTTAAAAAAATACTTTTTTCATTTGATATGAAGTGCAACTCGTAGTGGCAGTAGGTAATGGCTTTGCTCGTAGCGACAGTAGGTAATGGCTGAGGTGAGTGTTGTAACTGCATCATATACACTATAGCGATCAGACATTAAGTTGAAACGTAAAATGTTATGTGTTGGATGTGGTCTCTCTCGTGAAGATAGGGGAACATCTAATACTGTACAAATGTGAATCGGTATTTTTGTTTGTAGCATAATATTCTCGTGAACGATTAAAGCTGCTTGTTTTTTTTCTTTCATTAAAAATTTTAGGGGAGGGAGATGGATATATACCCAAACATTTAAAATATCTGTTTCCGTGTAGCTTTTAAAACATGGGTACGCAAACATGAGAAGAGATTATTACTTGTGAGTTAGGACTCTGAAAAATTTCTGGTCAGCTAAGATGGAGTAATAAATGTTTTTAAAATTATCATTACTTTAACTAACGCATCCACAACGATAGTATTGATAACATATATTTTAGTTAAAACCTGTAAATGATTATGCCTTTAAGAATAAATGGTGGTCACAACAACAAAATGACTGAGGATTTATGGTCTATAAGGATCATAACAACATTGGTACGGGATATAAAGTCGGCCTTACATACACTAAGGTGCTTTAGGATGGTGATGACATCATCGGATGAAATCAAAATGGCGGAATCCAGGATGGCTTCCTCCAGCAGACGATAATGGTTTAGATTATTGTTTTTATAATAAATTTATTTTAAAGATGGTGGTGTTACGAAAAATTGCGACAGGGATGAGTGGGGTGTTCGATGATGTAATCGTAATGTAGAAGAGTGGGGCGCTCGATGATGTAAACGTAATGTATAGGAGTGTGGTGCTAGATAATTGTAACATTTAATTAAAATTAAATTAATATTTTTTATTTTTTTTTTTTAATTAAAATCGGATAATAAATAAGGATTTTCAAGATGGCGGACATGACGTCATAATAAGGTGGAATGTTCTAGAAAACAAAATGGTCGTCGGGGTCAAAGGTTAAAGTCAAATCCAAGATGGCGGCCGGAAGTGACGTAACCCAAGATGGCGGCCGGAAGTGACGTAATCCAAGATGGCCGCCGGAAGTGACGTAATCCAAGATGGCGGCCGGAAGTGACGTAATCCAAGATGGTGTCCGGAAGTGACGTAATCCAAGATGGCCGCCGGAAGTGACGTAATCCAAGATGGCCGCCTCGAATCCCTGAATCCCCAGCCGTGAGCCGGTGCCCCCATATGAACTATATTTACCTACTCCAGTGGACTATGTGTCCTCATGTCTCTGTGGTTTTGACACAAGTGTTCATTAACACCCTCATGTGATTATCAGTATTCGTAAACCACTGCATGTGGTTATCAGTGTTGGTAGACAACTAAATATGTTTATCACTATTCTTAAACAACTAGTGGTCATCAGTGTTCGTAAACAACCTCATGTGGCTATAAGTAATTGTAAACAATTTTATGTGGCTATCAATGTTCATATTCAACTTCATGTGGTTTTCAGTGTTCGTAAATAGCTTTGTTTCGTTTTCAGTGTTTCTAACGAACTTTATATAGTTATCAGTGTTCGTAAACCACTGTTGTCGTTATTAACATTCGTAAACCAATTTAAGTGGTTATCAATGTTTTTAAACAACTTTATATGGTTTCCAGTGTTTGTAATTAACTTCTTGTTGTTATTGGTGTTCGTAAATAACATTATGTAATATCAGTGTATGTAAAAAAACATAATGCGTTGCTTTATTAAATGTGTTTCAATGGTACTACTTTTGAGAACTCCCGGTAACGTTCCTTAGCTCGCTATAAGTAGGTAGTGGTTTGGGCCTAAACGAGGTTACCAGACAAACCAGATACGGGTATTATTTGGAAAATAACTTTCCACTACACATGACGATTATACTATTCTATAACTCATTAAAGTTCTGATAAATAAATTTTATGTCACATATTTCTGCTTTTAAATTAACATGAGATTGTTGGAAACAGAAAACTGATCACTTCGAGACAACTCTAAGAAACCGACTAACGTATTTCTAAAGTAATATGAAATAAGTGTTGGCCGGCTCTTCAACCCGTGCGGGCGTGCTGCAGTCTGCGTGGCGCGCGGTTGCTACCTCACGTTATGGGTCATCGGAGCCCGTGATTCCTGGGACGTCTCGCGGTTCACGCAGACAGTCATCAGTCGATAGCAAAGGATTCCAGTGCCCGAGTATTCCTCTACAACTCCCTACTGTCGGTACTGCACTGCTCTCCTGGATCCTTGGAGGTCCCTCTGTCTGCATCACTGAGTGATGCTGATACATCTTCTCTCGTGTACACCTATACGTTTTAATACTTTATTTAAAATCATCCGCTCGTCCAATGGAACACTTTACAGTTTTGTGCACAACAAAAACAAACTGTTACTTAGATATAAAAAAATCGTTGGATATTATTCACCGACAAATTTAAGGAAGCTGAAAGATATTTAAAAATTATAGACTATGTAGATATTCGTTTGGCCCTTTGAATTATTCTTGCAATGGGTAAGAGTGACTTTTAACAACTTTATGGACGTAACGCAATTGCTGGTTTCCACTGCGTCGTAGAGAAATCACAAGAATGGACATGTGGTTTCTCTTTGACGTACAGTGAAAACCAGCAATGTTGCATGTCCGTAGAAATGCATATTCGTTTTCGGGCCACTCCACATCGGGCACTGCGGTGGGAAAACCGCGCTCGGGGTGATTTAAAACCCGTGATCTCGTGATCGCATTCGGTTCCGGGCGCAATGAGACATCGATGTCCGAAGGGCCGTTTCTGCCTGCAGGTGAAGGTTGATCCATCACCGCAGTGACCTCTCTGTCACGCGAGCTCGGCACCTTATCAATCAACACCGCCGAGAACACCAACGCACATAAAAAACAAATGGCCGCGTGGTTCCATCTCGCCGTGCGGCTTTTCCCACTGTTGACTAACAGCCCTGTTGGCAAGCTTTTAGACAGGCGAATAAATGTTTGCTACGTCACGTGAAAGGGCCTGGATAATAATGACTAAAAGAAAAAGTTAACAAAACATTAATCCGAAATGTAGTGAGATAGATATAAAACATACCCCAAACTTGTGTCAAAATTATTTTTTGCTTCTGTTTGGCCAAACAGTTGTTTTATCTGTATAGGTACATCAAGTTTGAAAAGTTTTTTTATTATCATTAGTGGAGCAACAGATTATTAACAAAATTGGCATAATTTTGCAGTAGTTCTAATTACAGTTTAAAGGTTGTTTTGTATGCTGCTTGAATCATATGAGAGTGGTATTCTGATGTTAACGTCGTATCAATTTAAGAAACCTATTTGAACTAGCAGGAGCGATTGATTGATATATTTAATTTGACTTCAATTTTAGTATTGACCAAACGGGTTGATATAAAGTTGTAAAAAAATAAAGTCATATACTTACCTTAACTTACCACAGCACTCTAGCGTACATTTTTGGTCACAGTGTGCTGAGCCAAATAAAAACAAAGCTATTGTCAAAAGAAACAAGTGTATAATAATGGTAACTATGAGAGAAAAATGTATTCTTAATTGGACTCAATGGCTTGAGGGCTTGGTTTTGACAGCTATAATAAAACTCTACCAAATGAGTCATTCTTGAAAACTCTAGGGCAGGTAGTCATGATTCAGGGATGTACTTAAACGGTATTCGTCCCTTCTTGAGCACCAAACTGAGACATCGGACGCTGCGAGGCGCTAGCTATAAAACGCGCACGAACTGACACTGGTGTCGGAACTCTGTGCGCGGGCTCATCTGCATTGTCATCACTGCCCAAAGTGGGCCGTATCTGAGCCGGCAGTCGCCATCAAAGAGCGTTAACACGGGTAGTTTAAACGGGTTAGCAAATAAGGGAAGCCTAAGATGTACATCGAGTTCTGTCCCTGTCCGATTACACCCAAACAATTCACCTTCGGCCAACCTCGGGTTTATTTTTTATATATTTATATTTCTCTGTTTATTTTAATGTAGCTATACTAACCTAACTAACCGTCCATAGTGTTTTAAAGTGTCTTAATGTAGCTAACCTAACCGACCACTTTTAATATTTGAATTCATTTTTCCTGCGCAAAAATAAAACAAATCCCGAAGTTGGCCGAAGGTGAATAGTTCGGGTGTAATCGGGAAGGGACAGAACTTGATGGACATCTTAGGCTTCTCAGCAACTAAGGCCCAGTGCACACGGAGCAACTGTTTTGTGACAAAAGTTGCTAAACGGTTGAGCTCGCAACTGTTTTGTGACCTTGGCAGCGCATGGGAGCAGGGAACCGCACACGAGGCGATCGGCTGTTGTATGCAACCGTGGATCCGTGATCGCAGTTGTGGTGAAAACTTCACTCGAACGAAACCACGAAGTGTTTATTATTTATTTCATAGGTGCTTATTATTAACTTCAAAGACAACATGAGGGATCAAGAATTTAATTTAATAATCGTACCGCAGATTTTTATAACGCATTTTCACAAAGTGTTGACAATTCTGATATGTAAATTTGTACAACGATCATTACCTATTATTTGTTTGCCTATGCTTTATAACTAATATAATTTTTAAATGCCATAAAATAATTTTCAAATTTACCTCAGAGTGATCAGTACTCTTTCCTGTACACACACAGATTCCCTCACATTTGTGTTCATCTTCTCTAAGGAATGGCCAGCCATCCCTGTCAATTCCAGAAAAGATACTTTAAACATTCTGTAAAACGCCATAAATTTTCTATTCGACTGAGAAAGAAAAGACGGAAAGCCTGTAGTTCACATTATTCCTTAAATATGGATGGACCCAATGCTTCTTCTGTACCCTGCGTATCCTTCGGTATTGGTAATAATTAACAATGTCTTCCTCATCTGAATATGAATTTGACATAGCAAACACCGGAAAACCAACTGCACTGCTCGAATTAACACCAACTGATCCACAATCAGTCTTGTATGTGTGCGGACAAAAGTTTCGTTCTGGTTGCAAACTGGTTGCTACCGTGTGCGCTGGGCCTAAGGCAAGTAATGGTAACGTTTTTTTGACGACTTAAACTTTTCTTTAACATTTTCCTGGCTAGTTAAGCCTTTTTTTCTGTCATTGTTTGCCCTTTCCACCAAAACTTCAAAATATAGCCTAAAAGCACGAGGGTGGAACTCAAGTATGTGCTACAATTAAGGCACAGGCATAGACAGTGTGTTTTTGAGTATTCTTTGCCCTAGTACCTATATTTTAATATATATGCCAAAAAAATTAGTGCAAAATTTGTGGTAAAACTTAGAAACAAAATTGGGAAACATCCGTCAGCCTAATTGCATCATGTCCATGACACGAGGGTCACGTGAACAATTACAACTGTTGGCAAAACTACAAGTGTTTCAGGATTAATTATAATTCTATGCTTGAACCTCTGCGTAAATGTACTAATAAAATTATATTTACCTTATAAAACAGTGTATTCTACGTATTCTGTCCTGTAGTACGACCCTCTCCCGCCTGCACAATCTCTCTCACAGATGCGTAATCACAGCGCACACACGCTTCAGGATGACCAACTGCGCACAGACGGGTCTTTGTGGCTACTGACAAACGGCTGGCCAGCTCGTAGTTGCGCCATCGAATTAAAAGGAAAATAAAATTAACAAAACGCTAACTGTGTGGGAACCGCGTATGGTATGTGCCACGCAGCTTTACGGAGTCCTCTACTCTGCTCTGACTACACCCCTTAATTATCTGGTGAGAAAAAAGAAGACGAAACAAAAAAAAATTGCAGAATATCTTTAGTGATGAATTTTTGCCTACAGTAATGTCACACAAAATAAAATATCAAACATGGCGCGTGAGGTTGAGACTAAAAGAGGCAGCAGCCGCTTCTATATGCATACGTTTCGATGCTACAACAGTCTAAGTACTAACTTTTTGAAAATAAATCTTACTTAATTATAAATGTGAAAGTTTGTATGTGTGTTTATGTTACCACTCAGCCTTAACGGTAAATTAAATTTTCATGGAATTTGTTATGTATTTACTTCAAGTCCTGGAATAGGGTTCTTTTCATCCCGGAAAAAGATATAGTTCCTGTGGGATAGAAACAATTGCTGACTCCTGATTTTTTTTCTAAAATCTCCATGGCAAAGGCTTTAGCATTCTTGATGCATTATTCGTCTCTTTTAAATTTTTCGGGGGCATCAAATATCACAGTTTCCCGTTTTTCACGTATATATCCTTCAGACTTGAATCTCGACAGTTGTGTTACATTACGATTGTTCAGCCGGGTAAAGCTGGGTACTTCAACTTGTGTTTTTTATAAACTGTACAATTAATGATGATTTTCTTTTATTAATTGTATTTAACGTTTCGCCGACAGCAGTTAACTAGATACGCCGGCAAACACAACCACAGATAACCACTATACTGAGGAAGGAACGCTATGGCCATACCAGCATTTGCCTGGATAAACTGTGGGAGACAGAAGTCGAGATGGCCGGAACGAGATTCGAACTAGGGTTCACTAGAACGCGAGTACCACACGTCACCACTGCCCCACCAAGAATCTGAGCGTAGAATAAAGTAATGATAAATAAAATATATACAAATTAAAACCATACTAAATCTTATTTCTTATAAAATACTTTATAAAATAGGAGCCGATAATCCAGAAATGCTAGAAATAACTGCTTTTAAAAAGCGGTTGTCTACGGGTCTCTTGTAATAAACTATATACATAGCCACCATAGTATACCGTGGCACTCCTGACTGGAGGTTCTGTCGACACGCGTCAGTGAATGCCACATGCAAATACAACCGGGTCGGTATTCCGCGTGCAGTGTTTCGGAAATTAAATTACGGTTGTGCACATGCAACGACCCGAAACGACCAACCAAGATAAAGAGGGGTATAAGGGCCGGTGCAAAGCATGGAGGTAAGAAGTTACGGAGTGGATGTGTGCAATCTTTGATCGAAGTACAAATGGGACGACTCCCCAACGCACTTTCGAATCTGAAGAGAAAAACATTTTTGTTGTTGTGATAAGTTTAAAGGAAATTCCTTGTTTATGACAATGACAGTAGTTATGTGTACGCTACCGTAATTCCACCACACGTTTAAGTCACAGTTTTCATTATCAATTAAGTTGATACAAAATGTTTTTTGTTGAATTTCTAATTAATATTAATTGTTTGGCGTACTTTATTACACACTGGTTTTTTATTAAACGTATTTTTCATGCAACAGTTTTGTTATCATAAAAACATTAAGCTCATCAAAAATGCCCTTGCATAAAAGTAGCAACCCTACTTTACAATCTTGGTTTTAGCATAAAATGTGCGACGATTATGCGATAAAACACGGTATAACATTTTTACCGGAAGAAGGGTTGTCCCTGCGTATGGGTCATGTAACAAAAACTCACTTCATGATGGAATTTATATGATTCTTTTTTAGCGAATTTATTTCAAGCTATTAAACAAACTTCTGGCTACGGTTTGTTTTCCTTACCAGTTGCTAACCAAAGAGACTTTAAAACGGACCCGCCACTCAACAGAGTGATACCTCCATGGCGCGAAGGAGATTTGCAGAAGGTTGACAAGCGCATGCGGAAGGTGCAAAGGTTTGCAGACGTATCACCCGGCCACGTTAAGGTCCGTTATTAGAAATGAAGGAACTATAGTCGTGTTGTATATTTACAACAACGAACTTTAAGGGACACTGGGGGGGGGGGGGGGGGGGTTTGATGTCAGCAGCAACAGTCGGTATTTTCAAAGCATTCATTACAGATCACACAACTGTAAATAAACACGGATTGACACATTGACTGCAACTAAACAACAGATTTCTGTCTGGGATTTCTAAATCGTTGGTAGTTCGCAATAATTTACACTGAGAAAAAAGTGTACCTGAAATAATCACAAGAAATAAAGTTTCGTCTTTATGAAAAGTTAGCTAAATTATACAATTAAAGCCAAACAAGCGAGTATCTCCTGGTGTATTGAATCGCCTTACAATTTACAAACTGCGACAGACATTCTCAAAACCAAATTAAAATCACATCATTGTCCTTATCCATCGCGAGTTTTTTTTTCACTGGAAGTCACGTTACCGTCTGGTGTCTCGAAGCTAATGCCAAGAAATGAGAGGTGGGACTGTTTTTTTTTTAAGATTGCTCGCTGCTCGCCGCCGAACAGTGGAGCTGAACGCAGACTATGGTCGTCTCGTGACCCAGCGAGTGTCTGTCGGGACTCCGGGGAACTGGCGACCAGCGAGGGGTGGTGCCGGGTCGTGCTGGTGGACGGTAGCGGTACCCCAACCCGCGACGGGTATCCATCCCTCCCGACGTCTCTCCTCGGGCTCGCAGCTGCTCGAACCCTCGCTCGAGTGCTGCTCTCTGGCGAGAAGCGACTCATGGGTGGAGGGGCGAGTCTCCCAACACCCGTCACCGGCGTCGTCCGCGCCGACCATCGTCCCGAGACGCCCTCCTCTGCGTCGCTCCACCCCGCGTCGTGGCTCCTGGTGTCCCGAGCGTCAGGCGGTCTGTACTGGCGGTCCCGTGTGCTGCTCCGGCGGTCACGGTCCAAACTACCGAGAATATTCTGGGAAGCCTTCATTTCACAGACGAGAGAGCCACACCCGAAGATCCCCCAAGTTCATGCTCGGTTTTTTTTTCTTCGTTCTATCTCATTGTATAAACCGGTGTGGCATTCAATTTTGCGGTCGATTAGGATAGGTTAGCTACATTATAAATACTTTAAAACATTGTGGATGGTTGGTTATATTAGGTAAGTATAGCTACATTAAAAATACTGTAAAATCAATTTATGGTTTCTTAGCAAATAACGTTTTAATATGTAGCTATCCAGGGCTAGGAAACCGTTTACATGATTTCACAGTATCTTTAATGTAGCTATCCTAACCACATCAACCGTCCACAATGTTTTAAAGTATTTATAATGTAGCTTTGACCATTAGTATAGAGCCTTCGTAATTTTTATAAACATGTTAGATACAAAACGATTCAATATTCTAAAAATCAATCAGAAATAGCATAATTCCTTACCTAAAAATTACAAGTTTCGTAAAATTGCAAGGGAATATGGGGCGTACCGAGAATATTTGCGGAAGACAAAGATTTCCTAGATTTTATACGGTATGAAAAATATACAAATCTATGAAGTACGTTTCTTCAATTAGGTATTTTCCTCTAAAAACAATTACAAATAAATACCGTTGCCTTGTTTATGGTCTTTCCTTTTATCAACACCGCCATATTTATTTACAATGAACAAAAAAAATGGTTGTCTGTAAATTCGGTTTACGGACGATAGTTTAACGTGACGTCATAACAAAACATTGATGAAATGATTGCATACTTCTATGAATAAAATTGAATCATTTTTATTTTAATAATAAAAGAATAAATACTTGAAATTATACTAGTAATCAGATTTTTAAAATGCAAGAATAATTAACCTTTATTGCCGAAATAGTTGTTGTAATAAGCAATGAAAACTACATTAACTTTTCACTTCACTTTATAAACAGTCAACGAAACAGTTCACGTGTAGATGACTTGTGAATTATTTTAAAAACTGGCCTTTAGCTATAAAGTGTAAAATATAATTATGAACAAGTTTTCATATAAATAAGCTGTAATCAAATATCTATCATCAATTATATGAATCACCATATTTTTTTAGTCAATTGTAATATAACCTATTATTACTGCACTCTACAACAGCGTAACGGAACACAGCGTAACGGAACAATGATCGTAACGGGATTTAGCGTAACGGAACTATGTGCGTAACGGGACACTTTTTCGTGCGTGCAGCCGGCGTTCATCGATTTTTTTTTTTTTTTTTTTTCCTAACCTAACTAAAACTAAGTGTATTTTGGAGGGGTCCGGGTTAGGGAGGGACCTAGGTGCGTCTCAGGCCGAAGCCTATACGCCTAGTCATGCTGGGATTAGCCATGCAAGGAGAGGGTCGCATGCATCATGTGCTAGGAGGGGATTGGCCAGCCATGGCAGCGATTGGCGCCATGACTAACTCCCCTCACTCTTAAATCTAGACTATAACTAGAGATAGGTTGGGCCCAGGTAAAACCTGCATAGACACAGGGAAAACCCTGGGCACATTCATGCGGGATGCAAATTGGCATGCATTACGTGTAGGAGTTTGCAGGAGACAGAGGATGGTCTGGATGAAGTGTTGGACAGAGTAGAAAAGAGTCTACCATGCGGGGGTTGGGAACTTGGACTCGTAGTCCGCTTTGCTTTTTATCCAGGACTGGATTTAGTGACCAGGGACGCAAGCGCCCCTGGTGGTGAGTGATTGCACTGACCACTCACTCCGCCGCCAGTCAGCACCTAAAAAAACTAAGAAACTAAAACAGAATTTATTAGACGTTGTCACGTCAAAAACCGAAGATGCACGATCGGGCGTTTGGTTCTCTCGTCTGTGAAAAGAAGGCTTCCCTTGCAACGTATTCGCTCGCGCGGTACGTTTACTGACTCTGAGTCAGGCGGATCGTTCGGCGAGTTTCAGCCTGTCTCGCGCTTAGATCGCAGCGCAGAGAAAATGGTGGCCATTTTTGCCAGATCAGCACTACCCGGCTTGTCAACATACAATATCTTATTTTTTAAACCTTATTTATTTAAAATTAATTTTCTTTTACACGCTTTCTTAATTTGACTATTTGTCGATATTTCTAAGTCCCTAAATTAGTGTCTATTGATATTATTTTTTTTAGATTTGGTAATTATGACAAAATATTATTGCAATACTAGAAACCAAATATTATTTTACAGGAGAACGTATTAGAACCAGTTGGTTACCATTAAAAACAAGTTATTCCATAAAATTATGTGCTACGCTAGAAATAACGAGAAAATTTTTTTTGGCAAAAACGGTTGAAACCAAGATGGAATTTTTCAATTACGACTCCTTATAAATAAAAATTCAATATTATACTTTTGATAAAAAACAAAAAAAAAATGTATTTACAAAACAATTCTCCTTTCAAATTTCACTTAAAGTTTGTGCTCTATCGCGCATATACATGGTAAGTCTGAATTCGACCGACAACGTCGGCTGCTGGTTTATCGCGACATTCGGACGGACGGACGGACAGGTGGACAAAGGTGCCAACACAACTTTACATTTTAATAGATACGGAATACTATAAACCTGATGTGTTTGGGCAGATGTTTTTATTTCAGAACCTGCATTGTAATAATTAAAGAGTTTACGTTCAGTATAAAAGTTTCCAGACTTAATGACTATTTAAATCCACACTGCAAGCTCTTTTTTTAAGTCGAATTTATTTACCTGACAAAAATCTTTAAATAAACTAAAATTACAATTTTATAACTATTTTTCTAATTAGTTGTGATCATAACGTGCATCGTACATTGTATTGGGTTAACATTAGATTACAAATTTAAAAAAATTAATTGCTGAAAACATAAATTAATTTTCGAATAATAAGATTAAAAATATTACAGAATTAAAAAAATATATATATTTTAATATATGACATTTTTGTTTTATCTTGGTTCTGAAACGCACCTGAAATCATTTTGAGGAAATTAGCAAACCATAGAGAAAATTCCCGCTGAATCTCTTTTAATACATAAATTCAAATTGCTAACAACGGTATGTAATATCCGAAATAGTTTGAAATTTAAAAGCAAAATTTAATTTTTGATCTTAAACCATCCAATCTAGTGTCAGTCTCATAAACAACTGATTTACATTTTTTTATTTCTATGGAAAAAAACAATTGTTTTGAAAATAAATTTTTGGTACAAATATGTTGATGAAAGTAATTTTTGTTAAAGATTATATTTAGAATTTACGACTGAGTAAAAAAATAATAACACTTCATTGTAATATTTTTGCATTATAGCGTCAAACTAGAATGATTGCGAGTGCAGAGTAATTTGTGCAATCACGAGGAAATTTTTACCCTTTTCTTGCCTCAAATAAAGCTAAATGAAAAATTGCTCTCACTTTAAACGCCCGCGGTTAAAACCTCGCCACAGCCTCGGGGAATTTAATTACTTTGCGGCGAGATTTCCAGTGCCAGCTTAAGCCACCAACATCGCCTTGTTCCTAATTTTCCGTGGTCGGTCGGCCCATTACCCGTTAATTTGCCGCGCTGTTTACAAACCCGCGAAACAGAAGGCGAGCGGAAGTATTTTGGTTGGCGTGTTTGGGGGGGAAGGGGGTTGGGTTGGGGCATGAAGCGATGCTGCGAAACACGGGAAGCACAGCTCTGTAGTGGTCTGCGGTGAGCCAGCGGTGAGACTACACATAGACCAAGAGCACACAGCAACGTGCTACATTTATTGAGCCATTTAAAAATTGGGCTTCTATAGCTCTACTATATATATATATAGTGTATGTATAGTACCTATATACTATATATATGTGTATATATAGGTACTATATAAAGTAAATATACTATATATATGGTGGAACTATATATATAAATTACTTTTTGACGTGATAACGTCTCATAAATCGATGAACGCCGGCTGCACGCACGAAAAACATGACTCATTGTCACGTTCCGCCTGAGCCGAGCGTGCAAGAACCGGCCAACCACCGTGCGAGAAAATCTTCTACAATATCAAAAAGTTTAAGGCGGGCTTTTTAAAATTGCAATTTAAAAAATGTGATTAATTTGTCCAATTTCGTCATTTCAAGTTAACAATTATTGATTTGATTTCAGTTTATTTCTATAACTAATTGTTCATGATTATATTTAAACAAATAATTTTAATTAAATTTGCAAAAACTATAAATAATATTTGAAAATTAAATGTATGCAAATTTTCATCAATGTTTTCTTATGACACAATCATGTAAAATGATCGTCCATAAACCGACTTTACAGACAACCCCATTTTTTTAATTTTTGCTTTATCTACTTTGCCTGGAATTTTTTTTACAATATTTATAAAAATATGAATATAATAAAACCAAAACATATACAACTTAGATTACATTAGTAAAAACAATTATCAAGAACATAAATTATCCTTTCAAAGTCTACAGAAAGATATGAAATTTAAAAAAATCCCTTTCGGCAGAGCCTACAGGCGTAGATAGATTCCGAAGTAGTATGGAAATGTTCTGGAAATATCTGGAAGATTTAAAAAATGTAATGTATATAACATCCTATGTGTTCTCCGATATTCTAAAATAACCCGTAAAAACTTTTTTCATGTTCCGTGCAGTGACAATGTTTTGAATTCTTGTTTTTTTTTTTAATACAATGCATCCAACATTGAATAGCTTATTAACGATTATTCATATTAACCATAATAAAGCATTTGTGAATATTTTGAACTTCATTTTTTTTATTCCTTTCATTAAAGAGTGGGCGTAAAATAAATTGCTTTGGACCAAAACTTAGGATAATATAAAGATGGTTTAAAATAAATTTGAACGAATTTTATAGTAGGAAAGAATTTTGAATTATCATTTTTTAAATATTTTTTTAGTTTAAATCCCATCCGTTCTTACTGTAAATGTTCGTCTCATCAAAAATTGTTTCAGCCATGGTTTTAAATAATGTTTGGGTTTTTTAGAATAAATTATAACATATTTGATGGCATACATACTAAAAAAGTTATTTTCTTTTTCTTGGCTCAACCCTTGTTATTTTTACCCCTCGCAGTAAATTGTTGCTTACATAAAAATTTACATTAGACAAAAAGTTAGACAAAAGTTAGTAGCCTAAGTTTAAAATAAATAACGGAATCAATAGTGTACACACATGGTACGGAAGTTGTATTTGCATTTTCATTCTAACCCCTGGTTTTTTCAATCCCTTGGAGTAATGGTTCGCTTCATTAAAAATTGTTTCAGACCGAAGTTCTAGATAATTTCTAGAAGATATATGATCAATTGTTATAGATTAAATAGTTTACCTAATAAAGGAGTTATTTCCACCCTTTGCAACAAGGGCGATTGTATAAAAAATTGTTTCGGACAAAAGTTTTAGATAATATTTATATGGTCTACAAACATATACAACATATTTAATTGTTAGCCTACTAAGTGAGTTATGAATTTTTTTATCATTCACCCCGGTTTCTTTACACCTTTTGCAGTACTGGTTGGTAGTATAAAAATTATTTCAGACGAAAGTTATACATAATATTTTAAGGTTTTACAATGTATACGAAAGGAATCAATGGTGTAAATGTTACAGAAATTATATATTTTTTTTTATTTCCACCCCTATGGTTTTCAACCTCTTGCAGAAATGTTTAGTCTTATAAAAATTTGTTTAAGAAAAATGTTTTAGATTAAAATCATAATACTTACAAACAGTTCGAAAGGATTTGATGATGTGATTAATAAAAGAGTTATAAATGTTAATACCTGTTTATTTCACAATTTGCAGTAATGTTTGGTTGTATCAAAAAATGTGTTTGACAAATTAGATAATATTTTGTTTCTGTTAACAAACAATTAAAACGCATTTAATAGCGTTCCTACTAAGGGAGTGACTATTTAATTTCCTTCGATCCTTGTTTTGTGCACCTCTTGCTATAATCGTTTGTCGTATTAAAATTTATTTTCGAACAAAAGTTCCAGTTTATATTTTAAGGTTTTACAATAAAAAAGAAAATATTTAATAGTGTACATGGTTATAAATTAATATTTTGTTTAATTTTACCCATATTTTTTTCATTCCTTTGCAGCAATGGTTCGTTTGATAAAAAAATTGTTTCAAACAAATGTTTAAGTTAAAAATTATAGAATCACAAAAAATTTGGAACGGATTTGATAGTGTGCTTATCAAGGGAGTTATGTTGTTTTTTTTTTGGTCCTCTAACCTTTGGTTTTTTCACCACTTGGAGTTATGGTTGGTCGTACAAAATATTTTTTGGTATTACTCCTACGAGTTTTAATACGTTCAAACGGATGCGATATTTGTCATATTATGGGAGTTATAGAAATTTCCCTGTTTTTCAAAAAACTTCCCCATTTCTACCCATTTGGTGAAATTTTGCTCATTAACGAACTGGACTGAGGTTTTCCACTAATATATTTTATATATCTGTGTGTTCGTAATTTGTGCAAAATTGTGACAGTTATCGCTTCCACAATATATATATATATATATATATATATATATATATATATATATATATATATATATATATGAAGTCACACTATGGTAACGCCTACAAATTTCATCGAAATCTATCTAATACTAACACACTCGCAAATAAACTTTTTCAAGCACATTCAGTCCAACACAACAATAATAAACTGTTCATTTGTTTCTAATTTACTGGAATTTTCATACACATAAGTGATTCAAGAGTTACCAGCAAATTTTCTTCCTGTTCTGAGCCTGAAAATATTTCAACGATTGAAAATAAAAATTTTCCGTCTGAGAATTGAACCCGGTACCTTTAATCGAACAGCCAAGAGTTGTAAGCACACGCAGCTTTTGCTGTTTTTTTAAATTTATTTATTGGTCGTTATTTACAAAGTATCATAATTTATTGTCAGCCTTACGTGAGGGGTATTTCCTCTGATGCAGACCGCTACACCGCTACTCTAGACCGCTTGACTGGCACGCCAGAAGACCGACCACAACGAGTTTAGTTTCCCGTGGCTTCCTGGAATAACTCCAGGCAAATGCTGGGACAGTTCCTCGCTATAGGCCATGGCCAATAACACCTCCACTTTCCCTGACTTGGTCGTGTGTGTTGGTCTCTCAAACCTCGAGGACGATAATGTTGTTTCTCTCATGTAACTTGTCTCTGATTTGACATTTCACAACAAAAAAAATTGTCAATGGTCTTTGTAACTTCCTGCACAGTGGCGGGTACAGAAATTGTTTTTTTTTTGGAAGGAATCAAAAATAATAATATAAAATATGTTTTTTTTTTTATTCAAACACATCAATAACAAGGGGTTTGAACAGTTACATAATCATTCTCAACACGCATCACTGACTTTTGTGGTTTGTGGATTTAGGTGTTTTAACAGCTCACCATCTATCACCCAAAATAACATACTGTTTTCACCGAGATCTCGTTCCCCCCCCCCCCACCCCTCATAAATACAAAGGGGTACACAAATATATGTGGAGAATAAAGGTGTCCCTAACCCAAGTTATTCTAATGAAACAATTTAGCTGCAGAGACAATATTCGCGTTGGTTATAGAACTTCGGTCAATTTAACACAATTCAGACTCAGTGTTCTATCTCAAATACTTTCTCTATCCTTTACAATTAAAACTGTTGTGGAGCTCCGATGTCAAAGGTGTTTACCATCCTGGGGAAGCACTTTAGACCAGTGGTTCCCACCCAACCTTTTTCAGCTGGCGACCCACCTTTCCTTGTAGGAATATACTTCCACGGTCCATCGGTCCATGGTGGAGTTAAAATCTTATTTGTATCGTATCCCTTCCTTATAAATATATCATTTACCATCAAATTTTACCTATATATGCTATTTTGAAGATACCGATTGATTATTGATAAACGATTTGTGTTCTGATTTGAGAATGGTTGACAAAATATAAGCACTTTGTAGCAAAATAGTTACTTATTTAACAATTCGATTTGTTTCGATTTTTTCTTATCTTTTCTGATGGTTTATTCGGTGGTTTCTGATAGTTTTAGGATCGAGTCGCGACCCACCTGTAACCCTTCCGCGACCCACTAGTAGGTCGCGACCCACCGGTTGGGAACCGCTGCTTTAGATCACGAGTTGTGCATGTGTTTTCAACTTAGTTAATAATAATTAATCTGCAGATTAGGTTTGTCGGTCGAATTCAGACCCATTCGGTGTACCAGCCTCATAAACACCCTGAATGAAGGGGAGAGACCAGATGACCCAGCAGGGACTTCAACTTGTCGGCCACATGAAGGGCTGCCCGAATCAGAGCCCCCACATGGCCGGTGCTACCGTTGCTACGGCAACGGGGCCCGCGAGTCAAGAAGGGGGGGGGGGTTCTGAGTCTAGGGGCCCCGCGAAGGAAATAAGAAACAAATTAAAACAAAAAAGGAAATAATTTTAAAATAAATCATAGAAAATAATTAAACAATCAGGCCTAATTTTAGTTACCGATGAAATATCACAGAGTAATATGATTCGGAATATGCTGTGCGTACAGAACGTGTTTGAATCTACAACTGTGAGTAACAAAACCACCGACATCCGACGTGACACCATGACACACTCATTTATTTGCCATTATTCAACATAAATTTACGTTGACAATCTAAACACTGACTTAAATCTAGTACAATTTGTGTTTGAAAAAAAAAAAATTGTGATTAAGGTTAAGAATTAATACAACTAAAACAGTATACATAGAAGCCAAATTTTTTTAAAAATATTTTTAGTATAAAAAAATGGGAGGGGGGGATTATCATGACCTCTAGCAACGGGGCCCACAGAATGATGTGGGGGGCCTGGCCCGAATAGGAAAAGGATGCTTTCCTATTCTTCTTCATCACATGCCCTCTCCCAGGGCCAGTCCGCATCAGTGGCAGATGAGTCCATCACGGTGGCGTGATAGCCTCGCCGAGCCTGTAGGGGAGGGGAGCGAGGGGAGAGCAGCGACACTCTCCAAGAGAGACGGCTGATTGGTGGCCCGCCAGACAGCGCCCCGCCCGCCTGCAAGCCTGACGCACTTCGCTCAGCTCTCGCTGCAATCTTCACGCCGAACCTCGCACGGCCGTGTCTTCGGCAAAATCATAAACGTTTAACTTATATTGATGAGCCTGGGAATTACGTTGAGTCCACGGTTTTCTCCCTGCAGGCCTTTCCATGCGGCTTAAACCAATATTTTATCGAACTAGCTCATTCATTATGTTCATGTTGTATTTGTTTTAATATACTGTATAAATTTTGTTTTGCCATATAAAAACAAATATGTTGATCAGATATACTTATAGACATTTCTCTCGGTGTGCCTTTTAATTATATGAATGCAGTTTTCGCTAAAATTAAAAAAAAATTAAAACAAATAAAAAAACAGACTAACTGTGTGTTAAAACGTTTTTAGCATTGTCTGTGTTTCCTGGGTGGCTGGGTTTATTTCAAGCACAGGTCTACTGTCGTCACACTAATCACAGCCACCCAGTGCGGAAACAAACGCGTCCTGAATGGCCCGGCCAAATAGGGCAATGACCTCTCTTGCAGATGGCCGCCAGTTACAAGGGCACAATCGCTATCGCAGGCATAATTAATGCAGACTGTTAGATATTTTTCGCAAAAAAATGCATGATTTTTAGACGGTATTTGAAAACTTCGTTATTGAAGTATTTGCTTGTTGCGGATCTGGCGCAGCTCACGAGCCTGGCCTGCACATTCACGTACGGCGGAGATATTACACTGTAATTTCTTTTTAAAAATGAAACAGGAACATTTATGTAAAAATACAAATATTTGTAAATTTGTATAACTGTATTACTAAAAAATAATGTTCACAGTAATAATGGGTTCGGGTTATTGCCTAGGCATTTATGCTTTGTGTTGTCTCAGTACCTACAATAGTTGAAGTTATCTGTAAACCATTCCCTGAATAGCTGCCAGTGTCAACTGCGAACATAATAAGCATTATGTAACAAAAACAGGCATATTGTTGAATATTCGATTATTTTTTCAATGATTTGAAAAAGATGCTTGAATGAAACACCAATCTACACATGCATGTTTGTTTGTTTGTCTCATATGCGTTCCTATACTATTCATCCGAGTGGGATGAAAATTTTGTGAGTTGCTATGCACATGCCTGCAATGGTTTCTGAATTATTACAACTATTTCACAATAGGTGGCGAGCGAATCGTTTCAGCAAATGTGTGTATTTCATATAATTTAGCGGCAGTTAGTGTGTTTTCGGTGTATGAGTGCGCACGCATTGCCGAATTGAATTAAATAGTAAAGATAGATAGTGGGATAGAGTACCAGAGAAAGATAGAGAGATAAAGTGAGTTAGAGAGATAAAGAGATATAAATATAAAATATAGCGAGCGATAAAGAAATTTAGAGAGCCATAGAGAGATATAGCTTATATAAAAATGTATATATAGATAGAAAAAAATAAAGAGAGACAAAGAGAGAAAGATATTTAGGCACATAGAGTATACATAGAAAGATAGAGAATTAGAGGGAGGGAAACAGAGATGCATTGTACATGTGTAACTACTTCAAACAAATTACAAAAAAAAAAAAAAAAAAAAGAAGTAGAAAGAGGCATTGTAATGCATGCCGGGCATTAGCTAATTGAAATATAAAATAATTCGCCAATTTTCTTAAGAAATACTCAGTATTATCTCGAAAAACGTATTTCGTATATGAAACAGATAACCGCAGCCATGTTGTACAAAGTTAAAATATTTTTATTGTAGTATTACAACCATTCCTTGGTCTTTTGTAAAAGTACAGAAAATGGTTTTCCGAGTCCCCTGTGGGCAGCGGGTGTCGGAGCCCGCCAGGGGGAGAGCCGGCCCAGATGCAGATGTCGGGCAGTGGAAGAGGGGGGCGGTCAGCGCTGATGGAAGTGACCTCCACTGCGCGCGACCTCCCGGGAGCAGGGCTGCCCCACTGTCGCCAGCTGAGGTCACCGCCGAGTGCGAGCTGCTCTGGGGTCCCAGTGCTCACTCTAGAGTCGGAGTAGCTCTACCTGCCAGCGATACACTCCCTGACACTACAAGTTCGTTTAGATACCGATAAACAATGCGCCTGGAAGAATCGTCAAAAAGTGTCGAAATTAAGAGATAACAAATGTTTTAACAACACCAGATCAATGAATCATTGTTAAAACTTTATTGCAGCGAAAACGATTTGCTATCAAGGTTGGGAAAAGGGAGTTGGGGCTGTCCTTATGATTTTGACTTCAATCATTTACCGTGACTATAAGATTGCACACACCATGTGTCTAGAGGCTGGACTTCCTGCAGACGATGGACGATTTCAGCATACCATCTGTTTCAAATGAAAATGTTACAATAAAAGATTACCTACGGGCTCTATTCCCAGTGGAGTTAGCACCGGATTTATCGTCAATGTGGGAAAACCTGCCAGGACTTTGGCGTGATTCGGTGGGGTTTCCTCGGGGTACTTTCATATTCCACACACCCAGTCTCTCCTCATTCCTACGGCTCTGATCTTCTCTAAAGACCCTGATATTGACGTGACGGCATAATCAATTCATACTTTAATGCCTTTCTATTCAAACAACGCCATTTCATCGTACATAGCCAACGCCACATACATTCCTGCTGACAATGGCGTTCCCGGACAGTTTTCTACTGATGATTGCAGTTCTGGATAAACGTTCAGGTGGTCCCAGCCAATGGCCAAGTACGATTGAACCAAGCTGGAGTCAAGCGCGTCGTGACGAGCCGTCGAGCCTGCAGCAAGCTTGTAGTGGCAAGCATGTAAGCCTGCAGCAAGCTTGTAGTGGCAAGCATGTAAGCCTGCAGCAAGCTTGTAGTGGCAAGCATGTAAGCCTGGAGCAAGTTTTTTGCAAGCTAACAAGTCTCGGCGTGTCAAGCCAGCCGCATTCTCGGCCACGGCATCTAGGCGCAGAGAGAAGGCCACATTCAAGTCCTCGGCAAGCTTGTGGAAAACAAGACCGAGCTTTAGCGGTCTGGTCTTTCCACGTGGACACAGCGACGTCTCGTGGACCGTGTCACGTGTGAAGCGGACAGTAATGTGACCAGGCCTGAAGCGCCCCCCCCCCCCCTCCGTTTTCCTTCGCACCCCGGGCACACACGCGGTGTGTCGAACTTCAGAATGAAACCACGCAGTTTTTAAACTGCACTAGATATCACAGTTGTATCTGTTTACAAAAAAAAAGGGGGGGTGTTTGTCTGTAAAGTCGGTTTACGGACGATAATTTTACGTGATAACATCATAAGAAAACATTGTCCGAGACATACAAATTTATGGTCTCGAGAACTGAACTGTGTTACTCTCATACAATTTTTGACGTTAGAGAGGTTAACACTTAAATTGAGATGCTAAAGTAATTATAAACATAACCTTCCATTATAAAATTAACTAATTAAGTCCGGGCTCGAGAGAGAATGCCTCGCCCACCGCGCTCGCAGTAGAATAATCTCGCCCAGCGTGCGACAGCAAATATTATCATTAATTAATTAATTAATTGGTGAGAAACACGCTGGTCAAGTGATGCCAGTGAACCTGGACGTGGAGTGTACCTAAGTTTTTAATTGCGTGAAACTACATAGTTTACGGTAGTGGCATCTGTCGGCGTGGAGTGACAAAACAGCTTGAAAGCAATGCAATAAATTGTCTCGCGCTTCGCCAAAGCTATTTGGCAGGAGTTTCAAACCCTCCTCCCCCTCAAACCCATTGTCCTGTCACGATATTTGGCAACAGTCACGCCGGGATCACCGGCCCGTGGCGATGACTGGAGATCCCAGTCAGTCTCCAAGAAGATAAAACGTTCACCATGCGTCACCCCCCCCCCCCAAAAAAAATCCATGATCGTGGTGATACCTGAACCATCCCGCGCACACTCGTGGTTCTTCAGTTGTGGGGTGGGCCATAGTCACGTGACTATGAGCTATTAGAAATTAAAAAATAATGAGGCGTTACATTTGGTTTCAACGATCAATCTTAACTGTGGTTTTCTTGATAGAGTAAAGAAATCAACGCCAAAATATGTCATGTCTGTCACTTGATTTGATTCTGGAAAGTTTGCAACGTTACTTCAATAAATACATTTTTTTTTTAAATAAGCAGAAACATACTTATTCTTGAAGAATAATTATTATTTAATAAGATTATTTCTAGATTGAATTATTTTCGCTCCATGTTTTCTTTTGGGGCATTATAGCCATGTTCACTTACAAGAATGTTTATTTTCTCTGTTGATAATTATATTTAATAAAATATGTTGCAAATTAAACATTTTCAGGCTAGATGATGTAAACATTTTACACGCGCATGGCTTGCCAATTCCTTCAACAAACTCGCACTTAGACAAATCCGCTAAAATAAAACTTTATAAGCAGCCGTTATCACTGTTTGCGTTGGTTAAAGTAGTCAAATATTACACAATATTCGAACTGCGATCAAATAAAAATTCCTTCAAAGCACAATTGGAAGCTGATACGCAGCAATTCTCGCTTGTATGTCCACAGTCCTTAGAGGCTGTGATCGCTAGCGCTGGCGAGGTTCGGTGGTTCGATCCTAACAGCCCGGCATGGCTCATATTCATGAGCAACGAGTTTGTACGCAGGCGGTTCGCAGCCCAACAGACCGCATGACTCATGTTAATGAACTTTAAGTCAGTACCCAGAAGTTTGCTTCGCCTTAAGCGTCTATGAACAACCATGTAGCATGAAGCCTTATTAAGTCAATAAATGTAATCCTCAAGTCAATTTTGCTACGTTACGTTCCTGACTACCGCTTTAAAAAAACTTTTTAAAAAAGGTGTTTTTAGCAGAGTACGTGCAAAAAATTTTTTCAGGTTTAAAGTAACAAAAATCCTTGAATTTTTCTCTCTTGAAACCCCCTTCAAATATATTTTGGCCTTTTTAATATCAACGTGTAATTCATATCCGTATCACTTACTGTATAAAATAAAATTTAAAAATTTTTTTTGCGCCCATTATTAACAATGTCGGTAATTTATATATTTATACACATGTCACGCACTTTCGGTTACCAAAGATGCATTTTTTTATTTGCCGATTTTAAGAACGTATACTACTTTAGGCGTAAAATATAAAAGTGGTTAGTCAGTAATTCATAGAACTTGAGAAACCATCACATAATATGCTATTAGATTACAGCAATCACAAAAAAAACACATTTAATTTAAGATAATTCTCATTCCAGAATGATACATAGTACACACAAATTATCGATACAAAATATTCTAAAGAACCTGGGTTTAAATCTTATACCGGAAATTTTAGCGTAAAAAAAAGTATATTCACTCGTCACTGTGATAGTCGGTCGATCTTTTTTGTGTGACAAAATACCGTCAGATTTGAATCGCTAATAACTGCGAGACTATCAATGCGACGACAATAGTTGAGCATACAGGGGATAGATTTATATCTATCTGTACGTATTTTTTGAGCAGTATTTGTTTTGCCTGTGACGTCATCGTACCAGTGTAGGCTCATGCCCGTGATTGTCACGAATTAGCTTTGTGTAAAGTTATAAGTTGGTTTAGCGTGGAAACGCATTCAGCCAGGACATTAAAGCGGGTGTTATTGTGAACAGCTTCAAGAGCACTACTAGCACCCAAAGTGAGATAATGGAAATATTCGCTTTAGTGTAAGTGAAGACCGGTACTAAATTAAAAATTACAAAATAATTAAAGGTGACGTCTCATATGACTCATAAAAATGCTCGGAATCATATAAAACGCAAGTCAGAGGAAAGCGCGCGCCGAAAGGAATCAAAAAAGCCTAAAACGTCCAGTCCCGAGTGAATGTGAGAACAACGGCAGCGTAGAAAAAAAAATTTAAAAAAAAACTGATGATGCGTCAACAATGGTTGACTCTGTGTCAACAATTGTATTAAAGAGATTGATAGTTAAATGGAATATTTTTATGATACACTTGTTATGTTCTTATCCCAAAGTTTTCACGAGAAAATCTATAGCGCGTATCCGAACTGCGCCTTTCTCAGTTTCTTTTTATTATGATTTTCCTTAGCTCTCCGGAAAAATAAACTGAGTCTTAAGAAACCAACTCTTCATTATTCCACGTGCCCTCCAAACCTGTTTACAACGTACGGGAGTCGTAGTCTGGCGTTGTTTACCAAGAGAAACACTTTGTTTATTCAGAGTGCATTGTTGAAAAGCCCGTAAAGTAATTGTAATTTCTAAAAATTTATTTAAATAATATTATAGATGAGCTGGGTACACCTCAAAATGCGTGTAGCGTTAAGGTTTATTCTAACACGCGGCAGATGAATACGCATTGGCCGTAAATGCAAGCTAAACTGAGATTCTCCATTGTTGAACATTGAACTAAGAACCTGCCCAGCTATGTTTTGTTTTAATTTACTCGACCCACCAGTAAGTATTTCAGGCAGAAAAGAAATAACGAAAGGCATGCTCTCCTCTTTAGCCATATGACCTATGAACATCGTTTGCGTAACTTGCGATTAGTTTTTGCATGAGTGAAGAGTAATAAGGTTGTCTTTCCCACTCTGATGGAATGTGATTTCGTCTTTGTGAAGCCCGGCTGCAAACATTCGTCGAAATTCAAAGGGAGCAAAAAAAAAAAAAAATCTAACTGTCAGCAAGCTATTTTTGGCTTTCTCTTTGAAGAACTGAAAACAAGTCTAAAAGCAAATTCCCTTGCGTTTGTAGTTAACGTTAATCATTCAAGCCACTTGTAATTTCAAACTCATTCTGCTTACGTTTGCAATCTTTATGGAATCTCTTTTCATGGTCGCTTCACAGCCTAACGTTAGCTCGTCTTTGCAGCCTCTTAAACTGGAGCTTTATTTATCTTATGGCTCGAAGCTTGTCGGTTTTTTTTACGCGTGTACAAGCAACAGCACTCTCTCTTACCCCGAAACACTCTTAAATACCATTCACTCCAGACCCCCCTGTGAGGCGCTCAACCTAGCTCATCGCACGAAGGCGAGCGGTTTACTACGGCAACCTGACATCACGTTTCAAAGACAGCATATGTTAAATTATTATATAAACATTT
Organism: Bacillus rossius redtenbacheri; assembly: GCF_032445375.1. Classification (NCBI taxonomy): domain Eukaryota; kingdom Metazoa; phylum Arthropoda; class Insecta; order Phasmatodea; family Bacillidae; genus Bacillus; species Bacillus rossius. Next base: position 24,775,065 of record NC_086335.1, on the reverse strand, counting down.
TGAATTTACTTCAGAATAAAATTTAAGACTTGATTAACTTCACAAATAAAAACTTCTATTCCTAAAGATTGCTTGTTTAACAAGTATTTTTATATACTAAAAAAAATATATTTTCCAAACTAACATTTTGACTGAAAAGTATTTAAATGTTAAGTAAATTTCAAGTTTAAATATGTTTTATACATGGAAAAATCACTTAGTCTAGTAAACTGGTAGTCAGTGACGTGAAACGAAAATATCCAGACGATCCAGATATGATTCAACGCACATATTGCCGTCGGAGATCAGGAAAGGTTGAAATTCCTGTCCAAGGCAATCACCTGGAAAATGTTATGAGCATAGTGTATATTTTTGTATAAGCTGTATAACGACCCCTATGTTACGCTAGAGAGTTTGAAATGTGATGGCTCTATCGTTTCCCACAGCACCAACTTACCAAAATGGATGAACTTATTTTAAAACGCTAAAAATATTCAGTGCATCGGCCGGGAATCGAACCCGAGCCGCCCGCGTGGCAGGGGAACCACCTTTTTTTATTTTCTTAAAAAAAAAAGGTTTGGTTGGCTGGTGGTATTCATCACCAACCAGCCAAACATCCACCCTTTAATTGATTATTGTTCCTTATATAGTTCGACAGTTTTGTGCAACAGTTTTATTGACTTTGACAAATCGATGACACGTTTTCAAATTTACACCCATGCCTTGCACGGGACTCGAACCCTGAACCCCTCGCACAGTATGCCAGCGTGCACCCGGCTACGCTACGGAGTTTGACAATTATACGTTTATCAAAATATTTTATTCTGTTTGTGTGTTTGAGCTAGAAATTACTGGGCCAATTTTCATGAAACTTTTTGTTTAAAAGTTTACTTGTTGACTTAAAATTTGGTGTACATTTTATCTCGCTACGGTGACAATTCGGACAATTCAAGAGTTTTTATTTGCATATAGTATCCTTTACATTGTTTTGTACAATACTTATTGACATGCCAGCACTCAGTGCTCTTTTGCCAAAATTTACATTTGTTACGTTATATTTATATTAAATGTATGGAAAAAAAATAAAAGTACAATTTATTAGAAGGAAAATTTAAAAAACCGTCTTGCAGTGTCCTGTGAGATTGTTAGCCCAATGTCTTTTTCAGCGCTATATTTAATAATAATATATTTACACTTACATCATTTCATTGTGTTTTAGTCACATTTGTACTTAACTTTAAATTACACTATACAAAATAATTATTTTACATATTAGATGAGAATTTACAATATTTGGCTATTTGGGTAACGACTGTGAACTATTTACAACATAATATGAACACTCACTTGGAGCACTAACGGCACTATGGTTGGTGTTTATCTCTCTACGCGCACTGGCACTGTGGGTGGTGTCCATTGCTGGCGGGTTTCAGCCCGGCGGGGTGGTCTGCCTGGGGGATAGTCTGTTGTTAGTTTGTGGGGGTGTGGACGTGTAATGTCGTGGATTCCTATGTTTTGCATGAGTGTGGACGGGTGTTGTACTGCTTTGCGAAAGACGTTGTCTGCGTGTTGTATTACAAGTTCCCTGGGTGATGGCGTGTCTGCGAGGGAATGTAGCTGTATATTGGTTACGTATTTGTATTTCCCGAGTGTTGATCTGAGTAATTTGTTAAATAATGTTTTCATTGACGTGTCAACGTATAATAAATCGATGAACGACGGCTTCACGCACGAAAAAGTGTCCCGTTACGCATTTTTTCTGTTACTTTATGTCCCGTTACGCTCATTGGTCGGTTACGCTGTGTCCCGTTACGCTGTCAGCGAGTGCAGTAATAATAGGTTATGTTACAATTGACTAAAAATTATGGTGATTAATATAATTGATTATAAATATTTGATTATAGTTTATTTATATGAAAAATTGTTCATAATTATATTTAAACTTTATAGATAAATGCCAGTTTTTAAAATTAATTACAAGTCATCTACACGTGAACTTTTTCGTCGACTGTTTATAAAGTGAAGTGAAAAGTTAATGTCGTTTTAATTTCTTATTACAACAACAATTTCGGAAATAAAGATTAATTATTCTTGCATTTTAAAAATCTGATTACTAGTATAATTTCAAGTAATTATTCTTGTATTATTAAAATAAAAATGATTCAATTTTATTCATAAAAGTATGCAATCATTTCATCAATGTTTTTTTATGACGTTGTCACGTTAAACTATCGTCCGTAAACCGACTTAACAGACAACCAATTTTTTGGTGGAAGCGGATGTCGGGTACATGGGCGAAGATTACAGAGGAATGTAACAAGATAGGTAGGCCTACAATGTACGCCTTGGCTGGCAGGGGGCTGTGGGGGTGGAGAAGGGTGGAGAGCGAGTTATATGCGCGGTAGGCCCGGGCAGTGGCAGACGAGAAGTGCGGTGAGAAGCGCAGTGACGGTGACGGGAGCCGGAGATATTACATACAATCCACATTTTTGCATAGATAAATCCTATCCTTCTCCTTGGCGAGAACCCGTCCGCTTAGTGAAGCTCGCGGCGGCTAGCGAACTAACGGCGCTAATAACCGTTCAGTTTCAAATTTCCTCAATAGAGGGCGTTTACTTGAATGTTAAAAAGCTTATCGCTTGGTGCCTCTTTCACATAATTGTTTGTTCGAGCTTCGCACAAAAACTACTGGACTGATTTCTGTGAAACTAATTGTGTTTAAAAGCTTATGATTCGACTTTAAAACTTGTACATATTTTTTTCCCTCTAGAACACGAGAGCAGCTTGAAATAAATGAAATATTAGGTTGTGATTAAACAAACATGGCGACAAAGGTTTTTAAAATTTTAGGTTCTATAACGAATTACGAATCAGAAGATATCTTTCAACACACTTTTATTAGCTTCACTTGTATCTAACTATGTAATCAAATCTTGAAAGTCGATTTCAACCTACTTCTAATAATTGTCTTATAGATGTGAAAGTTTGCAAGTATATGTAATCCGGATGATAATACAATCCTTTTATGACTATAACCTTAAGAGAGAGGGTGGGTTGGTCATAGGGACAGAAATCCGCTACTTCCGAGCTATGGAGAACCCTAATACTACTTTGTGTAATAACAAAGCTTTTTGTCTATCCATGAGGCCGGGGCATGGTGGGAAATTCGCCATTGGTCGCCTTTCCCCCCTTCCCCCCCAAACCCAAATCCTGAGGTCAACATACAAATTTCGAACATTTCAAAGATATATTATCTTTCTATTTGGAGTGTTTCCGACCTAATAGGCCGTGGCACGATGTAAAATGAGCCCAGGGTTCGATCCCCCCCCCCTTTTTTTTTCCAAAAGGAGAGGTCATTTGCCAGCGATTTTTCGAAAGTCAGGAAAATTTAATTACGTCTTTTCTGAAGGCTCCTGACGAGGTCTTCGGCACCATTGGACCCTCTCAAGTGGGGGGGGGGGGGGGGGGGGGAACAACTGGGAACAACTGCCCCCAAAATTTTCGGGACTCCAAAAATTGATTTTGTGGTGCACTTAGAGGTGTATGACGAAGTCGGACGTCGGTGGAATAACCTCAAACCCCCCCCCCTCCCCCTTGGTATGATGGAGCTTAGCCCTTTTCAACGAAACGTTCATTTTCTCAACAAAAAAAAAATGGGTCACTCTTCAATTCTATGCTTTCGTTCGCCGGACTATACAAAACGACTTTCGGTGATTGTATTGTGTTCACTATTGAACTTCAAAACAAGAGAAAAGTCAGTCTACATGAGATTTTTAAGAACTTCATCTCCCTTTTTTCACCTCAAAAAGCAATTTTGTACTTCTTGATGAATTTTTGCTCATTGGACTTTAAAAGTAAAAGAAAAATTACAGTTTTCATCTGATTTTAAAAAAATACTATACCAGTTTTATATAATATATAAAGAGCTGTTTCTTTTGTTTGTTTAATACAATTTTACAACTATTATATTCCGAACTAAATTAAATTTTGCTCACCTGACCAAAATTAAACGAAGGCCACTATCTATATGAGATTTATAAAATTAATAAAAAAAAACTCCATTCTGTTTTTTCACCTTTAATACATAATTTTGGTATTTCTTCTTGAGAAACATGTTCACTTGTCGTTAAAAATAACCAGATAATAACTATTTGCGATTTTTTTTTTAGTACCCAATCTCCCTTTTCTACTCCATGAAGTAGAATTTTGGTGCAACTTCATGAAATTTTCCAAGACGTAATATTTAAAAATAAGAGAAAATTACTGTTTACATTCCCGAACGCTTCCTTAGAAAAACGAAAACATTGTGTACCCACAAACTTTGCAGTAAAAGGTGGTAAATATATAAACGAATGTCTTGTGGATATTCTTTTCTTTCTATCTAAATAAAATCCACATTGGAGCTTGGTAAAATTTTGCACAATTATTCCTTAGACAAAAAAATAGAGGAAAATCATTGTCTATTTGAAAAAAAAGCTATCGCTAAGACGAAACCTCTTCGCCATACTTAAAGCCCGGAAAATTCTGGTTACTCCAGCTAGCATTATACAAGGGATGTTCTTTTCGTAAAGACCGTTTTGAATTTCGGCCGCTGCAGCGCTGCGGTTGGCATTCTGCGCATGTGGTCTGTGTACCTGCATCTGTTGGCTGGCCACAGACGCCATTACGGAAACATTCGACCGTGTTTACGTTTGTTCGTACGTATTCAAAATGCCTCCGCAGTTTGACGAATCCCGCTGACTGTGAGATACGTGCTGTGATTCGTATACTTGGTGCTAAAGGTGTGAAGGTGACTGAAATTCATCGTCAGATCGGTAAAATACATGGGGAAAACATTATGCCCGTTGGAATGGTACTGAAATGAGTTAGAGCTTTTAAAGATGGCCACCAAAATGTTCATGAAGCGAAACGAAGTGTGCGACCTTCTGTCATTACTGAAGATTTTGTGCAGAAAGTTGACGGGAAAAAAAGTGAAAGAGAATCGACTTTTACGATTTCGACGATATCTGAAGAAAACGGCCGTGCTGCAGTGTGTTTTTAAATAAGGCGGCAGAGTTTTATGAGAATGAGATACAATATCTGGTTTAACGAGAGGATAAGTGCTTTAATACTGAAATAAATTGTGTGGATAATTAGATCCCAAAAATAAAAATGGAGGTCAGATTAACTGTTTATTTGTATTTAAAGATACATACATGTTTATCGTCAAATATTTAAAAAAAACTGGTATTTTTCGTATCCTATCCAACTTGCGAAGTAATAAAACCTTACAAAATAAACTTTAAAAAAATATATTTACTTACGTGGTAAATCTTAATGCCAAAAAACATTTCGTTTCACGCGTAGGTACCTACACTTAAATGTTTGTAATGTGCCTTCAGCTGAAAATGTAAAAGGATATCATCGTGTTTATCATCAGTGTTATTATTACATATTTAGTCAGGATTAATTAAAATTTTATTTTAAATTTTCGCTTAGCTAACAGCAGAATGAATTTTTCTGTCCCTTACTAACATATCCATATCTTGCATCCGTGTATCTAAAACTAACTAAATATAAATTCGTGCCAGAGAAAACTAAATGTTATGTTTATTTGCATATCAACTGTCAACAATAAAAGCTTTCTAAAGGACCCTACACTATTTTACAGCGCATTCTATACCGCATTTTATGGATGCATTTGACGTGGTAAGATTTGCCGATAAGCCGTATTTAGAGTTCGTCGTGTTCATGTTGTCGTGGTGGCGTGACTCTACGCTATTAACTCTGTCGTGCTGGAGCTATGTAGACGTATAATCGGTAGAGACCGGGAAAATTCGCGGGTTCGATGACCTTCAGGATAGACTCCAATATATTCTGAAAATGCCACCTGTACATTGGCTGCTGACTTGTGAGTCGTATCGACTGGGTGGCCTGTGATTAGACACTTCTGTGAATGAGGATTTCTAATTGGCACTCAGTCCTCCAGATTAACAGTGAACCAATGGCAGAAGCAGAACTGAGGTACAATTATTTGAATTTTTGCCTAACACGAAATGAATCCGCGAAGTTTGCAGGTCTCTACTAATCGGATTTGTCGTGTCTTTTCCGTCGTGGACTTGCGAGTCCAGGTTTACAATTAGCCATGTCCAGGGGCGTACGCGTGGGAGGGGATAGTAGGGGTATGTATTCCCCTTCCCCTGAGATTCTAAAATATATATATAATTCCCACCAAACAAAGGAAAGGATTTGAAAGGAAGCAGGGGAAAAAGTGGTACTATCCTCTTCTCCTCAGCCAGTTTCCCTGGACTGTGTCGGTGGCGAGCAGGGGCGCAACAACTAAATTTCCAAAGGGGGGTTAATATACCTTTTTATAAAGAATCATCGATCCCCCCTATTGAAGCGGGGGGTCCGGGGGTCCTCCCCCGGGAAAATTTGTATTTCAAGGTGGAAAATTGTGCTATTTAAGCAGTTTTATTATCTAAAAATTGATTACACAGCACTTTCTTTGCCCCCGTTTTGCCCCCACTTCAAGGTTTCAGAGGGCAGGCAAAATACCATCCCCCCCCCCCCTGTTGTTGCGCCCTGGTGGCGAGTGTCGCTCTGGAGACAAGCAGGCCCTGAATCAACCGCTGTGGCGGCCCGCGAACAAGTCCGATGTTTTCAGTCCCGCCTGCGGGTATCGCAGAGGACAGGTTGATATTCCCTAACGGCTCTCGCTTATAAATAGTCGGCGCGGCGACACTGCCAGGTCGCAGGCTGGTTTAATCTTTTGCGCGGTTTTAAAAATACCTCTCCCGCTTTCCGCCCCCCTCCCCCTGAAAGAGTTTTATCCCCTTGGCCAGGGCGGGATCCCATTCCGTGCTGTTTGGTGACGCTCTGAGGCGGATGCAGGGTTCTCTGGCCAGACGAGGCGTCGTCGCTGTCATCGCTGTCGTCCCCACCCCTGCTGTTTCCCCGCTTGCGGACGTGACGTACATCACAGGGACGACACACCCATCCCCACCACTATGTTAAGTTAAATGTGGACATTATAATTAAAGGGTGCTGCCACTGAGAGAAAGGTTTGTTTGCCTCAACCAAATATTTGTTTATATATGGCGAGATAAATATATTTTGTTAATTCAAACAAATATTTTGTAGTAGGAAAGATTCTGTTGACCCAATAAATGATTTTGTCAACACAAATGTATATATGGTTAGGTGTAACAAATTATTTTGTTACTTACCGAGTTTGGTTAAGCTAACAAAATATTTTGTTCCACCAAGTAAATATTTGTCTCGCCATATATGAACAAATATTTGTTTGATTCAAACAAACCCTTTTCTCTGTGTGTGCCTTTAGTGTTAAAAACGGTAATTTATTTCGGAGTGATCGGATTTTTCTTGATTATTGATTTTAAACGCGGTGAACATGTAGTCTATCGAAGCACAAACCGCAATAAACGACAATTATGAGAAACATCCATGTAAATGCAATCCAAGAAGAAATATTAACCATCATGAAACCATTCGCACAAGTTAGACTTAGACCAGTCAAAATTATACGTGTGATTGTTTCATTCATAGAAAAATCCACGCCTGCTGCCTTGGAGGCTTAGCTAGCAGTTTTTCTGTTACCAGCTCCGTTCTTAGCCGTAACGGCCGGAAACGCAAGTGCTATGACTGCCAACTTACGAATATAAACCTTGAAATTACACTAGTCTACAAAAAAATTTTTTAGGTAACATGAATAATTTTTACTTATTCCTATGTACTTTTACCTGCTGAATCCGAAAATGACACTGAAAAACATCTACCACGTCTGGTTTTTTTATTATAGAGACACTGGCAATAGAGTGGTAAATATAGGAAAAATAACGCCACAGACTTATTATTAAAACAAAAATTTGTAATGTAATTGTACACATTCATTTTTTTCTCTTTCAAACAACTTAAACACATTATTTTACCTATGAGCATCTTTGAAATATATACATATATACAGTTTGTTCATGTTTTTTCATTTTTTTCTTTTATGTGGAGTGGCATCTTTCTTCTTCAAAAACCAACAGTAATATCCGAGCATTGCAGGATCCCAGCGGCCTTGGTATCTCGTTTCAATTTTTGCTATATCCTGGTGGAATCTCTCACCTTGTTCATCACTTATAGCTCCAAGATTCTCCGGGAAAAAGTTGATATGCGAGTGAAGTAAGTGAATTTTAAGGGACATTCGGCAACCCATAGCTCTGTATGTTTTCAAAAGGTTAAGAACTAAACTCTTGTAGTTATCTTCTCTGTTGTTGCCAAAATCCTTTTACCACCTTCACAAATGCTTTCCAAGCTGCCAATTCTTTTTTGTTTAGCCTTTTTTTCAAATTCAGCATCACGTATGACCTTCCTGATGTCAGGTCCAGTGAAAACACCTTCTTTTATTTTCGCTTCACTAAGTTTTGGGAAAAGTTCCGACAAGTACTTAAAACCGGGTCCCTCTCTGTCCATGCCTTTTACAAAGTTCTTCATAAGACCCAACTTAATGTGCAGAGGAGGAAGTAGCGTGTTTTTAGGGTCAACCAAAGGATCGTTCAACACATTTTGTTCCCCTGGAGTATAAGATTTACTTGGCAGCCATGATTGTTTAATAAAGTGCTGTTTTTGGTCCCTGCTCTCCCATGAGCACAAAAAACAACAATACTTTGTAAAGCCACCCTGAAGTCCCATTAATATAGCTATCACTTTCAAGTCACCACAAATTTGCCACTTAAATCTTCATACTTAATTGCCCTTAGAACTGCACCCAAGTTGGCATAAGTATCCTTCATTGAAACAGAGTAAGCAACTGGAATTGATGGCTTTTTATTTACATTGTGGAGTAAAACAGCCATGAGGCTAGACTTAGAGGAGTCAATAAAAAGTCGCCACTCCTTAGAAACATGAGTTCGTCCAAGTTCATTCATTAACCCCACAATGTCGAAACATACACACATAGGCCCCTCAATTTTGAAAAATACAGAGAAGTTAGCATTTCTCTTTCTAAAGGACATTATGGTTGTGCCTTTTGCTAAAAGATTCCACTCTTGTAATCTTGAACCTAGTAGTTCAGACTGCTGCTTTAATAAGCCTAAGTCACGGGCCAAATCATTTAGTTCATTTTTCTTGATAAGGTGGGGCTCACTAGACGGAGGAACATATGTAGGATCAATGGTATTTTCCAACAACTCTTCAGTTTCCGAATGTAAGTCTTCATTGTCATTTAGTTCTGAAATTACCAAATCTTCCCAGTTCAAAGGTGGAGTTGGAACGGGTAGGCCTTCACCGTGAGGAACAGGTTTAATGGCTGAAGGTACAGTTGGATAGTCAATGTTCTTCTTCTTCTTCGAATAACCTTCAGTATTAGTAAGGCAAAAGTAGCAGTCATTAAAGTGATTAGTTGGTTCACGCCAAACCATAGGTACAGAAAATGGCATACTGCTTCGGTTACCCTTCATCCACTGAATAAGTGTTACGTGACAGCTCACACAACTACTATGTGGCACCCATTGTTTATCTTGGTCTCCTATTTTGCATCCGAAATACAAAAAAAAAGTTTTTTTTTTTACATCTTCATTCATATGCCTACCTTGAGATTTTAATACATAACGTCCACAAATATAACAAAACTTATCTGGTGAATTTATACAAAGTCTTCGCTGCTTTGATGCCATTTTCGCCCAAAACTTTAAATGAAAACACACATAGCCTCACTTCACAGATGCAGCACTTCACTGACAGTGACAGATGAAAACAAAGAACATCAAACTGCCCCCTTCCCTCTTCTGCAGTGTTGCCAACTGTCAAGCTTCAAATAGAGAAATAATGTGATATTATGGTAAAATATGATGGTACCATATGTTGTTAACATAAAAATGGGACGTGATAGCTATATTTTATTAACTATTTCGTTATCAGGAAGGGAAACACATAATAAAAATGCTATTCGGATCTGTGTTACATACACCTTGTTTACCAGTGTTATCAATCACGATGTAAGGTCATCAGAGACGTATGAAGGGTATGCTTGATTCGCTCATTTGGAAAATTTCATGAGTTAAAACATAAAGTTTTGAGTTAATAAAAAGAAATTTATGCTTTATATGCAGCGTAAATATATATATATATAAATTATTCACGAATTTAATACTTACATTATATATATGTGTGTTTAATATAGCAAATTTGATTTTTTAATATTTAACTGTATATTTAATTAATAAAAATCTTTTACATATAATAAGTGCGATATTTCCAAACACAAAAGTCTGAATTATGGTATGGAACAGCAACCAGCTGCATTGGTTGTGTAAAAGGGAACACTTCGGCTCGTGGAAACGTCCGCCACGTTTTCCACTTACGGAAAAAAAACATAAGTTCGTCCTAGCCGGTACGCGACCCCGGGTCACTTTGGTTTGGAGGTGAGTTGTGTTAAAAGCGAGCTGTTTCATGGCCCGCAGAAAAGAGAAAACATTTATTTCAAATGGCGCAGGGTTTATATTTTATGTCACAAACTACAACAGTTGTTAAACTAACAAAAGATTATACAAAAAACGCAACCAAAACTTATGTTATTTTTTATTTAATAACTGGTATTATTAAAACTAACCAGCAGCAAATGCAGGTGAATTTTAAAACACTTAAAACGCACATATACTGTAATTTACATCGCACATGGCTTTTGCAGCCTAACCGCACACGGCGGTTGAAGGAGACCCATCAATGAATCTACGAGGTTGTGCAACTGCCAAAACTGGGCTCGTATTTTAAGTGTCTCAGGATTCCAATCCCAGCGTGACTACCCTGAGTATGGTTTCCAATGTCCATCCAAATAACTGCGGGAATGGATTCTAGATTGGATTTATTTCTGGATTGATTGGATATCTCTCCCCCAATTCTTCTTGAGTTGTGTAACACATACCAGTCTCTAATGACGTCATGACGTCATTGTTATCAAACCGGAGATCAGGTACGTAGCCGGGAAGAGAGGGGGGTGCTTCAGGGGTGTCAGACCCCTCCCTTCCAGGATTAAAAAAATTTGAAGACAAAAAATCATAGCAAAAGAGATACCTACTTATAGATTATTTTAAAAAGGATTGTTGTAATACTTAGTGAGCTAAAATAATGTACTTCCTACCCATTATACCCCGACATGCCTCGTACACAGAAGCAACAGGAACTGTGTTTCCAAGTAAGCTATATTTAATACCAGTTCGCAAACCTAATACTGTACGCATGTATTTCATACATTGACATGTGTGTTTCGTGTATTTAATAAACTTTAGTATACGTGTATTAATGACTTGTTTTAAAGAAACTACCAAACAACAGACTTAAGAACGAAGTATTAAAAAATTTCAATAAAAACCAAAATATGAAATGTTCAGTTTATTCAGCAAAATCATTTACTTAATTTTATATTTTTTAAGCTTGGAATTTTAAAAGTTTGCTATTCCCTGAAATTTAATTTAAGTGTGACACTAAATTTTCTTTAGAAATTCAGTTACGGAGAAAAAATATTTAAAAAATGGATATAATGGTTGTACTGGAGCCAATCATTCACACAGCCCTGGACAGGGCCTTGCAGAGAAGCATAGTTGCCAGCGCCAGAGCCGTGTTTGCGCACGTGAACTAACTGGTTCCCATGACGGCTAGTCGTCTTACAGACAGCTGCACCATTCTGCTCTTCGATCCGCGATCCAATGATCTTAGCCCAAGAATGATCCACGGATCATTAATCCAAACGTTTCACCAACACATGCTGGGACTACACGATCTTTTGTTCGCGTGAACCGAACTTCAAACATTTCCAATCTTGAGTGCAGTGTCGAAGAAACGTTGGGTGCCATTTCTTTTGGTGGGCTGGAACTATGTGAAGTCACCGCAATCGCGAACAAATAGTTGATGCGATCGCCACAAGATAGCAGCACTTATAGTCGCAGCCTCAGCTTTTTTTATTTTAATATTTAACAATTGCAAACACATACTGGTATTTTTAAGTTAATACAGAACAGAGGAGTAGGAAAATATGAATAGGATTAGACTAAAAATCTCTTCTTTTTATCATCGAAAGTAATATTGACGAAATTAAATATTAAAATTAAACCTATATAACAAGCATTTCAAACATTTACATAATGGGCATTTCGCGGGAGAAGAGATTGTAACACTGGAATAAGTAAAATATTTGATTCTTGTAATATCTATAATCTGAAATTTCGTAAATAATACTCTAATGTTTACGTCTGATTAAATTAACCTGAATAAAGTCCATGAAAATACCGGCCATGTCTGCTCGCGCGGAGTCGATCCAAGATCATTGCCATGAGTCGATCCGATTTCATTGCCATGAGCCGACCCGAGATCATTGCTATGAGTCGATCCGATTTCATTGCCATGAGCCGACCCGAGATCATTGTCATGAGCCGTCCCGAGATCATTGACATGAGTCGATCCGATTTCATTGCCATGAGCCGACCCGAGATCATTGCTATGAGTCGATCCGATTTCATTGCCATGAGTCGATCCGATTTCATTGCCATGAGCCGACCCGAGATCATTGTCATGAGCCGTCCCGAGATCATTGACATGAGCCGACCCGATATCATTGCCATGAACCGATCCGAGATCATTGCTGTGAGCCGACCCGAGATCATTGCTATGAGCCGACCCGAGATCATTGTGGTGAGTCTATCCGAGATCATTGCCATGAGCCGACCCGAGAGTCGGTTCACACTGCAGTTCCCAATGACCTTAGCGCAGCGCTCACAACACAATGGTGCAACAGATGATGTGGTGGAACCATGGCGAAACCAGCTCACGATTCGCGATCACGCCTGAACTCTAATGGTGCAATGCCACGGTTGACGTCCCTATGCTTGCCGAGGCAGGATGATTCCGCAATGGTCTGTCATTGCCTTCCGCGGGATTCGGCTGAAAGGGACATCGCAAACACCCAGTCCCGAGCCCAGGGAGAAGGTCCACGGCCGAACCCGCCAGCCACACACGCTGACCACCAGACCAAGTGGGCTGACAAATGCATCTCTGGAACGTCATAGCTACTGAATGGATTGCGAATAACAGTCAATATCGATAGTCTCTTCGACAAGGAGGTTATCAGATACGTTTGTGGGTGATGGGATGGGAATGGAGAACTGACGGAATGCACTGGTGGGGGGAAAACGAGAGCACTCTGAGAAAATCAACCGGTATTTACTACGTCCGCCAAATTTTTCCACGCGAGAATAATCAGGAATTCCAAGCCCCAAGAACTATGTTAGAAGCGAGTGGTCCAACCACCTTCTTTTATTTTTTAAAAATGTGTTTGCTCGCTAGAAATATTCCACACCAACGAAGGAAACATGCCTCCCTCCCGGCTTGTTGATGTCCAATTGTTTCAATTTACATTTGTATTAACATGTTTATGGTGACGAGTTTAGACTATATTCACAACTATGTCTTACCCGGGGCTCGAATCCGGAACCCAGTCGCGCCGGAAGCCAGCATGCGTGCTTCCCAAACACATGGCTCTTTACAGAACAGAGGAGTGACTTCTTGGTTGGTCATTTCCCCAATTCTGGCGATGAAGATTCTTGTTATGATAAATAATCCCTAACTGGGCATTTGCTTGGTGATATTTTTTTTGTTTAAAGAAGGAATTGCTGGCAAGCTACACTCGCTGCAGAACCTTTGTTGGTTTCAGTTAATGGATTGATTCCTGATTGATGAGCGATCCCTTCCCCAATTGTTCTCGAGTTATAAGACACGCGAAGGTCTCTGATGGCGTAATGACGTCATTGTCATCAAACTGGTGATCAGGCACGTAGCCAGGGAGGAGATCCATGTTTCAACCCCTACCTTCCAGGATTAAAAAAAAGCGAAGACAATAAAAAAAAATCATAGCAAAAGAGCTACTTATCGATTATTTCAAAAGGATTGTTGTACAACTTAGTGAGCTAAAATAATGTAGTTCCTACCCATTTATAATTCAACATCTTTGTGCAAACTTTACACATTAAAAAATTATATAATTAACTATGATACATTAGAGAAAACAGAAAAAAAACTATAGGTACTGTGGTGGAGTAAAAGAACCCAGAAGTTCTGCAATGGCCTATCAAGTAAACTTACTTCTTTAACCAAAACTTTTTGTATTTTCACATCATTCGCGGAAAAGTGTAAATACACTCTCTGCTAGCATTCTTTCTCCCATTCGCAAACGGAGTGGCAACTCATTAACGCGCAGACAAAGCAGACCGGTTAAATAAAGAACCACGCAGCGGTGAAGCAATTAGAAGAGTTGTGTGCGGCGAGTGCTGCCACCTGGCTGCAATTACACGAGTTAAATAAGCTGCGACGAGGCTGTGACTTCCCTCCGAGCCGGAGAGAGGTGTTTGAAAAGCACGCAAAAGCGGTGTCGCTATAACGAATATCACCAGGCGAAAAATATCCCTCACCGCTATTCACTGATGAAAAGTAACTTTCAATCCCTACGTATCACACGGAGAATAATCTGCCACATAAAGACTGCATAAAAGTTCTGTTAATATATATATATGTATGTGTGTGTGTGTGTGTGTATATATATATATATATATATATATATATATATATAGTCGCTGTAGCATAACTTCAGAATCCGCAACTTCATAACCTATAATTTTCAATTCTGTTTGTTGCAGGAAAGTTTAAAGGTAAGTACCCACAAAAAATCTTACTGTCGTTCCTGGGTTAACAGTGCTTAAGTGTTGTGCTTGTATAATTATGTATTACCTGAATCATTTTTTAAGCATCTTAGCTCTCGGTATACGACATTTGATAGGAATAATTTCTTGAACGTAACGGAAGTATGGAACGGAAATATGTAAACACGGTGCTGCCATCTGTGGTGGATAGCGCAAACCTAAGTTCACAATGCCAAACGGAAACTTTATAATATTAACTGTTTAATGGAATATAATTAAAATAAAAAATCCTTGTCGAAAATCAGGTCCATAGCCTGGATTTAGTTTTTTCGAGTTTTTTTTTTTCTTTTATCGGAGTCATTTCATTACATAGTTTAACATTTTTCGCTGAAAATCGAATGATTTGGCAGTCAACATAGCTGCTCCGGCAATGATTTCTAGCGGCGGGTGCGGGAACTACGTTTTTCCGCGTCACGTTATGTAGTTTAAAATACAATTTGCATGCATTTATCGCGCTCGGCCTTATTTTAAGTATTCTACGTTAAATTTCGTGTCCAAGTTTCGTATTATAAATAATTTTGCAACATGAGAACACTTCAATTTGCTCGTTACCGAGGTTAGATGTTACACGTCTCTGGTGAGTACTGAAAGACTCACTCACGTGTTTTTTTCTTAACGTAGTTGTTTTTATAACAAAGAAAACATGTTTTTATCTTTATTTTCTTACAAATAAAGCAACATTCTTCTCACTATAGCTGGTTAAACGTGTCGTCGTAAAATACAATAATACTGTAGAACTTCGATTATCCATGACCCGATTAACCGGGCATTCAGTTAACTAGGTTCTCAACTAAAAATTAGACTTTTTTGGGGGGAAGGGGTGCGGAACCAAGCCCATGAAGTGCAATTCATTGCGGAAGGGACAAGAAAGTAGTAAAACTAAAACATTGGGTCTAAAAGTCTTTGACTCCACAAAAGTCTTTGTTACAAACCGTCTTTGGCTCCTGCTGTCTTAGGCCTAACTGCTACAGCTACATTTGGCTACAAGACGACAAGGCTACTAGATTAAGAGACTACATGGCTACAAATATACAAGGCCTCAACTAGCTACGATACTTCGAGGCTACTAGGCTACACGTCTACGAGGCTACGAGGCTACGAGGCTACGAGGCTACGTGGCTCGAACTGTCTTTGATTCCATTCAGCCGCATACAAAAGAACTTTTGCAAGTAGTCACGATTCTTCCCACAAATTGTCGCCACGTGTTGTGTTGGAGGTAGAATAATTTTTTTTGTGTGTGGTATGCAGAATGTTCATGGTCAAAAGAGAAGGAGTCCTGTACTAGACATCAAGGTGAAGGAAGATCGTCTTGCATGTTAGTGTTTCTCAGCTGTCTCAAGGCATAGTAATAGACTGAGTAATATTTTTTTTGTCTAAATCCCACGTGATAAAAAATAATGTTAGTGTTGATTTGGTAGCGGTGATTCTCTAATTAAACGAAATTCCGAATAAATTTGCGTTTCTAATTACGAGAAAAAAAATTTCGCAGGGATATTTTTTCTCAGGAATAACCAGAAACACTAGGAGAATATCAGCAGAAGTCTCTCCAGAAATATGTTTACTTTGAAAGAATTCAGATATACCTCATCTGTAAACATGGTCCACGATGTAGCAAGTTTGTTTGATGTCTAACATCACGATGTTTCCCTCCTCGATCTGCTGCGAGGAGTGATTGATAGATAAGGCACTGAATTGAGCAGACAACTCACCAGTGCCTTCGGAGGCAAACAAATCATTTTACAGTGATGTAATTCAGAAAATATAATTCCAAGTCAGAAATACAGTAAATTTTCTGAGTATAACAAATCAGGAAGTAGGTTACGTTGTAAATGGAATAATATAACTCACAAGATACATTTAAGCGGGGGAAAAAAAATCATGTTTTGGTTTTTCAAAAATATCCACAGTAATTTTATTGATTTTACGATATTTTGTACGATTATAAACGTTGATATAAAAAACAACCTCGAGATTTCAAGACGTACTGTACCTCAAAATTAGGTAAAAATTAATTATTAAAATTTCCGTCTCAAATGCCGAGTTGGTTTTTTTTTGTCATTACATTTATTTTAGGGATTGTCCTATAAATTTATTCCGATAGCTCTCTTGATTTTGTTCTTTGTTGTTCTGTTACTAATTTTCTCACAAGATATTTATTGGGTGAATGTTATTTTCGAGTTGTATAAGGTCACGGAAGTGATCATAATTCTAAGCACGTTCCTGACGTTTAACAGATCTTAGTTAATCTTTAGTAAATATCTGGGGGGAAAATATTGAGTCGAACATAAAATTCATGAACGCTTTTGTGAAAACTTTACAACAAAAATACTCTTAATATAAATAATGACAAATTAAATAGCCAAAATGCGTGTAAGAATAGTTATCTGATTAAATAGCTGTTGAAACGAAAAATCCCCATTTGAAAATGAACGCTTAATGGGCGTTGTACCACCGAGATGAAAAAAAAAAACAGTAAAAAATCTTTATTTTCTTTTGAAATGTTCTCGTTGACAAAGTGCCGTTGTGACAGATAAGAATTGTTCTCGAAAATAAAGTAAATGTATTTCGCAAGGTGGAAAACGTTAGAGAAGAACAAATGGAAGAAAATAAAATAAAAAAAGTGAGAAAAACGACACACAGTCTTCTAGCGAATGAAATGCCACTTTGCCATCTACAGTGAGAACATTCCCGTCCCATATTTCCTGTGAGGTTGGAGGTATGACATTAGAGAAATGAGAAAAAGCGAGTTTAATATTTATACCGCACAGTAGCAACTACGTTTTGAAATTGTTAAGTATTACCAACAGCAGACAATTTTTGTTTTACTGACAACTAATAATCTAATACAGTTTATTACAGAAAAGCTTTAAACTCTTTGGAACAAAGCTATCTACTCTTCGGCGGCAACCGGCATCAACATATTAAACAGTATTGTCGGGGCGGGAAAATAATTAATGTGTGTCTGAAGAAAATAAACTAATAAATAAGAGTGAAAAATGTCTACGAAACATCCAAGCCACTTTCATACTTAACACCATACTCAATTATCAAGTCAAAACGGGGAAGCGTAACTGAACATTTGTCTCACAATGGTTAGAGCAATAATGCGAGAGAAATGTTCTTTCGGAATACGTAAATTTCAATATCTATAGGATGTTTCTGTTGAGAGTTCGTAACTTATTAAATAAAATAAATATTACACTTAACTTTAAAATAAAATAATATTAAATTTTAATTTAAAGGACTTATAATTAAAACACATATAAGTGGTTAATTATACAAGTTATCATTTTAAAACAGTCAACAATCTTTAATTGTTTAATTATTATTAAATTATTGAGTATTTATGAACCTTAAAATACTGTTATTTAAGACCTAAGTGCTTTCACTTAAAAATAACCCATTTGTCATAAATAACAATAACTGTTACTTCTCTTCAAAGGTGGGTTGCGCTACTCGCAAATCTCATGGACATAAAGACTCGGCCTCTTGACGTGACATGAACTCGAGGCCACGAGTGGACTCGGGGGCCTAAAAGAAACTCGCGCCGAGAACAACGACCTCTTGAAGAATACTCACCGATACCTCGCTGGGTGGTTCCATCCCCAACTAAGACTTGACTGGACTTCCATGATGTCACCTCCAGTCGTTCTCCGACGCGAGATCTCTCCAGACAATCGCAGTCGCCTGCTTGGAAATATTCAGGGAGGCAAGACACGATGTTCGGGTGAGGTAACGAATAAGCAGTGTCTTGTTGGGATACAACCGTGACCTAACTCGTGGGCCTTATCCTATAAGGTGTCCAGTCCGAATCCCAGTCAGGGAACAGATCGGCAACAGTCGCACCTGTGTTTTCGTACCATGTGCGTCTATGCCTGTGCCGGAAATTAGGCATTTCGTCACCTTTTTTTAATTTTTTTCTATAATTTTAAATTTTTTGGGATTTCTAATTTTTTTAATTTATCTGGTTGTTAATGGGGGTGATTTACGTTTGGTTAGGCCGGTGTACGCCACGGATTTAAACTTTGTGCCAGTGGACCGAAGCCCCTTCCCAGGGGGCGAATCTGATATTTTGCTGTCTAATGTGGACATGGTCAGCCCGGTTGAAATTTCTCTCGCCTGCAGTCACGCCCCGAGTGTGTAATTTTAATTCCCTGCATGACCAAAACTGCTTTGAGCAGCTCCTGGGCTGCAAGCTGCTACCTTGTAGAGGCCTGCTGAGAAAAGCATGTCTCGTCACGAAGCAGTCTCCAGTGGAGCTGCGTTCCCACCTTAGTGGCTATTTCTGCCCCCCTTCCTCTCTCTCCTCCTCACTTCAGTTCTGAGAAATTAAGCTAAGAGCAGTGACCGGACGGGACGATGACCTGATGCAAAAACCTTCTCCCGGGTCCGACAGACACATCCCTGACATCTAGCGGCAAAAAAAAGTAACCGCGGGCCTGGTCGCCAGCGTGCAGAGCTTACCCCCATGACATCTGGTGGCAAGTCTGCTCACCACCTCAAGTAGTTCCCCCTTACGCCGCTAGAAGGCAGCGTCGCGGTGCCATAAGGCACTATGCTTTCCTCTCGCGGCCCGGAGAAGTCGATTGTTCTTTGTTTTCTTTTCGGTCCGGTAGAGAGCGCGCATGTCGTGTTGTTGCCACGACCGCCTCGGACTCCTTCGGAAATTTTCGGCTTAGAACCGAACCTACCCCCTCCTTTGACCCGGGGCCTTACCGCCCGATTAAATTAGGGGTTTTGGCCGATTGCGGGGCACTCAGCCCTCTGACCTCGGCTACTGACCTCGTGTCATCTACGTCCTCTGCGCTAAGAGGCTTTTTGCGGGAACGGTGATTTTCGCGTGCACGAGAATGTAGTCAGTTTGCTTAAGTTTGTACAGTAGCCAGGCAGAGGTAGTTTTTAGAAAAGTCATGCGTAGTTAAATTTTTATTTCTTCTTATTTAATTCTAAAAATTCCGGTTTCATCCGCGCATCCTGATTTCTCGGTCCGCGGCATCCTGATGTCGGCGCGAGACACCTAGTGAGCTCCGAACTCTACACCCTGGTTGGTGAGTAATTTTTTTTTCTTTCCCCCCCCCCCCCCAATTCCCGTTTGTTGGCCTTTTGCGCCGACGGTATAGGACTGTCTGGAAGCAAGTCTAATTCGTTTTGAATTTGATTTGGGTTTCAGACAGGGTCGAAGTGCTGGAGAGAGAAATCGCTCCCAGCTCGTGGTCCTGCACCTCCACTGCGGGTCACGTTAGAAGAGAAGTTTCCGCGACCCGACGTTATTTTTTGAAGACCCGGGTGGTAATGTGAAATCAACATCCCCCCCCCCCCCCCCCACTTTCCAGCTACGAACTACATTAATCGAATAAATAGCCTACCAGCGAACAGTGCTTTCCTCAAGAATATGTAGAATCAATAAAACTAGTCATCGTTGTAATGAGTGGACAAATCAAATTTTGGTGTGATACTTATAAATTTTTGTTTATATAATGGTTTGTTGGTAAAGTTGAGTATGTGTTGTTATACTAAATTAGGGCCGGCCCTTTCTCGAAAAACTAAGGCATATTGTTAATATCATTAATTGGGAAACTTATAAATGCCAAATCAAATGGAAAACGGAATTCATTAGTTACATTTTTAAATAAAACAGGGAACCTATAGACCAAGCTACTTGTGTAGTGTTAATTTATTTATGATATACCTTCTTCCCTTAAACGATCCACCATCTCCCCAGTTGCTTGTGTCAGGGAGTTCCAAATTGTCTTGTTCTCCACCTCGTGCCACCTCTGGTCAATAAACTTATTTTTCTAATTATTCTTACCCAGCAAGTTTCCAAGGCTCTTTTTAATTAATTTAAAATAATTCAATTTTGAGGCACGAGGGGCGTTACAATTGGTAGCAGAGCATGGTTTGGTCTATAGGCATACCTAAATAAAGTAGGCATATCTAAAATAAAAAAAATAAAAAAAACAAAAAAAAAATTAATTTTTTGTGAAACCAATTTTGTATTTTTAACATTGTAATCTGATCGCTGGTACACCCGGTAGTTATATTGCTTTTGTATTTTAAAGTTATGATTGAGTTTTAAAGTGCCGTGCGGACTTAGTCTGCACGCAGCGCAAGAAGTCGCGGCGTCCGGTCCGCTAGCAGGCCGGCAGCGAGACGTGTCTTATCTCTCGCCTCAGCTGGCGTCCCCCCCCCCCCCCCCCCCCGCCAGCTCGAGCCTGCGACACGCCCGTAATCTGAGGGCGAAGACACGGACCTGTTCCTCCCGCACACCCCTCTCCCTCTGTCCGTCGTGGCAGACGACCTTGCGAGTGGCAGGTCAATCCCCTTGTGGACATATACAGGTGGTGCAGGTCAACCTGACAGGGGATGTTCGCGCAGTTGTTTGAGTAGCACGGCGACTTTATACGCAAATAAGTTTGGGCACATACCCCCCCACCTTGGAAGTGTGATTTACTTCCCGCGCATTGGGGCTAGTTGGTATTTTATAATAATATAGGAAGCCTTATGAAATATTTAAAATTAAGATAGTTGTTAAGAGAGGAGTATTTATGGTGTACGTTTGAATCGTACATGTGTGTTAAAATTTTGTTTTAATTAGCAGTAATTTACGTCCGAGCAGTATGTTTAAGCCGGAGTTATTGCTGTCAGACGAGCTGACCTATGAGTTACAGCTACGCAATTTGCCCTCCAGTGGCAATGTGCAAGTCCTCAGGAAGAGGCTCAGGGCCGCCCTTCATGATGGCGTGCCCACTAGTGTATCGAATTTGGATTTAGATGTAACTGAAGAATTCAACCTTGCTTGCGCCAAGTTTTATGATATATCGGCTTTCGTAAGCTATCTAGATGTGGAGGAAAATTTACCCAATGTCGAGCGACATATAGTCAGGCTAAAACATGTTACCCGACGCTTGCAAAACCTGAAACAGCTTTCGGCAGACCTTCTCCATGGAATTTATATAAAAGAGGTAGAACGATGTTTGCAACAGACGGCAGGTTTCCATTCAAAATTGGCGGCGAGAGTAGCCGTTTTGGAAGACACACGACGCAGTCAGCATTATGTGGCTGAGGCACAGGCTTTAGGCATCGATTGTCCCGCCTTCCCGGAAGGGGACGCTCCTAGCTTGCCCCTGGGAGTAGAGCAACCCGACACGCGACAATCAGAAGTACGGGCGACGGTAAACAGACAGGAGACGGAAACGAGCAGATTACCAGACGCAGCCCCTGACTCACAGCCACTAACGTCGCTTCCAAACCAACCGATACACGTATCTACCACTCATTCAGAGCCGCTTGTGCAGTCGACGACAGCGGCGACAAACATTACAACGAGTCATGTGACAACCCACCCCGTCACTAGCGTGACATTTTCACAGGGATTACCAACCATGGCACACCACATGACGCAACCATACCCACCAAACATGTTTTTCCCGTATCCGACCACTCAGGGCTATTTTAACCCTTATGCTCAATTTCAACCACAGTTTCCTTCATGGCAAACCACCCCACTTCCGAGTGCTGGTGTTTTGCAGCCGCCACTCACAACGCCCCAGCTCACTCCACCACAGGTCAGTCCCTCGGGTGCGACTCGGGAACAGATTCAGTCGCACCCGGTGTCACACCAGCCTTCACCTTGGCCGGCAGGAGCCGCGGCTCAGCCCCACGACTCAGTATTGCGGAGCACGACAGCCCCAGAAACTGGCTACAGTTTCTACGGAAAAATCACCCATCCTGTAGAAAGGCTACTCAAGGATTTGCCAGAGGCGTCGGGTCTGGACGCACACAAACTGATTGATTTCCTTCGAGTCTTGTTAAAGCTACGGCAAAAGGGAGGGATTCCCGACAAACAAATTTTTGAAATTGTTTACCCGTACACCCAAGCTCCCCTAAGTGAGAGGATCATGGCAGCCATTGAGAATGACCTCACTTTCGACGAGTTTCATGAAGACGTGTTAAATTTTTGTATACCGAGTAGGCTACTCACAAACATCCGGTTGGAGTGGTTTAACCGACTGCAGCAGCGTAATGAAGCCTTGCCAAATTACGTGGCGGACATACGCGAAGCCAACCAGGTACTCAGGCTAAAGGTTTCCGAGAGAGAGGTCGTGAGTACGATTCTAGACGGTTTGAATCCAGTGGAGCGCTCGCGCTCAGTGTTCCAGGCACGCCCCCAAAATTATGCTGAACTAGATAAACTTTGCGTACACGCCACAAACATAGAATACGCTGACTTTCAGCGAAATAAACAAGCCACATTCGCTAGTCAACAAGGTAGCAGCGCGGGAACGGAGCGCAGTAATTCGCAGTATAAGAATGCAGCACAGAAACATCAGGGCAATACATTTTTCTCTTCAAGACCACAAGGGAGATATCAACAAAATGCACATTGCAATTTCTGTAAAAGAGACGGACATTCCCTGTCCCAGTGTTACCACAAAAACAACAAACAAAATGGCGACACTCCAAAAAACGCATAACGCGGTGGCCTGAACAACCTTATTCAGGACCACCGAAAAATTCAAGTTTTAAAAATTTTTCTTATAAGTGGGAAGTTCAACTTGCGCCAAGTAATGGCAGTACACAAGAAACACCATTACACAAAAACAATAATCCTAACAACAAGGAGTCCAGGAATAAAAGTGACAAGCGAGGTCACAAACATCAACAAAGAAAGCACAATAGCAGGAGAAATAACAAAAATAAGGGAAATGGTAATTCAACGCACACGTATTCCTGTAAAACGTGTGTTGATCCTACAAATAAGGGCAAGAGAAAATGCCACCAAATTTTTGGCAATATTCCTACAGTAATTTCGTATGCAGTAACAACGATTGGCGAACACACTGTACCGGGACTAATTGATACAGGATCAGCGCGCAGCCTGATTTCTGGGCAGTTATTTAACAAGTTAAAACAGAGCAAATTAATTCTAAGAACTGAGACCACTAAGTTACAATGTTTCACAGCTTCAGAGCAGCCATTAAATATTACGTTAGCAGTTGTGATCAAGGTGAAGATTGATTTATATTCATGGAATTTCCCATTTTTGGTGTCTGATCAACTTGCCACAGACCTAATCTACGGGTCTGATTTCATTGCCAAGACAGGTCTAATCATTAATCTTCAGGCGAAGAATTTCGTTTTCAAATTCAACATGGGTAATCCTATTCCTTGTGGGACCCCTGAACAAATAGTTTCAGCTCCGGCCGAGCCAACGGCAGCCATCTTGGATCAGGGTAACACCACTTCACACGAGCACCTTAATACACAGCAGCGGGCCGCCATTGATAAATTATGCAGTAGTTTTCCAGATGTCTTGAGTAGTAAACTAGGTCGCACAAATTTAGTCGAGTACCAAATTGAGTTAGCGGATAAAATACCAGTGAGATCTCACCCTTATCAATTTTTAGGCCCTAAGATGCAGACGATGCGCAAACATGTTCAGGAGCTTTTGGAAAAAGGGGTAATCGAACCCTCGACCTCCGCCTACAGTTCCCCAGCTTTTCTGGTGCCTAAGGGCAAGGATCAACAACGATGTGTAATTGATTACAGAAAAGTTAATGAGAAAATAGTGATACAAAACATACCTTTGCCAGACCTAAACACTGCTTTTCATTGGTTCAGTAAAGCCAAATATTTTAGTGTGTTTGATCTAAATTCTGCCTACCACCAAATTCCCCTTACTGCGGATTCAAAACCCATCACAGCCTTCTGTGTCCCTTGGAACTTGTACCAATACACAGTAGTACCTTTCGGACTTGCCACGGGAGCCCAAGTACTAACTCGACTCCTGGATCAGATACTAGGAGATCTAAAATTTAAAACAGTGTACAACTACCTAGACGATGTCGTCGTATATTCAGAAACATTCGAAGAACACATCAAACATTTAGAGGAAGTGCTAAGTAGATTTCGTAAAGCAGGGCTAACTGTCAACACAAAAAAGGTTAAGTTTGCAGTCCAAGAACTGTCTTTTCTAGGACACCTGGTTTCTAGCAAGGGAGTCACCATTGATCCTTCACGTACACAAGCCATTCGTGATTTTCCGCCTCCCACAAACCCTAAGGGTATTTCACGTTTTATTGGTATGGCAAATTTTTACTCAAAATATATTCCTAATTTCGCTGAGCACGCAGCACCACTAAATACCTTGCGCAAGAAAAACACACCTTTCACATGGGGTCCGGAACAAGAAAAAGCCTTTAATTTCCTGAAACAGGCGATTTCTTCCCCGCCTGTACTCCGCATGGCAGACTTCACCAAACCTTTCATTTTACAGACTGATGCGTCCAGTGTGGCTATAGGCACAGTACTGTCACAGGAAGTCGAAGGCTGCAGACAGCCTATTGCGTTTGCATCGCGGACACTTACCCACGCCGAGAGGAAAGCCTCCTCGATCTACGAATTAGAATGCCTCGCCGTGGTTTTTGGCATTGACAAATTCCGCCAATTTATAGAACACAGGGAATTCCTGTTGGAGACAGATAATCAGGCATTAGCCTGGCTTTTGGCACACCCGAAACAATTAGGGAAACTCGGGCGATGGATTGCAAAAATTTCCTCTTTGAAGTTCAAAATCCAACATATTCGGGGCACACAGAATATAGTAGCGGACACACTGTCTCGCATGTTCGAAAACCCAACTCAGACTCCGCCCGAAGGAACACCACTCTTATGTCAAGCCCTATTGACAGACTTTCCGTTGGCATTTCAGGATTTACAGAGCCAGCAGGAAGCTGACCCACACATTTCCAGTATTATTAAACGTTTTAGTTCAGGAACGGCGCCAAAATACTTTAGGATGTCTAAGGGGCTGTTGCAAAAACGCACCCCCCAATCAAAAACATACAAAATCGTGCTCCCGCAAAATCTACGTAATATGATATTCCATTATTATCACACCTCGCCGGTGGGCGCACACCTCGGTATATATAAGACCATTCAGGCTATCCGACGTCATTTCGTGTGGGACGGCATGCACAAGGACATCACCGAGCAGGTGAAACTATGCAAAATCTGTGCGCTGAGTAAGCCAGCGCAGAATACTCGTTTCGGTTATTTAACTTCAGATGTGGCCGAGCGCCCCATACAAAAGATGTTTATAGACTTTGTCGGGCCTTTCCCGCGCTCAAAGACAGGAAACACTATGCTGCTGGTGTGTATTGACGCCTTCACAAAATTTGTCTGGCTCATCCCCATGCGAAAAGCCACCGCAGAAAACACTGTATCTGCGCTACGTAATCAGATCTTCAAGACGTCGGGAGTCCCGTCTATAGTAGTGTCAGATAATGCAACCCAGTTCACGGCTAGGATTTTTAAGAACATGTGCTTCTCACATGGCATTCTGCACGTCACAACCTCGCCTTATTATCCACAGCCCTCGCATGCTGAGAGATTCAACCGCAATCTCCGGTCTGCTTTAATAGCTTACCATGCGCAGGAGCAGGATAAATGGGATTCGAATTTGGTGTGGCTGCAAATGGCCTTTAATTATGCACATCATGAAGGACACAAAAGTACTCCTTTCGAACTCATGTTCACTTACCGACCTAATACCCCTCTTTCAAATCTTTGGTCTTTGAATGACCTATTGCCCGATGATCCGAGAGACATCAGGGAGATTTGGAGAAGAGCTCGTAAAAATCTCAACCTGGCTCATGAGAGCAGAAAAAAGAAATACAACGAAAACCGATCTCCTAACCCTTACAGGGTAGGCGATTTTGTGCTTTGTAAGACACACCCACTCAGCAAGGCAGTGGATAAGTTTTCCGCCAAGCTGGCGTACCGCTGGAGAGGTCCTTTTCAAATACAGCGATTTTTAACGCCAGTGACGGTTAGCCTAGCTGACCCCAGTTCAGGAGAATTCGTGACCAGAGCGCACATCTCCCATATAAAGAAAACACAGGCTGACTTAAAGTAGATGTGTTTAATTTCTTTACCCTAACATAGGGGACTCTCTAATATTAGGCATGCCAGAAATCCTCGAGGTCTTAAAAATCCATGGTACTAGAAATAAGAATGCTAGCTTTACGTTGTATTAGTTTTAAGTGGCCACTTAGTTAATAAGCTCTTAGTTAATAAGTTTGTTTAAGGGTTATCGATATGTTGTGCCTGAGAGGCGGACGCGTCTCAAAGGTGTTAGAATATAAGTAGTAGGATACAGGCGAACCTGGATCTAGTTTTAATGGGCAGTGTAAGTGTTTGTTTTATTTTCCCTATATGCACCGCATTCAAGCGGGGGAGTATGTGCCGGAAATTAGGCATTTCGTCACCTTTTTTTAATTTTTTTTCTATAATTTTAAAATTTTTGGGATTTCTAATTTTTTTAATTTATCTGGTTGTTAATGGGGGTGATTTACGTTTGGTTAGGCCGGTGTACGCCACGGATTTAAACTTTGTGCCAGTGGACCGAAGCCCCTTCCCAGGGGGCGAATCTGATATTTTGCTGTCTAATGTGGACATGGTCAGCCCGGTTGAAATTTCTCTCGCCTGCAGTCACGCCCCGAGTGTGTAATTTTAATTCCCTGCATGACCAAAACTGCTTTGAGCAGCTCCTGGGCTGCAAGCTGCTACCTTGTAGAGGCCTGCTGAGAAAAGCATGTCTCGTCACGAAGCAGTCTCCAGTGGAGCTGCGTTCCCACCTTAGTGGCTATTTCTGCCCCCCTTCCTCTCTCTCCTCCTCACTTCAGTTCTGAGAAATTAAGCTAAGAGCAGTGACCGGACGGGACGATGACCTGATGCAAAAACCTTCTCCCGGGTCCGACAGACACATCCCTGACATCTAGCGGCAAAAAAAAGTAACCGCGGGCCTGGTCGCCAGCGTGCAGAGCTTACCCCCATGACATCTGGTGGCAAGTCTGCTCACCACCTCAAGTAGTTCCCCCTTACGCCGCTAGAAGGCAGCGTCGCGGTGCCATAAGGCACTATGCTTTCCTCTCGCGGCCCGGAGAAGTCGATTGTTCTTTGTTTTCTTTTCGGTCCGGTAGAGAGCGCGCATGTCGTGTTGTTGCCACGACCGCCTCGGACTCCTTCGGAAATTTTCGGCTTAGAACCGAACCTACCCCCTCCTTTGACCCGGGGCCTTACCACCCGATTAAATTAGGGGTTTTGGCCGATTGCGGGGCACTCAGCCCTCTGACCTCGGCTACTGACCTCGTGTCATCTACGTCCTCTGCGCTAAGAGGCTTTTTGCGGGAACGGTGATTTTCGCGTGCACGAGAATGTAGTCAGTTTGCTTAAGTTTGTACAGTAGCCAGGCAGAGGTAGTTTTTAGAAAAGTCATGCGTAGTTAAATTTTTATTTCTTCTTATTTAATTCTAAAAATTCCGGTTTCATCCGCGCATCCTGATTTCTCGGTCCGCGGCATCCTGATGTCGGCGCGAGACACCTAGTGAGCTCCGAACTCTACACCCTGGTTGGTGAGTAATTTTTTTTTCTTTCCCCCCCCCCCCCCCCAATTCCCGTTTGTTGGCCTTTTGCGCCGACGGTATAGGACTGTCTGGAAGCAAGTCTAATTCGTTTTGAATTTGATTTGGGTTTCAGACAGGGTCGAAGTGCTGGAGAGAGAAATCGCTCCCAGCTCGTGGTCCTGCACCTCCACTGCGGGTCACGTTAGAAGAGAGGTTTCCGCGACCCGACGTTATTTTTTGAAGACCCGGGTGGTAATGTGAAATCAACATCCCCCCCCCCCCCACTTTCTAGCTACGAACTACATTAATCGAATAAATAGCCTACCAGCGAACAGTGCTTTCCTCAAGAATATGTAGAATCAATAAAACTAGTCATCGTTGTAATGAGTGGACAAATCAAATTTTGGTGTGATACTTATAAATTTTTGTTTATATAATAATTTGTTGGTAAAGTTGAGTATGTGTTGTTATACTAAATTAGGGCCGGCCCTTTCTCGAAAAACTAAGGCATATTGTTAATATCATTAATTGGGAAACTTATAAATGCCAAATCAAATGGAAAACGGAATTCATTAGTTACATTTTTAAATAAAACAGGGAACCTATAGACCAAGCTACTTGTGTAGTGTTAATTTATTTATGATATACCTTCTTCCCTTAAACGATCCACCATCTCCCCAGTTGCTTGTGTCAGGGAGTTCCAAATTGTCTTGTTCTCCACCTCGTGCCACCTCTGGTCAATAAACTTATTTTTCTAATTATTCTTACCCAGCAAGTTTCCAAGGCTCTTTTTAATTAATTTAAAATAATTCAATTTTGAGGCACGAGGGGCGTTACATGCCTGAGGACGGGAGCAGATAGCAGTTCCCGAAACGTCGCTTGTTTCTGTTTTGGAAAACAATACTGTTTGTTTCGTCTTTTCGTTTTGTCGTGTTTTTGTCTCGTTTCAACTGCTGTGCTGAATTTTTTTTGGGTTCAATATTTTTGTGCTGTCATCATTTGTGGGTTTTTTTTCGTTCTCTTATTCCATTTTCCTTTGTTTTTCTTTGTTTGGTGACCATATTCCTGTTATGGAATATTATGTGGTGTTTATATCCTGTTGACAACAACAATTTTTGCTTAATTTGTGTTTTTTTTCTTTTGGGTTTTTTGTAATTTTCCTCTACAGACATACATGTGCTTAGCAATGGCGTATGTCCAAAAGCTTACATCAAGTCAGTTTTAATAAACGGTGCTCTGCGCGAGGCTAGAAACTGATTTCAACGAATTCTAACGTTAAGTTTCGTATCCATCGATACAATTTTTCCCGAAAAAAAAATATCCTAGAGGAAGCAGTACAATCGCACAAAATGGAACCGCCTTACTACATTTCTGAAGTATTTTTTTCAAGTTGCGATTATTTCTTGTTGTGGACATTAAAGTGCCTTAAATATATTCCAGGATAGTTTTGCTTTCTCAATGTTCACGAAATTGAATATATACGGGTTAATGGCTCCTTGTGCTGGTCCACCACCTGGACTATGTAAATCAACTAAAAAGTGAGCTCTGCGCGTGCGCGGAGTTCGGGCAACAGATCGGCAACGGATAGGACACCAAAATCCGTTCCCTAAAAATAAGAGACTGGCCGTGTCCAATCGTGGACTAGGAACACGGTGTAGCATATTCAGCATTTGAACCTTTTTTTTTTTGTCTTGGAGCACCGACCTTGGTGCGTCCTTCCAGAAGGATCCGGAGTAGCGCCCAGATGTCACCAAAAATAAACTATTTAAAAAGAATGACTCGTTGTCAATATGAACTATTATGATGAACACAATTTTAGTGTGGATGTGGACTATCCATGTGATTTAAATGCATTTTATTTTACTATTATCTATGTTTGTATTACAAGTTTCCTACGTTAAATCAAACGCAAATTCTCTTGTATACTTCTTAAAATAATATTAGTTGAATACATTTATAAATTAACCCATCAAGAAGAAAACATTAATCTCATTTAGTCCAGATTTAGACATAATTTTTTTTTTTCAATGGTTGACACGTAAATTGCAAAATTTTTTTGAGTGACGTGTAGAAGAAAATTATTTTAAAAAATCAATGCCAGTATTTACATTCTTTTAGAATCAATGGCTTACAATTTTTTTTTTTTTTTTTTTTTTTTTTTTTTTTTTTTTTTTTTTTTTTAGTATTTGGTTACATTTACAGTAATTTATACTCACTATAAAACATGGATTTTTCAGTGAAAACAAACTAAACTTATATAAAATTAATCAACACGCTTTCTCGCTTTGGTTTTGGTTGCATAATAACTTCCTTGTGTAAGAAAAATAATTATTTATGTGTCAAAAGTGTGGTTTTATGTATAAATAAAAGTT
Organism: Bacillus rossius redtenbacheri; assembly: GCF_032445375.1. Lineage (NCBI taxonomy): Eukaryota > Metazoa > Arthropoda > Insecta > Phasmatodea > Bacillidae > Bacillus > Bacillus rossius. Next base: position 24,744,576 of record NC_086335.1, on the reverse strand, counting down.
TTAACAAGCTTTATCCTCGTAAAGCTATATTAGTGGTATAACACCAATGAATGAACTGTTGCGGTGCACACTTCAGCAGCGATGTCTTCGTGGTTTTAAGAACATAAAAGCTAAAAGAAAATAAAATATTTTGAATTTAAACTTATTAGATTTTTTAGGTTATTAAAGTTATACTTCTTTAGGCTTGTTATGAAAAAATGATGAGAGTGAAATTTTAAGATGCGCGCGCATCACTGTAACACAAAATTAACAGGTTGAAGCTGCGTGCGCACCATGTGACAACATTTTCACAAGAAGATGGCGGACCCACGTGTATGAACATAAACCCACATTAGGGGACATACCAAACGTATTGGTGTGCCAAATGAAACTTTATGATAGTGTAATTACCATGGAATTTATTTTGGTAAACTAAAATAGTCATAGTAAAGAGTAAATTCCAAGGTTAAAAAAAAACACATTATTTTGGTATTACATCAAATATAATACACATTTTCCTCGTAACCTTCTGTCAGATCAGTGGTTATACTGCGCGGTCAATATGCTGAAGGGCCGTGGTTCAAAAACTCGGCGGTAGGTGTTTTTTTTTAAGTTAAATTTTTTTAGGCGCGTTATGAAAAAATGATGAGTGAAATTTTAAGATGCGCGCGTATCACTGTAACACAAAATTAACAGGTCGAAGCTGCCCGCTAAACCACTCATTAAGTCTCGGAAAAAAAGCTACCAACAAAATAGAAATAGAACCTCTATTAGTCGCGCATGACGGCACGCTCGTCGCCTCTGATCACTGTTTTCATATTTATAATATTTATCCACATGTTTCTAGTTTCTACATTCACAGCACGTGTTTTAGTTTCATAAAAGTGCGAATAATATATGAGCTAGTAAATTATATTCAGTAGTAATTTAAATTCAATATTTTGATTAATATTATTTACTATTCGTAAATATTAATAAAAAAAATTGTGCTTATATACTTTTTCAAGTGCTCCACTATAATTGAGGTTAACTATCCGTATTTATTGATATAAATTAAAATATTATTATTTTATATAATTAATACTAAATATTATTAAATTATTAATGTTAAATATTTATTATTGGTTATTTAATATTTACAAAATAAAAATAAATTTAATAAAACATTTAATAAAATTTTGTGATAAAAATTAAAATCGAACATCAAATTAAAATATTAATTTTTAATATTTATTATTAAATTAAATAAGTAATAAATATTTATAAAAATAAATGAACAAATTTAATGAAAGCTTTTTGATAAAAAATAAAAGTGAATATTAAATTAAGAAAAACAATAAATATTTAAAAAATAAATCATTAAAATAATTTTTTAATTTATTATTTTTTTTAAATATTAAATAATCAATAAAAAATATTTATAATTAAGAATCTTATAATATTTAGTACAAATTATTTCATATATATTTATTATACTCTAAATTTTATTTATTTATTTTTTAAAATTTAAACTGAAGTTTATTGACTGTGTTGACTATCTTCTTCGAGCCCTTTTATTATTTTATTGTAATTAATTATTTGCATGCAATTATAAACTATTTTTCAAAGATGCCAAAGAAGTATAACTTCTCACGCGCGGACATAAGTACACACACCCATGTTTATTTATTTCACAAATTAATTATTCTGTGTTATACCACCTATACAAAAATTAATTACACAAATTAAAATAAGTCTATTAAAAGGAATTACGGACCGTATATCAAAAGCACAGTTTACTCAATAATATTTGTATTAAAATACATTTTGTGACATATCGGTCAGCAGAGACACTTTAGCTTGCGATTAAGTCTCCCTTACACGATGTTTAATTTCTGCATATTGTCTGCCATCTCCATACGTCTAAAAGTGGGCATAACACTTTGTATATCAGTTAAGAAGAATGAACTCGGTTATTCACACACGATACATAACGTGCCAACAGAAAAATAGTCTCCATAGTTGCCGACCCAAGAAACCACATATATGAGTAAAAATAAACACATTGCTATAATTTGACCAAATAATGAAAGGTCACGAACATTTCAGCGATGGAATCTTAAATTACGTAACCTAAATAGAAATTTTTTTTTCTTTTGTACCTCATTTGCCTAAAATGCAACAATGGTGTCTTAATACAAAGCAAAAAAATATTATGTGCAATTTTCAACTAAAAAATATTGAATTTTCCTGCTATGCTATTGTGAACATCCATTAATATTAAGTAAAAAATAATATATTATAAATGGGGTCTGATCTAATGTAAGTTTTTATTATATAACTATAACATTACGTGCAATTAGTCACTTCATCGAGATATTTCACAGCAATATTTGTTCATTTAACTTTACGAGTTAAAAATTCTACCGAATTTATTTTAAAATTTGATTAGTTATTAAACTTATTAAACTATTTTAAAAATTTGTAAAAAATATTATCTTACCAAGTTAAACGGACAAACACATTTTTACCTAATAGTAATGCCCATTTTTTTTTTTTAATTTCTTAGTGAATTAAAACCAGCTCGCTTTTCCATTTAACAGGGGTGCAGTACCTATAAGTAATTCGTTTATTCATGAATAATATTTGAAAACTTATTTACTTACAAACGTAGGTGGGTTCAATTAAAGTTAACTTTTTTTCCAAGGTTTTTGTGCTTATATTATTTATTTTTACTATAACACTATAAGTAACAAATAAAGACCAACAAATTTATTAATGTATTAAAAGTTATTACAGCAATTAGATACAGAAAAAAATTAATAAATCATTTTTGATTGAAGCACTTTTGTATAGTGTAGAATGTATATAAATATATATAGTTTTTTTCTGGTAATGGGATTTGAACCCAATCAAAAATTATGCACATTCGATTCGCAGGCGTACGCTTTTCCAATGCGCTATCAAAGCACAAAATAAATTTTGAAGAGATTGTTCTTAATCATTTTAGTAATAACAAATTTCTAATGTATTTTTTAATTTGTGATTACCTACTCTTTTCTGTGACTTTTTAAGTTTAAAATTTTTTATTTTGGCAATTTTATGCGCTGCGTTTTTTCGTCTTGCGTAATTGATAAATGGGGTATTCGAAAACGTCTTTATTTAACATTTTACATCTTGCGATTCTGGGTTGTTGCGTTTCTTGCGAAGTTTATAATCCCGACCTTAGGTGCAAGGATGGCTGAAGCGCCTAATGCTACACCGCCCCTATGTAAATGTCATTGATCTTACATGCAGTCTTCCTCTAGGTATCCGAGGTCTGTTTACAAAAAGGAGTTTAAAAAAACGCCAAGTAATTCGGTTTCAAAATTTGGTTTTTAAACTGTAATTTTAGAACAGTGTAAATGGTTAAATGTCTGTTTTTAAGTGTGAAATAGCGCTACATATACTTCAAAAACCATTCAAAGGACTTGCAATACATCTGTATCTAATTTCTCGGCTACGTTCTGTTTCGGTCACAGCTCAATTCTCACAGTTGCCCTACGCACGACGAGAAGACTGCGCGCCAGTCCAGAGGCGACACCGCGCTAGAAGCACCAGCGAGCGTCGCACTCATCATCCCGCCTCACTAACACTAATATGTACACCCCTGATTAGGCGGGCCCCTTGAAGACGAGACACGCAAAACAATGCTACCACTCTGACTTCTGCAGTTTCTTAAGTGTTAGTCTAAAGCTAGAGCCACTCAAAAATCTTGAGCAGTCCAGGAAAAAAAATTATATATATAGGCTATATATAAAATCTAGCCTACTTTCAGTCTGGAGTTTTGATTGTACTTTGTAGCACACTGTTAGAAATTACAGTAACTTTACGGACTTTCCAACGAAGAATTAAGATCAAATAAACGAAACGTTCTTCGTGATTTCAAATAACTGTTTCTTCTTAGAAACTACGTCGTATTTTGATTTCAAAGTTACATATTTCGTTCTAAACAAAGATAAACTAACACGTGGACAAAAGAAGAGTGTTTTTAATAAGTTTACGAAAGGTTTGTTTATATACCAAGAGAAATCTTTTGGATTCGCTTTCAAAGAAAGTGATCTCAATTTACGAAGTTGACCGTCAATTCATGAAGATCCCTGGATAATTTGTAACCATCAGTGTTGTTCGTAAATTGAGGATGAAAATATTTAACAGTGCACTTGCGGCTTTTATTAGAGCTGCGTGCATTTCTCGAAGTCGATGTTCGTACATTCGCGTGACACTCTGGTATGTTTAAACAGCTGCATGTCGAAATAAACCACGCATTACTTCTAGACAACTGCTGGCTATAAACCGCAGGTTATTTCCTCGTAAGAGCTACATAAATCTTAAAAATATATTACTCTACACCGATTCTTGCAAACGATATTAACGTGTAAATAATATAAAAAAATTATAGCCAATAATCTATATGTTAATAGCTATTAACTCTCATTGATTAAAATTAAGCTTGTAAAATTGTATCCTTTCCCGCCGAACTTTAATTGGTCTCAGTGGAACTTCAAGTAGAATTGCAATGGTGGAATAATGAGGATGAAGGCTCCCTGAGTGTCCCTGCGCTATTAAAATACAGTAAACTTAATGATTTTTAAAGGATTCTACAATGAGGAAGATTTTTTAAATCATTTTATGGACCTACGGCATTGATATTTTTTAACTGTACCTATGTCATAGAGAAACCAAAGGAATTGACATGAGATATGAATACACCAACACACAGAAAAACAAGCTAAAATCAGCAGATGTCAAATGTGTGAATCTAGAGACAGCGCAGACAATTCCGTGGAAAGGAATAAGTTGGAAACATTATTAAGGCGCAGACGAACTCAGGGCGCTGACAACGATGATACATTGTAACAATAACAGACTAGCTAAATAACAAGCTTGTACAATCCAGCGGAAAAACTACGAGCACAAAGATGGTACAAAAAACATATAATCTGGACAACTGGACAACACAAGACACTGTGGGCTTCCCAACACAGAAAAAGTTTAAGGGTTTCGGAAACTGTACACTGTTCCCGTCATTAGGCACAAAAGTCAGTGGAAACACACATTTTAACCTTTTTTGCTGTCCCAATATTTTATGTTGAAAACGAAACTTGTATGGGAAGAAAATAATGTATCTTAAATGATATTAGTAATCAGACTGATTTAGCTAATCTTTATCTGTCTGTAAATATATCACCCCGAAGCTCTGAACACCGCTTGGAGGCCCTGCCAGGCCGGCGCCTCAAGAAAGTATGAGATTCACAACTCACGCCGTTTGGTGCACACAATAGTTTACGAGTTCACTGGGAAGAAGTAGAGACTTCTGGGCAGCGCGCAGGTTCAATCAGTCTGCTTTTTCTTCAGCTGTTTCTATTGAGAGATAGCAAGTTTTACCCACGGCGGCAACCAATAATGCCTTCTTCTAAATGTTCTAACCTCAGTAAGAAAGCAGTTGTATGTATGTATATATATAATACTGTACTTTGTGTTATTAAATTCCTTGCAGTGTATTATAATAACTTAATAAAAAATAACACCATGTTCTTGGGTGTAAGATGTGTTTATATCTGGCACTTGTTGATAAAGTTTATAAATTAATTATACCATCTCTCACTCAAATGAGTATTTTGCTAATTTTTTTTATGCAATACCTCTCATTAAGATTATTTAATGCTATCGTAAAATTTTTAATACGGCGTCTTTTGGTTACTCTCTCTTCCACTGAGCAGTTATAAGTTTCATAATAAACTTACTGTCATATATATGTATCCAACACATGTTCTAGTGGGCCATTCACTTCATTTTCTAGTCCACCATTCACTATATCTAATGGTAATATGCTTAAATGTAAATCCACGAGTTAATAATGATGTTCTTCTACACCGATCGGGCTTACCTTAAGCTGTGATGGCGGCCGAGGCGAAAGTTGCTGCCCCAGTGTGGACTATAACCTAAGTCTTGCTCTCAGGCAGTCCTTGTCACAGTCCACTGAGTCACTCGGCAGGACTGAAAGAAAAAATAAGGAAACCTCACTTATACTTGCAGAATCATGACCTTGCAGCCTATAATTAGTTCTATCCTACGCCTGTAATGCCACTCATGGGCACGCAGGCACGCTGATTGAGGACAGGACTTCAGGAGCCGCGCCGTGAAGGCGTGAGGTAAGGATAGTCTGTGCCGCCACCACTAGATACTTGGCCCGGATGTCGGGCACGGCGGGGCTGGCCGCAGGGAGCTGCTCCCAGCTGATTGGCCGTGATTGCTCCTGGCGAGGTCCCTCGCGGTGCCGTCGCCCCGACTGTCCGTGCTTCCTGCGCCGCGCCTCATGGGACATTGTCGGCGTGCAACATCTTAGCTCTCGGCGGGAGCGATTTCGCGAATGCGAGACGGAAGTAAAGGAACGGAAATGTGTAACAGACGGTGCTGCTATCTAAGGCGGACGGCGCGAAACCAAAGTTCACAAAGACAAAGTGATACCATTTATAGTATTAACTGTTTCATGGACTTTGACATGATGGCCGGTATTTGAATAAAATTCCCTTCGAAAATCAGAGCAAAATATCAGGGTTTAGTATTTTTTTTTTCTAGTTTTTGGCTTTTAGCGGAGACGTTTAATAATATATTTTAAATTTTTTCTCTGCAAAACGAATGATTCGATAGTTGACGTAGCTGATCCAACAACGAATTCTAGAGCCTGGTGCGGAAACTATGTGTGATTATCGTCAAGAAATGTAAGTAGTTGAAAATACAATTTTCGTTAATTTTTATCACGCTTGGCATTATTTTAAAGAATTCTACATTAATTTTCATGTACGAGTTTCCTATTGTAAGTGCATTTACAACATGAAAACTCATTAATTTGCTCGTTACCGAAGTACGACTTAACACACCTCTGGCGTGTACTGACAGAAACGCTCGTATATTTTTCTATAAATCTTTATTATCTAGGTTTTCCATTATTATGTACCATAAAATAGGGACAATATTGTACGAAATTGGATTGGAAGAATTAACAATATTTTTTCTTTCATAAATGACTAATATTTTCCACATATAATTATCTTGAAAATTTATCTTCCGTTTTCAAGCAACTGTCAGTCATTAATAGTTAGAGAGGTACATTAAATTAAAACGTTATAGAATTCCGCTAGCAAAAAGGAACAACAGAGTCTCGCACTGTGTAACCACCTCCTCCTAGCCTGAGAAACGTGAAATGACAACAGTCTTCAGAGTTGCTTGGCTTCTGGGTTGTAGCCGCGTCGAAGGCAGAGCTCTGCAACCAACAGCTTGACTCTGGTTGGCCATCAGCTCAGCCAACCAGAAGAGAAGAGGCCACTTATTGGTCAGCACTCCCAGCCAATCACAGAAGCTTAGCTCCGACTGGCCAAACCAACTGGCCAACCAGAAGAAAGAAAGGCTTTGATTAGCCCACAGTTGCAGCCGATCGGGAAACATCCCCCCCCCCTCTTTCTGCACAGGCGAGAGTATTGAAAGGCAGGATAACTTGCAATAATTAACGTCGGTGGTCGTCTCTCGGGTCGTGCGCATCTCCCCTGCGGGCTGTTGGCCCAGGTTGTGCCCTGCTACCTTCTGGGTAACCGAGGGCTGACAGTGTAGCTGCCTGGAGGCGGCCTAGCAGCGCCATCTGTTGCCAACCGCGTCCCGTGGGTGGCGGATACGGGATCTCGCTGGCGTGACTGTGAATAAACCAATAGCAGTCCGCGGACCACTGGCGGGCCCGGTGGAGTCGTTATCACGGCTATCGGCGGTGAAAGGCAGCCCGGATGCTGATCGGCGCGCGGCAGGAAGCGGTTTCGTCGGCGAAGGCACCGCAGGGGAGCTCGATGTGTAGACGAACTGCGGGCTGCAACTTGCGGAGCTGCGGAATGCAGCGCGCGCAACGGAACTGAACAGCATCGGAACTCAGAAGGAAGACTTCAGGGACCTTCGGCTGGGGCTACTGTATGCTGGCAGTAGTAGCCTCGAGTGGCGCGACCTCCAACCGTCTCGGGGATTTTGGGCAGCGAGGTTTGGGACCTTGAGCTCTCGGCCATCGCACCAGGCCTCAGCCGCCGGCGAATCAGTGGGTTTATCCGCTTGCGGAGCTTGCTCTGCCGCCTTCTGCCGCTGTGAATATTGCCAGAACCGTGGCTGTCCCGCTAGCCTATTTCCTTTTACAGGTGGCTGCCTGGGCAGTTGGGCTGGGCTGATGAGTGATTAAGTCGCCCGCCCCTGGTAAAAACAACCCAGGTGTGCCCAACAATAACAATGCGAGCCGCAAGGCTCAAGCGCCACACCCCTGCATGGTTGATTCTTTCTGCCCCGCCCAACTCTTCTTACCTGGACCTTTTTCCCTCTTGTCCAGTAGTTTCCTTGTTTACATTAATAAATCAATAACTGATCCCCGCATGACCCGGCTTAAGGTTTTCCCCGTGTCTATGCAGGTTTTACCTATGGTTCAGTTTAGTTAGCAACCAAAGGGGCTCCAATCACGGCTACAATCGCAGCCATGACTAGCCAATAAACTCCAATAAGCACATGATGCACGCGCCCTTGTTCTACATGGTTAGAACCCCACATGGTAGAGTGTATAGCCTTCGGCCTTGAGACACACATAGGTCCTCCCCTAACCTGGACCCCTCTCACACACGTTTAGATTAACTTAGGTTATTAAAATAAATAATTAATTAACTGCTCCCTGATGATGGCGATTGCAACATCAACCGTTCGGTGATGTCTTCGCCTTCAACGCGACTACAACTCAGAAGCCAAGCAACTACAGAAAATGTGCCCTTAAAGCCTGCTATCTTCATTGACACAGACTTTACATAATGTGAGTCTGTGGTGTGAATCCAGCAGTTAGCTTGTCTAAATGAAAATTCTGAGGGGGGGGGGGGCAAAGAGTCGACACCCAAGTATTTCGAGATCTTCTGCAGCCTTTTATTTTTATCGACGTTCAGCCTGCGCCTCTCGCCTCTCGCCTCTCGCCTCTCGCCTTGATTGCTGGACGGGGTGTAATGGCTGTTCCGTGCGACCACACCCGCCTCTGAGGGCAGGCGGCAGACACGGCGCGGACTCCAACCACCGAATGAAACAGCTGCTTTAAAGGGGGTAGAACCCTAGATTACTTTGCTTCTATTATTTTGTGTTTATGCACATTTTTAAAAATAAATACGTTATATAAACACATTTAAATGTTTGTTTAAGATTTCACAACTAAAACAAGTCATTATATAATGATTTTTAATGAATTTAAAGGCAAATTACATTTTTAAGTCCTAGCATGTGCTGAAAGCATTAAATCCTCTAGTATACAATTTGTGGATTTGTGGATCATTCTTTAAATCGATGAAAATGAGTTTTCTCCTAAACTACACAAACCTGAATTTTTTTTAGGGTTTTCGGAAAACTTAATTTGTATTGACTTAATGAATGGTAAACTAAAACAAAGGGTTTTAAGATTAAAGCTACATACGAACGGTTAATCCAAAACTGTAAATCAAATCATTTAATGTTTTCTGTACATGCTAGAACTGACACAGTGATTTGCATTTAAGTTCATACAAATTATATAAAGACTTGTTTGGTAAAAAAAAACTATGCACCTTAAATAAACAAATAAATATGATTACATTTTTAATTTATTTAAAATCATTTGCTAAACACGATTCATTAGAAGCAAAATTATTTACAATATTACTGCCTAAGGTGGCTTCCTGGCTAGGCCGCCAATAGGCGTTCAGAACTTTAGATATTAACGCGACATTCACAACCGGCTCAACATTTATTAAAAGTGTCTGATCACGAATAGCATCAATAGCTATTGCTAGAGACCGGAAAAATTCGCGGATTCGTTTCGTAATAGGCTGAAATTCAAACATGTGTATAATTCTGCTGGTCTTGCTATTGGCTCGCGGTTTAACTAGAGCTCTCAAGGCCAATGAGAGACTATCGACCAAAGAAGCGTCGAATCACAAGCTACCCAGTGGAGGCGACTCACAATTTAGTAACCAATGAACACGCGTGTTTACTTGAGAAGTGCAGAGGATAATGGAGGTTATTCTAGAGGTCATTGAATCCGCGAATTTTTCCGGTCCCTAGCTATTGCACTTGTCTATGTAAGATTCGTTTCATAATTTCGTCTTAAATCGTCTGAAGTGTTGCTGTGTCGTGGCGCTGATGTGTCCGTCAGGGGTGGAGGAAACTTCAAACCGCAATGGCGCTATTAGGCTCGTGTTTCCGGGCGCTCTGCGCCGTCCTAGCAGACTCCAGGGAGGAGTATCTGCGCTTGTGCGATAACTTCTCCGTGCCATGTTCGCGCGCGTTTCAAACAGAAACAAACGCCCGAGGCGCCATCTCCTTGTGTGAGGGAAGACTTACATACTTCTCAAAGCAGCATGGTGCCAGAGACTTGAGGCATGCATGTATCCGCGAGTTTCTAACAACCCATTAAGTTATTTAAATATGTTTTATTGAAAAAAGTTTAAATACATGTTTCGGGTTGATTTCGAATTAAACATTTTTGGAGGCGATCGTTTGATGGGTACATTCAATAATTTTATCAGATGTTCTCACGTTCGGTTGTTTAATATTTATATTTCCCAGTGACTATGAATTATTTTCAAAGCATGGTAAATCATCTTGCCAGCGACACATTAAGATAGTACAACCATTATTGACATTTTTTAAAGATAGAATTAGATATAATTAAAAAAAACACTCTCAGCTGATCGATCTTTACCCTTAAACGGCAGTTTTGGCTGCATACAATATACTTGGTACGTTTTGTGTGTGTACATGTCTGTGTATGTATATAAATATATTTATATTAACTGGAGGTTTCGACGTTTTCGGTCGGTGGCCTGCACACTTAAGTGGGGATAAATATTCTTCCTGTGACTTTACAGAATTTAAATTAAACATATTAAGGTACCTACGTCTTCTGGTTTGCTCCTAGTCGTCTTGACAGCCAATTTTAAGACAAGGCCTTTCAATATCTTGGTATGTCATTAAAATTGGAACGTTATTATTTATGGCATGGTTGCTTATGTGTTTTAATTTATTTGTAAAAAAAGGGGTTGTCTGTAAAGTCGGTTTACGGACGATAATTTTACGTGATAACGTCATAAGAAAACATTGATGAAAAATTGCATCCTTTTTAATTTTCAAATGTTATTTACAGTTCTCACGGTGGTTGGCCGGCTCTTGCACGCTCGGCTCAGGTGGAACGTGACAATGAGTCATGCTTTTTCGTGCGTGCAGCCGGCGTTCATCGATTTATAAGACGTTATCACGTCAAAAAAAATTATTTTATCTGTATAGTAATTCTGTATTTTAAATAGTGCAAAACTAGCATTTGGAAACGGATGTGAAGAAAACCTTTAAGAAACCTTTTTGCACGTTTTACTTAAAACACAAAAATAATAACAATTGTTCCTCCTGTTTTTCTTGAGACTCGATTAAGCTCATTAAAAAAATTTTGAGACCGGTTACGATAAAATTCTACTAATCTATGTAAACAAACATCTAACGTACGTTTAAAAATGGTTATACTATCATTTATTCAATCAACTTAGGTTAAAAAAATTATATTTCATTTTTATTCTATTATACAATGATTGTAGTCGCCAGCCTGTTACATTCTCGCTTGCTCCTGTGACCAACCAGCCACACCACGTACACGACAGCCAACTCTGCCCGCTTTTATCCACTTCTCACCTGTTGCGCAGTCCATAATATGATGTACTATCATGGTAAACATACCTACATATATTTGCTAAGCTCCGTACTCCACGAAATAAAAACCCATCACTCAGAAAACTAAATCCTTTAGCAATGGCTTCATGAGTAAGAATACACAGCTATATTGTGTAATAGGGATGTTAATAATATATTCTTTAATCTCAATATAATTCTTAACCAATATTTCTTAGGGTGGTTTAAAATATTGTGCTCATTTAAAAGATAGAGTACATTTGCTATCCTTTAAGCCCGAAATGAAATTAATTATCAAAGCTATTTATTGGAATAGGCCGTCGTGTTATTCAAAAAATTAGGACTACGCTTACTGAACACATCACAATGCTCGCATACTACTATCAACATGTGAAGCATTTGAAATGTTCTATTCCCTAAAGTAAATTTTTTCATGTTTGATTCATTTTTAAGTATTACTACTTTAGATTTCTTGAGTTGAGAGGTATGTAAAAAATATGATTGAGTTTTTTTTTGTGCTATCGTATGAGTTCAATTGAAACATAGTTTATAATTTGTGATAAAGTTTTGTTTATACGGTGGTGGGTGCCACCGTCTTCTCCCGTTTTATTAATATCATTAGCTACGATATAAGCTGTTTATTAAGTAATAAAGCCAGCCAACTCCATGCAAATTTATTGACTGGTTGTGTATTACATTTTTGTTAGCACAGATAAAAAATTATTTTGAAAATATTTTTGCTTGACTTTCAAAATGTTAAGAAACAAGCCATTCTAGTATTTTTTTGCCAGATCTACTGACTTGCCTCACGGTTTGTAAAGATGGTGGATACATGTGTAGCAATATAAATCCATATAAAGTCCCTTTTGTAAACATTAGGGTACCTACCAAACTTAATGGTATGTAAAATGACACTTTATGAGTAGTGTAGAATAGAGGCTCCGGTGTACTGGTTTCTGGAGTTTGTTTTAACTTTTGTTTTTTAACTTTTTAAACGATATTGTGGTGGGCCTGACTCACTGTGCATTTTGTAGTAATTTTACCAGCATTTCAAAAGTTATTTAACTTGTGTTAAATACAAGCTTTTTGCCGGCGTACTGCTTACATGACACGCCGCCGTGAGGCAGCGCTGAGGATGGCACGGTCTCACTGTGGCGCGGGGGGAACTGTAAGACCGCCAGTACCGCAAGTAACAACTAACTCATTTCAATTATTCAAGTGAAGCTTCTTGGGGAGCGATGGAAGTTAAATTTCAAGGCCGAATTTTAACGCAAACTTTTCGTGAAACATTGTTGTGAAACTTTTTTTTCCCTAACCTAAATTAAACTAAGTGGATTTGTTTGGAAGGGGTATGGGTTAGGGAAGAATATAGGGGCGCCCCAGGCCGAAGCCTTTACGCCTAATCATGCTGGGTTTTTAACAATGCAGAAAGGGTAGCATACATCGTGTGCTTTTTTTTTTGGATTAGCCAGCCATGTCAGCAATTGATGCCATGACTAACTCCCCTATCTTAAACTCTAGACTGTAACAAGTTAAGTTGGGCCCAGGTAAAATCTGCATGGACACAGGGAAAACCCTGGGCTCATTCACGCGGGGTTAAATAGTGCAAGCACTAAGAGGGCAGGTTCAGTACAGGACAAGAAGGATGGTCCAGGAAGAAGAGTTGGTCAGGGGCAGAAAGTTTCTACCATACTGCCGCGTACTCTAGCTAGTTATATATAAATTTATACATAATAGTAAAGTTATTTATTTGTTTAATACATAAAGAAATGTTAATAATATGTCAATGATGAAGAAGGGACTAAAATAACAGTTTATATGTTCGTAATTTCCCCATGATTGACTTGAGAGAAAAAAAAACTGTGAAGCACTATGAGCTGGAAAAATAACCGTTTCTGTGACTGCTACTTACGAAGCCATGCTTGACGTGACTCCAGAACAAGGTTTATTCGCTCTGTCATCCTCTCACAACAGGCCGCAGAGGGGAAGCGCCTCTGTCGACGCCCTGCACCCCTCCCTATCGCGGGCAAGGGGGGGGGAGACGAAGGCCCGGACTGTGGGACGCCACACTCTGCCTCGTCGCAACAAACACACGTCTGTCTCTGGGCCAGGAGTCGGGGCAGCTGCGGGTCTCTCGGGCGTCGACGGGCGGACGCCTACGTCACGTCGATCCCCGATCAGTCCCGAACATACCCGAAGTTCGCAGCTCACTCGTGCAGCTTCGCGGTCGGAATACAAAAAAAAAAATCACCTGAGTGAGTGGTCAGTGCAACCACTCACCACCAGGGGCGCTTGCGTCCCTGGTCACTAAATCCAGTGCTGGAAAATTAGTAAAGCGGACCACGAGTCCAAGTGCCCAACCCCCGCATGGTAGACTCTTTTCTACTCTGTCCAACACTTCATCCAGACCATCCTCTGTCTCCTGTAAATTCCTACACGTAATGCATGCCAATTTGCATCCCGCATGAATGTGCCCAGGGTTTTCCCTGTGTCTATGCAGGTTTTATCTGGGTCCAACCTATCTCTAGTTATAGTCTAGATTTAAGAGTGAGGGGAGTTAGTCATGGCGCCAATCGCTGCCATGGCTGGCCAATCCCCTCCTAGCACATGATGCATGCGACCCTCTCCCTGCATGGCTAATCCCAGCATGACTAGGCGTATAGGCTTTGGCCTGAGACGCACCTAGGTCCCTCCCTAACCCGGACCCCTCCAAAATACACTTAGTTTTAGTTAGGTTAGGAAAAAAAAAAAAATCACCTGTGTCCCTCCCTAACCTGGAATCATTAGATTTAGTTATGTTAGGGAAAAAAATTAACCGTTTTGCCAAGAATGTAATTTGATCTAGTCTATAAATAAACCATCCAACCAATTTTTCTCCAACCAGGGTTGTATTATCGTAATAAAGCTAATCTTAGCTTATTATAATCGTATAGCCATAAATGTATACAAAAAATAAAAAATGTGAGAGAGTACTTCAATTTTCGCCTGTGATGTGTAAACATCTAACATTGGTAAAAAAAAAAAAAAAACAAATTTACGTGTGCTCATGTTGCATATAAACTTAGTATAATACGAAACTCTAAAACGAAATTTAAAGTAGAATTTTTTTCAATGGTGCCTTGTTTGGTAAATAAACGAAAAGTATTCATTTTAGGGAAAAACTGTAATAAACTTTCCCCTTTTTAAAACCAAACTATAATTTCCTTTAACAAGATAATAACCTAACCTCACCAAACCGAACCTAACCCAACTCAACCCAACCCAAACTAACCCAACCCAGTTAAGGTTAGACTAATTTTTATCTATTTCCTACAATTTATCTCAAAGTTGGTGCATTTAATACACATAGGGTAGTTTCGGAACAGTTACAATGCACGGTGTAGGCATTATGGGTTAAGATAACAAAATGAAACGATCGTGCATTTGATGCACTTCAGCTAGTTTCGGAACAGCTACGATGCAGTTCGTCCGTACGGTGTAAGCAAGTATGTAGTCAATATTGACTTCGTTCTGATATTCAATCCCGTGTGACAATCTACTCAAACACACCCCCACGGTTGGAAAAAAAAAAAGATCATTAAAAATAGCGAAAATTTAGAAACCCCAGTTTCCATTCAAATAATTGACAAGTAAGTAAGAAATAAATAATAAAGACATGTAAACTACTGTTGTAATGCCCCCTGCTGAGTACACAATTTACTGTCACAGTAAATGAGCCCTTTCACAGTTACAGATGAATAAATTCTCCCTGTCATGCGCTTCTGAATCTTTAATGGGTGCCAGTACCCGAAGGTACACAACTTAATTATTTATTAGATAGAAAATAAATTTAATACTAATTATACTTTTATTGTTTAACATAAAAAAATAAAATGACAAAGACGGTTACTTACACTTGCGAATAAAAAGAAAACAACATATTAAGTAGCTCAAAAAATTAAGTTGGGCACAACAGATACAAAAGTTCATTTGTTAGGAGATAAAAATAAATTTAGCTAGTTCAGTATTCGTCGGATCGCATCAAATTCAATATCCTTCAAGACTTCTGAGTGAAGTCGTACAACATATTAATCGTGCCATAATTCCAAGAAAACTGGAGGCTTTAGTATTATTCAAAGGCGATAGATTTAAAACAATTATGATAATCAGACAGCAGATGATCACTACCTCAAATAGTGCTATGATTCGGTGACGCGACTGCTCAGGATTCAACATAGCATATAGTCATACATGAAGATTTGATGATATATGGTTTTAGATAAATCCCGAATAAAACCATTACTCTCAGAGCTTCGCCGAAGCTCGGGCGTATTTTCCTCGCCAATTTGAGAGACGTAGCGATGCTATATAATATTTAAAATGTCACGTTGGCAAGGCCCGACGCGACAACACACACAATCCACAAGATGGCACACCGAAGTTTTTTTTCTCTTCTCTTACAAAATTAATAGCGTCTATAACCAACAATGTCTTTAAAAGATCCGCCGATCTATCGGCCAATCACCGGCCTTGAATTAAGCATTTAAAAGATATTACATTTAACATTATTAACATAGAGAAAGGTTGCGAAGCTCAAAGCAATTATCCAAAACAAATATAGAAGTTAATTAACATGAAAGACATATAAATTTGTGACAAATAAAAATGTAAACAAATACTAAAAAACATAAATAAATTATTTTAAATTAAAGTTTCAGTGTTCTGTGATCTGATGTAGTATCACACTGTCAATCAAAAAGGAAAATTAGCTTCATTTTGTATTTCCGGTAATATCTCTAACTCGCATACAAAAACTAATCGAATAACTATGTTAAGTACCAGTCGTGACGAATGAGTAACGCTATTCCAAAAGCTTTGTTTTGTTTACTGTGTGTGTGTTTAAACTTTAATATGATTTTTTTTCTGCGAAATTTCTTTACTCTACAGCACGGCCGTCAAGATAAACTAAGGCCCGTAAGCAAATAATTTTATCGTTCCCCTCCTTATAAGTGAACATATTTTTAACCCCATAATCACAAAAAAAAACGACTGTAAACATAACTGTGGCTATAACTATATACGTGATCTGCGAGTATTGCATAACTTGTAAGGTTTTCTATGAATTATAGTACTAATAGACTTGTCATTTTCGTCCTACCTGTGTTAACCCAAGCATTAAAATAACATCTCGTAACTCAACCGGGATATTATCTTTGAAAGATTTGTGCAATGGGAGTGCATGATTTGATGTAATCTTTTGGACATACGCCATTGCTAAGCATTTTTTCTGTAGAAGAAAACTAAAAAATACCCAAAAGACAAAAAACACAAAAAAAAATTGCTGTTGTCAACAGGATATAAACACCACATAATATTCCATAACAGGAATTTGGTCAACAAACAAAGAAAAACAAATAAAAATGGACTAAGAGAACGAAATCAATCAAAACGGGATCTTTCCCGGCATTTCGGGATTTCCACCCCCTCCCCTGTTCGCAATCTCGACGGCCTTTTTTTTTCCCGTCTACCATTCGTGTCAAAAAGCGCTGGAGCTGAGCGAATGCGGAGAGAAGAAGATGTGTTGAAAAGGTTCGGGATACTGCCGAAAGGTGTGTCTACTATCCAACGCACTTGGCCACTCTCTGTCACCGATATTACGCGTCGCTAAAACTTTAGGCACGTGTGTGCCTAAGGTCCGATTGCAATAAATTTAAGACTAAAATTAAGTCAATCCTTCAGACGACAGACTGAAACATGTTTAAATTATACATGAAACACGAATGCAATTAAACTCGCAAATGAATATGACGTTATTTCGTTACAGGTTGTTTATCAAAATTAAAATTGTAAATACATTAACACATGAAATTATGATTTTAATCATATTTCTCGTGTCTGAAGATTTATCTACAAAATTTTTATCACTATATTTGTATATTTTTTTGATGTACTCTTAAATGTTAAAAATTTCAAAAAATTAACAATAAATTTGCTTTTAAAATTTTAAAAATTATATATTTATACACCAGAGCACTTTAACAAATATATTGTTTTGTTGACTATAATACTGGTGCACCATTTCCCTTTACCCCTACCCCTACACTTGATTTTAGTTCGGTTAGGAAAAAACACAATTTTGTGAGAATTCATAAATATTCACGGTTCTATAGAATTTTAAATGTCACTCGCCTAAATTATCAATCTTTCATTTAAGTTACGATCACCTAAACGAATTTTCATGACGCATTTTAATATATTTTCACTACGATTTCACTTATTATTTACGTAATTGACCTAACATAACCCAAGCGTTTACTTTTACAAAACAAAACAAAAAATCTGAAGATGCATGAACGTAAATTATTCGGGCGTCTGACGAGGTTAGTGAACAGTAGGATTTGCTCATAAACATAGGCCCGTCGCTTTTGTGATTTACGTCCACGGCCGAGCCAAGACGCTTCTCCGAACAACGTCCCAATTAGTTTGAGGTCGGAACAACGCGTTCTATACAAGTCAAGCTTTCTCTCTGGCGTTTTTTGAGATCCGATTTCTTCCTCAGTAAAAAAATTACTTTCGCCGGTGTCTTTGCTGCGATACATAGATTAAATATTTAGAAATTAATGTCGAGTAGAACCATTCTTACGTGTCAGTTTTGGTGTAAAATACTTTAGTGAAACTGGTAATCATATTGTGCTAAACATAAATTTGGCAAATTTTATTTTATCACCTCGCAAGAATGTTTAACATTTCAATTTCTTTGTGCCTCGAACGAAGAGTTAATGGACTCGCATAAAAACCGCGTCATGTGGCTTGTCTCAGAAGCAGTTCCAGTGGTACCCATTTCTCAACCGTCCCTCAAAACCACAATGGTGTTTGTTTACGTACACCGGCCGACAACCACTTGAAGTTATTCAGAAACACTGTTGACAGAACAAAATTGGCAGAAGGTTGCGTTAGACCATTTGAACTACGAGAGCGTATCAATGAGTAACGCACGTGTCAATTTTTAAGTAGGAAAATAGTGAGTAGAAATGAAACTATTTAGTAAAAAAAAGGGAAATAGAGGGCGCTGCTGATTGGGCGCAATGCCAGATATCGGAGTTCTACGTACTTATGGCGTTCGTCAGTCCCAGGTAAAATGGTGTTAGTGATTACATCGTCAACTGTGGAGGAGCAAAGAGCAACCTTACGATTTCCATCTGAATGTTCCACCCGTGGAGTTCCTCGGCGGTAAGAAGAGCACAGACTTGCCGAGCGAATGTGGCCCTTCTCGCAGTCGTAGGAGTGCTATGAGACAGGGATTTCCAAACCGATCCATCGTTGGGACAAATGCCTCAACATACGTGGAAAAGAAATAAATGTGCAATACTTTTATTTCTGTATCATATTGTCACCATCATTTTCTTACATTATGTGCATTAATAATCGGTACGCCCTCGAACTTGCGATAACCGGAGAATTTGAAAAAATTCCAGGTTATAGGCTGTACCCGCGTCAGAATCTTCGTCAGAGCATCTTGACTTCGGTTGCCAACAGTTTTCTTGAAATTAGTTCAAAGCAACTACTTCGGCGGTAACTTATAAATAAGCCATGTTGGATCGCGCTTCCTTCCCCGACATTCACCACTCACGTCACGTGTTTACGTCTATGGTGACCTAAATGTTTGCGTGACCTTTAACCCCATAAGAAATTGCGCTGCGTACGCAGGTTTACTTAAGGTCAAAATCTTTATGGGGACAATTTTCGGTAGCAAACAGTAATCTAATTTTTTGATTTATATTTTTTATGCCTCTAAAAGTTTCTTTGTTAATTTATCAACTTATCACTATCGCATTAGCTACTAAAAGTAAACAGGAATATACAACTAAAGTGTTGCAAATTCACTTATACGTAACCGGGCACTTGTTTATTGAGAAGAGGTAAGTAACTACCAATCTAAAGTTATAAAATATATAATTTATCAAATAGCATTTACATTTAGAGTTGCTAAAGAAAAATCGATAAAACAACTAAATTAATGTATGGTAAATTTTTCTATTTTTGTTAGTTTACATGAGACGAATAAATGGTTTTGCAAATAATTTTAATGAAGATCCATTTTTGCAGAAGGGATGTGCATAATTTAATGCTTAGTAAAGTACTTAAGTGTTATAACCAGTCTACACCAAAAAATCGTTTTCACTTATAGTATGTTAAAATATATTCTACTATATACCAAATTGAATTAAGGGGTTATGTGACAATAATTTGGTGCCAAACTTTTATTCAAAGTGGGTATAAAGCAAATTTGAGGAATTCCTTGCAAATTTTAAGTTATTTTTGAGTATGTCATCTAGGGCTTAAGTAAAGTGCTAGCTTTTGCAAAAAAAAAAAAATCAAGGAAATAAACAAAATTCTAGTGCTGAAGATAAAAAACACTTAAATATGTAATTTCACCCAATTCTCTTGCGGAGAAGCCAAATAAATAGAAGGGGAAGAGATAATTAATTTTATTAAATTACAACAAAAACATAATTGTAAAAAAAGTGTAAAATGGTTTTCGCGTTCTATAGCAGATATACTCCTCCAGACAACACCGAAAACTGTATGAGGCATATGTAGGGCAACCTCACGGCATTGGCTGATCTCCTGGCAGTGCCGTAGCCGAGATCATGTGAAGGAGGGGGTCCAGTGAAGCCGTAATATTATTTATTATGATTAAGTGTTCTTTGTGATTGAATTTTAAAAGAACACAGGATATTATACTAAAATCACAGGGAATAGTATACTTTTAGAACTGCAATGCTTACACTCAAAAATTGAAGAAGCGTATTTTCTTGAAAAAAAACTGTAAATTTTATATTTTAGGTATTATATTAATCATTTTTAATATTAGGTTCTTAAGTGAAAGATTGAATGATTTTGTTAAAACGGATAATAAATACGAATATTAATATTAAAAAAATACATAAAACACACACGTCAGGTTTGCATGAAAGAAATGCTTACGTTAACACCTGTGCAAATAGGCATTAAATTGTGGGCACACGAATTCCCGCCACTTCTGTGTGTGATGCATGTCGGGCTGTAATGAAAAGGAAATATGTATTGTACCCCACTAATGAGAACAGTATCCTCCCAAAAATAATATCTCTTTGACGTCATGTAGCTAAATATTGCTGTAATTTTCTTATTCTGTGTTCGCTTATCCCGTGTAGTTTGATCCTGGAAGGGATGGGTCCGGACCCAGGGCTACGTCCCTGCTCGTGGTCTGACTGCCGGCTCCAGGCATCGAACCACTCCCGCTGCGTTTCACGTGCAAACATTGTGCTATGTGTTGGTCGCGGTCACGTTGCGCGTCTGTTACTGTCCCGCTGAGGTTTCCTCCAAGTCCCAGGATTCTGATTGGGTAGGACTCGGTACTTGGTGGTGGCGCTCCGATCGCTTGAAACAGGCTCCAAGGGTTTCCTAGCCCGATGCGGAGTCGACGTGGTGAGCGACGACACAGCTCCGGTGTTTAGCCTGGATTGCTAGCAGAGGCTGGATGGGCCTCCACCGGACCCCGGGTTCACTGGGTGTTTTAAAGGGTCCCAGCGTGATGTGGGAGATTGGGGAAGGCGCCAGCAGTGCTGTAAAAGTCCTAGGGCTCAGGACACAGCCAACTGTCTGGTCAACTGAGCGAGGTAGAGGGGCTGAGGCGGTGACTATGCTGGGTTGGTGGCCCCAGCCGCTGGTCATTGCTGAAGCCCTAATACCCTCCCGATCAAACAACAACAGTTGAACCCTAACAGTTCTGTTTTAAATAATAAGCTCTGGAATGTATTTATAAAACAAACTGGAAGTTTCTCCCACCCTTCCCTTATAGGGCGCATATGTGGTAGGGGAACTTGAGAATGCCGGCTGTAGGTCGGAATAATCTGTTACTGTGAGCAGGCTCAGAGAGAGTAATCCCAACCCAACTTCCGGAGAGAACATAGGATTGAGATGCGGGAACACGCACTGTAATATATGTTTTTTTTTTGTAATGGAACATGCAAATGAACAGATATTTGTAAATATACAAATTGTCATGAAAACCACCGTATCACCACAAAATAGTGTTCACAGTAGTACTGGGTTCGAATTCTTGCCCAGGAATGTAAGCTTTGAGTTATCACAGTACATCTCCAACAGTTAAAGTTAATTGAAAACCGTTCCCTGAACAATTTCCCAGTATTAACTGCGCACATTTGTAAGCATTATAAAACAAAATAAATTCGATATGTTAAAAATTCCGTTATCTTTTGAAATTATTTTTTAATGAAACAATAATTAAAATATAAAATTATGCGGCAATTTTTGTAAGAAATACTCAGTATTATCTTAAAAAACGTATTTCATATACATGCAAAAATAATCATAGCCACACGTTGTACAAAGTTACGATATATTTCATGCAGTACTACAAACTATGTCTTGGCAACTGGTTTCCAAAGGAGGCTTTTGTAAAAGTAAAGTATGGATTCGGATCTTTGTGAAGCAGCAGAACTGACAGACAGAATCACGATTATTTCATCGAATTCATTGGGTAGCAAGGGACTTGCAGCACCTGTACATATACTTCACGCTGATGGCTGGACCGGAGTGCGCCGGACACGTTCTTGCCGACTAGAGCCGGCCGTGAACAAGTGAGAAGTGCTCACACAAACATGCGTGACCCGCCAAAGAATGCGACCTTGTGATCTACCAATGGGTTTCCTATAAAGACTTTTTTTGACGTGACAACTCTAATAAATCGATGAACTCCGGCTGCACGCACGAAAAAGGATGACTTATTGTCCCGTTACGCACATTGTCCCGTTACGCACATTGTCCCGTTACGCTCATTGTACGCTTGCGCCGCATCTATCTCTCTTCCACTCGATTAGAACAACCGTCGATTTGACTTTTTCGAGGCACATTAAACTTGAAACACTCCCATTCGTTTCCTACTTTTCCTATTATCGTCTTATCTTTAACAGAATAACACAGATTGGAAGAATTTAAATAAAAAATAAAAGTTAAAGTTAAAATAATCTGTTCGTTAATGTAATAAACATATTAGAATTAATGAGTGCAAATGAAAGTAAATTTATCAATCAAATTGTAGATTTCATTTCACTCCTTCTTTGTATCCATACAAAATAGTGATAATTCAATACAAATGATTCCATTTTATTCATAAAAGTATGCGATCATTTCATCAATGTTTTGTTATGACGTTGTCACGTTAAACTATCGTCCGTAAACCGACTTAACAGACAACAAATTTTTTTTTCACAGGCAAGTTAAGTCTATCCTGAAGCGGAATGAATACGCGACAATAATTGCAGCTCCATGGAAAGGTGTGAGGCCGGTCTCAGGTTGACGTCGCACAAGCACCCAGCTCACCCACGCCGCTAGAGAAGGGGAGGGGGAGCAGACTATCCCCCCTTCTCCCTCCCCCTCCCCCTTCCCAAGGGCGTCCCAGGGGCGGCTCGCGTTATCACGCGCGTAACGTCACGCGGCTAACAAGCGTAACCAGAGCAACGAGGCTGTTAAGGGTGTTCTGGCCCTCGCATGAGCATAGATATTTATTATTTTATATTTTAACACGTATAAATTTTTTTTCTATCAAAAATTTCTTAAACACCTTATATCGTAACATGGTCGCAACTGGTTTATAGAAGTTTTAACGAATTTACTGTAAGCTTATTTTGACCTAGGATGTGTTACGAAACATAATAACAGCCAAAGAACTTTTACTCTCAACGAAGCGGCACAAGCAACACGTAAATTCCACCATTGAGTTATTGTTTGTTCATAAATTCTAGCTTCAGGTGATAAAATTGAGCTGTAGTCGATTCAAGCAAACCTTAATATAAACGTAGATGTTTTGAAACATTATTGTAAAAAATAATTATTAAGGTCAATGTTAATTTAACATGATTACTATAATAACGTTACAATGTTAAATGTTGTGGTACTATTGAAATAAACGTAAAAATTATGGTTCTTAAATACTAAAACGCAATTTTAAAAAGGACGCAAAATATTCTCGCCTTATAAATTATTTGTTTTGTTCTATAATGGATATAAATCTCCAAGTAGATATTACTAGTTACAGCTGCAGTACCCGGTGTTTCCCGGGCCGAACACAGGGTGAAAGGGATTTTTTTTTTAAATCGTACGTAGACAGTAGTCTTATTAATTTAAACGTCAATTTTGCAACATTTCATCAAGAGTTTCCCTAATTCTGATTCAAAGTGCATAAAACGTTATTGTCGGGTGGTGCTGGGGGGAAACAGTAGGAGGAAAGTAGTATAGTATACCAAAATTTCATGCATTTAATTAACTTTTTGTTAAAATCAGATGTAGAGAGAAGTGTTCTTATTTCTAACGTCAAGTGCGCATAATGTCATCTAGAAAGGCCAAAATGTTCTACGAGGTTGGAAAGGTAAACGGAGGTAGTTCTTCGTAATCTCATTTCTTCTTTGTATTTTTTTTTTTTCAATTGTTGTTGACGAAAAATTCCCTTTTTTATTATACGTGAAATGTTTAAAATTTCACCACAAAGAGCTAAAAATCTACTTTAAGGGGTAGTAAAGTGGAATGGGGTAGTTATTTCTAAACTTTATGTGGCCAGGAAAAAGAGTATGTTCAACAGTAATTTTATTTTTTATCTTAACATCAAGTGTGCAAAATTCATCACCTGAGTGAAAAATTCTTCTTCAATGGGAGAGAAAGGGGGATGGGGTAGATTTTTAAAATATCATGTATTCGATAAAACATTTTTTTTTTTTATGAAAATAAGCTGTAGACAGTACTTTCCCTCCTGTTTCGAACGTCAAGTGTGCCAGGTAGTACCAGTGCACGGGGGTGTTTTTTTTTTAAATCTCACATAAATAATTTGAGGGGGTTAATTTTTTAATAAATTGTAGATATTTAATTTTTTAACTTGAATGTAAAGTTTGCAAAATTTCATCAATAAGTACCATAATACTGTTTTAGGTCTAGTAAGGGGAATTAGGGGTGGTTTTTTGAAATCTCATTTAAACAGGGTGATGGGAGAATTTTTTTAATTGGACATATACAATTATCTTCCTCTTAATTTTAAGGCCATGAGTGGAAAAAATTACATTGAATAGTAACAAAAATTGTTTTAGGGGTTTAAAATAGTGTCTTTATTCATGTAGACAGTGAACTACCTCTTTTTTTATTTAATCCATAATAGACAGTAATTTTCCCCTTATTTTGAGTGCAAAGTGAAAAAAATTACATCAAGTAGTGTCAAAGTACTGTTTTAAGGGGTGGGAACAGGGAAGGGGTTGTTTTTCAAAATCTCACCCAGACAGTGACCTTCTTCGTGTTTCAAAGGTCAAGTATGCAGAATTTCATTCAGATCAGTGGAATGGTTTAGGATAAATAAGCAAACAAATAAACAAAAATATTTACATACATAGCGTCTATATGACCGATACCTATATTCAGGCAAGCGAGTGGTATATTTTGGGTTCAGGTACTCGAAAAGCTGTCGAAATAGCTAACGATATTTCATCATCTTATTCAATATCTACAACTCAATAAAGTTATAAAAAAAACAAAGAATGTATACATGCGAGTAAAAAGACGCTTAACTTTATGTAGTACATTGAAATGTTTCAAAAAGGTTTACACGTTAAACTATTTGTAAATATATTTGTTAGTTAAAATAATCTGAAGGGTGCAAAACAGGTTTCAAGGGATGAGTTCCCAGCCCTAATATGCCATTTAGGATTTAACTTACTATTAAGGTATATTTACCGCTTATTATATGAAATATATACTTCGTTAAGTGGTAGCTTATAACTAAACAGGATTCTTTAATTTTACAATGGTTGGATGCAAGTCTGTTAAATCATTGGCGTGCAGTATTGAATTTGATTTGAAGAATGATTACATTTGTATTAATATATCCTTAATGTTTCACTCATTCGCATTAGAAACATTTACGCGAAATTAATTTAGAGAGAAAATTTTCAATAACCTTATAACTTCAACGAAAAGGCCTTCTACAAAGCTCAGAACCTAATACTTATATGTAAATCATGGAAACTACTGCGTTCATCGGTCTTAGCAATTGTTATTTTGAGAAAACTTTGAAGAAGATTCTTAATATTATGACACTTTATCTATAGCTATATATTACTAGGATGTTAGTTTGTATGTATGAAATTGATAAACTCCGACATTGATTGACCGATCGCCATGAAAGTTGTCACATCAAAGTGTTTTTTTTCATGGAGAAGATTTTTATGCTATCCATTTTTTGTAACTCGCCGCTAGATGGTACTGCACCGCATCAACTTGTAAACCGTACAACCGATCGCCATGAAAATTGGTGTATGTATGTATATATATGTATGTTTGAATACGGAGAATAGTTTCGCGATATCCATTTTGTTATAACTCGCCACTAGATGGGTTGCAGTGCACCTACTTTTAAACCGTTCTACTGATCGGCATGGGTAGACAGAAAATAAGAGGTCATTGACAAACGAACAACAATTGTGCGTCATTTCTCTATGTCCGCCGCACTGTCATATAGTGCTAGCCATTTTGATTTAATTCGCGGACAGTATATCACCCTGTGTTCAGCCGGGTACTGCAGCTAGTATTATCTGAATTTAATACATATATATATATATTATATATTTTTTCAACTCCATTATGTCGTGTGAATACAGGTATAAGATAATAATGAAGAATAACGTGTTACGTGTGGTTTTTCGTCTGTTTTGAACATGTGTGTGTTCTCGCAGTTCATACAACAAAGATAAAAATGGTTTAAAAAACTAAGATTTTAAATTAAACATGTGAATGTCTACGCACTCTAAAATGGTGCAATGTATGGCTTTATTAAGTATCAATTTAAAAAATATAAAATCATCATATAATTTACTGAAAACAAACGCGCAGGTATGTGCATGAAACCCATTTCATTAGGCAAAGTTTATCTCGTAAAAGTATGAAATAAATTACGAGTGATATGTACAGAATGAGTCTGAATTCCACTGACAAACTTCAGCGGCCGGTTGAATGCAAAAAAAAAGTTGAAAACATTTAGATATGGAATATGTTTGTAACGGGTGCTCGTGTACTCGCACCTGGTTGAGTTGTGAATGCCTGAAGCATCTGTTATACCACCCGCAACGCACGCAGTGCGCTACACTCTTTCTTCCCCGCGACGTCTGCTTCGGCTGATGTCGGAGTGAGGCGTACAGTCCCGCCCTCAAATAATTTATTGTTTATTTTGTAATTAAGATCTTTTATTTGTAAGCCCCCTCGTGCCCCAAAATTAGATTATTTTAAATTTATAAAAAAAAAATCCTAGGAAACAGCTGAGCCAAATTATAAAGAAAAATACAAGTATTACCAGAGGTGGCACGAGGCGGTGAACAAGACAATTTGATACTCTCTGCACACAAGCAACTTGAGAGCTAGTGGATCGTTTAAATAGATATAGGTAAATAAGAAATAAATAAATCACTACATAAGTATATTGGTCTATAGGTTTCCTGGTTTATTTAAAAGGAATTAAATTAAATCTGTTTGCCATTTGTTTTAGATTCTTTAAGTTTCACAGTGAAGGGTATTAACAAGGTATTAAAAGAGGGGCTGGCCCGATATGATTAAAACCAGTTATACTATACTTTTAACAACAAATCAAGCACAGAAAAAATTTAAAGTATCCTTCCTGACATATTATAGCATGTTAGATTCGTCCACATATTACTGTAATTATCGTTTCATTTAAACAATTTCACATCTTCTTATTTATTAAGTTCCCTATGCCACTGCTCATTGGTATTCATTAAGATAAGTTCGTTCGTTGGTTGTAGGGAGAAGTTTTATTTTTAAATATCACCCGGGGCTTCAAAGTTGGACGACTGGCCGGGATAAAGCTCTTCTTAAAGAGACTCGAACTCGAGGTCCTGGACAACATGTTGGGTGCAATTTCGGCCCCCAAGTGTTGGACCCTGTCTGAAACACAAGTCAAATTCAGACGAATCAGACCTGCTTCCAGACAGCCAAACACAGTTGGCGCGAAAAGGCCTACAAACGGGAATTCTGGGAGGAAAAGAGACCGAAGTACTCACCAAACAGGGTGTAGCTTCTGGACTCACGAATAGTCTCGCGCAGAAATCCAAAATGCGCGGACCGAGAATCGCGGAGATCGCGGAAGAAACCATAATTTAGAAAGATAAAAAAAAATTTTAAAAATTTAAACTAAGACATTACTTGTTGCCTAATTACAACGACTGACTGGCTACTACTAAATTTCGAAACTGGGATCACATCCCTTAACACAGCTGACTACATTTCTTGTTCGAATGAAGAGTTCGTCGTTGCCGCAAAAAAGCCTCTCAACAGAGGTGACGCCGAGATGACATAGGCCGCCCTGCTCCGCGGTAAGTAGCCGAAGTCTAAGTGCTGCAACGGCGGACAATGCTCATAATTAAAACGGGCGCTCGGCCCTAGGGAAAAGAGGGGGAAGGTTCGGCTCTGGGCCGAGAACTTCCGGAGATGACCGAGGTGGGCGTAACAAAAACTACATCAGTTGATGCGCCGAAGGACGACCACCGCGCTCTCTACCGGCGGGCACAGAAAGCTACATAGAATCGACTTTTACAGGACGTGAGTTGAAAGCATAGGGGCTTATGGCGCAGCCTGTGCTGCTCTCTGGTGGCCTAAAGGGGAAAGTAGAAGGAGGTTAGCAATGTCACCACCAAGTGTCGCGGGCGTTAGCTTCACTCGCTGGCGACAAGTGCAGAAGTTACTATTTCTGCCACTAGATGTCGTGGGTGGTCCATATCTTCACATATTTTTTTCTGTGGCAAATCGTCCTTGAAGTAGGCAACTGCCTGGCGAGTTCACGCCAGGGCAATGATCCTGGGCTAAATTCTGAGAACCAAAAGGGGGGGTGGGAACTGGGTGGTGAGGGTGGACAAAAAAAAACGCAACGAGGCTGGGAAAGAGGGTCCACGAGATACTCGGTCGTGCCGAGACTCGCTGGGCTCAGCGGGCCTCTAAGAAATAGAGCTTGCAAGCCAGAAGCTGCTCTATGCAAATTTAGTCATGTAGGGAATTAATATTACAGACCCCGGACGTACTAGGGAACGAGACAAATTGCAGTCATCCTGCTAGCATAGCATATGCTGGCAAAAATATCGTATTAGGTGGTGAGAACAAGAGACAGAGAACTAGACTGAGAAAGGTTTGATAGAAGTGTACAGTAGTCGGACAAAAATTAAATTAGTTTAAAAATGAGAGAAAAAAGAAATCTTAAATTTTAAATCTTTGCCAAAAACACCAATAAACGGCACATATTTTTGCTTTTGTAATTTTTTTATGGCACATAGTTTTAGACTATGCGTCTAGTTTGGTAACGTTAGGTGGGAGGGGTTGGTACTCGTTGTTGTGTTCCCTGGCCGCTGCGAGGCGCGGTGATCGGCGCTGCGAGCACGCGGACGTCACGACAGCTTCGCAGGGACATGAGTCTTCGAGGAAGAAACTGCGGTAGCCGCCTGTGACGCCCTGGTCTAGCTGCGACATTGGACCTGGCAGCTGGAGCAGCTACTACGCCTGGACGAGTTTTGTAACGCTTTATGCAACGCTTTGGTGACTTCATATTCTCAAATTATCCTAATGGCTGTCAAAAATGATTCACTTCTAAATTAAATCTCTATCGACCATTTAGCGTTGAATAAATAGTTGTTCATAAACCGTCAATAAGACCACCATATGTACTAATATTTTTAACAGAGTTTTATCTTTATGAATGTTCGCCTGATTTTCCAGTGTGTTTTCCGCAGATGAAATAACAGGGTGACTTTTAAGCACTCGAGACGCACGCTATCTGCCCGCGCTTAGAGGCGACCGAGGTACGTTCTGCGCGTGGCGGCGTCGACCATCCGTCCGAATGAAAGCAGCACTAACTTCAGCCAAGCGCCCCTTAAACAATAAACAACCGGAGCAGCCGTCGAAGCCACGAAATCGCTGGAAGTGAATTTCATTGATGCGAATCTCGAGGGAAGGCTGATCAGCTCAGAACATTCCCAAAGTTTTGCCGCTAGCTCGATCAACTTCACGGTGGGAATAAAAAAACACACACACACAATTTCACGGAAATTCATACCTTTTGAAAGATTGGAAAGTTCATTAATTGTTTCCAGCAGAACCTAGTCACAATTTCATTTAAGTTGCGATCACTTAAATGAGAGAATTAAAACTCTCCTGAAACAAAAAAAAATTGGTTGTCTGTAAAGTCGGTTTACGGACGATAGTTTAACGTGACGTCATAAAAAACATTGATGAAATGATTGCATACTTTTAAGAATAAAATTGAATCATTTTTATTGAATTATCACTATTTTGTATGGATACAAAGAAGTAGTGAAATGAAATCTACAATTTTATTGATAAATTTAATTTTATTTGCACTCATTAATTCAAATATGTTTATTACTTTAACGAAGAGATTATTTTAACTATAAATTTTATACATGTTTGCTATTTAACTTCTTCCAATCTGTGTTATTCTGTTAAGGATAGGACGATGATAGGAAAAGTAGGAAACTAATGGGAGTGTTTGAAGTTTAATGTGCCTCGAAAAAGTCAAATCGATGGTTGTTCCAATCGAGTGGAAGAGAGAGAGATGCGGTGCAAGCGTACAATGAGCGTAACGGGACGCATCGTAACGGGACAATGTGCGTTACGGGACTCTTTTTCGTGCGTGCAGCAGGCGTTCATCGATTTATTAGACGTACCGTCAAAAATAATCATAATTTAAAACTTTTTCCACGCAGCAAACAGCCAATTTTTTGAGCGCATTACGGCGAAACAATTAGTTGAAAGGGGGAAAAAAAGCTTCACGTAGTTAGCATGTAATCATGCAGACATGACCACCCGCTAATTGTTTCGTATTCCCGTTCATTCGACTTACGTTCCATTCACGAAGTTACTCCTACAAAATGCCTCATACCAAGAGCTAAGGTGATTAAGCGTTTAAAAAAAAAAAAATCAAACAACGTATGTTCGCGAAAAATTGATCTCTGTAGCAGATAAAGACTAACCTACCTATATTAAACCAAGGTTCGGGGAATGTTCTGTTTCTCGGCTACGCCCAAGGAGGTTGCAAACAGCTAGCAATCTCCTCGGCCGCGGCACGAAGTCAGCGACCTCCGCTCCTGCGACCTCATTGCTCGGGCCCGCGCCCACCGGCGGCAGGTAATTGGCCCGTCGAGATCACAGAACACGGACCGCTACAGAACACCCACTCGCGACACGTTCAGCAGTTCCACATTGTTTCCAGCCAGCAGGGTAGGTCAAGGTGTTGACGTCATCAGAGCGCAACGAGCAGTGTCAATCTCGAGGGGTGGTGAAAAGTACAAAACGCATTTCTACATCATATTTCAAGCAACAAATTACTTACCGAAAACATATTTTTTGAAGTGAACTTTCTTTGGGAGCGATGGGAGTAATATATAAAGGCCGAATTTTTATACAAAGTTCTAGTGGAACATTGTTGTGAAAAGTTTCTGACACGAAAAGTACAGATAATAGGCACTTGGCCAAAGAGATATAAAGAGAGCACTATGCTTTGTACGTTGCTGGGCTCATTTTAGTTCTCCTCTTTGAGCGATGATTCATCCCCCAGCAAAAAAAAAAAACAGAAAGAGATAGATTAACTAAAGAATAAGACAAAGAGTGTGTGCATGCACTTGTTTCAGACAATATATACAGGTATATACTATACAGTCACCTTGAATGCCTTGAATTTTATATTGCTACCAACGCGCTCTTGTTCCTCCTTGCTCAACCAGCAGCGTAGAGAGTGCTGTTGAGACAGTTCCTACATTTCGCGCATAGATACCGCTACCTGTTATGAATTTCATATTTCATTCAGAAATTTGGCTAAATTGTTTGAAGACAAAGTTAAACGTAATTTTTATTGTGTGAGTATTTCAAAAGTGAGTAATATTTATAGTTAATTAATCATAGTTGATTGATCAATAATTATGTATATCCTGAGCAGATATTTTGAAGTGAGTAATTTTTTAATTTATATTTATTTAGAAAATTGTCTTATTTTTCTCTTTCTCGTTCTCTGTGTCTCTCTGCCATTTATCCCCCGGTCGACTGTATAAGTGCTCACTTAAACACGCATTTTAAATATTTGTGTACGCTAAGAATTTTTTTATCGCTCTACCAAGTGAATTTTCACTTCTAACGTGCGTGGTAGTCAGGCAGCCATTTTTAATACTGTATTTTGGTTTCACAGTTTAAGGTTGGCATATCGAGACCGATGCGTCCGATGGTGTTAAATTTTTCGGAAGTGTTTCTACAAAAACATAGCTAGAGAATGAATAATCTAATAAAGTAATAATACATATCAATGGTCGTTCTTACACCACTGTAAAAATTAGTTTGCCAGTTTTTTCGCACATGAAGATACAGTACAAACAGTCGTAATTTTTTGTTACTGTAAAATATATCATTACAAAGATCTAAAAGTGTTTAATACTGTAATGAAAAGTAAGATGCCGTTCGTAATAAGAAAACCCCTCAAAAAACTTAAAGGAAATTATTTTTTTCAATCTCTGCGTGGGGTTTGAAGACTTGTTCAGATCGTCCAATTCGTTTTTTATACAAAAATTTTCACCAGATACATTTTGGCCCACCTTGTTCAAAATTTAGTCTACTTGGATTAATTCTGGCTATCATAAACGGAAAACCCAATATTCACTGTCGCCTAACCAGCCGCACGAATAATCTGCATTCATGGATCTTAGGATTTTAAATATTGGGAATACAGTAGAGTCTCGCTAATTCGGACCCCGCTAGTCCGGACATCCGGTTAATCCGGACGGATATAAAAAATACGTAAATGATGAATAAGAATATTGTGACAAAGGAAAATAAGAAAATATATTTGTAAGAGAGGGTCCTCTTGCCCTCAGTAGCCGGGAGTATTACCGCTAGTTTTCCGCTCATCGTCTTTTCCAAGAAGTGACTCACTCTATCTATACCTGCGAGTTGTTTTGTTTTGTTCCCTTCAGTCGATGGTTACTCGTGCTGGTGACAAGTGTTTGTGACAGTTTAATTTTATTCAGTGCGAGCATTGTATTGTGTACACTTATTAAGAGCAACGTAATGGCTACTAAACGTAAGAAAGTGACGAAAGAAAATAATAATCATCAAAAACTCCAAGCCTTATTTCGTATTGATGCGGGTGAATCATTAACTAGAATCGCGCAAGATCTAGGAGTGGGAAAACAAACTGTTTCTGATTGGAAAAAAAATCGGAAAGAAATTGAAGATTTTTGTGCTAAAATGGTGAGTAAGGACAGTCTGGGTAACAGAAGCACGTAAAAAAACCAAAAAATGAAACTTTAGACGAGGCTTTGTACATTTGGTTTTGCCAACAACGTGAACAAGGCGTTCCGCTGTCGGGCGTAACATTACAAGCGTTCGCGCTCAAACTCAATGAAAAATTAAAAGGTGACCCTGCTTTTACTGCCAGTGTGGGATGGTTATCTCGTTGGAAAGATCGACACGGTATTCGTGAACTTAGTGTAAGTGGTTAAATGTTGTCAGGTGACAATAGTGCAAGTGAAGACTTTAAAGTAAAATTTGAAAAGTTTGTTAAAGATGAAAACTTAGAGCCTTGCCAAGTGTTTAACGCTGATGAAACGGGATTAAATTACAAAATGCTTCCAAAAAAACATTAGCATCAAAATTGGATTCTGTAGCCAAAGGTCATAAGGTAAAAAAAGAAAGAGTAACTTTGCTTCCTTGTAGTAATGCTTCTGGCAACTTGAGAATTCCACTATTGGTTATAGGCAAATCGGCTAAGCCTAGGGCCCTTAAAAATCTTAATAGAAATGATCTTCCAGCCCAGTACACTTCACAAAAATCAGCATGGATGGACAGCAAAATTTTTAAAGCTTGGTTTTTTGAAACATTTGTTCCTAAAACAAAAAAGTTTTTGAGAGACGAAAACCGCCCAGAAAAAGCTGTGTTGTTAATTGATAATGCACCATGCCACTCGAGTGAAGAAGAATTGCGAGACGGTGAAATTTTCGTAAAATTTCTGCCACCAAACGTGACTGCTTTGATACAACCAATGGATCAAGGGGTGATTGAAGCAATAAAACGGCGATATAGGAAAAAAATGATCATGTTTCTTTTAGAGCAACAAGAAGCAGACCCGTCAGCTAACTTAATGGATCATATTAAGAAAGTGACAATGAAGACTGTCATTTACTTGGTCGCAGAAGCATGGGAAGAAATTAAGCCGTCAACTCTTCAAAAAAGCTGGAAAAATTTGTGGCCAAGCATTTCACAGGAAAAACAGGGACAAGACGAAACTCAACCAACTTCAACTAGCTTTGATTTTGTACATGTTTTTCAACAGTTGGAGGGTTGTGCCAACATAGAGGAGAATGACATATCAGAATGGATTAACGATGACAACGGTATTGGTCATCAAATGTTAAGTGAAGATGAAATCGTGGAGGCATGCATTGAAAACACAGGAACTGAAATAGACAGTTCGGAAGATGACGATAGAGGTACGGAGGAATCAGCTGGCTCAACTCATGGCGAAGCGACTACAATGCTGGAGGGGTTGCTGAGTTACTTTGAGAAGCAAAGCGACACAACGTCTGCTGAGCTACTGACGTTGAGGCGCCTACGAGATCGCACGGCAAAACGACGGCAATCTTCTTTAAAACAAAATAATATTACAGACTCTTTCGAGTAAATTAATTGTTTTTAAACTTTAATTGTTTTATACTTTTTAATTACATGTAGGTATGTACAATACATATTATTGTTTTATATATGTTACATACATATGTATATAGTTTCTAAAGTACCTTATAATAAAACGCAGTTGATTTTTAAGCATAAATATTTTTTATTTAGCCTATAAAACTTGTTTTTGATACATTTTAAAGTTGATTACGGATGATCCGGACTTTCGGTGATCCGGACAGGGTCCGGTCCGGACAAGTCCGGATTAGTGAGACTCTACTGTAGTTAGTTACGTGGTGGGAAACCGGTAGAGGAGCAGAGTGCGTCAGTGACGACGCCACTCCAACGCATGCACTCGCGGTCGAATGGCAAAACGACAAGGGCGGAATGGGTACTTAGCAGAGCATGCTATATGCTAGTTATAACGGCCGGAAGGGAAGACTGCAGGGGAAAAGTAGAAATGACACAGCAGTGATGCTTGTCTTTGTCTACTCCTCAGTTTTCGTAACGGTTACGATTTAAGTTACCATATTTATTTTAATTAAAGTATTTATTATTTATTTATTCGTGTGTAACAATTTACTGATTTGCGCAATTGACTTTATATGAATCATTCATTTTTATGTGAATAGTGTGATTAAAAATGGAAATTATTTGTCTCTATCTGTAACTAATAATCAAGAACTTTCACTTCTGTCGCGCGTGGACTTGACGCTCACTTTTTTTATCAACAGGAAATGGATGCAAACTCTTACTACTCTTGACACGGAGTTAAGAAATGTCAGGATATGGCATACTGCAACTTAGATGAAGTCACTTTCACGGGAAACCTTCCTTTCACAGACGAGAGAGTCAAACGCCCGATCGTGCATCTTCGGTTTTTATTTTATTTTGGACAAATCATGATAACTAATAGTCAATTAGGTTAGGTTAGCTGCATTATAAATACTTTAAAACATTGTGGACGGTTTATTTGGTAAGGATAGCTACATTAAAGATACTGCGAAATCATGTTAACGGTTTCCTAGCCCTGGAATGCTAGGTACATATTAAAAAGTTATTTGCTGAGCAAACTTCGGGGAACATCGGGTGTGGCTCTCTCGTCTGTGAAAAAAGAAACCTTCCCCACTTTCACAAACCCAACCAACATCATGTTCCAACACCTGAAACACCACGTGGGTTGTGCCAGACCTCGCCTGCTGATGGGCACGAATATTATAATTCCCATCGTTCAACACGGCCACTCCCGTTGGCTGCGGTGTTTCCTCAGCGCAAACGCTACGGTTTCAGCCAATATTTGGGATGTCGTAGAAGCCACCCGCCGGACATGAAGCGGTCTCAAGCAGCACCCACGTGACCCGTGCGTTGAACTGGTGGAGGGGGAGGGGAGATGGAAGTCCACTTCCCCAGCAATCGCTGTGGAGGCAATCGTAACTGTAAAGCAGGGATTATTAGCGTAACAATAACGCCTGAAATAATTTTTTTAAGGCTCTGCCTCACACGCCATCGTAATTATTTTTTTTTTCTCCTTACTTTTATTTCAGGATTATTTCTAAAATATATTTCGATACCATCATTTTTTTTTCCACGAATATTTTTTACACAGATATTCGCTTATTGCAATATCATGGTTGTAAAAAGGGAAGCAAGGTTTCGTAATTAAAATCACTTGAGCGCCTTTTACACCCATGATATTTCACTTAGTGAATGTTGAAAATGTTTGTGGCATAACATCAAATGCAAGAGATATATCGAGGTTTTTTTTTATAATTAGCCCTTAAATAATAGTAATGAGGGAAAAAAAAGTCCACGTGTCGTGTAAAACCGAGGCTTAGGCATATAGTTTATATATATATATATATATATATATATATATATATATAATAAACGTTTCCCGCTCATTGCATGCACATAGGCGTGGACCGCCTAGTGAGAGATTATTTGTGCTGGTTTACTCCCTCCACCTTCCCCCCCGCCGATCAAACTCATGCTAATGTTACATATGGGCGTCCTTTCACGTAGGCAGGGGCCAAAATCCGTTGGATTCCCAGGGGTAGGGGAACGGAATTACGTATATGATTGCCGTTTCACAGTGACGAGTTTGCAAGGACAAACGTGCCCCTGCAGTGAGGGGTTATTTGATTCCAGGGGTTGTCTTCCTCCGGGTTTACGCTCAGAGACGAAATAGTAGTACAAGTGCGGCCACGCTGAAATAGTACAGAAATAATCATAGAAAATTACAAGATATTTGTTAATTTGTACATTTACACGAAAATAAATGTATCAACACAAAATAATGTTCGTAGTAATACTGGGCTCGGATTCTTACCCGGGAATTTATGCTTTGTGTTGGCCCAGTGCCTCCAACAGCTAAAGTTGTTTGTAAACCGTTCCCTGAATAGTTTTTTTAAGTATTAACTGCGCACATTAATAAACATAATAAATCAAAATAAAGTCAAATTATTGAATATTTGATTTTTTTTTCTTGTTAAAAAAATTATGCTTGAATAAATCATAAATTCAAATATAACATTTTCGTAAGCAAATACTTAGTATTAATATTAAAAAAAACGTATTTCACGCATGCAAAAATAACCATAGCCATGTGTTGTACAAAGTTGCAGCATCTTCCTTGTAGTATTAAAAACTGGTTTCCGAAGATATGTCTTGTAAGATCAGAGAAGACGTATTGCCTCCCGGGGACTGCCCCACTGGAACCTTCCTTTCACAGACGAGAGAGCCAAACGCCCGATCGTGCATCTTCGGTTTTTTTTATAACTAATGGTCAATTAGGTTAGTTTAGCTACATTATATATACTTTAAAACATTGTGAATTGTTGATTCGGTTAGGATAGCCACATTAAAGATACTGTGAAATCATGTAAACGGTTTCCTAGCCCTGGATAGCTACATATTAAAAAGTTATTTGCTAAGCAACCATAAAATGATTTTACAGTATTTTTAATGTAGCTATTCTTACCTAATATAACCAACCATCCACAATGTTTTAAAGTATTTATAATGTAGCTAACCTATCATAATCGACCGCAAAATTTAATGCCACGCCGGTTTATACAATGAGATAGAACGGCGTATGACGTACGAGTAAGCTACATCCCAAATAAATACACCTGTTGTGGTACGGAAAAAAAAAGCGAGCATGAACTTCGGGGAACTTCGGGTGTGTCTCTCTCGTCTGTGAAATGAAGGCTTCCTAGCAGTTCACCGGCCGGCCGCCAGGCGCGCTGGGGTCGCGGCGCGGGTTGTCTTCCGAAAGCGAGCAGCTGTGGGACGTGATCTGGGGCGCGCGGCGAGCTAATGAGCGGCTTGCTCGCCCGGGGGGGGGGGGGGGGGGGGGGAGGATGGTGGCGAGCGTGCGCGATGACGCAACATTCGCGCTGCAGAGGGTCGTGGCTTCGAGTCCGGCTCAGAGCTGTCCTCATTCCCCAGCCACTACTGCACTACTGCACTACTGCACTACTTCACTAGCGTCGGGCTCGTCCATCTGTGGTGCCGTGGCCGTCAATACCTCAAACACAACAAATATAGCAATTTGAAGAGAAAAAAACTGTGTAGGCTGTTTTTTGGACTGCATCCGCCAGGTGTTTGCTTTACAAATTTCCATAGCTCTGAACGGGAATGTTGTGAATGGAATAAATACAATTATTTACCTAAATAATTGAGGGTGCTTTATTTTTTTGACTTGAAATCGATGACGGTTGGGAACCACGCCAGAAAAAAAATTGCGACATCAAACCGCGACAACCTCGGCCCATCGTTCACAACCACTGGCTGAACTGATTCCACATCATCAGAATCATCAGAGAGCATATCCTCGTCCATTAACAAACAATTTTCTGCATTCCTCGTCGCTTCTCGCGAGGCAGACGGCTTAGGCTCTCTCAAGCGCAAATTTCGCGCCTCGTTTCGTTTTGCCCCACTGGCTCATTTCTCTCGGCTACTTTTTGCCTCATTCGATACCTATGACACTTCTCTGCATTTTAAATTGCTTCTGCTCGGGCGATTTCGCTTATTTCCTTTTATTTTTCCAACATAACCAGTTTTTGCTTAGACTAACTACAGTTAGTGACTTTATAATTATCCCACTCAACTGGAACCACCCAGTGCTCACTCGCGAGCTAATTAAAGTTTAAATCACGCAAATTGCTGCAATACTTTCAGAGTTACAGCTCTCACTGACTTCAATTCGATGCTCTACACCAAAAATAATTACGTCATCACTACATATGTTAACCGAGTAATTCATACGTAACGAACACGAGCAAAGTCTTCTCTACTAAAATATATTGATTTAAACTCTGCAGCTTTCATAGGTCACGAGTTTTAAGCGGTGTACTAACCTCAGCCGAAGTGACACATAACCCAAGATTAAATAAATTAACATTCCTGTCGGAAATTAATGTCAAAAAATTATTCTCTCTTTCTCGTTCACACTCACACACACATAAACATAAAACTTAAGAGCGTTCAATAGCCCTATCTCAATTGAGGATATCACTTTGACATTTTTATTGAATTTCTTTAATTTGGTGAAGATATTGTTTTGTTTTCTGATGTAGAATCCATGTACCCTTCCTACTCTTTGAAGTGTCATTAAAATATTTTCATGTAATGTTGTAAATGCTTAAATTTTCACATGAAAATAAAAGATTTAAAAATAAAACCATAGCAGAATAGGCCATAGTTTTCTAAACAAAACAATGTCAAAAACGTATAAAGTAACAGCGTGGAATTTTGTTCAGTTTACAGAAGTCTATTGGTGAGTTTCGTGCAAGACTCCCAGCTGAGGTCTTTACCTATTTTGTACGTTTCACCCGTGAACCAGTGACCTTCAGCCTTGTAGACCACCCTCGTTAGTTTACCTAAAGTTTGATGTATGATTTGTTGTGAATAGCCTAAATTGAACCGTTGAAATATACCATTGAAACTGGGAAATGCTTCTATGGACAACCAGTAGGTATTATGTGTCCCTCGGCCACGGCCGCCAATGGCAGTCACCCGACCATCGCGCGCCCGTCACGCTGTCACCCTGTCACCCCCGGGGGCGTCAAGGCCTGTCACGCCGTCACATTCCTTACTCCGACTCTACGTGACGATGTGCTGGCCGGGATTATCTCCTTTCAATCAATATGGACAGTTAAACTCAAACATGTTTGAACTCATGGCACACTGTCCAAACTTTATTTCTCGTCTGAGCGATCTCCAACTTTTAAATTTTAATCTCATTTTGAAGTTAAACCAATCAATCCAGTGATAAATTAAATTTTTGAAAATGTTATGCTTTTTTGTGCATTTTGTGCATTCGTTTGTATTCTTTTAAAACATATATATAATTAACTTACATTAATACTCGTTATTTTATTTATATATACATACATACACACATACCGACACAGTTTGACCGATCGCCATTAAAGTTGGCACATCGAAGTGTTTTTCACGGAAAAGGTTTTTATGCTATCCATATGTTGTAACTCGCCGCTAGATGGCGCAGCAGCGCATCAACTTCTAAGTCGTTCAACCGATCGCCATGAAAATTGGTGTTCATAGATATTTGAACACGGAGAATATTTTCGCGATATTCATTTGGCTATAGCTTTTCACTAGATGGCGTTGCAGCATATTAACTTCTACACTTATAGATATATAGAGGTAAATTAATCGACAACGATGTCAGGACAACGTCTGTGGGGTTCTTCTAAAAATGATATAAAATTTCAGTAATTTTTATAATTTATAGACTCATTATTTGTTTTTACATATAAAACTATTTCTCATACGACATTCCTATTAATATTATTTCACATATTTCCCTTTAATTATCTTTTTAATCGGTCATGTGTTATTCCCCACTTTAAACATTTTTTGTGACGAAAACGGACGCCATTTACGTTTTCGCTATGCACGATTCTGATAGGCTGATTGAATCCAACATCGAACAAACTTTAGAACCCATTCATTCTATGTGCCAAATATTTACTGGAAACTGAAGTTATCCAACTCATCAAACATACGTGACTGCGATAATGACGATTTAGGTGACGTTATTGGACAAAACATATTGGAAGTTGTCGGAAGTAATAGTTGGACAGTGTGACAAGATCTTTAGAGTAGCAGTAGCACTTATGGATGTTGCCGCACTGCGCAAGTCCCTATACATGAAGGGAAATATTGAATTTGGTTGGATTTATTCTAGCTCCTCACAGAAGTGCTTAAAAACTTTAGCTAGAAGGTTTTTTTTATTAATTATACCAGCCATTATATCAAGGAGGGAGAAGGAGAACTGGGATTGAAGGGAAAAAATAGCAGAATTTCCTTAGTAGGCTCGATATCCAATACGTTCTAAGTTACAGTAAATCTAAAAAATTATCTAAAACTTTTGCCTGAATCGTTTTTTGATACAACCTAACCTTACTGAAATGAGTTATATTTACTTGCATTGGATTTTGGCAATATTTATTTCAAAAAATATCCCGGCAAAATAAATTTCTGTGTTGGTTCTGTGAAGTATGTTGGATAAAAATGTAAAACTTCTTTCAAGTTAAACCCTGACAAAAAATCATATCGCATATATTAAAAGTAGTATTTGTTCTGTTTCCTGAAATGGAAGGTTTTTTAATAACAATTTGCTTGAAATTTCGTCAACCAAATATTTGCAGTGCACTGAACGAGAAAGCGTTTTGAATTGCAGAACTCTTTATGTTTATTGAATGTGAAATAAACCAATTTTTCAGTTGGCTTAAACAAATATTTCTTTACGTTTATGGTTGAATGAACCTAGCAATGTTATGAAGTTTTATGGTTTTTATTACGCTCGAAACGTTAAACAACGTAAAGTTAAAAATTTTTACGCTGGCTTTATTTTATAGTCGTGCGCGTAAAATATTGCAATAAACTTTTATTAGATTCGTTCGTTATAAAAACCTTCTCTTTGAAATGAGCATTTCGTTTGTTCAATACTGTTACTGCTGTGTCCAAGTCATATTCGTGAGCAGGAGTACTCATTTTACGTTATAATGCAACGAAACATTTTTTGCACAATGACTATTGCCTCAAGATACGCTATACTATGTAGAACATTTTGTAAAACCAAGTAGGATCATGACGCATGACGCCATTTAGCTTTTTATAGTGAATGTGTGTATAGTATTTCGTAAAAATTAGTGCAAATGTTTCTTCTGAAACAGAAACGCTTTATAACAACAAAATATAATAAAACAATTTAATTCCCTTAATATTTATTTACGATCGTGAACTCCACATTCTGGTTTTAAATTATTGAACACTGAAGTATTAAAGGTTCCTGATTTAATAAATCGCAATTTATAACTCTAATATTATTATTAAATGCTTGTTGCAGATGGATTGTGTTTGGGACAGAACGCTGCTTTATATGTTAGTGATTAAAAATATGTTTAGCTTAAAGATTCAATAGTTCTCAAATTGTTAGATAAAATACTTGACAGACTGATAGAAAAATCATTTCCTCAAATATTCATTATTGCAACACGATTAAGATTATAAAAATGTCCGTAAATTATAACGGTAAATTTAGAAAAATACAGACAAAATTCCAATACTATTATTTTGTATGCACAAACAGTACACTATTCAGGATAAAATTCGCTTTTTAACAGGACGAGATAGTTTTTAAGACGATACCTAAGTAGTTAGATTTAGAGAATTATTTACAATTCTGATTTTGACCATCTTCTTGAAACTCTTTAAATGTTCGCTAAAAAATTACGAAAAAATATTTTTAAACAATTATTTAAACACTATTTATTTCAAATATTTAATTTATGAATCGATTTTAGATTCCTCAGATTGACTCCTGGTGTATGCACATGTAAAAAAAGTCATTATAGCCTTCCTCCACAATACTTTCGCCATTAGGTCGTCATAGCAGCCATTTTGATTCCACCATCTTGTTTTCGAATGATACAATGCACTACCATCATGTTCGTTTATTTTTACTCACTATAGTGCAGCAGTGTCAAACACTAGTTAATAGCATCCGCTATCTTGTCGGCCATCTTGGACACCATCTTGAAAATCCGTAATTATAAAACGAAAAATCGGAAAAAATTAAAAAGCTATTAATATATTGATTGGTTCTAGTCCTTGGTTCGATTCTTAGAAGATCCAAAATAGAAGTATAAAATCAATAAATCATTATAAAAATTATTGGTAAATATGTACAGTCGCCGTAGATGCAAAAAAAATGCTAAAAATCTGAAAATACTTTTATTCTGTGCTCTTTCACTTCCTCTTTTCAAATCAACCGGCGGAGGTAAGAAATTCCAAATACTTTAGGAGATATCGAATTTTTTAATTTTCATCACAATACCTGCGTAGTATGCGGCGATGACCATTGTTTCTTGTCATAGATAATAAGGTTTCTTGTTTACGAGTATCATGTTTCTTATTGGGCAATTTTGTCACGTGACTGTTCCGTGATTGGCCAGTATTCAAATTAACCAATAGGTGATTATTTATTCCGTGATTGGTCAGTATTCAAATGAACCAATACGTGATTATTTATTCATTTATTGTTCAATACGATGTTTAATTAATCGGTCAACTTCTGCCGTGAACGACTACATCATTTCCTTATAGTGGCAAAGGAAATGTACCCGCCTCCAACTTAGGTGAGTTTTTAACGTTTCTAATTTTAAAGTATTATTTTTTTATTTGGATATTGTTGCGCAAGTAATAAGTAAAAAAAATTACGTGAGTTGTTAATGTTCATCATTTGTCCGAGTTTTGTTAGGTCAGGTCAGTTACATTATAAATAATTTAAAACTAAAGAACCATTAAATTAAATTC
Organism: Bacillus rossius redtenbacheri; assembly: GCF_032445375.1. Lineage (NCBI taxonomy): Eukaryota > Metazoa > Arthropoda > Insecta > Phasmatodea > Bacillidae > Bacillus > Bacillus rossius. The sequence continues at coordinate 24,701,265 of NC_086335.1, read as the reverse complement.
ACATTATTTTTAATGTCCGCTTAGTTTGAAAGTATTTATAATGTAACTGACCTGACCTAATCGACCATTTTATTTATTACGCATTCACTAAAACACGTCAAAATAAAAAATGGCGACGTTCGAAGGGTTAAACGGGCGTTGTATTGCTAAATTAAAAAATTCGATATCTCATAAAGTATTTGGAATTTCTTATCTCCGCCGGTTGATTTGAAAAGAGTAAGTGAAAGAACATAGAATAAAAGTATTTTCGGATTGTTAGCATTTTTTTCCGCATGAATACGCAGGTATTGTGATGAAAATTAAAAAATTCGATATCTCCGAAAGTAGTTGGAATTTCTTATCTCCGCCGGTTGATTTGAAAAGAGGAAGTGAAAGAGCACAGAATAAAAGTGTTTTCGGATTTTTAGCATTTTTTTTTGGCATCTACCGCGACTGTACATATTTACCAAATTATTCATTTTCACTACTAATAACTCTATATAAAACAATTGCCCCGTTTGAGTAAATATGCTACACAATATCACTATGCCTATATGCAGACCACAATCTGTGCACCTTATGATTACTAGAGTGCCAACTACACGCAAATAGACCAAGCATAGCTGAAATATGAGACCTTCTTCGTCGATAATTGGTATGCATTTCAAACAAGACATTATCAATGTCAAGTATATAAGTCAAACGTCTCCGAACCACGAGATCTTCTTTGTCAATATATAGTATGGAATACGTCCAATTAAAAACGAATGAAAAGCGAATAGATTGAGCGTCACCAAACCACGCGACCTGCTGTACGGATATACTAGACATGCTTTATGTTTACTAAACATAACTTTTCCATGCATATAACAAAAATACCCCGAAAATGCCGACATATATAGTACGGGCATAAGCTAATGTACTCGACGATTATTATATGGTGTAACATTTCGTAAAATGGTAAAATTTTGGTTGGTAGTATTTTTTTTTACTATTGGTACCCAATATATTTTATTATGCTTGATTAGATTCGGAGATATAATTTACGGTCTTAAAACCTTATTTACTCCTTTTTGTACCCGTTAGAAGTTCAATTCTGCAGAATAGTAAATTTGTGGCCAGTTGTTTTGATATGTTTATTATTGGTAACCAGTAGATTGATTAGCTTCGAAGTTATAATTAATTTATTTCAAACCATATTTACTCATTTATCACCCCCTTAGGGATATAATTCTTAAATTATATGAAGCCTAGTGTTTAAGTAAGCCAAAGAACTTAATGACAAAAAAATTCATAATAATCCATCAACTAGTTTTCGCCTGATGCCGGAACAGACAAATAGCCAATTAATTTAAAACTATATTTTTGAGTTCTTGATTATGTACGAAGCTGTTTCAAATATTTTTTTTTTTTCAAATTTTATCCAATTACAGACTCTTTACCTCGGAACAGATTTATTATTATAAGTAGATATATATATATTTTAATAAGTGCTTGTATGGAGTATCAAAATTACCATCTTAGCTCAAATAATTACTTTAAAGGTATTTATTCAAAACAATTATTTTTAAAATACTATTTGAATACATTTATTTGAAATACAATTGGTCGTTTGTTGCATAACCTTATCCAACTCGGTGGTGCTCTTCATCGCGCGATGTTCTCCAGTGTTTTGTCGCCGCAGCTGAACTGCTCGCTTATTGGTTTTGGTTGGAAGGGTCTAAATTCATACAGTCACGTGCCGACGTTTAAGATGACAATGGCCTACAAGGTTTAAGGTGTATTTTCATTGGCAAGGCGCGACGCTAGAAGGTGCCTCTAGTGCGGGACCTCGACAAGTCTGAACTGGCGCGCAGGCTTCTTCTTGTGAGATTTGAGCGGTAAACATAACGTTATAGATCGTGGAAATGAAGATTAAGGGGTAATTTAAGTCTACTGAGTGCTTTCAATAATCGGTACTCAATGTTTAATGCCTAAAAATTATTCTGAATTTTAAAAAAAAAAGTACGCGTTTTAGCCATTATTACAATACCGTGTTAAAACGAAATGCAGGAACATAAAACTAATTATCCACCCTTAGCGTATTCTTAAATGCTTTCATAAAATGTACACCATTGGGATAACTTAAGCAGTTTTAAAATGGCGTGTTTTTTTTTTGACGTGACAACGTCTAATTAATCGATGAACGCCGGCTGCACGCACGAAAAAGTGTCCCGTTACGCACATTGTCCCGTTACATTGTGTCCCGTTACGCCCATTGTACGCTTGCGCCGCATCTTTCTCTCTTCCACTCGATTGGAACAACCATCGATTTGACTTTTTCGAGGCACATTAAACTTTAAACACTCCCATTCGTTTCCTACTTTTCCTATCATCGACCTATCCTTAACAGAATAACACAGATTGGAAGAAGTAAAATAGCAAACATGTATCAAAGTTATAGTTAAAATAATCTGTTCGTTAAAGTAATTAACATATTTGAATTAATTAGTGCAAATAAAAGTAAATTTATCAATTAAAATGTTGATTTCATTTCACTTCTTCTTTGTTTCCATACAAAATAGTGATAATTAAATAAACATGATTCAACTTAATTCATAAAAGTATGCAATCATTTCATTAATGTTTTGAAATGACGTTGTCACGTTAAACTATCGCCCGTTAACCGACTTTACAGACAACCAATTTTTTTTTGCAGACCTTATGTGAGCCTAGGAATGCGGGACCCTAAGTGGGTGCCTAAGGCCCACCCCACACGATGCTAAGTTTCTGCTATACCTTCTGTTATGCCCGTGGGTATGGAAGGTGGCATTAAAGTTTGTTAAGCAGAAGAGGACAAAGAATTCGTTACCCTACACACACGATACCTAGAATGCTAATAGACAACGAGCCAACGCAGTTGCCGACTATAGAAAGTATATCAGGGTAGGAGAAACATCTTGATGTACATTTTAAATATTAAAATTGCAGCTGTTTATTAAAACAAATATGTAACCTTGTATATGATTTTTGATATTTAATCTTTTATACTTCACTTGTAAAAAAATAACAAATTTGGTTTACTATTTAAAAAATAAATAGAGTAAATAAGATTAACTTGCTTTAATTTTCCTTGGTAGGTTAGTTTTAAAATATAGTTACATAAAATTGAAAGCTTACAAGGAAATCTGAGTTATCTTTAAATGTATTTTTATTTAAGATCTGTTTATAAAATTTAATTTAATTAATCATACAACTCATGTGGCTAATTCACATTAAAGATGCTAATTTCATTGTAATAGTTCTTAAGTCTATCGGTTCACATATATTATACTACTTTAATGTTATTTTAGAAATAAAATTAAAATTAAAATGTAGTAAGGCATATTTGCTTAAAACACAATTTTAATATTCTATCTATATGTTTAAATAAGGTGAAAGGTTTTTCAGTCATGAGGTTTGAATGACGTCAAAAGCTCTCCTTTAGTTTCACAACTGCGCTCTCTGCCGCCGTGCTATCGAGACTGCAGGAACTGTTGGAGGAGACTATTTATTGTTAAAAGAGTAATGCCAGTTTTTGTACGTTAATTTAAAACTTATGATTATTTCGCTCTATGACTATTTAAGATTACAAATATATTCCAGGGTAGTTTTACTTTCATAAAGTTTGATTTGGCACACTAATACATTTTGTACGTCACATAATAATTACGAAAGTGAATATATACGAGTTTATATTGCCTCACGCCGGTCCGCCATCTTGAAGATTTACGCTTGTGGGAATAGCATAAAAAATTGAACCCGTTATAGTACGGTTTTGGCTAAAGGTCCCCAGTTTGTACTGCTCATGCCGAACTGACAGTTTGGACTGAATTGAGACCCTATGCACACACGATCAATCCAGGTTCTCAGTTCGGACTGAACAGTCCGAACTATCAGTTTGGACTGAACTGAAACCTTCCGCGCACAAGATCCATATTGTGGTTGCTGTTGAGTGTGTCGTTTCATCGTAGAATAGAGAAGAAACTTTGGATGTTTTAGTTGACTTTTAGAAATAAAAAATGGGGGGGGGGGATATTAAAGCAACCAAAGAGTCACGACACTCAGCTGATTGATTGTTTGGATTGGCGAGACGCTGTTCCCACACACGGCAGTCCACAGTCCGGTTTGATGGGAAGCCATCAGTTTGTCAGTCCACCAATCCACCAGTCAATCAGTTCCGATTGATCAGTTCTGACTGTTAAGTACGAACTGACTTTTCGGGACTGATCATGTGTGGTGGCCTTAAGACTCTGTAAACGTTTCTACCCAGAGCCTACTCCTTGGAAGGGTGCTGAAATGTTTTCCTCGCAGGAGCAGGCGCGCACAGAAATAAAGGCATGAAAAAAACTACCAAGGACAAATTATCCATCTCTCTCAATGGAATTAATACATCCAATTTCTAAATCACTCACTAGGTCTGCAGTAAATTCACCGCCTCCACAGAGAAGTAGACGGTAGCAATAGGTTTTAACTGCTCAGTAAGACGTTAACTTTGACTTTTGACTTTTCTTTACTGAGGATCAATGAATAAAGGTTACAAAACCAATTTATTTGTAAAAATTAATGTAATTATTCTTAAAAAAAATGTATATTTTTTTAGCCAATTACTACAAATTCGGCAACGGGATTAAAATAAGGGCTAAGCTTTAGTGAGGTCAAAAAAAATAGAATTCGTCGCAGGAAAACAAAGTAAAAATACATTTCATATAGACTATCGCTTACCATTCTTTCTTTGTAAGATATCTCGCATCCACGCCAGTGTATACGTACACCAGTGAGTATGCAGTCGTTACTTCGCAAAAACACTCACGGGGTTACTCGTCTCTCCCCGAGGCCATACCTGCCAACTTTCCAAGATGAAAATTAGGAAGACATTTCAAAATGTTAATTTTTCGCGTAAAGGACACGCGGCAATTTTTACTCCATGCCACAAAAATTACTGATTAAAAATAATTCTAGAAGCAATGCTAAATAGCCTAAACCAACTATTTATCACATAAATATGATGTAAATTTACAGAAAAGTATATAAACAGTTGTTTCATTGTCTTTTAACTTAATTTGAGGTTGAGCATTGCGATTTCAAAGAGGAGGCTGTCGCCTTCTTCGCTTTCTTCAAAAATTCTGCACTATAATTCTGTTCATAACATACACCAGTTTGTCTTGACTTGAGGATAGAAATTGCTTCCAGAGTTTCATTTGACATTGATGACCTGAACTGTGTTCGATTCTTCTTAATTAAGCTGAAAGTACGCTCACACTCTGCGTTACTGTGTGGGATGGATAAGATTGATAACATTACTCTAGCTATCCGATTATACTTTGCCACTCCATCTACTCCTCGAATACTGGCTAACTGAGACCATTTTATATCTTCAGTTACTTCTGTTGCACAAATATCTGAAATGTCGTTGACCTGAAGAGTTGTGAACTGCTTTTGTATTTCGTCTATAGCAGCATCTTGTGTTTCCCCTTCCTTTATAGCAAGCATAATAGGAAATAATTCCACAAAATAATGGACAGAAGAAAAGCTGGCATTCTCAATGTTACTGAGTCTAGCAGCTTCTGCATGTTTCAATACCTCATCTTTTAAAGTAAACTTGTTGACAATGTAATCGCAAGCTAAGACAAAGTACTTACGAAGAGAAGAATAGAAAACTATTTTTTCTTTGTCTTCCAGTGTTTTCACAATGTTTACAGCCTGATTCCCTACAACTAAATCAGCATCTTCTTTCTGATTCTCAATGGAGTGGTAGTCGAGTTCAAGTAAGGAGCTGCCTATAATTACTTTCGGCTTGACAAAGTTTGATAACAGGTCTCTCAAAAAATCAAACAACAGTTGCCTAAGGACATGGATATGTGGAGATGCCGACTGGAGGGTTGTATTTACCTTATCAAATGATGGTATTACACTAAGAAGAAATAGACAAAAAGCCTTGCTGAGTTTAGATGTCAGGAACATAAACAACTTTTCTTCTCGATTAATGACAGGAGTTAGATTCTTCAAACAAGGTTTGTCACGAGAGCTTGCTAAAGCAACTGTCTTACTACTGGAACTAGGGACACTAATGGAATCTGATTTCCTTTTGCGTTCATTTTCATTTTTGGCATTTAGGCCTACTCCAACAGGAATTGGAATGGGTTGTTTTTTCTGTGAGGGGCTCATCTTAGGAATTCTGTACGAGCTAAGTCTACCAGATGATGACGATTTCTGACTTGCAACTTCTTCACTGAAGAAACTAACCAATGGGTCCCATTGTTCAACTAGCCTACACAAACTACGCCCAAGAGAGAGCCACCTTGTACTAACGTGTTTCAAAATATTTTTTGCTTCCTTATTATGAAGCTCTTGGAATTTGTGAAATCTGTCTATTCTCTTCGCACTTTTTTCTAAGTAATAGAATATATCCAAAAGTATTTCATCTATTTTTATGGGTAAACCCCCTACAGCTTTTTCGGCAGCCAGATTAATTAGATGGCAAATGCATCCTACAACTATGAGATCATTTTGCTTTTCTTTTAATACAGCTGCAACGCCGTTCTTGCGACCTACCATTACAGCTGCATTATCACAACACAATGCTATACAATTCTTAACAGGTACTTTCTTGAGTTCAAACTGTGAAAGCACTAAGTTCCCTATATTACGTCCGGTGGAATCACCTTCCAATGCAGAAATGGACAAAACTGTGTTAACAATTTTCTGCTGCTTTTCATCATAGAATGTGACAACAATCGGGTAAAGTTTCGCATTTGAGTCGTTACTACCATCAGTAGCAACAGCAAATGGTCCATTTTGTAAACAATGGACTAGGTCTTCTGTTTTATCAGAAGCCATTTCACTTACAATAGCTGCAGTTTTAGTTCTGGCACACCCGTACTTTTTAGCTATCTTTGAGTTTGGAAACATTTTCCGCAGCAATGCACCTGCATGATCTGCAGCAGTCAAGGGTATATTATGCTCTACCAAAAAGGCCGTAAACAGGCACTCTGCTTTTATCACGTCTAAGTCGGCATTTCCCGTTTTGACAAAAAAAGTTGATATTTTCTGGCTTTCTTCCTGGCATTTTACATTTGCGGCATGTTTGGCGCTTCGACAATGAACCGTTATGTCCGTTTTCCCACCATGTGCAATATTTATGTCGGAATGACAAACTGTACAGTAAGCAAATATGTCACCCTTTACAGACTTCTTAATAAAAGAGAATTCAACACTGTACTGTTCTCTAAATACTTGATTATACACTTTCTGTTTTTTCGTAGTACTCATTTTTACCGAATTTAAATCAAACAATAACCTGAGAAACAGGTTAACGGCTTACCTAACAAAAAACTTGTGCCTCAAAGGCCGAAACCATAATGAATAAAGAAACTAAACGTAACAATGCCAAATTACTGCACAAATGGTATACTGCTACATTAAAAAAGTCTTTAAATCAAATTACATCACGCATGAATTAACTCCGCTAAAACACCGCCATCTCAACTGCAACTAATGAAAACAGAAAACCATCAGCATCAACAAACGGGATAAAACAAACGATACAACAGTATCGACACATACTCTAATGTAAATATATCGTTTCCTAAGGTTCACATCGATATATCGATTACAATACTCGAGATAAATCGTTCTGTTACGCAGAACTTATTCAAAGTTGTGGAAAATTCGTACAAAATAACACTTGTCCGTAAAATCGTACAACGAAGCTATTTTTCGTACATTTTCCGGGAAAATCGTACAAGTTGGCAGGTATGCCCGAGGCTGTCGCCATGGCAGCGAGACACCGCTCCGCCGCTCGGTGATTGGCCGGGGCCAACTACGCCGCTCCAGTTACGGGCCTGGGCGCAACTTTGCTCGCAAGAGTTGCGAGGAGTTGTCGCCCCGTGCACGCGGGGGAGGGGGGGCATCCCAGCTGCGGCCCGGCCACTTTGCGATGACCAGGGTGTCGCCACCCCCCGGCATTAGCCCCGCCCACCTGCTTCCACATGCATTTCCCTCGGGCGACCGTCATTCTTCCCTTCCAAACACAAGCAACTCCGGGGAAGAGCGGGCGAGACACGTGGTGGACTAGGCCTGGTTTATTAAGGCCCGTCTACAACAGTCCGAACCCAGACACGGGCGCGCGCTGTTGTGGTGGACTAGGCCTGGTTTGTTAAGCCCCCCCCCCCCCTACTGTTGGAGACAATGACAGCTGGAATCAAAGACTTTTGATGACAATAACATTTGGAGCCTACCGTAAATTGAAGATTTTATCCTATTTATTTGAATGTTTGTTTAAATGTACACCAATTTCGTTAAATGTATGGAGTCAATCCTGTATTACCGTAGGCCCTGTGGCGAGTACGTATACCTGTGGCAATATCGTATCCCATTGGGTTGAATTTTCGTACAAATATGTGTCCTTTTCGTTAAAAGTGCTTAATCTTAGTCGAATTGCTTCCTTTTTTGGTTATACTTTCTTTTTAGAATGTGCTTCAGGTTTTGTGTCCTTTTCGTTGATTGTAATTCCTTTTTTTTAATGCGCATCGGCTAGACTGTATTCAGTCCATGATTGACCTCGTGGTTCGAATACGACTGGTCTATACGCATGACACTGAATATGAACTGTTTGAATTGTCGGTGGCGTATCGGCGAATAGTACCTTTCGGTTCGGAGACGCTTGGCCTATGCGCATGATTTTTTACATGATCCATTTAAAATGTTCGCCCGAGTATCGAGGAAAAATACCTCTTGGCTACTGACTGTTTAGTATATAAATTACAGGATTTTAATATGGTGGCCAAGACGGGTGAAAATATGGCGGACGCCACGGTAATAAGTACTACTATACTCTAGCGGGTAAAAATTAAACTAATTTGGTGACAGCACCCTCTAGCAGACAAAAATAATTATGAAAATAGTTCACATAATGGCACTGTCACAAAATAGTAATTATGTTGTTATTAAGAACAAAAGAATTGTTATTTATTTGAGTTAGACTGCCGTGACACTTCGAAATACAAAATTTTCCTTCAGCCTTGAATTTACACTTCTTTACAGTACATTTTGTTTTATTATTACACCTTTTATAGACTTTACCTCCTGAAAGCGATTCCTCATAGATAAGTTGTAAGTTTTTTTTGACGTGACAACGTCTAATAAATTGATGAACGCCGGCTGCACGCACGAAAAAGTTTTCCGTTACGCTCATTGTACGCTTGCGCCGCATCTATCTCTCTTCCACTCGATTGGCCTATGCGTCCGAGGAGAAGAAATACAGCGGCAGCACACAACTTACATCTACACGTGAACTGTTTCGTCGACTGTTTATAAAGAGAAGTGAAAAGTTAATGTGGTTTTCATTGCTTATTACAACAATTTCGGCAATAAAGGTTAATTATTCTTGCATTTTAAAATTCTTAATACAAGTATAATTTCAAGTATTTATTCTTTAATTATTAAAATAAAAATTATTCAATTTTATTCATAAAAGTATGCAATCATTTCATCAATGTTTTGTTATGACGTTGTCACGTTAAACTATCGTCCGTAAACCGACTTTACCGACAACCAGTTTTTTTTTACTAGTCTACAGTTCTATATAACTATTGTACAGCGGGACTGTAAGTTTGTTGAAAGAAAATCAACTAAAAAAATTGCCAGACTAGTGATACAAATTATATTTCACTGTTATGAAATTACATAATTCATGCTGAACGAAGAACATAACAATACATAAATTTGTTCGTTACCGAGGTTAGATGTTACTACACGTACTGCACGTGTTATTGTCACACGAAACTACATTAAACTCGTGGAATAACATCATGTCAGTGTTAAGAAGACGGTCGATTGTCGCTCTACTGCTCTGGTTCTGGGGTAGAGCGCCTGTCTTGTGACTTGTAGGACCCGGGTTCGCGCCCCGGCTCCTCCAAGGCGGATTGCCCAGACGAAATGGTGGCATTTTCTAATAATACAATCCCTTGTAACAAGTCAGGCTACCAAAGAAACGGTGGGTGGAACAGAAAAAAACCTTCCAGGTGGCTTCCAAATGGGGAGCCCATTTCTTTTCTTAGGCTCCCCATGCGACGGCCATTCCGGGGGTTTCTCCGGGGAAACGGAGTTTTGCAAAAAAAAAAAAATTTAGTTTTGCAGCGTTTTAGTTTTTAGTAACTGTAGAATTATCATTTCAACATGTTTTAAATAAAGCTCAAACAAACATTTAAAACATTAAAAAAAAAATTTTCTTTTGTACAAAAATATGTTAATTAAGTGTGTATCAGTCAATGTCTTACAAATAGACGCTTTGCAGTCAAATTAGCAAATGCAATTTCAATTTCATGATATTAGGTGTTCCGCAAAGTAGTGGTTTATCTCAACTTCTCTTTAATATTTAATAATTGATATTCCAACTGTAATCGGAATTGATCAAGAAAAGATGCTGAAGGGGAAAAAAATAAATATGTTTGTGATTGAAACTATTCAGCAAGATATTTCAGCTGTCCAGATCTGGTTTTGAATTACGATAGCATTTATTGTTTAACATTTAGTAAAAAAACTAATTCAATTAATAAGAATTATCACATAGTAAGTACTTACATTAAACGTTGTGTCCACTTTTAATACCTTCGAGTTATAGTGGATGCCAAGTTTTTATTTTATTTTTTTTTTTTGGACGACACATTTTCAATATTAATCAGTTTATGCTGACAAACAAGAAAATGGTTCCTTGAGAACATTTTCTCAATAGTTCCGTGTCCGTTAATATTAATTGAAAATACTGTTCGTTGTTAAAGTAAAAGCATTTTGATCCCTTCACAGACGTTGAAACGTTTTATAGAAACGCTCACGGAATGGCGTGCGTGCACTGAGCGGCGTGTGGGATGTCGGCGTCACGTGCTCATAGGTGACGCGACCCCTAACACTACCCAGTCAGCGTTGGGTAGACCTAGGTGCACACGTGTCAACTGCGAATTAAAATTTATTTTAGAGATTATTCGGACTTTACCCAACGAACCTGGATAATGCTAAGTTAATATTGGCATTAGCCGTAAAAAAAATATAAATACATGCATTTTTTTTAAAGACTCGCGCGCCATCTATTGTAGAATTATTGTTCTGATTCAGAAACCTTCGCGTATTTGCGCGCAAAAACTCACCAATGTTCATCGCAATCGTATGAATGGTTTAGGAACGCATATGGGACAAACAAAAAAACATTCATACCTATATATTATATATAATATATTTTATATAATATATATTATAAATATAATATAATATAATATAATATATATACCACCTGCACATACAACTTATTCACACCACCGCATACACAAAACACTCACACCAACCCTTGCATGCACCTTACACTTAAACAACTGGATACCCCTTACTCACTCAAATACTACTCACACCAATACCTAAACACATGACTGACTCACCACACAAAAACCTCTGCATATACACACACAGATATGTATATATACATGAAAATATGGGGAATAAAGGAGAGAGGTCAAAGACATACTTTTTCCCCACAGGATAACTTACCGTGTAAAGGGTACTCCTGTACCCCTAGTTGGCACTACCCTGGTATCGTGGGTTGTGTAACAACTGTTATATTGCAGTCTATGGAGTCCAAAGGGAAATGGCGGACTAGAGACAAAATCTTTACTGTCCCGGCGTCCTCCATAACTTACGCCGGCCGGGAGTTGAAAATACCGCTCGTATTTCCACAAGGACATATCTCAAAACCCCGTGGCCCCAGAAGCACCGTGTTTCACTGTCAGCTATTTTTACAGCAGCCGGCCGGGTTTCCGGGACATGCGATTCAGGACTCGCGTAATTATAGTCCTTTCCCACGGACTCGTCGGCGTAGCTTATCAGCTTTGTATGAGTGGTTTGTGAAGGTGACAAGGCTATATAAAATAAATTAAATAAATGAAAATAACTAATTACGAAAATTCTGGCACTTGTGCTACAACTGTATCCTTGCTGAACAAAGGAGAAGTTCACAAGCTGGCAGAAACTATTTGTTTTTGTTTTTATTTTTTATTTTTTTTTATATTTTTTTTTTTTTTTTTGTGATTTACTGATCTTGATTTAGGAAAACTTGCGTTTGTTTTCTCCGTGTTCTAATTATTCCTGCCAATATATTGTTGGTTTCTCCAAGTTCTTCTGGTCATACAAGGCGACACTTCTGTTGGTTTTCTCCGTGTGCTCCTGGTTATTCCTGGCGAGACTTTTGCTGATGTTCTCTTGTTATTTCTGAGAGATCAATATCCGCATGAAACTTTTTTTCTTACTAAGATATGCAAATTTATTCGGATTTACATTAAATAAGTGAATTTCCGTTACTAAATCAACAGTTACAATAATTGTATTAGTTTTAATTTTAAAAAAACATTACTCAGTCAAATAATATGCCTTAAGACGGCTGAAAATTACTATCATGCAAGACGAACTTCCATCTCTTTGATGTCTAGAGAAGCCCTACTTCTATTGCGATTGTGAGTGAGCATCTCACATGCCGCATTACAGAGCGACTGCCTGTAAAACACAGCATTTGGTGACAACTGTTGCAAGAATCAGGACTACTTGCAACAAGTTATTTGCAAGAGATAAATTAACTGCTGAATGGAGCTATTTTAGTCTGTTGGAGCCTTGTAGACTCGTAGCATTCTAGTCTTGAAGTACTGTAGCCACGAAGTTTCGTAGGTAGGCTCGTAGCCTCGTAGTCTCATAGCTAATTAGAACCTCGTAGACTTGTGGTCTCATAGTCCTGTTACCTCGTAGTCTTGTAGTCCCGTAGTCTTGTAATCTTGTATTCCTGTAGCCTCGTAGTTTCGCAGCCTGTGTTGCCATGTAGCCAGGTAGCCTTGCAGTCTCATAGACTTGTAGCTTAGTATCCAAAAAGCTTGTAGCCCTGTAGTATCATAGTCTGTTGCCATGTAGAATCGTAGTTTGAAGCCTCGTAATCACGTACCTAGTTGTAACCTCGTAATATCGTCGCTAGTTGGAGCCTTGTAATATCATAGCTAGTTGGAGCCTGGTAATTTCGTAGCTAGTTGGAGCCTCGTAGAATCGTAGTCTCATAGTACTGTTGCCTCGTAGTCTCGTATCCTCGTAGTCTTGTAGTCTTGTAGCTTCGTAGCAAAGTCACCATGCAGCCGAATAATGCTGGAGCAGTTAGGTCTAAGACAGCTGGAACCGATGACTATTGGAACCAATGACTTTTGGAACCAAAGACTGTTGTAGCCAAAGATTTTTGGTGCCAATTCTTTTGGAGCCAAAGCCTGTTGGAACCAAAGACTTTTGGAGCCAAAGCCTGTTGGAGCCAAAGCCTGTTGGAGCCAAAGACTGTTGGAACCAAAGACTTTTGGAGCCAATGACTTTTGGTGCCAATGACTTTTGGAGCCAAAAACAGTTGGAGCCAAATACTTTTGGAACCAATGACTTTTGGAGTCAATGGCGTTTAGAGCCAATGGCATTTAGAGCCAAAGACGTTTGGAGCCAAAGACTGTTGGAGCGAAAGAATTTTGGAGCCGATGTCTTTTGGAGCCAAAGACAGTTAAAGGCAGTGTAACCTACCGCAAATGGACGATTGCATCCTATTTGGTTGAATGTTCATGAAAATGTACGAATTCAAGCCTGTATTATCGTATCCTGCTGATGAGATCGTATTCCTTCTGCTATATCGTATACCTGTGACAAGATATTATTCATGTGGCGAGAATCCCTGTGCCGTATCTCTCCGATGCGATCGTATCCCTGCGATGAGATCGTATCTAACTGAGTTGAATTTTCGTCAAAATGTGCGTCCTTTTCGTTGATTGTGCTCCCGATTGTTCTTTCATTTAATCGATTGAGCTTTCTTTTTTTTAATGTGCTTTACTTTTTTTAGTGTGCTTTTTTTGAAATTTCGCTTCCTTTTTTGAATGTTAATTGTTAAGTCTTCACTCAGAACATTATTGGCCTCGTGGTTCGGAAACGACTTATCTATTCGCTAGACATGGAACATGACCTGATTCAAATGTTCGCCGAACGTTGTCAATAAAGTACATGTTGGTTCGGATCCTCTTGGCCTATGCGCATGATTTTGTTCATGGACTATTTAAAATGTTCACCGAGTATCGACGAAAAATACCTCTTGACTACTGGCTGGATGTGTCTGACCACCTATTGGGCGCCTGGTTACCACCTGGGTTGCGGGGAGCCACCTACTGGACATGCTTTCCTGAGTCTTAAAAGACGTGCCTTACATCAGAACATGGCTGGACACAGACTGGATGTGTCTAGCCAACATCTGGATGTTCCTGGTTAATCGACTGTCAGAAGTATTGCCCTGAAAACACATGTCAAGGCATGTAAAGGTCTCGCTTCGCCTTCTAAGAAGACTGTATAATTTTTTTTTTGTACTTGTAGAAATTACATAATAATTATTTTTATTTCTAATTTTGTTGTTTTATTTCTTGAACCTGTCACTTTAATGGCAATTTTAATTAAATTATATTTTTTCATCCATCAAATAACAAATTGAGGTGATCGAAGCAATCATTATTTTAAAAAGTAATTTTTTAATTAATTTTATAATTTTTTTTCGACTTTGTAGGTTAATTATTACGAATTTCCAAGATGGTTGCCAAATTTCAAGATGGCGGGTGCCCTGAAAATAAATTATTCCTGCAATCTAGTGGGTAAAACTTAAACTAATACGGCGGCAGCGCCCTCTAGCGAACGAAAACAATATGTCGGATCCAAGATGGCGGCCTCCAGCAGACTGGCTGACGAAATATCTGCCTTGGAATTAGTGGTGGGAGGTCAGTGTGGAGGTGGCTTCAATGGAGGAAGGATTTGTCGCCATTTTGAATCCAATGACCTCGCCGGGTTTAAATGAGGACTTCATGACATAAATACGTTTTAATTACAATTTTATTAATTAAATTTTGTTATGAATTATAATTTATTTCCCGAATTTTTGGGATGAAAATAACGTATTTTCAAAATGACGGACCAGACATCACAATTAATAATTGCGGGAGTTATAGAATCCAAGATGGTGCGTGTGACGTAGGCAAGACATTTCATTTAAATTATATTAAATTGTTAATAAGAATTTTTTAAATATTTTTATTAATACGTCACGTGTTTACTATCGCCGGGAATCGATCCGAGGCCCGAGATGGATTGAGTAACTAAACATTTGAATGAAACAATTTTCTGGGGGGAATTTTTTCGAAATGTTTTGGTTAAAAATTAAAGAATCTCAAGTTTACGCTCAATGTCAAGATCATGGCCTCAGCGGGTTGGGGCGGTTGGCCACATGGAGAATTTTCGTTTTTTTTGAAGGCAAAAGTCTTTTGAGGGATTTCAAATTTCAAATTTTTGACTTTTTGAGTAATAAAACCTGAAAATTTCCCTTAAGACGGGTATTTTTCCTTCGAAATAGGTAAATTTTTAGGCATTTTGAGGAAATTCGTCACCTAAATGGCTGTCGTGACGTCACAATCTAAGATGGTGGACATCAGCTCCACCTCCAGGCACCGGCACCAGGCGCAGGAAATACCGAAGTACACTACTCACATCTTCTCCACAAATCAATCGGGAGGTGAGGCAGCAGAAATTAATAATATACGTGCAACAATAACCTTGTTCACCACACTCTTAACTGGCACATATTAGGTGTTAAAGAGTGGTAAAGTGTTGTTTTATAGTAAAAATCATACCTCCAAATTAAATAAAGCCGAAGTTCGAATTTGTGGTATGAATAATGAAAACAATACAACTACAAACTTATCTTTGCCATTTTCCAAAATTACAACAATAATTTTGTTATAACTATTAGGGCTAGTTTTAGTTGTATGAATAAAAATGCATTCCATCTTATCTACTAATAGGAAAATAGGAAGCTGAGCATGAATAGCACACTCAAAAATTGTTTTCAGTGTCAGTAGTTATAAATGACAATACGGGCACAGGCTGCATGCTGAGGATTGAGAATGGGGTCAATGACCGGGAAACTGAAGTTCATCTTGGATTCCGGTGACCTCAACCTTAACCTCTATGACCTCTATGTGGTGACGATACTACGCTTTACAATTTGTTTGGTAGCTATATTCAAACTTACAGAGCTGATTGTATCAGTGAACATTGCGATAAAACGGAATTCCAACTCGTCAATGGCGGTTACCGAAGCTAGTGTGTTTATGAAGTAAAATAAATCAAGTTCAAAAATGGCAGCACTATGAGACTACCAACAGATACCTTGGGAGCCATGAACGCAACATGTCACGCTCATGTGGAGAGAGCCTAATGGTTGTAATGAAGATTTAATAAATTTTTGAGTAAAATGTAAAAAAATCCAGCGTGTAGTTGAAAAAAGTTATTTTCCAAAGATCCTAAATCTTTTTTAGCTAAAATCCAAAAACGAATATACGAATTACCAACATAATTTAACGAATTTTTGAACGAATTCTTGATTGCTTAGTTCTGACAAATAAACCCAAAAAAATGGAATGCTGATTAAAAAAAAATTTTGTGTGAATAAAAGTTTATAATTTCATTTTTTGTTTAAACTTATTTACGAGAGGACTAAAACCAGAATTTTTTTTTCCATTGATATGAATCAATTATTACTAATTACTAAATAATCATCTTTAGTTAATTTTAATTTACTGGCGTGTCGTCTCCCAAATTTCTAAAATTATAGTTTCCAACAACCGCTAATATATAAGTATAATTAAAAATAGAATGGTTTGTAGTTATTTCAAATTATTTACTGGCTCCGTCACTAATATAAACACTGCCAGGGCCACATTCATTACTCACGATGGAGCGGAGAAGTTGTATGCGTGTAGGGCGAGAGGTTGGTTGTGTGCAAAAAACTAATGTTTTCATTTATCTCCAAAATAGTTTGACCGACTTAGATACGGTTTTCTGTAAAATGTTTGTGATTCATCGGCGATGGTTCTAGAAATTATTATTTTAAATCGCCAAAGGGCGCTGTAATAAACATTTTTCTTCTTGCTTCTGTACATGAACTGCTGAGGGTCTAATGATAAATTAGAACATCTTCGAAAACCATTCCATTATTAAATTCATGTTAAAATAAGCAGCTAACTGTCGTGAACAAACAAAGGAAAACAAGCTAAAATTAAAACTACGGGTTGAAAAAAGAGACGTTATGTTACGTTTATAAACTAAAATCATGTGCATTTACATTGCATGCTTTTCTTAAAATGAGTTATTTAGAGTAAGCTATAGCTACTACAGTAAAATTACTACTATAGTAAAATTATGAATTTTTTTTTACCAAAATGTATTTTCTCCTGTATCGGTTCGGAATCGGTGAATTGGCAACAGTTGTATCAGCATATCAGCGTATCGGCATATCGGAAAAATGTTGTGACTCGGTACTGTTCTATTATTAATGGTTATTACATTGTTCTACAATTATTTACTTTTACACGAAAATATAAAACAGTTTCATTTTGCAATATCTTAAAAGATACAACTCTCAACAAAACGTTAGCTGCACAGGGGTACAATAAAAAAACATAAAATGGAACAGTACGGAGGTAAAATGTGAGGGGGAAAATTTGTAAGACACCAAACATAAGAAGGACAGACCAATAGACAGATATTAAGACAGTAACGTAAGAATTCTGTAAAAAGTTAAAAATAATAAGCCAAATTAAAATTTTTGAAACACCCACGACGAATGTAAACGTTGTGATCTTAAAACAATTAAATAAAATCTGTGAAAAATCCCCGACTTAAAGAAAGTAAGTAACGAAAGATAAAAATAAAAATATTAAGAAGGGTTGATTTGTCGCTTAGTCTGTCATGTAACCAACTAATTATGACTTTTCTTATTTCTTCCTACATTTATGGACCTACTTTTGACTCGTAGTGATAGACACAGAAATAATATCAAATATAGGTAGGTACTACACATATTTACGTACCTATTAATATAATGAAAAATCCAAGAAAATCCGTCTGAGCTGCCATTCCCTGCCCCGAAATTAACTAAAAGTTTGCAGTTTTATGAGTTTGTGACTAATTTAAATTGCGTTTGGTACTCAAATAAATGTAGTCTTTAACTGATATAAATTGCTGCATCTCTACGAGACACACAATAGCTTTTCTATACTGCTATATTTGAATTGAAATTGGGAACAGAAATGGCAATGGCAACCCCGACGGATTTTCGTAAATCTTTCGTTAGTTACTTCCTTTTAGTCGGGGGTTTTTCAAAAATTGTATTTAATTCTATTTCGATTACAACATTTACATCCATCGTGTTTTTTTTTTTTTGTTTTTTTTTTTTTTCAAAATTTTTAATTTTGCTTTTTATTTTCGCAGGACAACAGCTGCGTGCTGTGTAGTGTTTTTCCTCGCGTCGCCGCCAGGACGTTCGCCGCAGTCTCTCTCTCTCTCTCTCTCTCTCTCCTAGCTGAGGGTGATCACGACCTACAACCACGAACTGTCGGTTACAACGGTCGGTTGCATTTGTGCGTCTGGTAGGAACTTTGCCAACAACAAACTCACAGGCTTTGAAAGACTCATGTACAAATAACTTTCAGAACTAGTATAAGAATGCCAATTCCGGTCGAAATATCTGTGCGAAATTTCATAAACTGACACCAAAAACTCACAGATATTTTCTTGATTTAGCTTGCAGAAAATAAAGCCGTTTACTGGCGCAAATAGTTGTTCATAAGCTAGAGGACAGCTTAGTAGTCAAAGCGTTCATTACATTCTCAATAATTGTTTTTTTTTTTTTTTAATTTTTGTTGCTGTTACAAAACTTTTTTGCAGGTCGTCCATATTAACTGGCACAAAAAATAAATATGAAAATTCATAGCAACCCATATAAATGTAATGTAGGGACTCCAAATATTTTATTTCCACTTACAAATGTTTCTGCTCAGTACAAGAAGTACTTAAAAATGATTTTTTTTAAAATAAAACGTAGGGTATTCTGAAAGAAACAACATTTTTTTTCCTTCTGTGCAGCTTCACAGAGCATGGTTATTTTATATATTCTTCTGTCATGAAGTTGTCTGCGTTGATCTACAGGAAGAGGCGCAGGAAAGTGTCTGCGTGACTTCCAAACAACCTGAGCCACGGCTGTGGTTGATCAACATAACGGCGAAAATCCGGTAGAGTTCATTGTGCTCGCCTGTACGTACATGACGGTGCCTGTTAGTCTCATGCAGCCTTTTGGGTACTGTTTTTCTTCGCTATTTGGTTTTCAATTAAGGGGCTCTCTGAAAGAGTGGCGAGAAAAATAAATATATCGTATTATTTTCGACATATGTTTCACCATTGCAAGTTTGTTCTGTATGTAATAGAGAACCCCAGAAGAATATACAAGGTCAGATGAATACACAAACACACAGAAAACTAGCCATATTCAGATGATGTCAAATTTTGAATCCAAAGAAAGCACAATTAAATTTGTGAAAGGAATTAGGACAATATCACAGACGAACAATGTGGGGTGACAATTAGACAGTAACAACCAAACAGTATATACTGTATGCATTATTTTTGTTTTGGAATAAGTTTCGTTTTAAAACGAAAAATTGACACTTCCTATTCATTTAAAACTGTGAGTTAGAAACTAAGAAAGAATTGCATTTATATTTACGTATTGTATATTTGATTCAAAGGGGTAAAAAAAAAAGGTTAATTTTTATTTACTGAAATATTGTGTCCAAACTAAGTAATATTTTAATTATTTAGTAAGTATAATAACAATAATAAACCACACATATTCATGTTACAAATTTGCGAGATTCCGTCAGTAAGGGATGTAAAAGGGTAATAAATCAAGAATGAATAAGAAACATACAGAATTACAAATTGAATTATTTTTTTTAATTTTCCGAATCAGACTTTGAAGGAGAGGTGAGGTGAAAATTAGTTAGGTATTTTTATCATAAAATTTTATATCTCCATAGAAAATAAAACTGCACGAAGGAAACTGAGCTTGAAAACCCTAATAAATAATTACGTAGGGTGCTTTAACAATTATGCCAAATTCAATTCCAAAAGCATTAAAATGGATTTGTGTTAGTTTTAATACTAATAAATCATAAATCCAAGCAAATTAAGCTTGAGTTAAGATACTGAGCAAGATTAACATACATTATATGATTTCATAGCATGTTTTATACCTTTACAATTGTTCTATATTCAACCGCAAAAAGGGGTGAAAAAGTGGACACTTTATTTTTCTTACAAAAGTTATAACTCTGAAGCTAAATTTAAGTCATGCGGTATGATTTAGGAACACGCAAAATCTAACAACTCTCATTAGTACTAGCTGAAATTCTACTTCTTAACGGATGAAAGATTGTTAATATGGTTTCAACATTAAAAAAAAAAATTCTTATCAAATCTAATTTAATTTTAAGATAATAAAATCATTCATAAACATACTTTGAACTTACTTCTTTTTTAACGTTCTCAGAAGTATCACCTCTTAAGTTATGAAAAAAGGGTTGGTATTATTTTAAAAATAATCAATTTATGGAATCCACTTAGTATCGGCCAGATAAACTTACCCTACCATATGTATATATGAGTTAAATGTGTGGTGTTTGAAGTCTGCTACATAGCTGACGCGGGAAAATCCTGCACTGCCAACACAGGTTATTTACGTGGCTAAATTCACTGCCTAGAACTAACACATTATTAGGGACCGGAAAAATTCGCGGGTTCAATGACCTGCCGGATGAACTCCATAGTTCTACGTACACTCGGTCAAATGTCACCCACTCATTGGCTGCTGTCTTGTGAGACGTCCCAACGTAGCAGCCTGTGATTCGATAAAGCTTTGGTCGGGCGTTTCTCATTGGCCCAGAGTCACCCAGGTGAGTTGTGAGGCAATAGCAGAGGCAGCACTGAGGTATAACTATTTGTATTTTAGCGTATCGCGAAATGAATTCGCGAATTTTTCCGGTCTCTACACATTATAATTGATAGAGACCGGAAAATTTCGCGGATTCATTTAGTGATAGGCTGAAATTAAAACATGAATACAATTCTGCTGGTTCTGCTATTGGCTCGCAGTTTAACTGGAGCTCTCTTGACCAATGAGAGACTATCGAACAAAAAAGCGTCGAATCAAAAGCTACCCAGTGGAGACGCCTCACAATTTAGTACCCAATGAACACGCGTGTTTACTTGAGAAATACAGAGGATAATGGAGGCTATCCTAGAGGTCATTTAATCCGCGAATTTTTCCGGTCTCTGCACATTATAATTGAATTTGGAACCGGTACCGCGCCGGCGGTGAGCGACTGCGCACGGTCCGCTGTGCAGACGTGTGACTGCGAGCCAGGCCGCGCTGTGGCGAGGGCGCAGTCGTCACGACCCCGCCGAGTGGGCGCCCGCGGCCGGTCACGACCCCGCCGGCCAATCAGCGCGCGGCTTGCTCCGAGCCCCGACCAACCG
Organism: Bacillus rossius redtenbacheri; assembly: GCF_032445375.1. Taxonomy (NCBI): domain Eukaryota; kingdom Metazoa; phylum Arthropoda; class Insecta; order Phasmatodea; family Bacillidae; genus Bacillus; species Bacillus rossius. The sequence continues at coordinate 24,679,812 of NC_086335.1, read as the reverse complement.
CTCTGCTCCACAGATAAATAACACCGCGCCTGCCCTTTCGGCGCACGCCTGCCATCATTTATGTTTCGACAACCGATTCTTATCGTTCCCTCTTGTCCACCGCCATCTTGAATGTGGAAACATTTAAGAACACAGTCTTTGAATTTAACCGTTAAGAAAAAATAATCACGTGAGCGAGTCTTTAAGTATTCGCCAATAAGCTGTAAATATGTAACCTCGGTAACTAGCAAGTTCAAGTGTTCTCATGTTGCAAATAAATTTATAATACGAAACTCGGCCACCAAATTTAACTATAGCATTCTTTAAAATAATTTAGAGCGTAATAAATATTTGAAAAGTAATCATTTTATAGAAAAAACGGTAAAAATTGTTTCCCACCTTTTAAGAACATGACTATTATTCTGTTTAACAAGATGGTACTATCGTTAATGAGGTCATACTTATTTAGGCGCGTTGAAAGTGAAATTTTGTATGCACCAGAAATGCAATGAAATAAACACGCATTATAAAACGGAAAACTGTCAGGTTGAAAGTCTAATGCGCATGCATGCAGAAACTGATATAGCTATGAGTCGAAGTCATCCAGATGGTGGAACCTCGGGGTGCCAAGGTAAAATTTAGGGTAACGAAACTATCCTGAAATACATTTTGTAAATTTTAATAGTTATAACAAAATATTACAGCAATTTTAAAAATATGAATAATTTATTCGCCAGGAAAATTAAGTTGGGACGAACATGGCGTCAAAGATACTTAACATGTCGGTTCTCTAAAGCATTACGAACGTGGTATGTGGAATATTTTTCAAACTTAAAGTTGCGGTCCAATAGATCCTAGATTTGGACTTGAATTTGACAAGGAATTATATTAAAATACTGCCCATCATATTAAAATTCATTAAACAGTTAGGACTATAAATTTTCACACTAAATTATGAACCTAATACATTTTACATCACATAACACTAAGTATATGTTTGTGTTTTTGTTTTTGCTTAAAAGACTGAAAAAGTCTGTAAATACTTCCTACAAATAAACCTTAACCTTATTGATCTGACTCAACATTATTATTTTTATATTATTATATTATAATGTTATTAAAAAATTCAAAAATATTTTCTTTCAACGAGATTTTTGAACCACGGAGTTCATGCTTACAAAGATCACACTATACTGCCATGCTACCAAGACCGTTGGGAAACAATAAGGAGAAAATTTATTATAATATTTGTAAAGCCAGTTAGTTATATTTAGGTAATTTAAAACTTGGAATTACTTTATGGTGTGACTATTTTAGTTTACTAAATATTTTCCACTATCATTAAGTTTCATTTGGCATACCAATACCTTTGGTATTTACCCCAATATTTACCAAAGTAAGGATAAACGGGTATTATGTTTTATTACGTGCGTCTGCCATCTTTTCGAGGTTTCTGGAACTTCTGCGCAGACGCGTCAACGTTGTCCCGCATTTCCGTTCCATTTTCACGAGATCACTCCCACCAAATGCCTATACCGAGAGATAAGATGTTACACATAAAAATAATGGAATAATCTAATCAAATTAGTGTGTTGTTATCGGTCCTCGATAAATCTACAAAGTTTGAATGAAATCTGGCCGTTTAAAGTGGGTCAAAATAGCACCCAAAGGAGTCGGTTACAAACATACAAACATACAGATGAATATAATATAAAGCGTGTAAAAAGTACTTGTTTTATTTTTTACTTTTGCGAGTTAGAAAACTCGCCTGAGGCCAAAAATTTATGTTGTTTCATTAATTACTTCATGTACAGTGTACAGTTTTGTGTATGTAAATATTTTCCTCGCTATTAATTCCTTCCGTCACTGCGAATATTCAAAGGGCACACCAAGAAGTTATTCTTCAACATATATTTAAGATTTATTTGGTTCATATTTCACTCCAATTTACGAAATGTAGTTATTACTCTTTTTGTATCTTAACACTACAACTTATGAGCTATATCTTTTTTTACCGATTTCCACGAGACTTATTTAGCCAGGAAAATCCATTAAATGTTATGCATTAAAATGTTTATAAATACAACTATAGGTTGATAGAAAGCCACCAGGATAGTTATTTTTTGGAAATTTTCTTTTCAAAAAAAATTAAATATATATTAATTTTATAAAATAATTTATTGTTTTAAAGCTAATCGAGAAGGTATGAGGCTTTGGGGTGGATTTTTTTAAAGTGGTACTATCGATCGTACAACCTTTATGTTTGTGTTAATTTTAGTTAGAAACACGCCCCCTTGGCTTCTGACCTTTTATTTCTGCGTTACCAACTAATGATAAGCCCTAGCGTGCCTCGGACCTCGCATGCCGCAGACATGTTGTAATGTTCCCGTAACACACAATACGCGATAACGCACACGCAAGAGCATTAGAAATTAAAAAAAGGGTTGTGGGTGGGGAGTGAATTACACTGCAGGCATATTTCACAAATACCCCACGCGCCTGAGTAACGGCTTTTTGGACCATAGAAGCTTTCATAATATGTCATGAACTTTCATAACTAGCTGACTCAACGCGCCAATGTTATGAAGACGAGCACTTTACAAAAAAATAAGGTTTGCAACACACACAAAATAATGTTCTGTGTTAACAATAACCTTATATAATTTTGGTCTCAAACAAAACTATTAATTAGTTATGCCTAAGCCAATAATTGGGGCACTAATATTTTATTTTTTTGTCCACACAAAATATTTGGAAGGGTAAAATTTGACCAAAATATTTTGTAGCGGCGATAAAAATGGTATTTACAGTGAAACTTGTTTTCTTTTGACGTTTAATCAAGTATATTGATATTTTGAATGTTTTGGTTTCTGCGACGCAATCTTCCAGCTTGTCGCCGTTTCTTAGAATATGTGGTAATACATGCAGGAACTCGCACCATTGAGTACCCAATCTACTCTAAGCATATTACTTAATCATTAAAAAATCTTCTACTGGAAGACTCCGAGAGAGAGATGACTCTGTTCCGGCGGGAGCCTGGCTCGATCTCAGCCCATCCTTTGTGATTTTATTTCCTCTTGGTCACAGGGGGTCCGTGAGTCAGGAGGAATGCCATGTAAAGCAGGGACAATTATTGTCAAATAACTTCCTTTGAAGGAGCTGATGTTCCGCCAAAAAAGAAACGTCAATCACAAAAGTAGTATATAATAGGGGCTACTGGGACAGGATGCAGGATGTGGATGGTGCGGATTGTGATTGTCGGTCCGCCATCTTGGATTGTGACGTCACGGCGGCCATCTTGGACGAGCGTAACGGGACACAGCGTAACGGTACATAACGTAACGGGACAAGTAGATCACGGCAGCCATCTTGGATCCGCCATCTTGGATCCGCCATTTTGGATGACGTCATTTTGTTTTCTAGAAAATTCCGGCATTGTGTTGTCCGCCATATTGGATGATGACGTCACCGTTGCAATTTCCGTTACGGCCGCCATCTTTAACTTTTTTATTTATTATCCGATTTTAATGAATTTTTTTTTAAAAATTATAAAAAATTTAAATAATATAAATTTAATAAAATATTTATAAAAAACAAACATTATCGATACGGAGCTCGGAGTCCTCGGTTCGAACCCGACGAGGTCAAAAAATTAAAAATGGCGACCGATCCTTCCCCCTGTGGTGGCTGCTGACAGACTGCCCCCCACCACTTTTTTCAAAGCATATATATCGACAGTGAGCATGACGTCATGTCCGCCATCTTGTCTTCGATGTTGGAAACCATCATCATTGTATCGGCGGCGAGAGTGCGCTGACGCCTAGTTAGTTTGATTCTTACCCGCTAGAGTGCAGTAATCATTTATTACTGTGACACCCGCCATCTTTAAATTTGGCCGCCATCTTGAAAATCCGTAATTTTAATGCTAGAGATTCGGGGAAAAGTTCAAAATCCATTAAATAAATTTGTAATCTATATACTGATTGATTAGATCGACTAAGGTCCTTGGTTTGATCCCTGGCCGATATAAAACAACTTTAATTTAAAAAATACCACAAAAGTGACAGGATTGAGAAAATAAAAAACACCGCAAGTACTTTTAAATACTTTTATTACATAAATTCAATACACTACTACAAGTACAAAAAATAATACACAGACATAGAACTAAAGTCTTGTGGATTTCTCGATTCAAACAGTCTTCTTATTGTATGGACTAAGTCCTTTACATGTTCGTAAATGTCTATTCAGTCTATCAGGTCGACATAATGGTGCACCACAATTTTCACACAAAACCGAATTATCGACTTCATTAAAAGGACAGTGATATATTTCATGTCGTTTTGCAATTTGAATAGTTGCTAATGATTTGTTACAAAATATACAGCTTGATTCTGATGAATGTACAGACAGTCTATCACAATTCCTGAGGTGACGTTTTAATCTTCCATAACGTTTAAACTTGCTTAAACACCTGTTGCACTGATATTTAATGCGTTCAGAGTTATTATTACAATTGTGTATTACATAATCGCGTAATTTCAAGTTTTTGATCTTCTCACAGTACGTACAGTTGGGCGATGGAACACCGTTGGATGATCCTTCCTTTATCAATGACACTGGAACTGTTGACAACCATTGTAACACTGCTGACATGTTAACTTCTGAAGCCGTTGAGGTCTGCTCTGCAGAAGATGTTGCACGCGTCGAAATCTCCTGCTGTGCTGAGAGAGCAGGTGTAGCTGTAGACGACGTAGTCATCGTGGTCTGCACTGATGATGGTAGACCTTCGATCCAGGTCGGTGTTGATACTGGTAAAGACGCCATCGAGGTCTCAAGAACAGCTAGATACTGGTCTATTATTCAAGTCTGACTACCCGATGCGTTCATCACCGCAGCCAGAGACGGACTAAAGTTCATATCACCAGGGTCTCACTTATATATTCTCATCAGCTGGTACAACACATGAGTCAAAACAATAACCATGTTCATTATACTTGCACTTAACTGTCTCGGAGCATTTTATACAATGACGATGTAAGCTGTCGAGACGTGAAATTAGTTTTTTACACTTATTGCACTGAAATTGTATTCGTTTCAGTAAATTATTCGGACAACTGCTTCTTTCATGTCTGCGAGCGCTTGAAGTTCTAGTAAATGATGCGCCACAGTATTTGCACTGATTCGAAGTACGCTCTTCATTAAGTGAAGTCTCCTCTGCAGTCGGTATCGAGATCTCCGCAGCTGTCGACAACGCAGTCATTGAGTTCTCCGCTGCCGTGGTCTCCTCTGCATCTGGTATCGGAATCTCCGACTCCATCATCATTGCTGTCATCGAGGTCCCCGCTGCTGACGGTAAACAGTCTATTCCGGTCGACATAACTAAACCTCACGTAATTTACTGAAGAGAGCAAGTCCGTACTGCACCGCGTCCAGAGGTATACTGAGGGTCCACTCGTCTGAACCTCGCTTATATACCCGCGGTCTACTGGAATACTACATTAGTCAAAATATTGTCTGTATTTAAAATTAATTTTTATTGGGTACCTAAAAATTGTAGAAATAAAAAACAAACACAAGTTCAGGTTTTACACATTTATTTATAAAAATTACACAAATGCATGTTAGGTTAATGAAATAAGCATTTTCGCAAGCAAAGTCTTTAATGCTGCACGAACTGCCTCTTCGACTCCGGATCCAACTGGTTCGCAGGTCACGGGATCAGGAACACAGGTTTCCACGGATCCAACTGGTTCGCAGGTCACGGGTTCAGGAACACAGGTTTCCAGCTGGTCATCTTCTGCGATGTCGTCATCTCGAGCAAGACATTGTCTATGGCGTCTGTGACCACGTCTGCGCCTTGGCTCTACTGCAGTGCTAGTTGGGACAGATTCACTGCCTGAACTTCGACGACGAGACGAACGTCGTTTGGACGTCTGCGTAGAAGCATCACAGGTAGCAACAGGTTGCAACACGCTCATGTTTGGTGTTGCACGTGCAGACGAGTCGACTACCTCATCGATGCTAGCAGGAAGGATTGTGTGCGGTCTCATGTGATAGACGGCACAGTTTCCAGGTTCGAAACAGTCTAATAGCTGCTGGGTTGGTTCGTAGGACACAGGAAAGTGAGCAAACCGCCAATGCTGAGCACCTCCATCACAGGTTTCAGTATATGTACGTAGATACCCGGAATCCCAGTAGCTGTACTCGACACTGCTGAAGCTAGGTCTTGCGCTCACGTACACGTTAGCAGGATGAAACGTAAACATCTTCTTGCAGGTCGAACGTCAACTGAAGGCATGTACGTAGGTACGACATTTATATATGCAGACTCCTACTAACACTGTGTGTGCCATTTCTGCATTAACTGTGAGTTTGTACAGGCACAGACACGTTCAAACTTGTCACGTGGCTGCACGTCGTATATTGCACTAAGCTTGCGTAGGGAAGGACAGCCATAGTCGGTCTGTAAGTCTACAATTTCAACTGCTCCGTCGTCACACAACTTGCTCAGCCATTTTTTCTGTTCAGGTCCGGCAACGTATATTGTTTCGTTTTGAACTAGTAAATCTTGAAGTGTGTTTTTCACTTGGTGGTATGGGATTTTTCCTTCGTCCCACTCTAGTCCGTGATAATATTTGCATAGCCATTCGTTCGAACGTTTACTTTTTTCGTCTAGTAGTTTCCAAGGATACGGAGGTCGGAAGCTGCGGGTTCGAGTCTTGTCTCCGGAGGTGACGGCAATTTCTTTGAGAACAAAGCCGTTTTGACTCTGGAAACCTTGCAGGTTGCAGTACATCTTGTCGCTAGCAATGCTCGATCGTAACTGAATTATTATCGCAAACGAAACAGTATTTAAGTCAGAATTTTCACAAGTTTGTCTCGACAATTGTATGATGCAAGCCGATCGTGAAGTATCAGACAAAAAGCATAGGTGTTTGGTGGAATATTTCCGCTAGTCGATATCTCGATCCTACAGTCGATGATGTTTGAATTTAATCGATCATCCTGTTTGGAAACGTCAAACACCATTAACGGAGCCTTGTTCTTGAAACTGTCGGGACTCAGTATCGGTGACTGTCTCCGCCCATAGTAAGCTTGCTGAAACTTGGCATACATTTGATATGCGAGAAGAAATCTTCCACTTTCAAAGTCCATGTTCATATCAACGTACGGATAACTTTCGCTGTTTAAAAATATTTTTACATTACGTAATTGACAGTTATCGAATAAGGAACGACTTACTCCTGCATTGAGCTGTCTTCCGGTCTGAAGCCCGACGATGATGTATCTTGGTTTTTCCGTAGCGAAGCTGGACTTTACTATCCAATTGATACGCTGACTATGAGGCAAGCCAGGATAAGTTTCCAGGCTCCAGGATCGGAATGGCACATCGAAGTTCTTGCCATTTTCTATGTTCTTCAACATCTTGACTCGTTCAACGGTGCTCACTTGGATGTGGGGCAGCATCCACTCGATAGACTGTAGTGTTAGCGAAACATCTTGAGGGTTTTCTGCAGCGACGACAATTGCATTAATGTGCGTGTTGGCTAGAAGCAGTACGAGCTCTTGTTTCGAATTAATAATTATATGTCTGTAGTCCTCAGCGAATCCAAGAAGCATGGACAGAGGAACACAAACTTCGAACTTTCCTTCGGCATAAACCGGAAGCTTATATTCATCCTCGAGAGCCCAACCGGCCATCTTTGCAGCAGTCAGTTCATTTGGCGTGAGCGAAAGGTAATTTTTCATAGCAGATGTTATGCCTACATCTCTTGTCTGGTCTACCTCGACGCCATTGAGTACATAAGTAATGCGCTCGATGAGGTGAAGAATACCATTGCAGGATATTGTCGTCGTTGTCGGATGCGTACCATCCGCTTTTGTAAGCATGCCTCTTATGCGTAGAAATGACTGTGAAGGTAAAGTACAAATATCTTGGTGCTGTACAGCAATGCGTACTTCCGATGGAAGTGCGTACGGTCCGAGCAGGAAAGGCTGGTACTCGTGCAATTCCATTTTCGTAATGCTGTCATCAAAAATGACCGGATCTTCCACTTTGAGGATTTCGTCTTCCATATTTATTCGGCACTTGTCCAATACTAAGAAGATACTTTATGTTGTCAGGTGTTAATGCACCGATGTCTGGTAGAGAACTGTTCTTATTCACGTCAATACGACTTCTTTTATAACTGTTCGGTGTTACGAACTTTATGCCCATCGCTTCAAGTGCAGCCGTAATGTAATTTCTTCGTCTTGAAAATTCACCAATCGTCCTCGCTGGTCAACGATTCTGACGACGACTTCGTGTGCGCACTTCACGACGACTGGAACGTAAATGATACTTTGCGGTACTTCGACCAGTTTATATCCTGGCGGGACCATCGGCGAAAATTCGTGCAGCATGTTGCTTAGTCTTCCGTTGAGATACGTTCCACTTGCCAAATTACAGTTTATTCTTATGACATTCACAGGCAAAATGTTTACTGCGCGCGTAGATTCGTACGTTCTTCCTGCATCATACACCTTTGATTCGAATCCTAACATCGAACCTATGGTCTCAGGTTTCGTAAAGTCGACAATTTCACTGCATGTTAGAATGCTTTTTTGAGTGTTTGGATTTCCACGCAGTTGAAAGTCTACATCCTGTGGTAACATATCCCTGATGTAATTTGCAATGTCGTCAATTTCGTAAGATCCAACAGGTAACTGTATTTCATGAGCGGTCCCATCGCTTTTCAGGAAGCAGATCTTGCAGTTTTCTTCGTCGATATTCGGTATGGCATTATACGTTTGAAAATCTACGAGTCCGATACACCATTCTCCGTCTAAATCCAGAGGCGGGAAATGAACCGCCCGCAGCTCAGATGCGTGACCTGTCAAGGTAAGTGTTATCGACATGACTAATAAATTATCATCACTGCACAACCTTTAAGTAGCAATTTTTATTTGTCAGCTAAATTATTTTTTTAGTTAAAAAGCGAAGACACAAGTGTCCGCAGTTTGTTTGATTAGGCCTCTGTTCCGTTTCGTAATTGTAGAAGAGTGTAGTGGTCCGGCCCAGGTACCGCCTAAGTTCAGGCGGAGGTCTCAAATTACCGAAACTGTCGTAGTAAGTAGCTTTTTTTCCAGACTTTATATACGCTACCCAGTGCGTGCCGCGACCTGCAGTCGTGTCTAAATTAATTATGGCGCGTTCGTTGGTTTTTGGTTTGCTGGGTAAAGTGTCTCGCATAAACACGCCGCAGAAATTTGGTATTTTCAATTTGCGTGCGTACTTTATTAAATCTACGTTGGTGAGCGGTCGTTTCGGCAGAGAACTTAGGATTTTCGTTTCTTTTTCATGCCTCGACCTGATTTGTGAGGACGTAAGTACAGTCCTGCGCCGTTTTTTTTACCCATGGCAATGGCTTCCATGCTTGCATTATGTCGCTGTGCTTCTTTTAACTGCTTTCGCTCATTCTTCGAAGTGTTGACTGCCCGCACTATACCGCTCGTTGCACCGATGAGGCCGCCGAGAGCACCCAATGCAGGCAAAAGCAAAGGAAGAAATCCTCCTATAATCTTCTTGTCGAGAGTCTGTAATTTTTGCTTGGCTTTTTGTATGCCTGCTCCAGTCTTGCGTTTGGTCTTGCGTGAGTTAGTCTTTGACTTGATAGAGCTGGCTTGACGAGCACCCAGTCCAAATTTCGTCTTTGCCTTCATGATTTTAGATACGCCCCAGGCCGCGATTTTTTCTCCTAGACCCGCGTGCGTCGATTTACTTATTTCTTCAGCTTCCTGTGCCAATATCTCGTCGGCCCGGTGCCTGGATTCCAGATCCTTGCTTAATGAATATGCGATATCGTGCTGCTTGCACTGATCGTCGAGAGAATTAATGCCCACGTCACCGCGAGCTAACCTTTTCGCTAGTTTAGTGCCGGGGCCGCAAAATCTGTATCCGGGAATGTGTAGCTCGAATGGCAGATTGTTTATCAGCGAGTTCACGAGTCCTGCACCACTGTGTTTTTTGTTCTTACCTCTTCGAGTCATTACGCGCAACTGACCAGAAAGTATAAATGTGTTTGATTTTATACAATTTATTTAGTACAATGCAGGTCGTCAAGCAAGATGTTTGTTTGCCCGTGCGCATTACGCAAAACGATGAAACTAGCGGTCGCGAATCGCGACATGGCTTACTGTTGCCTTCTGCTGTACGATGCATAATGGCGGGACCGTCAAACTGTGGCAAGACGTGCGTTCTACTGAGTTTACTGGAGGAGCCAAACGGTCTTCGGTTCGAGAACGTTTACTTGTATTCCAAGTCGTTGCAACAGCCAAAGTACCAGCGCCTAGCAACTGTTCTACGCTCGGTGGAAGGACTGGAGTATTTTCCGTTTAGCGATAATACCGATGTGGTGTCTACCGACGAAGCAAAGCCTAATTCCGTGTTTGTGTTCGACGATGTAATGTGCGAGAAGCAGGGTATTATACAAGAGTACTTTTCCATGGGCAGGCACGTCAAGGTAGACTGCGTATACCTGTGTCAGACGTACAGTAGAATACCCAAACATCTCCTACGAGATAATGCGAATGTTATAGTGCTTTTTCGCATGGACGAACTTAATTTACGTCACGCCTACGACGACCACGTAAACACCGACATGTCGTTTCAGGAATTCAAAGACATGTGTTCCTTGTGTTGGAAAGACGAGCACGGATTCATAGTCATCGTAAAGGACTGGCCTCTATATAAGGGCAGGTACAGACGAGGTTTCGATCAGTTTATCGTCAAACATGAGTCATAGCATTTCGAAATTCGGTCGTAGCAGCAGACATACTGTATGCCCCGACTCTGATATCCGCAAATACATTATACTACTGTCTCAAAAAGTAGAAAGTGTGAAAAACGAAATAATAGAGTATCTCGTTGCCATCGACCTGCGTGTGGAAGCCTCGGATTCTCGCATTCGCGACATGATCGAAGTATCGAATGCACAAAGACGTGACGATTTGAGGACTTTTCAAAGTAGTCTGAAAGCATCACTATCTCACTTGACAACTAATTAAGATTTTGCCACACACAAGAAAGAAGTTTCTGCGAATGAATAAAAAAGTATATAAAGAGGACTTGCAATAAGTTTTCAGCCAGTACAATGTCAGACCTGGCCAGTGACCTTCATCGAGCTATACAGTCTGTTCGTGAAAAATATTTATTTGCTAGACGAACCAGACTTGCACGTGAGATGGAAAATGAGGAGATATTTAAACCAATCACTAGTCGTCTCGACGAACTTAAAAACATGGAAGAACCAGCTATCATTGTAAAGACAGAAGTTGAAGATGAAATGCCAACTGTAAAGAAGAGAAAGTATGAACCAGATCGAGAAGAAGAAGACTTAACAAGTACAGAGACCATGCACAAGAAAAAAATACCGAAAAAGGGACATCAAGTGAATGCAATGGTCCGACCATACCTGATATCGTTTACGAGTCGGAATAATGACACGACCTACGGAGTGTACAGAAAACATAATAAGTGGTTCCTCGGTGCTAAAGAAATAGACTTTCTACCAGGAAATATCGTTCGCGTAGAAGAGTTCAAAACGCGCGGGACTCCTGGTCTGTACGAATTGCTGTTTCGCAGGGAGCCTAAAGGATACTCTCACAAAGACTTACAAGAGTACAAAAAACTGCTAGAGCTAACCAATGCACATTTTCGCGATAACGATCCAAATAGTGGAGTATATAAAGACGTAGATCATGAAAAAATCGACATTCTCGTTAATCTCTTCAGTGAACTAACAATACATGGCGAAGGTTTAAAAAAGCTAGAAAGTGGTCAGATATTTGACTATGTATATTGGGACGATCCTAATGAATTAGTTGATCGCCTTAGAATTCTACATGCTTCGCTTAGCGTAGGAAACTATTCGCACATCAACGAAATAGTCTCCATACTTGAAGAACTGAGGGAAGTCGGCTACATACAATGAGTCGAACCGGAATCGCTCACGAACTTCATGCTCCTGCTAGACGAAAATACCTTCGTCGCAAAGTCATAGTTCGTGGAATTGATGATTTATTCCAGGCGGACCTTGTTGAGATGATACCGTATTCCCGATTGAATAAAGGTTTCAAGTACATGTTGACAGTCATCGATGTTTATAGCAAGTTCGCTTGGGCTAGACCTGTCAAATCAAAGACTGCAACTGAAGTAGCCAAGACCATGAACAATATTTTGCGTGATGGGCGTGTACCGTCGCACCTGCAAACGGACCTCGGGAAAGAATTCTACAATGCAACCTTCAAGGCTTTGATGAAGAAGTATGGCATCAAACACTACTCTACATTTAGTAACGTCAAAGCCTCCGTTGTCGAAAGGTTTAACAGAACTTTGCGTTCCAAGATGTGGCGGCAGTTCACGGCTAACGGAAATTACAAGTGGCTTGACATCTTGCCGAAACTAATAAACGAGTATAATTCCGCGGTGCATTCTACCACGAAAATGAAGCCAAAGGACGTAAGGGACAATCGCCTGCTTCGAACAGTGTTTTCCAACATGAAGAAGAAAGATCCACGAAAGCGTAAAGCTAACGTCGGTGACATTGTGCGAATCTCCAAGCAGAAAGGTATCTTCGAGAAAGGTTTCACTGCGAACTGGAGTCCCGAACTTTTCCGTGTGACACATGTTCGTGAATCAGAGCCTAGGACCTACTACCTCGAAGATTTGGACCACAAACCTATCCGTGGCGGCTTCTATGCCGAAGAGATTCAGCCTACGTTGTATCCTGATATGTACTTGGTGGAGAAGATTATAAAACGAAGAAACGGACTGTCCTACGTCAAGTGGTGGGGCTTTCTACCTCGCTTTAATTCGTGGGTGGCAGATGCAGACATCGAGAAATCCACAAGACTTTAGTTCTATGTCTGTGTATTATTTTTTGTAATTGTAGTAGTGTATTGAATTTATGTAATAAAAGTATTTAAAAGTACTTGCTGTGTTTTTTATTTTCTCAATCCTGTCACTTTTGTGGTATTTTTTAAATTAAAGTTGTTTTGTATCGGCCAGGGATCAAACCAAGGACCTTAGTCGATCTAATCAATCAGTATATAGATTACAAATTTATTTAATGGATTTTGAACTTTTCCCCGAATCTCTAGCATTAAAATTACGGATTTTCAAGATGGCGGCCAAATTTAAAGATGGCGGGTGTCACAGTAACAAATGATTACTGCACTCTAGCGGGTAAGAATCAAACTAACTAGGCGTCAGCGCACTCTCGCCGCCGATACAATGATGATGGTTTCCAACATCGAAGACAAGATGGCGGACATGACGTCATGCTCACTGTCGATATATATGCTTTGAAAAAAGTGGTGGGGGGCAGTCTGTCAGCAGCCACCACAGGGGGAAGGATCGGTCGCCATTTTTAATTTTTTGACCTCGTCGGGTTCGAACCGAGGACTCCGAGCTCCGTATCGATAATGTTTGTTTTTTATAAATATTTTTTTTTAATTTATATTATTTAAATTTTTTATAATTTTTAAAAAAAATTTCATTAGAATCGGATAATAAATAAAAAAGTTAAAGATGGCGGCCGTAACGGAAATTGCAACGGTGACGTCATCATCCAATATGGCGGACAACACAATGCCGGAATTTTCTAGAAAACAAAATGACGTCATCCAAAATGGCGGATCCAAGATGGCGGATCCAAGATGGCTGCCGTGATCTACTTGTCCCGTTACGTTATGTCCCGTTACGCTGTGTCCCGTTACGCTCGTCCAAGATGGCCGCCGTGACGTCACAATCCAAGATGGCGGACCGACAATCACAATCCGCACCATCCACATCCTGCATCCTGTCCCAGTAGCCCCTATTATATACTACTCACAAAGTTCCCTGTCCAAAAAAAAAATATATATATATACTTTGGAAACCGCTATGGTATAGCGGGGGGATACTACACGTTTCTCTGTTGTGCTTTACATTTTAGGATTTTTAAAGGTATTTTCAAAAATGAAATAATAATCGTATGTTAAAAAAAGTTATTTTTCCCCGCGCCTCAAATCCCCCCCCCCTCCCCCCGGGAACTGGCGCTCCGGGGAAAGGCACGCCTCCTGGCGGTGGCCCGGCAAGCAAAACTCTGGCCGCGACCGCAGCGGGAATATTTTTAACTTTACGGGCGTCTTCGCCATGATCGCCGGCCGGGGGCTCTGGGGAAACAAACACCCCCTCCCCACCCCCGGGGTCCTCAACCCCACCCCCCTCCTCCTCTAGCGAGCGAGGCGCGTGCCGGACCACGCAGCGGTGCTCGGACCTCTCTTCGCCTCTGACCTCTCCGGCCCACTCGTCCACTCGAGTGTGGACACCTCGTGTCTCCACTGCGCACGGAGTTCATCGAACCTACCAATGATCTAGTGGACACCATACGTTATGGCTATCAAATAAACAAATTGTAGTTTACTTCTACTAATTATCATAAAATAATTTGGTATTAATAGTATAGTTGTAGCGTAATGTTAATACCACATAAAAATTGTTTGGTTACAATAAAAAAACACTAAAATTAAGTATATCTTAGTAATTGACAAAGTTAAATTTATAAGAGATGAGACCCTATATAGGTAATTCATCTTGATTTCAAACAGTTGTTACACCACAACAATGTTCTGTCATTTAATTATCACAAATGGGTTTTGTTGAAGTATAGTTTATAATTTTGTGGAAAACCTGAAGGGAATAGTGACTGGGTGCAACAATTACTTAGTTACCCCTGTGGAATCCCTGGAAATCATTTATATGCATGACTGGAACTGTAATAATCAAGTCTACCAGCATATTGTTATGGATCTTGTAAATCTCTTAACGTGTCATCCCTACCTTAAATAAGGCAGATGTTTAATATGAAACGTTAAAAAGTTGTTATGGAATTAAAACTGTTCGAACCATTACGGCGTATTTCGATTCTTATTCCTCTCCATTAAAAGGATGATGGGACCCATTTATGTGATATTTTTATATATAACATCACAAATTTATTTTAGAATAACGTTCTTTATTAATACTCAGATATTATAAAATGCAAATTAAAATTGCAGTTCTAGAATACATATTTAACTGATTGTATTGTGTTCATTAATGACAGCAAAACTTTGTTGTCAGAAATTAGTGGATTATTTAAGACAACAAAATTATTTGGCGTCACTACAAAATCTTTTGTAGGTTTTGTAATGACAACACTGTTTCGAAGAGGCCACTGAAATGCTAAATTCAGTGCAGAAACGTAATATATCGTGCCCAAACAAGTCTTTGTGATAAAATTCTGGGTATGAGAAGGTGATCCTCAAGAAACCCAGATGAAACGTTGAAAACAATTAGCTATAACATCTGGATTTTATCGTACCATATCTGCTCGCACATTGCGTGTGTTATGTGAGTGTGTGATGATTCCAATCATTCCCGAAAGAAGCCTCAACCGAAGAAATGAGAGAACAGAAATGTCCATGTGCTGGTGATTTTTACCATGACTCGGTGGATAAAAGTTATTCCCATGGGCGATAGTCCGTCTGTTTGAGACCTGGTCCTCTGAGTGTGCCATTTCACAATTTCGTAATGTGCATACTCACATTGTCTATCTATTTTATAGTTATGGTTTTTACTTTACTTTTGTATAGCAAACTGGGAGCCATAATTTTCTTTATTATTCTTGAATTTGTAAATTATTTTGTAACCGACATGTTCAGCAAAATTTATATATATAATATATTATATATATAGAAAGGACAAGTTTGTGTGTTAAAATTCCTATATTAACTTTACAACAAAATGGTTTTACTTTTGTCCATAATTTTTATTTGGGAAACTGCACCATAGTGTAACTCTATTTGTTTTACATGTGCAGTCTTTCATGTCTCAACTCTATGGTCTTCTTGAAGTGCACAAAATAATAGTTTTTTTTAAGCATGTCGGCCATAATGTAACTGTTCTAAGCTCTGGCCGTTTCTTAAATCTGTTGACATCAATGTCTTAATTTCTTCTCCGTACACCGCAAGTGGTGAGTAAAATCGCATATTCCTTCGAGGATATTTGGAAATTATATTTTGTTCAGTTATCTTATTTTGTCATATATTTATGTATAGTGTGTGTGCGGAAGACGTGGGTGGTCATGGGCGCGATTACTTCGTGCCACACAACTTCTTGGTCACCTGAGTCATGGTGCTCCTCAGTGCATGATGCAGCTCGTCTAATCAGGGAAGATTGTCTTCTTTGTTACTTTCTGCATGCAGAAGAGCAACCATGAGACACCACACACCTGAAGAAAAATTTAACCTCGCATTTTTGGCATTGTTTTGGATGAATTTTTTTTTTGGACTCAGCCTATGCTATACATAACCTACCATCAAAATCAATGTGATTAATTTAAGTATCTAAAGGGGCCCCTTACCTTAACATTTATTTTAAGTGTTAGTATGACTGTATACTCACCATTTGGTGTTAACCTTGTTACTGTTATTATTTAAATTAAACCAAAAAAAAAAGGAACAGAGAAACGATATCGTTGTATTTATTTAACTAAAACCACTGACTATATTAATTTTATGACTAGATAATATTTAACTATTTTATCCACCGTGTGTATCCTGTGTAATATGGCCTCCCCAGTCGGCTCAAGGTTCTCGTGATTTTACTACACGCCTAATAAAACACCATTGAGCCCGTCCCCCATGCTTTCACTGTTGACTTCTGTGCCTCCCTGGTGTTTTGGCCAGGTAGAAGGATCAGAGGGCGGTAGATGAGGGAGTTCGCGTGCGTGGCTGCAGTGACCAATCCCAGGGATGCCATTCAATCAGACTAATTATTCCGAAAGAAAAAAAAATAGCGTTTATTTTTATTTCTTGTCCTGTTCCCTACTGGAATTAGTCCATAATATTTATTTAAATCCAGTTTGTTCGCACCTAGTATTTGATCACAGAGCGGCTGGTCGGCTCTAGGCAAGGCAAGCGGGGCAACCACCCAGGTCCCACGTCGATGCTTTTCACTTTTATTTCACTGTTTGTCTAATGTTCTTTTAAAAATATGAACATTCATGGGAAACAGACAATTAAAATTGTGTTGGTATGTAAATCAAACTGCTGGTCAATACAAAATTTCAATTCATGATTTCGTATTAGAAATACTTTATAATATTTTATTGCCATGTAGGTATAATTACGCGGTTTCACCGGAATTCGATTGCGAGCATTATTATAAAAACAGACCCGAATATAATTTGTCACGAAAGAATATCAACATTTCGTAACATAAATTTAATAAAGGCGTCAATATTTAAGTAGCAGTTTGGTTAGTTTTTTTTTTAAGAGTAAATATGTCAAGTTACCCGCGGGAGTGCCTCCATGCCCAGACCCCGTGGAGTCCAGGCCCCCCCCCCCCCCCCTTCCAAGGTCATCAGCCACTCCTATTAGCCTATCGCGAGGAGCCATCCCAACGGTTACCTGGAGATATTGCGGGAAACCATTGAAAACCGAGTTCCTGTTGGTCGAACTGGTATTCGAACCCGGATACTCTGGAGTACGAGTACACAGTTTTCCATCGCTTTCCATCCACATAGTTCCAGAACATTCTGTAGTCTTCTAACACGTAATATATATAAGGCATTCACGACTCGCGAGATGGTTGGACCTACGTGAGTTCCGTAGGTTCCAAATATCTTGTGTATTCCAACTCAAGTATAATGGTTTCCTACGAGTAGAACCCGGGATTTGGGGATAATTTTTTTTTTGGGTTTTTAACACCGACTGAGGAGTTTCACGTGATTTTGACATCTCAGTTATTACACCCAACGAATAACCTTTCTTTTATCTGACATTTCCTTCACAAGTCCCAGCCCATCGTGAGGCAGAAGGAACATAAATAGTGGTGTGTAAGGGACGTGCGAGTGAACGACAGAGAGAATTGTGGCGTGACCTTTTCTCCTCGTTTGTCGCATAGTTTCTGCAGATTTACTGCGACGTTAAGTGTGACACGGGAAGTTACGGGTGAGCGATAAAGCCGCCCTCTACCGAGGTTGCCAGGTGGGTCACCGGCTCGCTCGCTAGGCCGTGGGCTGTATTTCTTGTGGGGGAGTGAAATTTCAATGATCTGATCCTCAGACCTATTATTAGATCAAGTTATTTTTCATGTATGGCATTACGCCTTATCGAATGCGAAAACGTATTTTGGGGAATGAATGAGCTTTGGTATTTTGGAAGGCACCGTCAACAGTATTTTCTTCAAGTGATTACTGGGAACCAGACCAGAGTTCGAAGCCAAGCTTTGTTAAACACAAGTCCAGAGTACTCCCACTGCTCCGTCGTTATGTATAGCGGCATCCTAATGGAGGTGAGAGGCGTCAATAACATACTTCAAAAACTATGAAGAGGAATACACTTTGTTATGTGCTGACGTGAGCCTTAAATATTACATGAAAACATTTTATCAAGTTTGCAGCCCACGCCTTGATAAATGTTACATTTTCTCTAAATAACAGATACACAAATATGTTTCTAGAACGTGTATGATTGTAATCGTTAGTTAGGTGGTAAAATATTTAGTATAAACTATTGTTTCACATGATCAACGTACAAGTCGTCATACAACGGGAATTTTGACACACGGCATCAAATTTGTAATGCGACTCAGAACTGAAATGTCTTTCACGAAGAATAATCCAACCTGAACTTATAACAGCCTTTTACTAAACGCTTCTCGAGTCCCCATTGGCCGAGCTGGGTGTGTCCCGTGGCGAGAAGAATGAGCAGTCCCCCGGCATGACTCAGGCTCATGGGCGGGCGCCCAACTGGTCTGCGCCAGTAATTATCTTGGCGTTCTCGTTAATCAAAATCTTTCTGTGCTAATCACGTGACGTAAGAACCCGACTTTCACCTCCTGGTTTTTCATGTGTGTACCCATTCAGCGGGGCCTCGCAGGCTGAGTGCGCTGACCTCTGGAGAGGCTTGCTGGACGCCGGTTCTCGGTTCTAGACCCGGGCACGGCGGGTCGTGACTGCTTCAATGCGTCTCAATCCATGTCACGTAACTGTTTGAATAAGTCTCAATCCTTGTCACGTAACTGTTTGAATAAGTCTCAATCCTTGTCACGTAACTGTTTGAATAAGTCTGAATACTTGTCAAATAACTGTTTCAATAAGTCTCAATCCTTGTCACGTAACTGTTTGAATAAGTCTCAATCCTTGTCACGTCACTAAAATTGTCAGAGTGAAAATTGAAGTTGAAAAATGTTGGTTTTTAAATGGGGGATGGTTGGCTCGTTGCTAATGAAAAAAAAATTACCAACGATAAAAACGATATCGGGATTCAATTTCCGGCATGGTTAAACTCTGAATTTTTCAGGAGGGAAACGTGGTGGACGTTGCCGTAGGCCAGTAGGTTTTCTTGGGGTACTCCCGTTTCCTCTCGTCCATGCATTCATACATGTTTTATTAGAATACAACCACCTGTCATCGTCTCCAATGTCTGCGATGTCGACGTTACGTTAAAAGTTATAAGTAATTTAATTGAAAACTGTTGGTGCTAAGTCATGATGTACTATTACATTGTTCCGTTCGTAATACTTTAATAAATGGCGTAGTAGGCCTACCTGAGGTGGTAGTTCAGTAGGTAGGATGACCGACTTCAGATTGCTTGGTCGTAGGTTCGAACCTCTACGCCGAGAATTTGCAGCTTTCTAGGACGCTTTGTATTATTCTAAAGGTTAGTGGCCCTAACTGATCACGTAGTCATGAAATGAAAAAATCCCAACCTCTATATCGTATGAACGCCTGAATTACCAGTTCTTATTTATTGTTCATTGCTGGAAGTGGATCTATTTCAGTCTTGATTAAATAATAAACACACTTAGACCAATCAAACGTTTTCCAGAGTGTAATCATTACAAGAAGACAACTTCACAAATACTAATAACTCATAAAAGCTTTGAAAAATGTCTGCCAATTCTTACTAAAGAGTTATTACATTCCAACGACCTCATTTTACTTCACAAGCGACTCTTAAGACGAAAAAAAAAGTTATTCACTGTTCGTTTACATTTTGTGAGAGAGAAATTATCATGAATTTATCACCTTGAACATACATAATCATTACTTGCATAACTTTCCCTCCCAACACTTCAGTTCAATATCTGCGCGGCTCGTTTTAATGACTATTGTCTGATTTGTTTTTAAATGAACATCGTTTCAAAAAAGTATAACCAGGCAACTTCTAATAAATCTGATACCTGTCGTGTCTTTAAATTCTCCCCTTCTCAACCTTCGTAGTTTTAATAAAATGTGGACGTGCATTCGGGTAGCTCCTTCATTATTTTTTTTTCTTTCTCTTTAACAGTTCTTCTTCTACCTAGCTTCTCTCCTCCTCTTTTTGCGTCCGAAAGTTGGATAAGGAAGACTGAACTGATGCAAATTACGCGTGTGTTTTCTTTTCAAACAGAAAGGGGGGAAAAATTACCTGAATCGTGGATATGACGTGTTTAAAAACCATTTTGTGCATTACAGCTTAGTTTTGAATTTTGCAGAGGGTGAAAATTAAACGTGAGGGTAACACAGGAAAATACAAGAGGATAAATAGATTTTTTTTGTTGTTTTTTTTTTGTTCTATTTTGTAGCTGCTTCCCTCAGACGTGTCGTAGCCGCGAGGCGGGTCGGGGAAACACGAGCGAGGAAACCCGAGAGACTTTTGTTTTCTTCTGAAATTGCGTTAGGTGGACGAGAGAGTGGAGGTTTCTGCCGGACCTGACACTCCCAATCGTGGGAGAGATGTTCCTGGAAATACGATGCTGGAATCGCGATATTCGCGACATAACGCTACGCGAAAGATGCGATGCAACAGCAAAATATCGCTTCATTTTGAACACGCGGTTTCTACTCGCATGATAAACAGAAATGAAAAAAAAAATAACTATATTCAAAACTTTTGTCATTCCATATGCTTCATACGTACGGCGGTCATCAAAGTTTGCATGTCAGGTTTTTTAATCAACATGTTTGGGAGAAAAAATGTTTCGTTCTAAATTAAAATTTAATTTTTAAAATCATGTTTCATGAACACATTTCAAATATTTCACAGATAAATTAGGTTTACAAAACTTAAAAAAAATACAGATGAAATTCTGGCATGCATTTAAGTAAAGTCACTCCCGTGAAACGATGAAAAAATTGATTAATTTTTTTTTACAAGAATATCTTTCGCGCGTGCGAATTTTTGTCGTGCTGACATCAATTATGTGTGGAGCGTGATTGGCTACACTGCTATAAATACCTGTAAATTTACGGACTTTTCAACGAAGAATTTAACTGAAACAAACGAAGAGTTATTTTATTTTGAAGGAAATAATACAAAAATAAAGGGGAAAATATAATCTGCCGATTTCCACAAGCCTAAGTAACAAAAAATCGTCTAAAAAAATTTTGTGCTTGCCGCTGGGGTAAAGCATGTATTCCCACGCCTCTCTTTCACTTTCACTTTTTCCCTATCTCTGACTCTCTCTCACCTGGTTCGTTGGTAATCACACACCAGAAGCCTGTGAAGATGTTGTCATAACCCCAGTTATTCTAGGAGATACTTCTGATTTAGGTACATTTATTTATTTTCAATACTTAAATAACACGCTTTTCATGGAATAAATAAAATATTGTTAAGTGTTATAACAATTTCTTGTTACAAATATGGAAACCGCAGATAATATCGACGACCCAATTGAATTAGTAGATTTGCAGTACGCCATTTAGTCAGCAAGAAATTGCTTACTGTAGTAAGACCTGGCAACACTATTTGTAACAACAGAAGATATTTTCTATGGTGGTCCGTATTTGACACCGCAGTTATAATATTAGTCTTATTTCCCGATCCAGACAAATTTAAATCACCTTCTAGAACGGATGACGATGAAGATTGAAAATACTATATATTATTTTCAACAATTATATTTTAATTAAATTTTAACTTGAATAAATTAAATTTCTAAATATCTACTTACTATTTCGTGCTTTTATTTGTCACTTTTCATGGTTGTTGAAAAGAAGAAAACAAAATTCATAAAAAAAAATTGATGTCAGATTCAGAATTCCCCTCCGAATAATCTTCAGATTTTAGGCTAGCACGACTAGGACATCAAGCTGAACCGTCTGTATAAAAATCTGACACGCTCCAGTATTTCAATATGGCCGGTTTTTTTTAATTTCGAAAATTCGCTACGAGCTTGCGTCACTTCCGAATCGTCAGTCTTTTGAATGGGAGCATTTTTAGTGTTCACTTAACATCCCCTCTGAATATCTGACGTGCTCTAATATTTTATTTTTATTTTTTACCCTTCTGGATGGCCACCCCCACCACGCAAGCTGGCAGATTAGTATATTTTTGATATCAGAGACACGTTGGGGCACCTAAACTATCAATTTATGACACGCTCAAGTATTTCTATGTAATGGTTTATTTTTACATTTTTGATAACCTGTAGACGCTCCTCCCACCGCTGAAAGAGAAAACATTATATAACCTTTTATACTTCGTATCATCTGATCTTCAAAATACAAGAGGTCCCCACGACGCTTGAGCAAATCCCCATTTAGCCTCATGGGTTCCGCTACTATTAATGAGTGCTTCTGTGAAACACCTATAACGGCATATTTTCACAAACTTGTACTTTTGTGATATGAGCCCCTGTACGCACGGGTCTATTTCAAGGAACAGCTAACCGAGGACCCTAATTAACAGGCAATACGCATCGCAAACATATTATAGAAATGCACGAAAACGCTTTCCCCAGCTACGTGGTCAGATATTCAGAGGGGGTGTTAAGTGAACCCTAAAAATGCTCCCAATCAAAAGACTGACGATTCGGAAGTGACGCAAGCTCGTAGCAAATTTTCTAAAATGAAAAAAAAAAAACGCCATATTGAAATACTCGAGCGTGTCAGATTTTTATACAGCCGGTTCAGCTTGATGTCCTAGTCGTGCTAGCCTAAAATCTGACGATTATTTGGAGGGGATTTCTTAGTCTGACGGCTAAAATTTTTTTTATGAATTTTTTTTCCTTGTTTTCAATAACCATGAAATGTGACAAATAAAACCACCGTTAAAATACTGTTACGAACTCGAGAGACAAGACCGCGATACGCGCCAGGTTCGGAGCTGTTCTGGGTGTTTCGGGTGTCACAGCCGCTCTCGTTCCTTCGAGAAAGACGCCACGGGTATATAAGCAACGACGCTGGTCTCCTAGCGAGCTCCGAGGGTTCGGAGAGTTCTGAGAGCAGCGGAGAGAGTCTCCCCCTCGGGGAGTGAAACTGGTGATACCAGTGCGATCAGCGAGAGGTGAAGAGGGCAAGTGGCCCTTGCTGAGCGAACAGTACCTATCGGGAGGCGAAACCTGCGAGTGAAGACCTGGCGAGCCAGTCGGGTGCGGCGAGCGATAGTTGAGGACTGTGCTGCGGCGCGGTGTGGGTGAGTGTGCGAAGGAAGTGGACAAAAGAGCGAGCCACTGTCCAGTGGAAAGTGTTAATGTTTGATAGTAATCAGTGTAAGACTAATAGTTGTGGACATAAATATTTAGTGCAGTAATTAAATTTATAGTTTAGACATTAGTAATAAATAAAACTGTACTACAAAATTGGTCTATTCCTTACGTACCCAGTAATTCTCCCCACATAAATCGTAAAAATACTTAGAAAAAAAATTCAAATTACAGTGAAATTCACCGTTTTCAATTTATTTTCTAACGTTAAAATACGTGAATGTATGTGTATCTCATCGTTAACGATACAGAAAGTTATGTACTACGATAAACAAAATTCCTGTCACAGTTGCCTTTCAACGCACGTTCCAGCAATAATTTTAATTATCAATAACCTAGGAATCCACTGGATCGTTAAAACTGTCACTATTTTTTTATGTGTCTGTTTTTGTTTTAAGCGTGAACATGATAGGTTTTATTATATTTTCATTGTTTTAACAAAAAATTTAAAATTACGTAAAAAATATATATGAACATATATTCTTACATTTATGTAAAAGGATAGTCGTAAACAATTATTATGAATGAATTCGGGGAATATCTGCTTAGAGTGAAGGTTTTGAGTATAGATAATTATAATGTTCGATTTGTGCCACGTTGTTGGATTCTAAATCACGCCCTTTGCCTCATGTCCTTGACGCAGGAAGGATAGCTCGACTACAATGAGGCCCAGACTCTGCGTAGTCCTCTTTGTTATAGTCTTTGCCACGTAACTTGTCTCACTATTGGCAGTTATCAAAACCAGTGCCAATGGTGGGCACATCCTTCTATCGCCGTTGTTCATTCAACAGGGTTCGTAAACAACCCCGTTTTATCCGTTTTATTGTATAGGTGTTCGTAAACAAGCACCACGTTTTTCTTTTGCAGGTGAAAGTTGGTACGTGGGAAGCGATAACACTACGCTTGAGAACTGTCATATTTGAGGCATGTAACATGACACAGACTGTATGGCAGCCATGGGCCCAACAAATCTAGGAATCATCAGATGGAACCATGGGTAGGCACGGGATTTGACCACGACTCCCACGAAGGTGCTCAAACCGTAACATAGAAACACTTGACTTTAGAAACACGCATTATATAATTTTCTAAGTTATTGCAGTTGTAATTTGTGTGTGTCTAATTTGTATTAGTTATAATTTATGATTTTCTAGGTAATGATGTTTCTACATTGTGTGGTTTGTCGTTGCGTGTTTCTAAGTTATGACAGTCAAGCGCGGCTCCAGAAGGGTGGCGGTGGGGGCGATAGCCCCTCCCGAGACCAATTTTATTGATTAGTGTATATTTATGTTTACTTAAATATTTAATTTCATATGTTAAACTTTTATATCATCAAAAGTTGCATGGAGCTACTAAGGTTGTGTCTTTGAAACCTGTAATTTGTAAATAATATTCCAAGGCCAATATCTGACCACTTTCAATTTTTTGACACTACGACCTTTCTTTGTGCGACAGCCCCTCCCGAAAAGTCATCCTGAAGCCGCCATTGATGACAGTGTTGCTCGGTTGTGACAGTTCAAAGTTCTGATGTTTCTAAGTTGCGTAGTTCGGTGTTGTGGCCATTCTGAGTGAATGATTTAAGAATTCTGAGGTATGACTTCCAAGTTGTGACTTCAGATATGAGGGGAGGCTGGAGTCCCCTCGCCCTTCGAACCCCTCGGGGGAGGAGGGGGGTAACAGCGCTCGTCCGAGCCTGGCAAGTTCATCATAGACGCGGAAATTGCATCCACCCCCCCCCCCCCCCCCCCCCAATTTTTCTCTTTGCGAGCGTGCGCGCGTGGAGACCGGGCGGCCTATTTTTCAATTAGCCCCGAGGGTGAGGACGGGGGGCAGGGGGCAGGGGGAGGGTGTGGTCTGGCGTCACGACACGTGGTATGTGGGAGTGCTGTCCGCCTTCCGATATCGCCGAGGACGTAGATCACTGCCACCGAAATTGCATTTTATTTTAATATTTGGCATAATAACGTCATAAAAAAAATTGTGAAACGAGTCTTTCAGTACTACCCAGTCATGCGAAAAACATGAACTCGGCAACGAGCAGATTCAGGTGATCTCGAGATGTAAAAAAAAAAACTTACAATACGAAACTCAGACACGATATTTGACGTAGATTTGTTTAAAATAATGCCGAGCGTGATGAATATACGAAAAGTACTCATTTTAGGAAAAAAAAATTGTACAAGTTTTTCCCCTTTTTAAAACCTAACTATAATTCGGTCTAACCAGATGTTAATATTCTAATCGAACCCATGCCATCCTAGTTTATCTTAGGCTAATTTTTATTTATTTCATAAAATGTTTCTCAAAGACTGTGTATTTCATGCGTTTTGGTTATTTTCGGAACAGTTATGATGTACTTATATTCCATTTATTGATATAGGCAGGGTGTCTTAAAAAAAACAGATAAGTAATCTTAGTGCACTTGATGTACTACAGGTAGTTTTCGAACAGTTACTATATATTAAATAATTTATAAAAATGTAATAATATTGTTTGGCATAAGTTATGATATATGGTATTTATTAATATGTGTATGCCAAATGTATACCTAAACGATATGATCATAAAATATAATTTTTTACAAAACATTTAATGTCTTTTTTATATTTTATGTTATTATATATGGTACAAATGAAAGGGCTTAGTGATCAATACTTACATACGTCAAGAGATTATGAATTTATATTTATTTTAAAACTTTTAAAAGTATCTATAATATATTTTATTATATTCGGCACGAATGAAAAAAGGGCTTATGTCGAAGGCATAACATTATCATATGATTAAAGTTATTTTTATTAACATTTATTTTTTAACGTACGTATAACTGCAGTTGCAAGTCTAGTTGGAACATTTTCAGCCAACGTGCCATCGTCTAGGGTTAGCGCGCATCCAACTGACTATTAACCTTCGCCTGGTTGAAGCCGTTCCAAAAATCCTAAATGCTGGGATATTTCCAGTGTGCAGCAATTCGTGGTTTCTTCACACATCGACTTGAGAAAGTACTTTGTCCGGTTGGTATATTTCCAAAAACATCTTTCCAGAGACTTGAGCTGAACGATATCCAGTCGACTTCAAATCTTTAAATTATCTCCAAAATACTAATATATAGTACTGCTCTCCAGGCTGCAAGAAGTCAGGTGGCCCGCTACTATCGGTTCACAAAATTTGGTTTGCTAGCCAGTGGCTCTTACGTGTTATATTGGGTTTGGGGGGAGGGGAGGGTAAG
Source organism: Bacillus rossius redtenbacheri (assembly GCF_032445375.1). NCBI lineage: Eukaryota > Metazoa > Arthropoda > Insecta > Phasmatodea > Bacillidae > Bacillus > Bacillus rossius. The sequence continues at coordinate 24,653,059 of NC_086335.1, read as the reverse complement.
ATGTGATTTTCAAGTGCAAAGGAAATGACATATATACGGTAATTTATATACATTGTGTATAAGTACGCTCTTTTTATGTGTGCCGCTTCATCCATTTCTGTGAAATTTCAAGTAACTACTTTATAAAAAAAAATATAACGACAAAGAGTTTGGAAAAAATTCTTGTGAAGATTTGCAAACATTAAATTTATTTACAAAAACTGTATATACCAGCTACGTTTGAATGACCTTTATAGCAGAGTTAGTATATGAAGTATTACAACCCAGGAGAAAATAATTTTTTAATTTTACATATGCTATTACTTATGTTTGTAGCTTTATTGTAGTCGTCGTTAAAACCTTGTTAACATTGACAATGGCTACACATATAATGTTGTTTAATTCGAAACTTTCCAGTATTTTCCTTTTGGATTACAGATTTGTAAAAACTTCTCAAGACCCTGGCACACTCTCAAATTTCGCTTCTAATGCCTTCCTAAAACTTTCGTCACATAATGTTGGAGGGTTGTTACAAGACGACAACGAAAATTCACTTGTGCAGCCATATTTGTATGACAAGTTGGAAGACTTGAGTTTCCATCAAATACTTCGTATATACGACTGTTTCCATAATATGTACGACCAGACCCTTAGAACTGTGCCCAATTAAAACGTAGGTGAACGGTGAGCGTATTTGTCTGAACGAGTCTTTAAAATTGTGAAGAAACCACGGGAGATTAAAAAGTTTATAAATGTAAAGTAACTATAACATGGTAAAATAAATGTAGTACATAAAATAATTTATTTCGAAAAAAAAATGTGTCTGTATATTGAGAAAGTCGCAGAATATTAATTTTCCATAGAGCTAGTGTTAGTGCGATTTAAAATAACATTTTACATTTAAAAGTGTATAAATGCTTAAAATAATAATTTTAACTTTTTTGTCTAGTAGCGTAATGCATCATTTTTATTATAATGTTTGAGCGTGATCAGTCTAATAATAAACTTTAATAATGTTACAGCATATCAATAATGTTTGAGGTAATCTGACCCACTTTATTTGATGGAGAATATTGAAGGTAATATGACGTTCAATATTATCTACCACCCAAATTTTATTGCCAAAAAATGTATTGCTGGAGACGAAATTTTTACAGTGTGACTGGGCCTTTAGCAAACATTTGACAGGTCTTCAAACGGGAGTTCCATGTTTATTATTTGCAGTTTATCATTGCCATACAAGAATCACGAGACAATAACGATTACTCCGAAGATCCTCTTGGATGTAATAGTCACAGCGTTCCAATCAGGCGCAGCTCTCGCGGATACACTCACCGCTTGAGGAGCTACATAAAGATGCCCTCATCAACAACAGCATCTTTACTGCATCTTTACTAGCCATCAACTTTGTGGATACGCAGTTATTTTACGCTGTTAACTTTAATCCTCCATCACCACTATATACAATTTTTTTTTTACATTAAATGCGTTTCACTACATCGACAAAACATTTTTTTCCGAAGTTTGTGATTCGTTTACACTTTGCGGCATTATAAAGTACTTTATCGGCCCGTTTTTATTAGTTTTAACGTCCACACGTGTGTGCCATACTTTGCCCGAATGTAATATCTATGTGCTTGTTGCGTAAAAGGGGTTAAGTCCTAAATCATAGTTTTGAGAAAATCGCGATTGAAAATTATCAGGTTTCTTGAAGTCAGTTTTTTTTTTAGCTTTATTAACTGCTTTGGAACTTTGGAAACTCATTAATTGTTGTAAAATAATTTAAAATAATTTCGCAAACTTGTTTGTGAAAATAACTCATTGTTAGGGACCTGAAAAAATCGCCGTTTCGATGACCTTCAGGATAGTCTACACATTCCTCTGTACACTCGGGAAAATAACGCCAGTTCGTCGGCTGCTGTTTTTTGACTCGTCTCAACTGGTTTTCCTGTGATTTGTTACTTCTTTGGTTGAGGATTTCTCATTGGCCCAACGTCGCCCAGATGAACAGTGAGCCAATAGTAAGAGCAGCTTAAAGGTATATGTGTATGAATTTCAGACTATCGCGAAATGAATCTGCGAATTTTTCCGGTCTCTACTCATTGTTAACCATTTGTGACTTAACCCCCTTTACGCAACAAACACAGATGTGTTCGTGAAATTGTTGATTCGTGCGGGCTCTGGTGGCCAGGCGCCGTGACAAAAGTGTTCCGCAACACCGGGTGCCCTGTTAGAGGATGTCGGCGGGCGGGGAGCCGGTGGGTTTCCGCGGGGTGTTCCGACCCGCGCGCACCTCGAGGTGCCTCGCACCCTCCTCCACCCCCCCTTCCCGCCCGGGCAGTGCCGGCCATCACGAGTGTGGTCTACTGCAACAGCCACAAGAGTCTAGCGGCAGCAATGCTACCGTCCTGCAACTGGCTGCAAATGCCGATCCTCTCCGAAGTTGGCCGATCGGGAGCGCCTACCCCCTGGATGTTTTTTATTTTTACGCGCGCGTTTTTTCTCTCCAGTATAAAAATGCCACATAGACTGTTTAGTAGATGGTTGGTTATATTAGGTAAGTATAGCTACATTAAAAATACTGTAAAATCATTTTATGGTTGCTTAGCAAATAACTTTTTAATATGTAGCTATCCAGCGCTAGGAAACTGTTTACATGATTTCCAAGTATCTTTAATGTAACTATCCTAACCAAATCAACCGTCCACAAAGTTTTAAAGTATTTATAATGTAGCTAACCTAACCTAATTGACCATTAGTTATCATGTCCTTATCTGAAAATTACAATTTAATTAATAAATTTACTTTTATTTGCATTCATTATTCAAATATATTTATTACTTCTGAAATTATACGTGCTCGTATTTATTTTTACAAGTACAAAAAAAAATTCGCGCCTGCCGGGATTCGAACCGTCAACCTTACAATTAGTTAATAGCGCCGCTAAGCGCTCAACCACGAGGCCACATTTGACAATTAGAAGTTTCAGATGACATATATGACGTGCCACCGGCCCCGGAACGAGCCTGAGCGGTGCGGCAGCCGGCCCCGGAACGAGCCAGTTGCCAGTTGCCAGTTGCAGGAAGGTAGCATTGCTGCCGCTAGACTCTTCTCAACAGCCCGCTTCCAGCCCAGTCCTCAGTCGCATATCACACAGGTTCCTTACGGGAAGCCTTCATTTCACAGACGAGAGAGACACACCCGAAGTTCCCCGTAGTTCATGCTCGCTTTTTTTTTCCGTACCACAACAGGTGTAAGTATTTATTTGGGGGAAACCGTTTACATGATTTAACAGTATCTTTAATGTAGCTATCCTAACCAAATAAACCGTCCACAATGTTTTAAAGTATTTATAATGTAGCTAACCTAACCTAATTTACAATTAGTTTATCATGAGTTGTATATTTATTTACAACGAACAAAAAAAAACGAAGATGCACGATCGGCGGTTTGGCTCTCTTGTCTGTGAAAAGAAGGCTTCCCGTTCCTTACTTTGAAAACATGGGCTCTACATAGAGCTGTTTTTCTTCTAACTTGAGAATTCAACTGAGAGTTGGTCATTGCCGAAGCCCTAACACCCTCCCCGATCAAACAAAAGGGAGCGATCCCTAACAGTTCTGTTTTAAATAATAAGCTCTGAAATGTATATAAAACTAACTGGAATGCTACTCCCACCCTACCCTGATAGGGCGCATATGTGAGAGGGGAACGTGAGAATGCCGGCCGTAGGTAGGAACAATATGAGAGTTTCATATGAAGAGATCTATATAAGTTACAGAACGTTCTAGAACTCTACATACGTCAGCCGAGAACAGTTGATTGGCCAATTAATTATGGTCCTTATCCAAAAAAAACCAAATTAAAAAAAAGTGTTGTGTTAGAGTTAAAGGCTATTATTTTTAAATTGTTTAAAATCCCCACCCTGCATCAAATACTTAGATACCGTGACTACATTTTTTTTTTTTACCCAGTCATGTTGAAACCTAATATTGATAACAATTTAAAATAAAATTAAAAATGCTTTACTTGTGGTGGGGCGGGGAATTCTTGCTTGACTTATACGAGAAAATTTTTAATCGTAAAACTTTGACTATCATTACTAAGCTCATCATTTTTTCTTTGTTTGAATTAAATCCCTTTTAAGTTAGCCCCGTATTTCTTTTATTATTATTAATAGTCTAAGTTACCCGATTGCCGTGCAAAAAATATATATTTTTTACAAAAGTATTGCAGGTTTTATTTCATTTAAATTGTTATAAACAAAATGGTTATTTAAGAATGCGTAACAAAAAGTTGTGAACACAGGATTAAGAAATTGGATGCAGAGAGGGGATTTTAAATACAGTAGTTTGAAAACCAAATGCCCATTATTCAAAAAGTACGACACTGTTTTAATTTTGGATATTTTATTCAGAACATTTCCTCGTCCTGTTTATTTGCCAGAGGTGTTCTTAAGGTACCCAATATCGAATATCTTGAAGAATATAGCTGGGAAGTATAAGTTACAGAAGGATCAGGCATCTACCAACTCTCAGTTCATTCTCAAACCTGAAGATGCCTGCTGCAAATGCACAGCCAAACGTCGGTACACACTACCGCTGCGACGCGGTTCAACCTCGAAAGTCAAAATAGTTTACCATCAATGGCAGCGACCGCCAGCGACCTACTTAAATGATTAAGCTGACAGCACAACTGGCCGCCGTAAAATATGTTTTTTTATGCACACCAGGCCGAATATAGAGTTTTGGTATCAAAATATTAGGTATTTTTTTAAACCAAACGATTCATTAATCACAGCGAAATTTTACTGACACTAATAACCCACTTAGGAAGCACTGAAAAAATAATTTGTTATCATAAAATACCTTGCTAAGATGTAACATGACAAAATATTTTTTTGGCTGTCAAAAAAAAAAATTTTTTCGTGAATTAAAATCTTGTTGCAAAATTGGGTACTGTCGTTGTCCCTTGCTTCCAGTTTAGGAATGTTGAAGCAATTCCTGAGACATGTTCTACATCTTGCAGGTAATTCTTCTTGTCCCGCTGGCTAAATGAACTGTGATAAACGTACTTCAATTGAACCCGTTTATAAGGCCCCTTAGTATCGTCACCGAAAGTCATTTCAATATTGATAATAATGACCAGTTTTCATTTTAGTTTTGTGATTAAGTAATTTCTGTATTATTGGTGCTACATTAAGTTCTACTGTGTTTTATTTATTTATTATCTTCTATGTTGGTGGAGAAGTAAATGTGATATGCCTTTTCTCACACTTAACCAATTATATCATACATTTAATTTAAAAAATTAAGAATTACATAAACATTATAGGTATATTATAGAATAAGTACAAAGATGGAAAGCAGAATTAAGCTTTAACTAAATGTTCAAATATATTAGGTCATTGTTACAAAATGTAAACAAAATGCTAATCTATGTCATTAATATAAATATATAACAGATATACATACATATATATACACATATATATCTGTTTCATATATATATATCTGGTAGTGAGTTTTATAGCTTGGAAAAATGATTGTGATTTTCTTTAATTTACTGTTAGATTCATAAGCGTACTTTGCGCTAAATGCTGGTGGTTATCTTTCTTGTTTCATTGTCCGGAAAAGGTACCTGCAACGACTTTTGAAGTGAAACTTTTTTTCCAGTCGTCACGGTAGGTCTGGCCGAAGACTCGTCCGAGTAACAAAAATTGCAACGCTCGGTAGCAAGAAGCGGAAGGGAGAACAGTGAATGAAAGTGGAGTCATACAAACCGTTAAACTTTTTGCCTGATGTTTTACGTCGCACATGTTTGTTACAATAAAGCGTGGACCTACATTGTGTACTTAATAGTTTAGTTTTAATCTTTGAAGCGAATCATAGAATATTTTGTTCGATCGTTAAAGTGGGTTGTTGAGGTGTGAAGATTCGCTTTCAACATGAGCGGTGGCGAGGCAAGCCTTTTTAAAACATGTCCGCTCCGCCACTTCGCGGACGAGGTTATGAGATTGCCGGGCCACTTCCCGAGTCCCCGACATCGTCACGGGAGAATGGACCCTTCCCCCCCCCCCCCCCAGGGGACAGGGGGGTCGCAGCGGCCACCGCGGGTGGCGGCATGCATTTTACAAGAGCCCACCCGGGTGTTGTGAATAAATAAACAACACCCGCTCCCACCATCGAGCGAGGCAGAAAAACAAAATAGGCTTCTTACGCACATCTTGCCATTACTATTGCACGTCCCTGTGGCTTGCCCCAAGTGCTGCTTACTTACCTGCGGCAAGAGCGCGCGAGCGTTAAAGAGAGAGAGGGAGTGTGTGTGTGTGTGAGTGAGTGAGTGGAATGCATTATTCTCAAAAACAATTTTCTGCTCTAGCGCCGGCAGAGCTATGCTAGTATTAGGCTATATTATAGTTATATATAGTAGTTATATACATATATATATATATAGCATATTTCAGCGTGAGAATGAGGATGGGGTCATTGACCGACCATTATGACGTCATGGCTGCCATCTTGGAGTCCGTATTTATCATCAGAAAAAGTTGAAAATTTTCATATTCATAAAATATTAATTAAATTTTAATAGAAAAAATTTCCGCCATTTTAAAATTATAATCTCACGTCCGCTGTATTGAAAACACGTTACAAATATACTGTATATTTAATGTATATGCCTAGCAAAGCTATATACATTTTGTGCACATGCATATTTGTAACAGACATATGCTAAGCATATTATTATGCAAAGGAAACTATCTATATATATATAAATCATCCAAATGTGACATTCATTGAGCTGTATTTTCAAAACTTCTATTGGTGTTCTCCGTGTACTCCTGGTTATTTCTGACAAGATTTTGATGTATTTCTCCATGTGCTTCTGGTTATTGTTGAGAAAAATTTCACTGCATGCAATTATTGTATTTTGCAATGGGACATGCAATTGTGTTCATAATTTCGTTTGATTGCTGAATTTCTGTTACCAAATTAGCACTTACAATATTTTTTTATTGTGTGAAATTCAAACGAAATAAGATACATTACTGAGTCGATTACTATGCCTTGAAAGGCTGAGAAACACTATCATATAAGATGAATTTCCTTATCCTTGATGTCTTGCGAAGCCTTCCTTCTCTTGCGATCGTGAGAGAGCATTCCGCATCCCGCATCATGAAATATAAATAATATTTGCCTCTACACAACACGTGACGCCATATGTTGGCAGGAATAGGAACTACTTGTAAAATTTCTTGTATGTGTGAAATTACTGCCGCTGAATAACTATTTAAATGCATACATATTAGAGCGATATTATTGGCAAACATTTTTCGAAAGTTTGTTCAACTCTGGTTGGATCATTTTCTGTTTGAACTATGGAAGACCATTTTGATAACATATCAAGAACAGTCAGCGTGGTCATAAAAGCATTATTGTCATTGTCGGCATATATGTGTCGACACTGTGACATTTCGTTCACTAAAACCAACAATGCTAGACATCATGAGAAAGGCAATTTTGCAAAGAGTCTTTTGCGGAAAATGTTACTTTGCGACGATTGTAATTTTTAGTTTTGGACAAAGTGATAAATTTAAAAAAAAATTAAAAATATGTGAAGGTACACTTTTTTCGTCTACTGAGAAAAAGTCAGCGTTCGGATCGAATGTCTGCAGAGTTGATATAAATCATTACAGTTGAACATTTTCATGGCCTGCGTTGGAATGTAATTACAGCATCGAAAAAACAGGCCATGAAAATGTTCAACTGTAATGATTTATATCAACTCTGCAGACATTCGATCCGAACACTGACTTTTTCTCAGTAGACGAAAAAAGTGTACCTTCACATATTTTTAATTTTTTTTAAATTTATCACTTTGTCCAAAACTGAAAACTACAATCGTCGCAAAGTAACATTTTCCGCAAAAGACTCTTTGCAAAATTGCCTTTCTCATGATGTCTATCTAGCATTGTCTAGCAAGATAGCGTATTACAAGAAGAAAGTGATGAAAAGTTTCCTAAGACGAGTCAAGAAGGACTTGATTCTCCTACAGAATTTTTGATCCTCCTGCAAAATTCTCTGATGGATTTTCTGTTACTCGGACTGATTGTTTAAATATTATTACTGGAAACCATGACAGGAACAACAGCTTTTTGGAAAATGAGAATAATATAGAAGAATTTGAAGCTCCAAAGACAGAATATTGTGATGATGCACTGAGGCCAAAACGATGGAAACGACAAGTTAAACTAAATTATTCTTATCAAGATTATGATGGTCACTGAGACGATGAATATGGTGACTTCGAGGCTGGTTTTAAAACGGAAGACTTCAGAGATTTTAAAAATAATAACCATGCATGTAAAAAGAAAGCAGCAGCAGAAGAGATTGATTACAAGTAATGGGAAGATCCTAACATATTGGTCGATCGTCTGAGACTGTTGGTGGCATCGGTTCGTGGACGAAGCTATTCTACGTCAACAAAGTAGCCCCCATACTCCATGAACTAAGAAATGCAGGCTACATACAATAATGACTTGTTTTACCTGCATGTGTATAGAATATTAAAAAAAATTGGTTGTCTGTAAAGTCGGTTTACGGACGATAGTTTAACGTGACAACGTCATAACAAAACATTGATGAAATGATTGATCCAGAAGTAAAGGAAATATCATATTCGGCCTGAGACTGAGCCGTAATAGGTTTTTGCAACCAAACCAGTTAGGCATTAAAAATATTATATTCTTTGAGGAAGAAATATTTTTTAATTTTTCTATCTTTTGTATGATTAAATATACCTCTGCATACTTTTATGAATAACATTGAATCATTTTTATTGAATTATCACTATTTTGTATGGATACAAAGGAGTGAAATGAAATGTACAGTTTAATTTAAAAATTTACTTTTATTTGCATTCATTAATTCAAATATATTTATTACTTTTGAAATGTTGCGTGTGCCGTATTTATTTTTACAAGTACAAAAAAAATTCCGCAGCTGCCGGGATTCGAATCGACAATCCTTGAATTGAACGAAATTAGCGTTGCTGACTGCCAGGCTACGAGGCCAGGCTTGAATTTAGTTGTTTCAGATGGTATATACATATTTATAAAAATTTTGCTCACGGTAGGGGAATAATATTATTTCGTTTTTATAACACGATTTTATAACAAATACGCATCACAAATACACCAAACTTATTTATAATGTGTTACAATATTTTTTTAAAACATTGTGCAAAAGATTCCGGGTGTATATTGAATTATTATTTGTAACTGTACAACACCATTGTTGGTTCAAAACGTATTTGAATATTAAACATCACTTTTAAATAACCGTACCGATTGTGCTGAAAATCGGTGGGCAATCGTTAAATTACATAATATTAATAATTCAAACGACGAAAATATTATTGAAAAGTCAAATCGATGGTTGTTCCAATCGAGTGGAAGAGAGATGCCACGCATGCGTACAATGAGCATGAAGAGAGATGCCACGCATGCGTACAATGAGCAAACAGGACACATCCGTAGTGGGACATCCGTAGTGGGACACTTTTTCGTGCGTGCAGCCGGCGTTCATCGATTTATTAGACGTTGTCACGTCAAAAATATTTATATTGGATTTAAAAATATATTGTTTTAATTGTCGAAATATGATTTCTAACTAAGACTGAGTTCTCGTAGTATCCTATTGTATCCTAGCAGTGGTATCCCGCCGATCGTATCCTATTGTATTCTGCGACATATTGTATCCCTCTGATGATATCGTATTCCTGTTATGAGATCGTATCCCTGTGATGAGGTCGTATCTATGTGACGAGATCGTATCACGGTGATGAGATCGTATCGTTAATGAGTTAAGTGTTTGTACTTAATGTGTTTCCTTTTAGTTTAGTGTGCTTAGTCAAGGCTGTGGTCAGAACTAAACATTTTAATTTTCACACCTCTTGGTCTTGTAGTAAGCGTAAAACATTTTTCAGGATTCTTGGTCCTACAGTAAGCATAAAAACATGCTTAGCTATTTGTCCTATTTTCTTGTAATAGATTTTAATCATACTGTAGGTCTGACAGTTAGGAGACTTTGTTTTGCATGCTTGAAATATTTCGTATATTTTTTTTAAATGTAGCCAGTATCTACGAAGAAGGCCTTGTGGTTCAGATACACTTGGCCTATTCGTCCGAAATGGTTCATTACTTGGTTGAAAAGTATGGAAAATACCGAAAAAAGACCTCCTTGGTAAGCGTATTGATATCGAGTAACATATTCATTCAGCTGGCAGGAGACTGTTTGCAGGGAGGATAATTGATTTATTAAATAAATATTTAAAAATATAAATTACCTTTAGTGCATCAACCAAGGATCGAACCAAGGACAGGAATCAATCGAGTCAATCAGTAAATAAGAAGTTTTTTTATTAATTTTGGAATTTTTTCTGAATTTCTAGCTGAATAATTATATAATTTTAAGATGACAGTCAATGTGTCATCATCAGTTCACTGGAGGCTGGTAGTAGAGGAATTTAAGCATATTTTAGGACTGTCCGCCATGTTTTATTAAATAAGAGTTTTTTTTCCCTTAAATTATATTTTTGCATCGATCAAGTTTCTAACCGAAGACAGGAATCGATCGAGTCAATCAGAAAATTAATGAGTGATAATTTTGATGAATTTCTAGCTCAATAATTACAGATTTTCAAGATGGCGGGCAAGATGGCCAACAAGATGGTGGATGACACAGTAATAATTACTACTGCACTCTAGTGGGAAATAATTAAACCAATATGGTGGCAGTGCCCTCCAAGCAGATGGCAGGTGTACTATGTGACACTATCGCTCCTGGTATCGAGTATTGAAAACAAGATGGTGGCAGCGCCCTCTAGCAGACTATGTGTTTACTAAGTGACACTAGTGCTGCAGGTAGCGAATATGATATGTGATATCAGAATCAAGATGGCGACCTCCAGCAGACAAACATAAGATTGTGGATCCAAGATGGCGGGCATGACATGAACTATCTGCCATAATATAATCCTTGGCATTAGTGGTGGGAGGTTAGTCAGCCAGCGGCTTCCGCGAAGAAGGTTGCTTCACTTTTTTTTTTTTTTTTTTTTTTGCTTGCTCTTGTCGAGTGTGAACGAGGACTCCGTGGTACTTATATTTGATTAAAATTTTATAAAATTGTTTTTAAATAAATTATTAAAAATTAAATATTTTTCAGAATTTTTTGGATAATAATTACGGATTTTCAAGATGGTGGACATGATGTTATATTTTCAAAATTTCGGAACATTTTTTATTAAAATTGTATTAATTGCATTTTTAATTTTAAATATTTTTCCAAATTTGTTTGATAATAAACACGGGTTTTCAAGATGCTGGAATCCAAGATGGCCGCCGTGACGTAATTATTGTCGGTATTTGACCCCGTCCTCATCCTTATTCTTAACTCTGCGCCAGTAAATACTTTAATGTGCTACTTATATGCTGATTACCGACAGTTCAAAACGACCGACACTAATTGGCCACTCATCAAATGAGCACCGGAATCAGTAGGCCAACTGGTTGATGATAAGCACTGACGTCTGGCTACGCCGCTGGCCGAGGTGCCGCATGGGAGGCGGCAGGACGCCCCGCGAGACGGGAAGTGCTGAAATAGCCGCGCACGTGGGCCAGCCTCCGTGGGGGAAGTCATTCATCCGGTAGACTTTCGGGCGAAGCACCCGTCACCGGCTTGCCCCGACGAGCTCCAAGGGACGGCTTGCAAGGGAAGCCTACGATTCACTCATCCTTCTGGACATACCCGGATACTTACGTTGGCAAGCCTTTTCACAGACGAGAGAGCCAAACCCGATGTTCCCCAAGTTCATGCTCGCTTTTTTTTTTCCGTACCACAGCAGGAGTATTTATTTGGGAGGGGGGAAATTCGCGGGCATTTATTCTCCAAATGCGCGGATTTAACTTATAAGATGTCATTCTTAAAATTAGCAAGAAGTAATACTTTAAAACATTGTGGGTGGTTGGTTATATTAGGTAAGTATATCTACATTAAAAATACTGTAAAATCATGTTATGGTTGCTTAGCAAATAACTTTTTAATATGTAGCTATCCAGCGCTAGGAAACCGTTTACATGATTTCACAGTATTTTTAATGTAGCTATCTAATTGACCATTAGTTATCATGAGTTGTATATTTATTTACAATGAACAAAAAAAAACCGAAGATGCACGATCGGGTGTTTGGCTCTCTCGTCTGCTGAAAGAAGGCTTGCCAACGTGAGTATTCGGGTATGTCCAGATGGATGAGTGAATCGTAGGCTTCCCGGCTTGCAACGTGAAATGAATTCAATTACTGCGCATCCTATAAATAAATGAGACAGTTTATTTGCACCTCAAAGCGATATTTTCAAAAATTGTATAAGATTTTTTTTTCTCTCTGTTTTCATTTTAGCTATATTCTACCTGATTATGTAGACCACGACGCAATGAGTAAAATTAATTTCCATTCCTTATTTAGAACTTGGTTCCCCGATATTTGGTAAATCTTTTAAAAATTTTTCGAAAACCAACTCCTTTATATATTAAATGTCATCAGGAAATCTCACAATCAGAACGTCCTGAAACTTTCACAGTATCTATAAATGACATCTGATATTCGTTTGAAATTAAATGGCCAAGAAGTATTAATTATACATTTTTCTAAAAATTGTTGTATGCAAAACTGAACTATGTGCCAACGCAGTGTAACTACATTAAGGTTATTTCTTCTATAATTATTTTTCTTTTTTTTTTTTGCTTCACGGGAATTAAGCTGCAATAGGTTTTCTCCTTATTTCCTGATTCATAAGGTATTTAAATAGAAAAATTATGTTAATAGGTTTATCTTAGGGTCTAGAGTAGCTCTAGGGATTTATTTAAATTCCATCTCTTAAATAATTGTTTACATCTGGTTAAGGCCAAATACAGAAATCTCTGTTTTTAAATTTTTTCAGGCAAATTAATAAATTTAATCTGGCATAGAAGTATTGTTTTGGTAACAGTTTAACATAAGGACATATTCCTAACGAGACAATGGCCTCAACTATGAAAACTTAACCCAAAAGACTTACCTAATATGAGTACCTAGGTATCGTGGGTTATATAATGAAGGATAATTCGTGCCCTTCATTCAAAGTCAATCCGAGATCGTTTGATATGCCAGTAAATTACTGTTGTAAATAAAATAAATCTAAAATTCAAATGGTGTCGTAAATTTCGAGTTATAAGCATCTATTAATGTTTTCAAACCCCAATTATACAACCAATTATTAGAAACTGTTAGTAAAATATGTTGCTACGCAATCATAAATAACTCTGATATTGATAACAATTTATAGTAATATCACATATTATATACTTAAGGGGAAAAAAATTATTTTGAAGTATTATGCGGAAAAAAATATCCTGTAAATTTGTCTAGTCATACTGTAAAAAAATTACAAATTATTTGGAAAGATGGTTAATTAAAGAAAATAAATTTGAGTTAGAAAAGTAATTTTTTTTTACAGTGTGAATTGTCAAAGTTCCCCGATTAAAAATTGTTGCTGCGTAAGTCGCGGTGTCGGGCGACCGGGCCTAAAAACGGGCTGTAAACTGCACGGCGAGGTTTCCCCTTTAGCCTTGTAGTCGGTGGAGGTACTGAGGAAACCCCCAGGTGCCTCCTGCCCGGGCACTGTAGTTGCCATTTTCCAGCTGGGGTTGACGGCGGTCGTCGCCTGACGAGTGAAGTCACATCCGGGCCTTAATCGGCTGTAAACCCGCCGGGCCGAGGTACGGCGGGTCGGAGGACTTTCCGAGGCGACGAGGACACCTCGTGGCTGCACTCTGAAGCGCGGTGGTCTGGTCAAACTACCGGCGAACAGTCTGCCGACGAGACCAAAAGTTGGTCGTAGTACGGGAAGAATCCATCATGTTTGAATGGTTCCCCGCTGAGGTTTTCTTATGGCCCAGGATTCTTGGTGAGGTAGGACTCGTACTTGGGAGTGGTGCCCCGAGTGCTTTAGGGGCAGGTATCAGGGTTCCCTAGCCCATTGAAGTACCGACGTAGTGAGCGACGAGGACAGCTCCGGTAACCAGCCTGGACAGCTGGTAGAGGTTGGGTAGGCCTCCACCGGACCGCGGGTTCGCTGGGTGATTGAAGAGTCCCAGTGTGAGGCGGGAGACCGGGGTAGGCGCCAGAAGTGATACTCCAGAGGGCAAGGGAGCATCCAACTTGCTGGTTAGCTGAGTGGAGTAGGGGGCAGAGGTGGTGCATAAACTGAGATGGGTAGCCTCAGTCCCTTTGCATAGCCAAAAGCTCTAACGCTCTTCCTGGTTGCGTATGCGGCGTATCCGCATCCACGCCCGTGGGGGCCCCAGGGCGGTAAGGCGTATGCTAAGAGCGCTGGGTTAACAAAACAAAAGGGGGGAAACCCTTAAACAGTTTACTGTATAACGATCAGTGCGAAAGTGTAATGCCTGTAGACTTCAGTAGCGAAGCGCGAGTTGTTACATGTGTGAGGTCGTTATATAACATTAGCATAATTCCTTTGAGTTTTAATCAGAATAACAATATTCATTTAGATAAACGTAAAACAATCGTCAAAATTTAAGTTTCAGCTTTGTTTAAAAAAATACGAATTATAACAAAGACCAACTCATAATATTGAACCGAAAAAAGGCAACTTTAGTGTACAATATGCAGGCTACGTATCAATATGTGTACGTTCTTCTAAGTTAAATATTTAATTATTTTAAATATATATTACGCGCTAGTTGTCGACTGACAATTAAAATGTCAACAAACTACAGGGGATTCACTCGCCCCATGGGGGCTGGTGATGATTGAAAATGTCGATTGTGTTGAATCTCTAGGTATGGAATTTTTTGTAAGGTAAAGTAAAAACATGAGAATTTATTCCTATTTTCTCTGATATGCTCTCATTCCCTGATGATACGATTCGTGAGCTACACACCTCTACAGTGCAGAGATTTTCGAAACACAACACGAGTCGATTTTGGCGTCTCTGGGGCATCAGTGTACACAGCGCCCGGGAGGTGACCAATACGTGCCGACTCCATGCAGCAGTGTTGCCACATTTACACTGCAGTGTTGCCACATGTGCGCTGCAGTGATTCGTGCCCTGGGAGAACACCGCATCCACACAAATAACAGGAGACGCGGTTACTTGGAAGCACCGGCAGAGCGCAGGCTCTGCGGGGAGCTATGTGTCACTCCTAGGTCCACACATGCCAGGACGTTTCATGTGCTGTAGAGATTTTCTAGGTCGAATATGTGTGACGCAAATGCTAAATCACAAACCGCGGAAATTCAGATCGTTCATTTGGCTAAATGGTACTTCCTTCAGTTATCGTGATCATTAAAATCGCTCGTATGGTAAATACAGACAAAAAATATGATAAACTATCGTAAGTACTATACTTAAACCTTATGTTGCTAGTCAACACATCGCATATTAGTCTCAACATAATGGCGATGTTGGTAAATGCCATGGCGCATGTGCGGTGTTGTCGTTTTTACATTGCCACGTCACTTCTGTATTTTTAATTTATATTCGTGTTTTGTTTAATTGTTCCGAAAATGTTTAAAACTCTTTTATATTGCTGTCACAGTAAGTATCAACCAGTTCTGAAGATTAATTTTAAGAGTTACTTGTTAGCTTATTTGCGAGTTTGTTAGAAAAAATCAATTTAGATTAGTTGCAACTATTTAAAAAGTTTGACTCTGAGGTCTCTTGTATTATCATTTATTTTCAAAAAATAACGGTTAAGTTATTTGGTGGTAATTAATTACAATATAGCTTGCATATTACTTCCTTACATCATAATTTTTCAAAATTCTATCATATTGGATTTTAAAGCTGAAAAATCCAGAAATAAAATTTATGCAAAAGCAAAATAAATAGATATACTTTCAACAAACAGGTCAAAACTATACAGCGTGAGTCAGAATTGGACAGACAAGAGTTTCGGTTCTCTGGGTTCAACACGAAAAAAAAGTCTAAAACCTACATGACTTACGCTGCCACTGAAGTTGTAGATGGAAGAACTGGTTTATTAGGAATAATAGAGAAAGTATTTAAAGATGGAGCACTAAGCGTCTGGATAATGTTTAAGTGATATATTTAAAACTAAAACTACAAAACATGGGAGTAGTACATAATAGACAGTCCGGTGGCAGGAGTAGGAGTGTAGTATGTGTGTTGGTGTCTGCCATCTTAGATTTTGTCGTCACAGCGGCCATCTTATCCTTGACATTTGACCATGACCTTCAAATATTTTTCAAAATTATCAAAAATGACTTCAAATTATTCCACATTTGCCCAAAATTCGCCCAATTTTCCCGTTTTAGAGGTAAAACCCTGCCAAAGAATTATAAAATTCAGAAAAACAAAACATTTCTTATTTCCAAAGAAAAATTCCCGTTTTGAGAAAAAAATTACTCGTTTTAGTCCTCAAAAATGTCGATTGCTTGAAAATTCCACAATGCAGCTTAAATTCCTCATGGGCAAGCCATCCTAAGCCACCTACGTCCATGGCATAGACCATTAGGATGTCATCGCCGAGATTTTGAATTAAGACGATATTTATTGCAATTATCCTTTCGATCGCTAACTTGGAAATCCGTATTTTGATGCTAGATAATTGAAGAAAAAAATTAAATAAATGAAAAATTTATGTAATACAATTATAATAAAAATATCTACATTTTGAAAATCGTCCACCATATTGAAAAATCTGTAATTATTTGGCTAGACATTGATGAAAAATTTTAATTTATTAAAAAAATATTTCAATAACATTTCAATATAATTTTAATTAAACACGGACTTGCGTCATGTATCTCGGAGTACTCGGTTTGAAATCGGCGAGAGCAAAAAAATGGCTACTGAATCTTCCTCCATGGAAGCCACTGACGAACTGACTTCCCAACACTAATGTAAAAGTATGTGTATATATATACATATTTATATATACATTATATATATATATATCGTCAGATAGTACGACATGTCCGCCAACTTTTTTTCGTCAACTAGAAGCCGCCATCTTGGATCCGACATATTGTTTACGTATGCTAGTGGGTGCTACCGCCATGTTAGTTTAATTTTTACCCGTTAGAAAGCAGTAATTATTTATTTCCAGGGCGCCTGGAATATTGTCGGCCATGTTGGCTGCAATCTTGGAAATCTGTATTTATTACACTATAAGTTCTAGGAAAATACTCAAATTCATTAAAAATTCATCAATTATTAATTAATTGATTCGATCGACTACAATGCTATTTATTCTTGCTCCATCGAAAAAGGGTAATTTAAACCCTTGTGGTTCGGAGACGTCTGTTCTAAACGCCTGACATTGCACATGCCCGGGACTTGTAGTTCGAAGACACTTGGCCTATATGCCTAACATTCTACATGACCTGGTTAGAATGTATTCCAAGTATCGACAAATTATACTTTCTTGCCTGGTACAGCAGCAACGTATTTGTTTCGTCGGGCAGGTATTTTGTATAGTGGTTTTTCGTAGTGAGAATGATTAATAAACTCCATAAAATGTAATAAGAAACAGAATTTAATTTTTTTAAGCTTTATATACACTTATCACTGACCGAGAGTCTAACCATGGAGAGGAATCGATCGAGTGAATCATTATTTGAATGAGTATTTTTTTTTTGTTGCTTTTTTTTCCGTATTTCTAAGTTAATTATTATGAATATCCGAGATGGCAACCAATATGTCATCATCGGCTTACTGGATGCTGGTATAAGAGGAATTCAAACCTCTTTTAGTATTTTTCGCCATATTTTATTGAATAAATATTTTTTTAACCTAAAATTACTTTTTTTTTATCTAACAATGATAGCATTGTAGTCTATGGAAAAAAAATGAATTAGTTAATTACTTTTTTTTTTTATGAATTTTGTATTTTACTCGAATTTCTAGCTTAATAAATATAGATTTCCAAGATGGCAGCCAATATGGCCGACAATATGGCAGGCACCCTGGCATTAAATAATTTCTACATTCTAGCAGGTAAAAATTGAACTATCATGGTTGTAGCACCCTATAGCATACGAAAACAATAAATGTGTCGGATCCAAGATGAAAGACGAAAATAAGATGGCAGAAGTGACTTCATACTATCTGAAGATACATACCTTGGCATTTGTGGTGTGAGGTCAGTCTGTCGGTGGCTTCCGTGGAGAAAGGATCCATTGCCTTTTTTTATCTCTCGCCGAATTCGAACTAAAAATTCGTTTTTTAATTAAAATTTTATATAAAATGTATTAAAATATTTTTATTAAATAAAAAATTCCCCTGATATTACTAAATAATTACAGATTTTCAAAATGGCGACCATAATAATAACTTCAATGGTTACATGATAATTCAAAATGGCGTCATTGACAATGTAATGGTCTAGGTCATGACCTTGGTAGGTTATGGTAGCTCGCCCATGGGGAATTTAAGCCACTTTGGGAAATTTTTTTTCTGTTTACGTTTTTGGTGACCAAAACGATAAATTTTCCTCAAAACGGGAATTTTTCGTCTAAAAAGGAATTTTTTTTTTGTTTTTCTGATTTTTTTTAATTTTCTGGCTGAATTTTGTTTCTAAAAATTGGAAATTTTGGCGAATTTTGAGCTTTTTGTGCGAATTGTGAGGAATTTTAAGTCATTATTGGCTATTTTTGATCAATTTGAATGTCAAGGTCATATGTAACGGCATAACGTCATCCAAGATGGCCGCCATTACCTCACATTCAATATTCACGCTCCTACTCCTGCCGCCGGACCTGGCTCGAGGGAGGCGAGGCCGAACATAACCTGCGCTCCATGGACTGAAACCCGCCGAGCCGTGCACTGCGCTGGGAGAAGGCAACTCCCTGGCCGCTCGTGGAATGCGTCCAGCGGTGTGGAAGGTAAACGGCGCGCAACAGCCACTACGATAGGATATGATAGCTGTATTAACAATTATTTTTTTGCAAAAACATTCTCTGTGTGTTTTTGTTTTTTGCTCCGGGAGGATAGTTTTCCGCGCGTATAGCTGATCGTACGTAACCCAAAATATTGTTTATTTTAAATCCGTTACATAAATAATTTTATAAACGTACTTACGTATTGAGAATCTGGCAAAACTTCCTTCTTTATTATTTTGGTTCGGCGGGGGAGTTTTTCTCACGTCTTGTATGTTGTGTTTGGCCAGCGACGTATAAAATACTCCTAAATGTTGAAAGATTATTAATACTCACATTATATATATATATATATATATATATATATATAAATATATGCTGACTGCGAAGTTGCACGAGCGAGAGGCGAACTTCATATTTGTTCGTTGTTGTTTGTTGTGTGTAACATAGGCTCTCCTCCGTGGCGTCTGCAGAGGGCATCGTGAAGTTGCACTTCTAACTCACAATACGAGTTCTTTGATGTAATTATTAAGTGTTCTGTGGTGAGCTCAAGTTACTGTTACTCCCGAAGTTAGTAAGATTACTGTGTAATGATAATGGGACTTGGATTGAATATCATATACGTTTCCTTAACGTTAAGCTGGACTCGCAATAATCCGTCACCTCCGTCAGTCATCCGTCCGTCTGTTATCCATCATCCGTCCGTCCGCTATCCTTCCGTCTGTCAGCAAGCCGAGCGATTCACAATGGTCCGCACGCCTGTCAATTTTTTTTGTGTAATATTTCGATGCTGCCCACTAACTATAAGGGTTGAAAAGTGGCGAAAATTTCACTCCTGCTTTGGTTAAGCAGTTACAAATTAATTTTCTGTTTTCCATACGTAATTTCTTACATTTATATGTCTCGGGCGTTTTCTATATCAAATAAAAAAAACAACCTAAAAATGTGTTCAGACCTAAGTTAACAACATTTAGTGATAGCAACTAAATATATAAACAAACTTAAAAATCTGTTGAGATAGTAAAGGTTGCCGGCATTATGTTCCTTACTAAAATATTGAAGGTTATTTCATACGTCTGTCACAAGTTAAAACTTGGTAAGGTTTTGGCGGTTGAATGGACAGAATTTTACAGGCCCTCTGATTGGCTGATTAACGGATGAGACGGGTCATTGTGAGTCCAGTTTATTATACAATTAGATCTAAATGGTTTACGAAGGACGCGTTAATCAGCACCATTTTGACTATTTTTGTAACTGTATGTCACGTCTTTACGTTGAAACTCTCGTGATCGTTCTACGCGATATTCGAAACCCCGGGGCACTGAACTTTGCCAGTGTTGCTGTAATCGCGAGTTCCACGATCGGACGCTCAGTTCCCGGCAACTTTGCAGGAACGCGGTCGTTCCCGACGCAAATGTGTAAAGTTTCCCCCGGGGTCACGCCCCAGAACGAGCACACATGCGGCGCCAAACTGTTTTTTTTTTCCGGTTGTGAACACCCGGTCTGGCTCCCCGCGCATCTCAGTCCACAAATACGGTTCAGGTGAGAAGTTTTCCGTGGCGTCATAAACATTTACGCGCGATAACACGGTTGTTTTGTTTGAGAAACAATGGCGAACCTCACGACGTACGAAGTTCGTGACTCTGTTAAAGTGAGAACAGAGCTCCCCTCGCATGCTCGAGTTGTTCGCCAGATTTGTTCGCCTGAGGCGGATGAATGTTGAGACGGATGAATGGTGAGACGGATGTAGGGTGAGGCGGATGTAGGGTGACGCGGATGAAGGGTGAGGCGGATGAAGGGTGAGGCGGTTGTAGGGTGAGGCATATGAAGGGTGAGACGGATGAAGGGTGAGACGGATGAAGGGTGAGGCGGATGTAGGGTGAGGCGGATGTAGGGTGAGACGGATGTAGGGTGAGACGGATGTAGGGTGAGGCGGATGTAGGGTGAGACGGATGTAGGGTGAGGCGGATGTAGGGTAAGGCTGATGAAGGGTGAGACGGATGTGAGACGGAAGGTGAAGCGGTTTGGTTTGGTGAATACCCACCGACCAACAGTTTGTAGGTACTAAGCGTGACATCGACATGCATCGCATCTGTGTTCCGAAACTCTGGCAGTCTGTGTACAGGTTCTCTGACCGACGCGACGTACGCAACACATCGTTGGTGCGAGTTGTGAGGCGAAGTGACAGCAAGGGCGAGCCAGTCGACAACCGCCCAAGGCACCGCGCTTGTCATTTTCCATGTTAATTTTCCATGTTTGTATAGTTCTCTGTCAAACATACGGACAATTATGACAAAAAGGGAGTATTCAATTCTTATTGGCCTGTAATTTAAAGTGCTAGTCTATACCTATTAGATTTCAATTGAGTTTTCATGATTTATGACTATAAAAACTTCACCGGAATTCAATCATTAGCATTTATGAAACTAACTCGAGTATAATTTAATAGTAAAAAATATCATAATTTTATTTGAAAAAATAAAAAAAACGCCACTTAAATGATTATGTTAACTCATTGTATGCCTTCAATGAAATATGCAACAATGCCTAGTCGTTTGTATGTTAAAAGCTAATCAGATATTGTGTACTTATATAGACATAATTATTTCAACAAAATATTTGCTTTTTGTAAGGTCAATAAAGCCCGTCTTCAAGTGGATTTTCTTTTTTAAGCTAACTGTAATTTTTAGTTTACCAATGCTCAGTATGAAGTCCTTTAAAAGGGGGGAAAATATAATATGTTTGGAATTTGCTGCGAATACATTAAATGTGTAGCATGAATTGCTAAAGCACTATACGTACAGCACCATACGTTCGGAAACGCAGCACTGCAAAGTTGCAGGCGCAAGCAGTAGCGCGTAAATTTGAATTTCGCGCGCATCTAGGCGTCATGCCAGTGGTTGAGAGGCCGTACGACCCTGAATATATGTCTGTGTTTGTGCGTGTGTGTGTGTGTGTGTGTTCTACCAACCTTTCCCAGCCTGGTTAGGTTTGACCATTCCGAGAAAGGCTCGCAGTGGAAGTTGCCCTGAACCTTAGGCTCAATGGTGTCTTACCTCAAGGTTGAAAAAATAGTTAGGCACAAAGGTAGGCCGACTGAACAACCAGCTCACAAAATTATAAGAAATATTTTCTTTTAGGTTAACTTGCGGGTAATATTTAAAAATATAAACTAACTCATTTTCAGACCATCATTTATATTTGATATTAAAAACAAACTTTATGAGTATTACAGTATTACTTAGTTATTTATAAATCTTCATAAACAACAAATAGAATATCATGAGTTACATTTGTTACTTGTTTCATTTGTTACTTAAATTTTAAAAAAAATGGGGCCCCAAAACATTAAATAAATCATTAACGTTACTTTAATTCATAAATTTATGTTAGCAAAAAAAAATAAAAACAAACGATGAAAAATTTATAAAATGAATTTAGGTAGGTTGTCCACATTTATTGCCGAACACATGCTTCATGCAAAGTATGAAAACGAAGAATCACTTTCCTGAATTCATGAGTGAGTGAATCCCGTAACCGTCAGAAAAGAGAGGAGAACATCCTCTACTCCAAACAAGGGTTACAAGTTGTTCATAGCATGGCCGGCATAGGGAAGCACTCCTGATCCATGACTCGTGGGCCGCCAATTGGCGGCTACCCAAACTTGAAACTACCGCATGGATGCGGTGGATAAATTAAGAGCAGAAAATTAATACAGTTTTTTACATGATGGTCGCCAAGAAGAAGGAAGTGACCATAGATGGCATAACACAGCTAGCCAAACATAGTTACAAATGCACAATTTAAAGAATAGTTCCGAAAACTGAATAGCACACTGCCTTGACGAAAATATAATAATAAATTAAACTTTAAAATAATTAAATTTGTTCAGAGTTCTTTTCTTTGATTCTTGATGCACTTAAATTGGATAATAATTATGTGATAATAAAATACAATACAAATGGTTAGAACAAAACATACCTTCACTTAAAGACAAAATTACAAATAAATTACCCCCATAACAGAATTTCTTAAAAAAAATAAACCAGCGTTCAGTTTGCCGAAACAAAAAACAACACACAAAGAGTTAAGCAAAAACGAGTGTACGCCCAGCTGAATGCTGCAATGGCACAGTGTGTGTGTGCGTGTGTGTGTGTGTGTGTCTGAGAGCAGCCTTTTGGCCAAGCTTGTGTAAATGTTTGTAGCTATTTGAGATTGGTGGAGAAGTGTTGTAGGATGGGTCCAGAAGCCAAGCACAACAGCCTGCCGTGTGAAGGAAGAAGCGAGATTGCTCCCAGTGTCGAGCCGGCCGGGAGACGGATGGCGGGAGTCAGGTGAAGGCCGCGGCGGGCGGTGTGATACGTCTTGTTCATCTGGCCCCGGGGTGTGTCAGCGGGCAGCCCGGGGCTATTAGCGGCGCGAGGTCGTGCGTCTCCGCCGCCTGCTTCGGCAAACTCCGGCGAGCTCGTCGCTCACGCTGGCGGCGGAGTGAGTGGTCAGTGCAACCACTCACCACCAGGGGCGCTTGCGTCCCTGGTCACTAAATCCAGTACTGGACAATTAGCAAAGCGGACCACGAGTCCAAGTGCCCAACCCCCACATGGTAGACTCTTTTCTACTCTGTCCAACACTTCATCCAGACCATCCTCTGTCTCCTGTAAATTCCTACACGTAATGCATGCCAATTTGCATCCCGCATGAATGTGCCCAGTGTTTTCCCCTGTGTCTATGCAGGTTTTACCTGGGCCCAACCTATCTCTAGTTATAGTCTAGATTTAAGAGTGAGGGGAGTTAGTCATGGCGCCAATCGCTGCCATGGCTGGCCAATCCCCTCCTAGCACATGATGCATGCGACCCTCTCCTTGCATGGCTAATCCCAGCATGACTAGGCGTATAGGCTTCGGCCTGAGACGCACCTAGGTCCCTCCCTAACCCGGACCCCTCCAAAATACACTTAGTTTTAGTTAGGTTAGGAAAAAAAAAGGAGTGAGTTCAAGAGTTAGGTACGATAACCACACGCCCATTTAAGAGTGAGGGGAATTAGTCATGGCGCCAATCGCTGCCATGGCTGGCCAATCCCCTCCTAGCACATGATGCATGCGACCCTCTCCCTGCATGGCTAATCCCAGCATGACTAGGCGTACAGGCTTCGGCCTGAGACGCACTTAGGTCCCTCCCTAACCCGGACCCCTCCAAAATATACTTAGTTTTAGTTAGGTTAGGAAAAAAAATCGCCGTGTCTCCGAGGAGTGTGAGCGCGACAGAAAGATATACAGCGAGTGGAGAGAGAGTTCACCCTACAAATCTCTGGGACCGAAAGTTACGACCGCAGCTCACACTTACCCAGAGGCAGTCTACTTCGTGAGAAAAAATTCACAACTAATTAGTCATTTCACAACGTGTTCTTTCTGCGTATAGAGGCGATGACTCATCAGGGCGTAACGAAAATTGCAACGCTAATGAGTGGGGTGCTCGATTGTGGAAAGGGGAAGGAGAATATTGAGCTGCCCACTCCTCACTCTTGGACGACGCTATTGCGCTGAATTTTCTATTTATAAAATTCAATTAATGTAGTTAGAACTGTGAAAATTCGTGAAATTATATTGTCACTAGTGCTAGGTTATATTGTTAAGTATATTGTGTAGTTTATTGTGTATTATACATTAGTGTTATACTGTGTACTTTATTGTTTAGTTTTATCGTTGAAGTTAATTATTGAAGTATGCATTTTCACTTGCAGTGTGTGAATTGGCCACACAGCCTTTTCCTTATTTGGGTTTAACATCTGGCGGTCAGCGAGGTCATCGCACACGAGCCACACAAGAGCATGGTCAGTCATGGCCTACAGCATTCGCCTGGAGTTATTTCCGGATACCACGGGAAACCAGAAGCTATGATTGGCGAGAGCATCTCTCTTCGCGCTTGCTGGGCCAATGGTAAAGCGGTCGCCGTACCACTGGACTTTCCTTGACACACCTGTAGTACACTAGGCGGGGGGAGGGGGTAAAATATCCCCCCTCCCCCGACATCCTTAAAATAATATTTCATTCTACCGACGAAAAAGAAAAAATAATTGGAAATCAAACAGTGGGCTAAGTGGTTCTATACCCCTTCCTTCACCGAAATGAAATTCTGCGAACGCTCTTGGCACCTGAAAAAAATTATTCGTCTTGTCAAACATGATTCCACCAACAACAGGAGTAAAGATAAACTGCGGTGAAAAATTTCTGCAAAGTACAATTTTATCTAAGTACACACAAAACGTATTACCGGTACTACAATAATAATAAGACGACCCTGTGAAGTACATCACGGTGTTTGGATTATTTTTGCAAGTGGAAAAAAAAATTTACAGTCTACGTCATCAGAGCGTAACAAAAGTGCCACGCGAATTTTTGTTTCATATTTTTTGCTATCAACAAGTCTATCAACATTACTTCCCGTATTTTTTTTTAAATTTATAAATGTAATTCCCCACCGTGTTATGTTATTTTTTCAATTGAATTACTTCTTCGTGGCCGTGAAATTCAATACGATTAAATTCATTTGTTGGAATAATTTCGTTTCTGTGTACTGTGGAAGAGGCAGCCAGGTAGTGATATGTTTCAGGGTAATTGTGGAATGGCCCTAAGAGTTATCAGTAAGAAGTGTAGCCTGTACGGTTCCAGCGTTGTTTACGTAATGTACAATACTATACATACTAACCGATTGTATAAACAGTTTCTCAATTAAATATCCATGTATAATCCACCGGGGATATTGGACGAACAGAAAAGTAAGTTATATATTTTTATAAAAATTATTTCATGCGTGTCAAAAGATGATTTTTAAAATTACCATTTCTCTCAATATGGAGACAAAACGACTAAACCATGCTGCTTCGTGAGGTTGAAGGTAGCTCATCAGATGGCAGCAGCTGCAGTGATAACACCAGTGGTCAGGGGGGTGGGGGGCTACTGTAGTGACGTCAGAAAGGTGCAATATCCTTGCGGTATTTTTCACGGTATTTTGGACTCCTCAAGATGGCGGATTCGCATGTGACAAGAACACATGAATATTATCTATATCACGTGGACTAGGGAAGGTGTATTAAAATGTTTTATGTGCTAAGTGTTATTTTATTTTAGTGAAAATATTCTAAAAATAGTTGAACCTCAACGCATGGAATAATTTACTTGAACCATTCATAAATGTCTTCGATATTCAATGCGCCAGTGTCCGTAGCGTATTTGGACTTCGCTGGCTTTAGATGCTTGGGTTTCGGAATTTGAGTCCCTGGCAATGCATGAGTGTAAATTTTTACCTAATTGTTTGAGTGTGTCACTACTTTTGAAAGCGTTAGTTTAATAAATTTCTTACAATTAAATTAAAATATTCAAAGAAAATTATTTGTTGTAAGGGGGAAGTTTGGCTCGTTGGTGATGAAAAAAATTACCAACAAGCCAGTCATATAAAAATGTTAAAAACTGATAGTGTTGAATCCCCTGATATTTAGAATAATAAAGACGCTGGATGAATCAATTCTTGTCAACGAGAATTTTCTATATGTAAAAGTGAAGTACTAGTACATTTTAAAATTGTTCTTAATGTAAACTAACATTTATTATGTATTCTGCCTAGATTCCATAGGTTTGCTTGTTTTCTACTAAAATCACCTAGATATATAATTTCATGATTACTTTCATATTCTAATATAAAGTTGCTGCGGGGAATTTCTACATAATGACCCGTACCGTGTGTGAGGTCGCTGACTGACCGCAAGCCTATGAAAGCGAGCGCCACGCGCACATGGTAGGCCCCTCTCGGGAGGGAAGCCTTTTTTTCACAGACGAGAGAGCCACACCCGAAATTCCCCGAAGTTCAGGCTCGCTTTATTTTTCCGTACCACAACAGGTGTATTTATTTGGAATGTAGCTTACTCATACGTCATATGCCGTTCTATCTCATTGTATAAACTGGTGTGGCATTAAATTTTGCGGTCGATTAGGATAGGTTAGCTACATTATAAATACTTAAAAACATTGTGGATGGCTGGTTATTGTACACAAACGTGTACTTGAATAAATTAATATTTCTCTTAAAAATACGTTTGAACTATAATACAGGAATAAATTTTTAGGGCGCCAGAGGAATACAACAGGTGAAAGGAAAAATGATATTCTTAATAATTATTTTATTAAATTAAACATTTCAGCATGAAAAAACTCGAGTCATGGTATCACAAAAACAAATATGAAATAGCTAAATTTGTCCAGTAAATGGGTTTCTCGTAGACAATCTGACTCTTAAACAAAAATAAATAAAATGTATTAAATTCCTTGAAGTGTTCACAACGTAAAAGTTTTAGGGTTGTTCCGGTTTGCTCCAGCACGAGATTCCTAGCTGCAGGATCCCTGGTCCTGTGTGTGGTTAATTTGCAATTCGTAATTAAGTTACCAATCTTTGCCGAAAAGTCAATGTTCATGTAATTTAGTAATAGATCAAAACTAATCTGCACAATGTTTATGACGGTTAACGGTAAAATTGCGTGGGCGTACCTACACAAGGACAACGCCGGCCATACCTTATAGCTGGACGATTATGATCGTCCAGAAAATCCGTCGCAACTCACGGAAATTAAATGCCTGACATCTGCATTCAATGTCAGGGCGTCTCTGACAATTTCCCTTGGTGAAGACGTAATTTTCACAGTGCTAACGCCGAAAATAACCTCGCCACGTATAAATATTCCCCGAGGGAATTAACTTCACCACGCACTAAATGGCGTCATTTTTACTCCTTTTCTTCTTCTCACTTGATTAAAATATATTGTTAATTGAAATCGGCCAATCACGGCCGTGACACGTACGCGTCCCTTTTACGTAGGCCAATTACACGTCACTTTAACACAAGCATAGGCTCGTCGAAGCTGTTCCAAAGCCGCGCGCTTTATTTACATCAGCAGTTGTCATGACGACGCAGCAAGAGCTGCGCGCGCCACCATGCGAGAAACAAAACAAAACACTGCCGAAAGTCCGGGAAGCGGAATAATTAACCTCGAACGTAAAACAATAACAAGCAGTTTCAGTTAGTCTGATAATACCGTAGTATTACATTATATTAGGTAAGTATAGCTACATTAAAAATACTGTAAAATCGTTTTATGGTTGCTTAGCAAATAAATTTTTAACATGTAGCTATCCAGCGCTAGGAAACCGTTTACATGATTTCACAGTATCTTTAATGTAGCTATCCTAACCAAATCAACCGTCCACAATGTTTTAAAGTATTTATAATGTAGCTAACCTAACCTAATTGACCATTAGTTATCATAAGTTGTCTAAAATAAACATTCACGGACACACGACAAACGAAAAATTTGGGGCGTACAAATAAATACCGTTGCCTTGTTTATGGTCTTTCCTTTTATCTACACCGCCATATTTATTTACAACGAACAAAAAAAAACCGAAGATGCACGATCGGGCGTTTGGCTCTCTCGTCTGTGAAAAAAAGGCTTCCCCTCCTGGGAAGCGAAGTTGAAGGCGGGCAGACCCTGAGTATGTGAATGTCTTTGAAACTCAAGACTTTCAATATAAAAACTAAGTCAAACTTTCTGAAAGTCCGGCGGAGCGGTATAAATAGGGGCGCGGCCGGCCGAGACTTCATTGAGTCCAGGACTCCACCATCCTTCTGTTTCCTGTAACCAACCTGCTTGCTATTAATGCATGAAATTTTTGCATCCCGCATGTAAGTGCCCAGGGTTTTCCCTGTGTCTGTGCAGGTTTTACCTGGGCCCAACTTATCTAGTTTTTCGTCTAGAATAGTAAGTGAGGGGAGTTAGTCATGGCTAAAACGTTGCCATGGCTGGCCAATCCCCTCCTAGCACACGATGCATGCTCCCTCTCCCGCATGGCTAACCCCAGCATGTATAGAGCGTATAGGCTTCGGCCTGAGACGCACTTAGAGTCTCTCCCTAACCCAGACTCCTCCCAAATACACTAAGTTTTAGTAAGATTAGAAAAAAAACAGGACTCCAATCAGCGCCGGACATGCTGCGCCGAGGCTGCGTGGTTAAGGACGACGAGGCAACGGGTGGAGACAACGAGTAGTTAATCGTGTCGCGAGTCGTACCAAGAACTGCCTGTGGAGGAAACAGCGGCCATTGTGGTGACGAGGCAGGGTGGTGGCCCGGCGGGGAGGGGTTGGCTTCCGTCTCGCTTGGAGCAGTCTCCGCTCGCCCGCTCGTCGGACGAGTGCGGGGTGGACTCGCGGACAGCAAGTGCTGGTCGCTGGAGCGGCCACTGACCTGGCGAGTGGCCACGTTGACGTCCTCGCTGGGCGAGTTCCCTGGCGAGAAGGGGAGGACGATCAATGACTGGTCGCAGCAGAGACAGCGGTCCCGCTGCCACCCGCGCGTGGTGAGTATATCTCCTCCACCCTTGCGTCCGCCAATGGGTCGCAAATTCTGTCTTGCCTAGGGCACGATTATGATTGGACGATTCCAACCTATTATAGAACCATATACAGAATACTTTATTAAAACCCAAGTCATCTGACTCGTCGAGCAAACATATTTGCACCACACGGAGAAAAAGGTTGGTTTGAATCAAACAAATATTTGTTTATATATGGCGAAACAAATATATACTTCCTGTAACAAAATATTTTGTTGGCGAAACCAAATTTTGTGAGTAACGAAATTGATTCATTACACCTAACAAAATATACAGTTAAACTGACCAAACCATTTTTCTGGATCAACAAAATCTTTCCAACAACAAAATATTTGTTTGAATCAACAAAATAAATGTATTTCCTCATATATAAACAAATATTTTGCTGTGGCAAACAAACCTTTTTCTCAGTCTAGAAGTCGTCGTAACCCTTCAGCATTATCTGTGTTTATTAGGTGTTGGAAGCGAAAGTTGAGCAGTGTGGCAGGGCCTTAAGGCCGCGCGCAAGTTGGGCGTCAGGAGTGCGTTCAGGCCGGCAATGGTCAGGTCCTGCCCAGGTTGGCACGCGCCTTAACGGCGAACAAAGACCGCAGGTGTCCGCGGCAGCCACCTGCGCCGTGGCCAGAAGGCCGTGTGCCACCACGTGTCTCGTCCTTACACTGTAAACATGATTGGTACTTTTACAAGGAGACTCATCGGAAACTCAGTTGCCAATGATATCACTTGTAAAACTCCACGAGAGAGCTTTGAAAAATTACAAATGGCAACTGAGTTTCCAAGGGCTTTCCTTGTAAAACTACAAAATATATATATATATTGACAGTGAAGAGTATAGCGTGTATTGAAATGCACATTTACTCTTTCTTCTTGCAATGCACGAAATCTGATATTAACGCTGTCCTTGTTTCAGTGTGCTCTGTTGTCAGATATTCCCGAAGTGTACAAAATTATAAAAGATAACTTTATAATGCAATAATAAATTTCTAAAAAAATTACAAAAATAAATATATTTTAAAGGAAAATTTTAAACGATAATTTGGGAAATATGTTTTTTTAATAAGGCCATTTTGGTTTCAAACGTTTATGTCATCAAACTATTTGAAGGATTTATATTAAAAGTTTTGGCATTGTATAATGAAAGGAATGTTATTACTAGAGACCGACTGCAACAAGTAGTTTCTCCTTTGAAATAATAATTGGTGTCAAGAATTTTTTTTTTCCAGAATGTATATAACTGTAATAATATTGCCAAAATACAATTTTTTATTGTTTTAGAAAAATCAACAAACCACAAACTGAATATATATATATATAAATATATACATTTATATATAAAATAATTATAATTATCGATCATACACAAAATAAGAATTGTAATTTTAGCAAGCGGGTAGTAACGAACTGTTTGCGAGGCAGACTACAGCTGCACCTGGCCAGGCCTCTGCGGCCCGCCAAAGGCACATCGAGCCGAGCGAGCCAGCGCGGCTCTCTTGGTGGTGGCTTCGGTGGCTCAGTGGGCAGGACACACTGCCCCAACCAAGGCAGTCCGGGTTTCATTCTCGGCGGGGTACAACTCGAAATACTTCCCGAGTGGAGGACGCGGCGGGTGCTGCCGACGGCCAGTGGGTTTATTCAGGGTGCTCCCGTCCTCCCCCAGCATATTCTCCAGCCTCGTCCGTCAGCCCTCACATCAACGTCTGTGACCGCCACTATATCGACGAGACGTTATGCGCTAAGTTAAATATTTATGCACAGAGAAACGTTTTGCTCTATAAACACTAATATGTGTTTGTAATAAATATATATTTTGGTTTTCTTAGCAAGATTTCACTGATACACATGAGAAAATATATTGTTGAGTTGATGAAATCATTGTGTTCTTCCAGCAACATCTTTTTTTTTAATACAAACTATACGTTTGAACCGAGTACATGTATATATTTTGAAAAAATAACCATTTAGTGAAACGAATAAAACTTTCTCTCGGTGTTGACTCATCTCCGGTACGACCTGGCCTCGAAGTCCGTACCGATTGTTCTGATTTCTGTTCGTTATGATTTCTGATATCACTCCAAACCAAGAGCGTACGCAGAATTTCATTTCTGTGGGGGGGGGGGGGGGAGGAAGAGAACCAATTTTCCTGTTGTTTTCTTGCTTTCAAATTATTTCTGTCGTTGGTGAGAGTGATAGTTTTTTTTTATATAATTACTTGGGGGATATATATTCCCCATCTCCTCTTATCCCATACGTATTCCCCTGCTCCAACCAGGAGCTCCGATAGTGCCTATTACAGGCCATGACGACTCCTTACTATAAACCGTGGGCGTAGATCCAAAGGGGTCAGGACCCCTGCCCCCTTTGAAATTAAGAAGCCCCCCACTGAGGGGGCTGCGTGCGCTTTCAAAATAGCATCTGTGAAACGGGAACATCAAAACTATATTTTAAGGAAAACTTTCTGTATATTTTGTTAAGTTGTTTGCTTATAAGCCAAAATATGGGCAGCAACCTATCCTTTGTTAAACTCACATGGAAAATTCTCGGGCCACAACCCCCCTCCACACCTGGCGAATTTCCACCCTCCCCCCCCCCCCACATGTTATAATCCTGCTGATTTGCGCCTTTGCTATGGGCCGTAGTGGTTCCTCGCCACCGGCCAAGGTGGTTCCTTTACCAATCTCCCAGCGCTCCGCCTCGCTGACCCGGCAATCCACGAGCCATGATGTAGAGACCTGCAAAATTCGCAGTTTCGATGGCCTTCAGGATAGACTGCACATACCCCTGTACACTTGGGCAAATGCCAACTTTACATTGGCTGCTGACTTGTGAGTCGTCTCGACTGGGTAACCTGTGATTCGACACTTCTATGAGTGAGGGTCTCTAATTGGCCCTCAGTCCTCCAGATTAACAGTGAACCAATGGCAGAAGCCGCACCAAGGTATAATTATTTAATTTTGGCATAACACGAAATGAACCCACGAATTTTTCAGGTCTCTAGCCATGAGTCCTCACGAGTCGGCGCGGTACGTCGTGGTGGAAGCGGTAAGGTACAGCGGGAAGCCTAAGGCCTCCCGCACACTAGGCGACCAAGTCGCGGCGGCCAGGCCGCGACGACCAGAACCACACACGCGACAACATCGGCGGCCACGGCAGCGACAGTACAGCAATGGAGCTCGAAGAGGCGGCAATTGTTTATTGTTTTCTCCGATCGAAACGTCGTGCCAAAAGAAAGAGGACTATGTGGGTACATCCCATCCTTCAGGTACGACCGTCAAAGGGCATGTTTGTAACATTTTACAAAGATTTGCGAAAACACGAAGATAAATTCTTTAACTATACGAGAATGAGTGTTAAGTCATTTGATGAGCTTGAAGAAATTCTACGTACTTCTATTAAAGGTGTGGGTACTTGTTTAAAAAGGAGCATACCACCAGAAGAAAAGCTTCTGGTCACTTTAAGCTAAGAAACATCTCCTAAATAATTCATTAAAACATTTACTGACAACACTTTATATTTAATGGAAAAGCTACAATAATACAAAACATGTCAAGATATGTCAAATATCATTCGTACTTAAGTGTGAGAAGGCAGATATACAACTTTACAACAAACTGCACATACAGTTTCTATTTTAATGTCACCTTTAGAACAAATATAAAGTAAAATACGTTTTGTTACATAAAAAGATCATTAATTTTCGTTTCACATTGAGATACATCTGCAATTGAAGCAGAGGTGTCCACCGAAACAGATCTTTCGTTACTGGCGTCTGAGATATGCGTGACATGTTGTGTGGGCGTAGGTACCTCATTAGGTGTAGCTGTGTACTCTGTTGTTACTGTAGATGGTAAGCCAACACGAAACGGTGGGAACCGGTGAAGGACATCAGCAGGATGCGATGTTGGCTCTGCATACTGTTGATATGTTGATGGGGTCATATTGTGTAGAATGTGTGGTGCATGCGTGCCCTGTTGGTAGCACTGCCCGAATGATGGGGCTCGGTATCCAGTGATATTGGAGGGGTTGACAGGTGGAAAAGATAAATTTTGTCTTTGCTGAATTACCCTCATTATTTCCATTTTAGTTGTAAGTTTGTCATGGTCAAGAATCTTCTTCATTTCTGGAAGTAAGGACAGTAAAAATAATCTATCTTCATCACATTCGGCTAATGATTCCCTTTCTTCTCTCCTTTTCAGTGACGATGTTAACGCATGAAGCAACTCTTCATCGCGACTGTCTGGCTGTCTATTGCGCTTTGGTGGTAGTACGTCACTCGAATATGGCCCTACATTTGTACTAGCAGTTTCCTGAGTGGTTGATCCTTCCGTTGTGATTCCTCCAGCACACTTGCTTAAAAATGTGCACTGCTTATAATATACGTAAGGGGATTTGCGTTTAGCGGAAGAGCCACATGAGACATTCTTCAACCTTCTAAGTTCCCTGCTGTAGCTGTCTCTAATGTTCTTCGATTTCTTTTGTAGATTGAGACCTGAAAATAAAACCTTGTTTCATATTGTAAATAGTAGTTGTGTACTATCTCAAATTGGTACACAAATGTTAAAATAGTTGTCAGTCTTCCAAAACTTACAAAATAATATGTGCGATGATAAAATGTTAAATTGATAGCTGAATTAAAATCTTCCAAAAGCAGGGAAACTGTTTATAATTTCTCCGGACACCTACTGCAATGCAAAAGAAAATAATTTAATTAAAGGAAATTCAGACAAAAAGGTTTAGGTACCTACAGTGATTTAAAATCAATTAAAATGAGAAAATAACTTTCTAACCAAACACATTCTGCGTTGTAAAATTATTAAATTCTTTATTACAATGTTTTTGCTATTTTTAAATTTCCCAAGTATATTACAAGAATGCTTTGCTTTAACATAATTTTACAGGAATATTGTATTTGTTATGTTAAAATTAACAATGTAAGTGTTATTTTATTGTTGAGTGGTGTTATTTTATTCCTATTACAACACTGATTTTACTGTGTAGGTATCTGGCAAGTGGATGTTCGTTTGTAGACCTACATTATGCCTTTCGACTGGGAGAGTCTACAGTAAGAAAAATTGTACATCAAGTGTGTGACGCAATATGGGACACTTTGAAAGACATCTGCTTAAGTGAACCAACGAAACACCAATGGATCAATATTGCTGAAGGATTCAAACACCACGCCAACTTTCCCATCTTCATATGCGCCATAGATGGCAAGCACATCAGGATTATAAAACCAGCCCATTCAGGATCACTACATAGAAACTATAAACTTCTTTTCTATCGTCTTACTTGCCGTGTGCGATGCGGAGTACAATATTGTAGCTGTAAATGTTGGGGCAGATGGGAAAGAGGGCGATTCGACTATCTTTAAGGATTCTAAATTTTACAGGGCTTTGATAAATGATGAACTGAATGTACCAGAAAAACGCCCAATTTCTCAAAGCAGCCATGAAACATTTCCGTTTGTATTAGTCGGTGATGAAGCTTTCCAATTGTAGAGCATCTCATGCGCCCTTATGGAGGAACAAACCTAACTGTGAAGAAATAATATTTAACTACAGATTATCAAGGGCCAGACGATACATTGAATGCACATTTGGCATACTCGTTAATAAATGGCGGATTTTCCACCGCCCCTTAAATGTTAAGAGGGATTTTGCTATCAAAATAGTGCAAACTTGTTGCGTATTACATAACTACGTACGACGTAGAGATGGTTTTCGAATTGAGGAAACCCTTACAGTTTCTGGACCAACTAATATCCCAGTTGGAGACTGTGCTAGAGGTAGCAGGCGATCATTGCACTTCCGAGATTGTTTCGCAGATTACTTCATGAACGAGGGACAACTTCAGTGGCAACATCAATTCATTTAACCATTTGTAAATTGTCAACTTACATAAGTGTTCCTGAAATTGTAAATAATTTGTTACTGATTTCAAATTCCATACTGAGAACATGTTCACGTCAACGAAGCGGATAGGTTGGTATTGATTTGTTAGAGTGACATGAATGCTTGAAACAATTTTCTTTATTTCTATTAAGTTTACCCAACTGATTATTTTCTGTACTCACCCAGTTCGTTTTTTTTCTTTTCACATCGAGTTCTGTACCTCCGAAATACATATAAAACAATTTCTTCCCAGCAGGTCTTTTTCACATCACGCTTATGGTACTCATCGGAAGTCATGTCCCATATTTGTGGGCGCTTTTCGATTTCCAAAATGAATTTCTCTACATCTAGTGTCTCCATTGCAGCAACTGCAAGCGTACACCGCCACTGCCGCGGTAGCACTGGCCGCGCAATGTGCTGACTGCCATGCTGAGACATGCACCCGAGTGGCCGCCTGTGCAGCCGACCACCTTCAGGCCGCGGCGACACGTGTGGCTGCCGCGGCCACGTGTGCGCTCTTCTATTTGCTGACACACACTTTCAGGTCGCCGCGACTTGGCCGCCTAATGTGCGGGAGGCCTAAGATGTACATCAAGCTCTGTCCCTGCCCGAACACGCCCGAATATTCACCTTCGGCCGACCTCGGGTTTATTTATATATATTTATATTTCTCTGTTTATTTTAATGTAGCTATACTAACCTAACTAACCGTCTATAGTGTTTTAAAATGTTTTAATGTAGCTAATCTAACCGACCACTTTTAATATTTTAATTCATTTTTCCTGCGCAAAAATAAAACAAATCCCAAGGTTGGCCGAAGGTGAATGTTCGGGCGTGTTCGGGCAGGGACAGGACTTGATGTACATCTTAGGCTTCTCAAGGTACAGCGGCTGTGTGGCGGCGTGCGGCCATGTCTGGCGTGTGAGATACAGCCGTCCTGGCAGTTGTTGTCAAGTGTCGACTTGAGGAAGTTGGACGTCGCGTCGGGTGAAACGGGATGCTAGCTCAATGGAACGTGGTCCATCAGCGACAGACGCAGCAGCGGCACGTGAAGGATGCACGTGCAGGAACGCGGTGGCACAGCTGAACGAGGGCACGTGCTCTGTACAGCCACCTCGTCTGTAGCCTCGGGACTGCCACTAGCAGCCCAGACGCACTAGCATTCCCTTTGCGCGGGTCCCACCCAGGTTCTCTGGGATGTCGTTTATTTGCTAGCATACGTACATATAAACGTTCGTACCGATTTCATGTTAAACCCCACACATCATTAACATCGACGTCAAAAAAAACATATAAAAATGTGTTCGTGAAACTTCTTGCTTATTAGGTATGGACAGAGATGTATTATTAGTAATATTATAAGGATGCTGGTATGATCCCAAATAAAAATAAAAGGCCTTTTTTCCTAGCCTTGTACACTCGCATCCGTTCACTGACACTTCTTGACGACTCTTTTGGTGGTTTATTCCCACCTTGCCTTTGATAATGCTTCTTATCTGCTTCGGCCTTTTTATTATTTTAGGCATGAATTTAAATTACGATCTCCAGTTGAATAAAATGAAAGAACAAAAAATAAAACTCCCATAAAACAAAAATTACTCTAATAAAGTCTATAAGTACTTTCTTGACATTTAAAATCACAGTGTTCACATACCAAAAATAAATTAAATTTATAGAGCTAACCTCATAGTGTGTATACGTATTTTTTTACAATTTCAGTCACGCTATTCATATTAAAATGGTGATACTTATAAATTTAATTCAACAAATCAAAAACTCTTGCCCACACGAATAAATAAATTGTGGATACTTTAAATAAAATGTAAGAAATATGGTAGCACCAATCGTTAGCTGTTACAAAGCACAAGCAGCGTTACGAGAATTCCGTAGCGTCACTGCTGCGTCGTTTCTCCCCTTCCACCCGTTACATCTAGCATATAGCATGCTACGCTACGTACATATTCCCCTCCCTCCTTTTCCTGTCTTCCCATTCGACCGCTAGAGCATGGGTCGGAGTGTCGTCGCCGCTGACGCACTCTCCTGCTCTACCGGTTCCCCCACCACGTACCTAACTATTCCCCTCATGCGATCGGAATTTTCGTAACGTTCGAAAATTGTAGCCCCTTCAGCAAAGAAGTTTCACTTCAAAAATTAATAAATATAATGCAGTGACCACGCAAAAAAAATTCACTGACAAGGTGTTTAATGTAACCTTTATTTAAATAATCTGAATCTCATCTTGGTCCCCAATTTAGCATATATATATATATATATATATATATATAACACACATAAAACATTTCCCTAGTTTCTCGTTAGAAGTGTTAGCTTCAACGAGGTTTTTGTTGTTGTAATAATATTTATTTTGATGCACTGAAGAACTTGGAACGTTGAGGATAGTTAATATAATGCATCAACAACCGAGACACACGAGAACGATAACTCCCAATCTTCTCGGCGGTATAAATCTCGGCTCCAGAACTCGTCCCAGCTACAAGGGCTGCAGACACAGGCGTCCGTCGTCTCCTAAAGACTGTTAAAGCCAGTTAACTGCAGTTCCCGATAAGAACATAAGCGGCGCCCCTCTGGCCGAAGTCCCCCGGCGCGCTGATCCAGTTAGGAGCGGCTGTGAGTTCACTCTCCCCCTTCTCCACCCGCGGAGCTGACCCTTATCGACACCAGCCTCCTGTCGCTGCCTGTCTCAGCCCTGGCTGATGTGCACGACTCTTAGCTCTCGGCACGTACGGCGTCTGGTAGCAGTGATCTCGTGAAAACGGAACGCAAGTGTCACGAAGATTGCGGACCCACGTGTAGCAACGTGAACCCGTATATAGTAACCTTCGTAAACATTAGGGGTCAAACCAAACGTATTGTTGTGCCAATTGAAACTTTGTTACAGTGAAACTACCCTGGAATATATCTGGTTAACTAAAACAGTCATAGTAAAAAGTAATCAAAAGTTTTAAAACACCTAAGAAAACTGAAACTATAATAATGATTATATATATATATATACTCTCTTTCTGAATTCCCAAAAGGCTGTGTATCACAGCGGTAGAGCGCGCGCTTGGGACGTGATTCATATCTCGTCACTGGAATTTTGTTTTTACTTTTTTTTAATAACACAATATAATAATGTTGAATCAGCTCAATGACGCTAAGGTTTATTTCTAGGAAGAATTTACAGACTGATTTTTAGTCCTTTAAACAAAAACAAATATACAAATATATAGGCCTTTAGTGTTATAATAGTTGTTTGTTTGTTTTAGGTTAATAATTTAGTAATTCCATAGAATTATAACGTCTAATGTGTGCGGAAACTTTATAGTGTTAACTGTTCAGTGAATTTTAATAATATGTGCAAAATTTTAATCAAATTTCCTGGTAGAAAATCAACTCCAAAGCCGGAGTATAATCCGAGCCGTTTCTAATGGTTTAAAATTTCTGGTTGTTTCATGCTGCTATTTGCTATCTGCGTTTGATGGTAGCAAGCAACTTTTAAGATTCAGGCAGCGAATTATAGTGGCGGGTGCAGATATTGTGTGTGTGATTTGCAACCAGAATTTTTGGTACTTGTAAAGCGAATCCTTTATTTATCAGTTTTTTTTATCACGCTCAGCATTATTTTTAATAATTAGGCTATAAGTTAAATATCCTGTCCGAGTTCCGTATTATGAGTTAATTTGTAACATGAACAACATGAGAACACATGAGTTTGCTCAATACCGAGGTTATATATTTAAACACCACTGGCATCCCTAGCAAAAATCCCTAGCTTTTTTTATGGCGGCCTTATCTCAAAGCTTAGTTCAGGAACCATGCTTACTGTTGTAAAATATTTTCTGAGTAGTTCATTATGCTCTATGGCCACCTTATCACGCATCCTACTGTCATTAATGGCTGGTTCGTTAACTACGTAGTGACCTCACCTATAAGGTGATGTTCTGGTGAAATTTTGTTTAAATTAGGTTAACCAGACGTCTATTTTATGGCACCGTTCCCTATTTATCCTAAATGTTCTGTTGTCCCTACAAAATACATACGGGATGCATATTGTTTCATTTTTCATTAATGGTTGCGTATGTTTTGAAATATCGTGTTTTTAATTCATGTGAAGCCAACTAAGATAATAATAAATGCGATCATACACTATTTCATCAAACCAAAGTGAAAAAAGATACGCATTATTAAAGTTCTTTGGTTTGGCAGTGAGTTTAGATTCAACAGTTGCTTGACATGATGTATTATTAATTTTCGAATAACTGCCAAAAATAAATTAGAGAAGAAAAGCAATAATTAATTTTGAATATTGTGATAAAGTAATTTTTTAATCTGTCATAGGGCTCGTTCTGATGTTGTGCAATACATGAATATGAAGAAAAACAAGCTGGATGTTTTAAGCCAAAGTTAGTCTCAAATCATGATGTATTTGTTTACGAAACTTAAGAAAAGTGCCATTATAAATGGCGAATGAATAATTTATTGCAGATGGGGTTGGTTGTTTTGCTTTATTTCCATTCGACGAAACACAACCATTCCTTCGGGTCAACGGACTTCATTGCTGCGATCATCAGGAAGCTGTTTGTGAAGAAATGTGTATGTTCTATTACCAAGTGTGAGTCTATAAAAGTGAATATGTTGGCTTCATACGTAGTGCATCAAGTTAGTGAGGAGTTGAAAGATGCGAAGTACATTTCAGTTATGTTGGACACTTCTATTCACGAAAGTTTAAAATTGTCAGATACGTTATGCCAAGTAAAGACATCCAGACAATTTTAACTCAAACTTTGGATGTGCAGGGTAAAAAGGCTAAAAGAAAGTTATTGCAAGATTTAAACTTTTTCTAACGAGCAAAGTTTATGTTATAGGATGTGCAGCGCACAAAGTGATGAAAACGGTACATAGCAGTGTTAATATTCTCTCAGTAGATATATAAATCACAGTAAATAATAATATTACAATATTTACACAACCACACAATTTGCGTTAAAGATCATAAATAGTTTTGCCACTTTTCTGAAGTGGAATAGAAACCGGTGCATGGTAGTGTAAAAAGTAGATAGATTATTTGAAACAGGCTGCGAACAGAATCATTGATATTTACGAGGGACTGAAATCCATTTTTTTAAACTCAAAACGAATGCCCCACATTATTAAAGCTTTCTTCAGGGATCCTCAATCATTGATCTGGCTATATTTTATACAGAGCCAATTTAAACTGCTGATATTAACCATATAAAAATATTGAGGGAGCATTTTTATGTCGGCCGATGACGTTTTGGGGGAGTTAGAAATATTGGAGAACAAAAAAAATTGGTTGTCTGTAAATTCGGTTTACGGACGATAGTTTAACGTGATAACGTCATAACAAAACATTGATGAAATGATCGCATACTTTTATGAATAAAATTGATCATTTTTATTGAATTATCACTATTTTGTATGGATACAAAGAAGGAGTGAAATGAAATCTACAATTTAATTTATAAATTTACTTTTATTTGCACTCATTAATTCAAATATGTTTATTACTTTAACGAAGAGATTATTTTAACTATAACTTTTATACATGTTCACTATTTAACTTCTTCCAATCTGTGTTATTCTGTTAAGGATAGGACGATGATAGGAAAAGTAGGAAACGAATGGGAGTGTTTCAAGTTTAATGTGCCTCGGAAAAGTCAAATCGATGGTTGTTCCAATCGAGTGGAAGAGAGATAGATGCGGCGCAAGCGTACAATTGGCGTAACGGCACACAGAGTAACGGGAAAATATGCGTAACGGGACAATTTAACGTGCGTGCAGCCGGCGTTCATCGATTTATTAGACGTTGTCACGTCAAAAATTAAATTAGAATCATTGTATTTATAACATATATCAACAACAAGGGGTTTGGACTGTTACATTACCAGTCTCAACATGAGTCACCTCATGTGTGACTTGTTGTTTCAGGATTGGTGCCAGGGTGCATCACCAAAAATAACATACTACCTTCACTGATATATCACAATTATCACTCATTGTCCCGTTACGCACATTGTCCCGTTACGCTCATTGTACGCTTACGCCGCATCTATATCTCTCCCACTCGATTGGAACAACCATCGATTTGACTTTTTCGAGACACAGTGAACTTGAAACACTCCCATTCGTTTCCTACTTTTCCTATCTTTGTTCTATCCTTAACAGAATAACACAGATTGGAAGAAGTTAAATAGCAAACATTTATAAAAGTTATAGTTTAAATAATCTCTTCGTTAAAGTAATAAACATATTTGAATTAATGAGTGCAAATAAAAGTAAATTTATCAA
Organism: Bacillus rossius redtenbacheri; assembly: GCF_032445375.1. NCBI lineage: Eukaryota > Metazoa > Arthropoda > Insecta > Phasmatodea > Bacillidae > Bacillus > Bacillus rossius. Next base: position 24,611,481 of record NC_086335.1, on the reverse strand, counting down.
TTAAATTGTAGATTTCATTTCACTCCTTCTTTGTACCCATACAAAATATTGATAATTCATTAAAAATGATTCAATTTTATTCATAAAAGTATGAAATCATTTCATCAATTTTTTTATGACGTTGTAACGTTAAACTATCGTCCGTAAACCGACTTTACAGACAACCAATTTTTTTTCATAATTTTGGAGGTGAGATATATTCCTAATTTCCTCCTCCCCCCCCCCCCCCCCAACCCGCGACCACCGCTGTATGTGGTTGAACCATCGCATCATCACATATTTCTTCAAATTAAACGCCTTAAATGTGGGCTACTTAAGTGTAGATATCGCTTTTTTCGAATACATTAAAGGGTTGTTGGTATAAAACATATTTGGGGTTCAGAACTTCAGTCACTTCCCAGTTGTAATGTGTACCATCGTTTCACTCTGCATTGCAGCAAACGTCTTTAGGATTGATTATCAAACTGACAGCGGGCGTTTTTCAGGGCTTTAAATATAATTCCTTTCCGGGGATTGCTTTAAGCTAGCCAATCGCCACAGGCCTGAAGAATACCTCCAGCTCTCAGCTGATCCTCAACCCTGAAGATACCTGCTCTCTGCAGAGTGAAACGTCGGTACGTATTTTCTAACGATGCGACGCGGCTGGCATTGAAAGCGAAGACCATCTACTTTAAACAAATTTAAGTTTGTTCAGTAAATTCACATTTTGACGTGATCTATCTCTATTGCGGTTACATGAAAGTCTAAATTATTGCATGTGTACAACCGCCACGAATCTACTGAGATCTGGGCAAGTACTAAATGTATCACTTCGCTGACGCAGGTACAGATCCCCAAACAGTTCCCATCACGAAGTGAATGTGAAAATGGCAGTCGTTTTGGAAAAACTATTTTAACTGTGACTTCTTTCAAAGTATTGTTAATCACATTGAACTTCCCCCATGTCTCGGGGGTTAATTTTTTCTAGACGATGGAAGTCGAAAATACTCGAGGCTGTTATCAGCACTGGACGGCTACAAGTTTGACAACTCAGTCCAACAATCGCGAACTCTCGTGTACGGGCGCGCGCGTGACGCGTGGGCCGAAGGGCTTAACAAGCCGGCGAGAGGGCGTATCGCGGGGAGGGGGTGGTCCAGGTGCAACGGCCCCGATAACGACGCGGGGGATGGTTCATGAGTACCACCCCCTCCCGTCACCAGGTGGACTCTGTCTGCGGCTCTCCGCTCTCCCGAACAATGGAGTCTCCTGGCCGACTGGGATTCCAGGGCCAACAGCTGAGTTGCGCGGTTAGGAGGGGGCGCAAGTCGTTACGACCGCAATTAACCGTGCACAAACAGTAATCCTCCGAAAAAAAAAAAAAAAAAAAAGAGAGGAGGCGTCCCTCCAACGCTCCCAAAGCATCGCTCACCCCTCCTCCCCGGCCGATATCACTGCTGCCAACGTGCGATTAATTATCCCCGTTCGGCGAACTGCCGGGATCATCCGCACAACGCTCTCTCGATCACGTCGGCTCACCGGGGTGGTTGAGGATGGTGGGGGTGGGGGTGAAAAAAAAACTGTGGGTGGGTGAGCTGTGAATTTGAAACTCCCGGAGGGTTTTAAAGTTCGCTGACCCGGTGCGCGTGATGATACCATTATCAAACGATGTGACAGAGCCAGGGTGCTGGGTGCGGGGAAGAGAAGTCTGGCGTTGACAGGAGGGGGGGAGGGGAACTCTGCTCTGATTTGATCCTACTCCCGCACACAAACAAGCTCAAATAGTGGTCTGTGATTTCTCTCATACAATTGCTTTTTTTTTTTAATTGCGAGGGACTTTCGAAGATAACAAGAGAGAGTTTTTTTTTTTCCACAGCCCGAAAAATAATTGAAAGCCGCTTTGAAGCTCGTAAACAATAAATAAAGAACTTGCGACTCTCCTATCGCGGCGCTCCACACAAAATTGCGTCCTTTTCACGGAGTTGAAGTTTATTCCTTTAGAAGGAACTATAACTTACAGTTCTGTGGCGTACCAGATGGACATTATTCCTCTTGACTATTGATACCACTCATGAAGTTGCCAAGTATTGAGGTACTAATAAAGATGTAATTTATATCAGATAAAGGTTTTTTTTCTGTTAACTTGTACCGGCAGAATTCTTTATCGCTTATTTTAAGAGAAAAATATTCAATATGGGCTTAAGAAAAAGCAAGTACCATATTAGTTCAGCAGAAAACATTTTTATTTTATATGCATCACATGTAATAAGTTGGATAATGGCATGCTAGCATAAGCGACATCGTTATCTCTTTATCAACAGAAAAACTTTCTAATTTTTTCTGTCACAAATTATGTTTAAGTCAAAGAAAAAAAACACAATTTTATTTAAAAATATTTTAGCATATAAAAAAGAGTACTCTATAGGGTGACTTAAATGAATTGCGATGGAAAAAAATTTACGGAGGGTCCGGGGTGGGGGGGGGGGAGATAACCGGAATCGTAATGTTGTTCATCATGTACTTAAACGTAGCACCAGTTTTCGCCGCTAGGCAGCTGTTGTAAGACCTCTCCTGAGTCAGTCTGCCAAGTGGCATCACCCGAAAACGACGAGTGTGGTTTCTCTGTCAGTTCTCTCTCTCTCATTCTCTCTCTATCTCTCTCTCTCTATCTCTCTCTATCTCTCTCTATCTCTCTCTATCTCTCTCTATCTCTCTATCTCTCTCTATCTCTCTCTATCTCTCTCTATATCTCTCTATCTCTCTATCTCTCTATCTCTCTCTATCTCTCTCTATCTCTCTCTCTCTCGTTCGTGTGTGTGTGTGGGGTTTAGTGCACTCGTGACACGAAATATTGGCTGATTCTCATGCTATGAAGTTTCCGCTGTGTTCTTGTCTAGTAAAAGACTAAAAATAAAACAAGCCACAAAGCAAAAATGTCCGGGTGAAAATCCGAAGCCAGTATTTCTGTAAACATTATTTTGTAGTGATGCAGTTGTTTTAATGTAAATGTACACATTTACAAATATCTGTATTTTAACACGAATTTTTCTGTTCCATTTACAAAAAAATACTGTACGCATAATATCTTACAAATTGTTTAATATTTATTGTGTACTTTATTGTTTCATTTTATCGTTTATGTGAATTATTGAACATTTTGCAATAGTATTCAAGTGGAATATTGAAGTGTGAAGTTTCACTTCGAGCGTGGTGGCCACGAAAAGTTTTTTTTTTTTCACTCTTCATTTTCCTGGGAATACATGCCTCTTGTTCAATTAGTCAGACACATCGTTCAATGACGGTAGGTTGTGAAAGTGCCTTTCTCCTCTTCCAGACTTCGTTGTTTGGAGTAGGGGGCGTTATTTAATTTCGCGCTTTGTTCGTTACCATCTCAATTTCACTCCGACACCAACTCCGTCATTAGTTATGTTACTTTCCGTCCAACTGAGCTCTTCCCACTCCAAAATTCCACTGTTTTGCACTTGTGTTCATGTCTCTTCTTTGTTTTTTTTTTTTTGTTTTTTTTACTCTCCATTCTTCTATTGTTCGCTATCGATCTTCCATTCATTTTGCATTCATTTCAAGTCCGCCCGCTGGAAATTCGTTTCCGCCGAGACTCGCAACCTGCCAGAAACCTGCTTAATTAGCGGAGGCCCTCCAGCCACGTGTCAGTCAGTTCCCAGACGGCACAGGTACAGGAAGTCGCGCTGACAGATTTCTAATGTATTTTGGCCGAGCTTTGTGCAAGAAAAAAAAAAAAAAATAGTGCGTGGAGTCCCTCCGCGCGGAAGAAGTGAAACTTCTTAATGTGGAAATGAAAATAGGAAGGGGTATAAATTGATTTTTAGTGAAATCATATTGTATCAAATCAAACTAAAATAAATCATGAAATCATTCAACGATAAAAGCTGTTTATTTAATTAAGCGGGCGGGTTCGCCCCAAGGAGAAAATTGACGTGGCGAGACCTCGTGGACATAGAGAAATGACACACACTCACTATTTATGTGTCTATGAAACACGCATTCACTCTCGCTCTGTCTCTTTCTATTCCCCAGGAGCGTTAAACTTTTAACGCAACCTTGTTGGAAGTCGCATTAGAAGTTTCACTTCAATAAGGTTGAGCTGTTAGCATGTATCAAATACACTGTAACCCTTATGACATTAGTATATTTGAGTGTAGCCAAACAAAACAATTATAATGAGATATGACGAGAATATTTGCACGCTTACTGTGGAAATTTATAGTAAATAGATATTGTAAATATGTAATTTATTATTTTGTCCGTTTGAAATTTTCTCTGTGAGTTTTAAATAATGATAAATAATTAATTTAACATTGAAAAAATAAAACTTCCCTTCGTGTATCAAAAGATTGTTTAAACTAGCTATAAAAGCCTAGGGAAAACGTTTAGAGTTATTTTTGGTTTGTAAGTACTTTGACAGGTCTGGTTTTTAGCACGTGCCCAGTCAAATTAATTTTATTTTTATTTTTTTGTTAAAATAATAGTAGTAATTCTGCAAACGAATACTTGCTAATTCGAAAACTTGCTCAAACACGGAAATTCTGCACTCGCATACTTGTCAATTTATAAACTGGCTCGCTCACTTAGTTCTGCACTCGCATACTTGCTTATTCGCAAACTTTCTCACTCACTTAATTCAGGACTCGAATACTTGCACACAGACTTGTATACTCAAATACGTGTACACTCGCCTGTTAGCTTGTACACTTGTACGCTTGAGCACGTTTTTCAAATATTTGTGTAACCTACACATTTCCTACCCCTTCATCTGTGAAGTTTCCACTTCTCACGCTCGTGGCTGGCAAGCAACCATTAAAAAGTTATATATATATATATATATATATATATATTTATATATATAAATTTAAGGACATTTAGAAATAATACAAGTGTTAAGTTTTAGACGATGCGATAAGGTGGCAATGGTAAGCAAACTTTAAAAAAATATTCTCAAGTTTCCGATGTGAATTTCATTCAGAGAAATCACAATTAAACCCAAACTTTTTAGCCTGTGGACATGATAACACGTCACTGTGCCAACAATAAAATAGATCCAACAATCCGTTACCATTTTATGTGAGAATGTGGATTAATACCTACTATTCATAAAGGCCATTGCAGCTACATAGATAACATTAATTTCTACCCAACTGTAAACACAATTTATAAAAATATACGAAATTTTTTTCTGTAAACCACTTTTAAAGAATTGGAATTTTTCGCACCCAAAGGTTTCAACAAAACTCTGCCATTGTATGGGGCTTTTTGTATAGTCCCAGTCTATGACAGGCTTCAATTTAACTGATATATTCATACTTTATCAATTTCTGCAGATTAAGTATTCATAATTTTTATTAATTTTTAAGTGTCTACATACATGTAAACTGAATAACAAAATAATTTTATAATTCAATAATTTCAATATTATTTACTTTTTTTCAGATGATTATAGTGGCCTTAAAAACGTCTAAGTTAACCATTTAATACTCTCTCTCTCTATGGTGGATCCGATAACTAAATAGATAGGAAAACGAAATTAAGGTCCAAAATAATATATATATTTCATATGACGCCCCCGCAAGCCCCTAGGGAGCGTCGTGAACCGCGTAAAATTGCCGGGAATTACCTGGTATAGTGTCTCGCCATCCGACATATCAGCAAAATAAGTTACGGCACACAGTTCACCCAAACCTCTCGGCATTCAACGCGGGTATAGAAAATATCAGGGCTTAATTTAAACAACAAAAGAAAGGAATTTGCTTGAGAAAGCACAACTTTTGCGGCAAATACGACAAGACAATATTTATTTATCTGAAAGTCTGACATCAAACTATTACAAGCATAAAAAAAATATAAGCATTCGCCGGTACCTATTAATTAAATCGGGCCCGATGCTATAAACTATATATATATTCATACCCAACACATGATAAGGAAATATAAAAATACCCTAATCTTAACATCAGTTACCAAGACACTTTATATTTATTTAAAATCTCAAATAAACCAAGTTCCAGTTAGTAAAGGCCTTCCTGGTTACGCGACGTGCTCAAGTGTTCGGGGGACAGGTACCCTTAAAACGTTCAACGCGAGTCTCTACCATTTGAATTTTATCAATTTTTTACTTCACGTGTCCATATCCGAAAATTGTTACATGTAACTGGGGGAACCAGACCTCCGATGTAAAATGACACTCTCAGGCTTGATGTAATTATTTCTGCCACCAATCTCTTGCAGTATAACTCCGTGGCACAAGGGGAATCACAAGGGAAGTCACTCACGTATCGGCTCGGCGTCTCCGTATGATTAGCGAATCCTCGCTAAACCCCACTGGTCCTCAGGACAGTCGGTGCTGACGGCTATACCAGCCGGAAGGAGCCTCGTTCCGCCGCGATAGAACAGCGGCTATCATCTTCACCAGCTATACAGCTACTCTTCCACACACGTATCAACGAGTTATTTGCTGGCCAAGCCGGCCCCACACTCGCAAAAGTAATTTTTTGCGAGGCCCCTGGCGCGAACCGAATCACACTCGCCAGCCCGTCGTACAGAACAGCTGATCGCCTGCCATTCCCCTCTCCTCCTTCAACCAAGGGAGGGGAAAAAAGTCTGTCCCTCGCGCGCATGCGCGCCGTGCTCGTGAATTGTTTCATTTTACCCCGATCACAATTTGTCCAACTTTGCTCTGTCGCATTAATAATTAAAATACTTTTATACAAATGCAAATATGTAACTACATTATAACTATAGCTAATAAACACAATTATTTAATGATATTCAAACTAACTGTTACCAGGTGCTCCCAGGCGACACTAGCGCTGAAAAACGTTACCAACATTTCAAAAATACCGCCGTACGGATAACACCAATACTCAAATAAACTATACTAAAGGAAAACTATACTATAAAATTCCTTTTAATTTTATAGTAAAACAGTACCCCGAGAAAAGGGGTACAATATCCCCCCCAAAAAAACTTTAAAAAAAATTAAGGTAATAACAATTTATTTGGGTAGGTACCAATAAAAACATAGAATAAAACATTTAAACACATATAGAAGGAAATAAATCACAGCCTTAGAATCACAAACAGATTGCGGACAATTTCTCAAAAGCACGAGTCAAGAGACATGATAGAACACACACTGAATAGAGTGGTACCTCACTCCGAAAGCTAAACTAAACCTACCCCAAAATTAACGCACCAAAAAAAAATTACCAAAAACTTATAAATAACAAAAACGTACGGCGCGTACAATACAACTATTTGAGCACTCTTTACAATCTCTAATATATAATTACTAACAAGACTAAACCCTAATAACTTAGAAAACTATAAATTACCATATTTAAGATTTCCTAGAATAAGGTTTAAGATGGCTAACATGTGCTTTTTTCACCAACTTCCCTTTTTCCACATCTTCTAGAAGCACCGTAACTGGACCTAAAAACTTCCTAATTATAAAAGGCCCGGCAAACGCAAATTGCAATTTAGCACTAAGGTATTTTCCCTTATCACTGGCTAAAAATTGGCGGCATAACACCTCTTGACCTTCCCTATAAGGGTTTGCAATTCTCCCCTTATTATATTTCTGGGCTAACTTAGAGCGAGCTTTATCCAGATTTTTTGACACCTCGGTCCAAACCTTCTCCAAAAGGCGGGGGCTAGACACCGTAAAGTTAGTTGGCTCAATTCCCCATATGTTCAACAAGGGATGACATAATTCTCGTCCCAAAAATACACTAGCAGGGGTGTAACCTGTGCTTCCATGTTGCGTCATATTTAATCCAAGATTTAAAAATTCCAGTGACTCATCCCACTTCCTATGCTGTTCATGGTGAAAAATCGTTAACACTGCTTTCACCCCCTTATTCAATCTTTCCACTAAATTCGGTTGCGGATAGTGTGGACTAGTGTTTACGTGTTTAATACCCCAGCTAAAACACATCTGCTGGAAACTGTGACTATTAAAATAACTCGCATTATCTGAGACCAATTGCTCGGGTCCCCCAAAAAGCTTCCAGACTCTCTCAACTAAGGCGGAAATCACCCTGGCGCTTTTCATATCCCGCATAGGTAATAATACACAAAATTTACTAAAACCATCTAATATAATTAAAACACAATTGTTCCCTTTCAAAGATCGGAGCAGGGGCCCAAACACGTCCACATAGGCCCTTTCCCAGGGCCTGGAAAGGCTTTCCACTGAATAAAAACCTACCTTTCTATTCACCGGCTGCTTCGCTAATTGACAGGCTTCGCACCCCTTTACATACTCTTCCACATCCTTTTTTAAACTTTCCCAATAAAAATGCTCAGAAATTTTATCGAGGGTTTTCTGTTTTCCCCCATGTCCCCCTATTACTGAGTCGTGAAAATAACGTAGAATCATGGGCCTCATCAAAACAGGGATTACCAGCCTTCTCTTTCCACCTTGCACTCTATAAATTTGGTCTTTAAATATCTGAAATTCATCATCTTTCGATCCTCGCATACGAGTCTTAATATTTTGTATTTCTTGATCCTTATCCTGATATTCTTTAATATTTTTAAAACTTTCCGGAAAACCCCACAACACATTACAAACTTCATTTTCCCTTGGTTCGCCATTCTCGCCTTCTTCCTTACTATCACTGTGCTCATTTTCACTTCCTTCGCTTTTATCATCTCCCTGCCAACTCCCTACCTCTTCCTCGTCTGGCTCGCTACAAAAATTCTGTGAATCATACATTCGAGAGAGGGCATCGGCAATAACGTTTTCACGTCCCTTAAGATGGTGAATTTTAAACCTAAAACGGGTTAACCTCATAACCCATCTTCCAATTTTCCCCAATTGGCGGGGATGGGAGAATAACCAAGTTAATGCTTCATTATCAGTCCACAGATCGAATTCCGCGTGCTCTAGAAAATTTTCAAATCGCTCAATAGCATAAATACATGCCAACGCCTCCTTCTCATAAACGCCATATTTTTGTTCATGCCTATTCAATGTTCTACTTACATACATAATTGGGTGAAACCCGTCTTTACCTTCTTGAAGTAAAACTCCCCCTAACGCTTTGCTAGAGGCGTCTACTTGCACTACGAATCTTTTTTCAAAGTCCGGTAACATTAATATAGGGGGTTCAGAAATCGCTTTTTTCAGTTTCAAAAAGGCTTGTTCTTGCTCATCTCCCCATACAAAAATTTGCCCTTTCTTTTTTAGCTGATTTAGGGGAACACAAATATCGGCATACTCAGGGATAAATTTACTAAAAAAACCTATCATTCCCAAAAACCTCATAACTCCTTTAACGTTTTTTGGCGCAGGGAAATTAACAATTGGGGCAATTTTTTCGCGGTCCATTTGTAATACACCCTCCCCTACTTCAAAACCCAGGAACTTAATCTTACTTTGCGCCCAACACACTTTTTCCGGGTTTACTGTAAATCCGGCATCTCTTAATTTTTCCAGGACCTTTCTCAAATGCTGAAGATGTTGCTCAAAACTCTCGGAAAATACACAAATATCATCTAAAAAACTTAAAACAAACTTATATTGAAAATCCTGCAAAATATTTCCTAAGATACGAGATAAACATTGCGCTCCAAAATTGACCCCAAATGGTACCCTCTTCCATTCATACTGCCCCCAGGGTGTAACAAATCCTGTAAACTTTTGACTGGTTTTTTCCAGGACGCACTGGTGAAAAGCAGCATTTAAATCTAACACCGTAAAATATTTAGCTTTGCTTAAATATTGAAAAATAATTTCGATTTTTGGTAAGGGGAAAGGATCCAGCCTAATTTTCTGGTTGAGCAAACGATAATCCAAAACTAAACGATATTCTCCCGGCTTTTTCTTTTTTACTAAAAACGCCGGAGAAGCATAATTTGAGCTGGAAGGGGCAATGATGTCTTGTTTCTCAAGTTCCTTAATTATTTCCCGGAAAGCTTTCAATTTGGGAGGGGCACATTGGTATGGCACACACTTAACCGGGGTGTTATCTGTCAGCTCAATTTTATAGGGAGCCAACTCGCATTTACCCACCTTTTTACATATCACGTCATTAAAATCCTCTATGATCCTCTCTATTTGCTTCACCTCTTCCGAATTTAAACGCTCCTTCACACCCTCAATACCACCACAAATAACCCTACCTTTCATCCCTTTTCCAAACGGTACTTTCACACTTGGTTCAAACCCAAACCTCACTTCTTTTCTTTTACAATTAACAACTGCCTGGGTATCCGTGAGGAAATCCATCCCCAAAATCAGATCGCTGACTAAATTCGGCATGACAAAAAACTCCCTGTCCCAGCAAAACTTATCAATTTTTACATGCAACCTTACCCGTTCAGCGCACTCATACACTTTCCCGTCCGCTAATTGCACCTTAATCACTTCTTCTTGAACAATTTTCTTCCCTTTAAATTTTTTATTTTCTCGCTGGCATTCCACAAAATAATTTCTGTTTATAAAACTTTTATTTGCACCCGTATCCACAAGTGCTTTAACCGCCTTTCCCTCTATTTCAACGCCAATATTTGTTTGAACTCCTCATCACCGCTAAAAAATGTTTATTTCCGAACCTAAGTCTACGTAGCTCGGCTTTCATGCCACACCTCCGTGCCCAATGCCCCCGTTTACCGCAAAAACCACATACCACATCTTTTGCTGTATTCTTTTTGCACTCCTTCAACACGTGACCCCTCACTCCGCAACCATAACAAGCCCTTAATCCCTTATCCTCAGCGACGTATTTGACTTTTTTTCTTTTAAAACAAAAACGGGCTAAATGCCCGGCCCGCCCACAATAACTACACTCACATTTTTCTTGACCTCTCCTACTCATTACTCTATCCCGCTCCACAATCTCACTCTCGACCTCCTTAACCTCCTCTCCTACCCTACTGCTACCCACGCTTACTACATCAGTCTTATTATCCACTCGCCTTTTATCATACTCACGACGCATGAACATAACATTATCGACCTCAACAGCCCAAGAATTCAATTCCACTAAATTCTCCGGAAATTTAACAAAACTGCATTCCCTTCTGATATCAGGATTCATATTTTCGATAATTATATCGACTACCGCCCTTTCACTCAGCTCCAATCCAAAAACCTTCAAATACAACTTAATATCATTTACATATTCCACAGTTTTTTCATCAAATTTTTGAAACCTAAATATATATTGTTGCATTAATCCCAATTTTTTTCTACGCGGGCACAAACTACTCCATAAATTTTCTTTCACCTCGCTCCAATTTTTCTCGCGTTTTATGCCGTCGGTAATAATAGTGTGGGCTACACCCGAACATTTACTTGCCAGACTTTTCATCAAAATTTCCTGATTCACCTTATAATTTAATTCCAGGAATTTTTCTACTTCCCTACAAAACAAAATCCAATCTTCGATTTCCCCCCGTTGCAAGTTGGGAATCGCCTTAATATTCTCTAACCATGACATTTTTTCCAGTTTATTTTCCAATTCTCTGTCGACACGTCGCGGAAGTTTTTTATGCGATTCCTTACCTTCTTTTAACATTTCAGCTAGTAATTGCAATTGCAACATAGGCCAATCATCCTTCTCATCTACCACTACCCCAAGACTTTCTAAATTACTAACCACATTTTCTTTCGTCAATTGGTGAACCCACTCCGAAATGGCGGTCTCGTGTAACCCCGGCACCCCTTTAATACCTTCCATGATAACTTTATTTTCAACTTGGCCTTCCGGATTACGTTTTTCCTCAGTCTTTAAATATTCAAAAAATAATTTGCGAAGCTCGTCGGGGTGCACATCGTCAGTTACAGTCAAACCCGCAGCCTGGACGTTACTTAGTAACTCGGGCTTAGTCAGCTTATAGATCCAGCTAACAGGCATCATTGAAATTACGCCAATACTAATCACAACCGCTATGCTTAGCCACAAGCAAATTCCAGTAGCAGAGTGGCGCATTTGACGCCCCCGCAAGCCCCTAGGGAGCGTCGTGAACCGCGTAAAATTGCCGGGAATTACCTGGTATAGTGTCTCGCCATCCGACATATCAGCAAAATAAGTTACGGCACACAGTTCACCCAAACCTCTCGGCATTCAACGCGGGTATAGAAAATATCAGGGCTTAATTTAAACAACAAAAGAAAGGAATTTGCTTGAGAAAGCACAACTTTTGCGGCAAATACGACAAGACAATATTTATTTATCTGAAAGTCTGACATAAAACTATTACAAGCATAAAAAAAATATAAGCATTCGCCGGTACCTATTAATTAAATCGGGCCCGATGCTATAAACTATATATATATATTCATACCCAACACATGATAAGGAAATATAAAAATACCCTAATCTTAACATCAGTTACCAAGACACTTTATATTTATTTAAAATCTCAAATAAACCAAGTTCCAGTTAGTAAAGGCCTTCCTGGTTACGCGACGTGCTCAAGTGTTCGGGGGACAGGTACCCTTAAAACGTTCAACGCGAGTCTCTACCATTTGAATTTTATCAATTTTTTACTTCACGTGTCCATATCCGAAAATTGTTACATGTAACTGGGGGAACCAGACCTCCGATGTAAAATGACACTCTCAGGCTTGATGTAATTATTTCTGCCACCAATCTCTTGCAGTATAACTCCGTGGCACAAGGGGAATCACAAGGGAAGTCACTCACGTATCGGCTCGGCGTCTCCGTATGATTAGCGAATCCTCGCTAAACCCCACTGGTCCTCAGGACAGTCGGTGCTGACGGCTATACCAGCCGGAAGGAGCCTCGTTCCGCCGCGATAGAACAGCGGCTATCATCTTCACCAGCTATACAGCTACTCTTCCACACACGTATCAACGAGTTATTTGCTGGCCAAGCCGGCCCCACACTCGCAAAAGTAATTTTTTGCGAGGCCCCTGGCGCGAACCGAATCACACTCGCCGGCCCGTCGTACAGAACAGCTGATCGCCTGCCATTCCCCTCTCCTCCTTCAACCAAGGGAGGGGAAAAAAAGTCTGTCCCTCGCGCGCATGCGCGCCGTGCTCGTGAATTGTTTCATTTTATCCCGATCACAATTTGTCCAACTTTGCTCTGTCGCATTAATAATTAAAATACTTTTATACAAATGCAAATATATAACTACATTATAACTATAGCTAATAAACACAATTATTTAATGATATTCAAACTAACTGTTACCAGGTGCTCCCAGGCGACACTAGCGCTGAAAAACGTTACCAACATTTCAAAAATACCGCCGTACGGATAACACCAATACTCAAATAAACTATACTAAAGGAAAACTATACTATAAACTTCCTTTTAATTTTATAGTAAAACAGTACCCCGAGAAAAGGGGTACACATATTCAAACAAAAATTACTACTAATACGTTCATCTGAAAAAGTTTGCGTTTTAAGAATAATTGATATCCAGGAATTCAATATTGGTATTCACATGTAACATCGCTTCTTTTAAAGACTTCTTATGTGACCTCATTTTATATTAAATTTAAATAAATCACATCTTTAAAATACCTTTTTTGCATGATTAGTTGTAAAACTACATGTTAAACGTTTCGGGTATCTATCCAAATAAAAAAAATACTTTTGGCACAGCCTACAGGCGTAGGTAGATTTCGAAGTACCTATTTCTTCTGGAAACGTCTGGAACAATTTAAGAACTTAATGTACATGACATCCTAAGTTTTTTCATTATTTAAAAACTATTGATAAAACATTTTCTTATAACCCAAGTAGCGAAAATGTTTCGAATGTTTTCAACTTAATGCATCCAGCATTGAATAGCTTAAAATTAATTTCATATTATACCTACTTAGGTAGTTATAAATATTTTGACGTTAAAGCACTATTTTTTTTATCCCTTGCACTAATACTTATTCGTATAAAAAAATGTTGGGCCAAGGTTTAAATAATATTAAGCTGGTTTTAAAAATATTCAAACGAATTTGATAGTAAGAAGGTAATGATATTTTTCTTCAGCCCCAGTTTTAATGTAATAGTTTCATCATAAATTTTTTCAGCCAAAGGTTTTAGTTAATGTTTAGAGTTGTTACAATAAATTTAAATTTTAAAGGATTTGATAGTATACTTTCTAAATAAAGTTATTTTTTTTATTTTTTAGGTCTTTCAACCTTTGTTTTTTCAACCCCTTGCAGTAATGGTTGTGTGGCGTCTCCGCCATAAGAACCGTTAACCGCTGTGTTAGATTTTTGTTTAATTTGTTTATCGGTTTGCCTTATTAAGAGTTTCGTTTGGTAATTATTTTTTGAAGGCATTTGTGACTCGTTCAGAACTTTTTTTAGAGGAACATTAAGTTGGTAACAAGTGTTCTGAAAATTATTTCATAGGTATTTTATTTAAATAATTATAAATTTAAGGGTTAGGTAATATTTATTTACGATTTTAGTTTCCCTTTGTTCATAGCTATTGTTTTATATTTTAAATAAAAGGTTAGTTTTAATATCCAGTATTGGCGAGAAATAGCGAGAACAGTATGGACGCCGGAAGTGTTTTATATATATATAAATTTTATATATATATATATATATAGCTTGTTAAGGAAATGTTTGTTGTTAATTATTACAGGCTTACATTATAACCTGCTCGCCATTATAAGTCCTGTATAATTCGTGTATAGTTTGTATTTAATTCAGTCTCTATTTTATTGGCGTATTAAATTGGCGTTTATCATATTTGCCGTTTTCTCACTAAGTTGCACCCTGCGCTGTTCATGTACCCGTTTTGCTGCTTTATTAATTTTTATAATTTTTCTTTAATTTTACCCGCACTCGGTGTACATTTAAGTAGTCTCGACACGAGTGCGGGAGTTGTTGGCTGCTCCTTAGGTGACGGGCCATGCCGACAGATGGTTACATTAAAATTAACTTAAGACAAACATTGTTGACAATGTTTTGAAAGTTTTAAAAGTTTTGAAAAACGGATTAGATAGTGTACATGTTACAGAAGTATTATTTATTTTTTATTCCAACCCCTGTTTTTTCAATCCCTTGTAGTAATGGTTTGTCTTATCAGAATTTTTTAAATAAACGCTTTAGATAACTATTAGAATAATTCAATTAATAATTTTAGATTTTACCGGTTACCTAATAACTAATAAGTAAGGAACGTTTTTTCATCTAACCCCTGCTTATTTTACCGTTAGCATCAATGGTTGGTTGTATATAAAATTGTTACAGACAAAAGTTTTAGATGATATTATAAGGTTTACAAACAGTTTTAAAGGATTTGATAGTGTACTTACTTTTTTTGCTTTTTTTTGTATTTCAATCCCTGTTATTTTCCACCCCTGACTACAATAGTTGGTTGTATAAAAAGGTATTTCGGACAAAAGTTGTAAATATTTTTTTTTACGGTTTCACAATAAATAAGAACGGATATCATAGCGTACATGGTACGGAAATTATGATTTTTTTTATTTCTTCCCTGTTTTGTTCAACTCCGTAGGAATATTTTGTCTTATAAAAAAAGTTTAAGACAAAAGGTTTAGGTAAAAATTATAAAATTTACAAACAATTTGAACGGATTCGATTGTGTGCTTTCTAAGGGAGTAATTTTTTTTTTTCCAAACCCTGGTTGTTTTCACCCCTTACAGTTATATTATGTCGTATCAAAAATTTATTTAGAGAAAAGTTTTAGATAACATTTATATGGTTACAGACAATTCGAACGGAGTTATTAGTGTGCGTACTAAGGGAGTTATGGATTATTTTTTTGTTATTCATTCTTGGTTTATTTACATTCCTTGCAGTAATGGTTAGTTGTATAAAAATTATTTAGTACGATGGTTGTACATAATATTTTAAGATTTTACAATAAATAAGAACGGGTTTAATAGTGTACAAGGTACGGATATTATGCATTTTTTTAGATTCCTTCCATTATGTTTTCAACACCTAAAACCAATGGTTAGTGTCATCCAAATTTATTTTAGACAAAAAATTAAGGAAAACCATTATTTTTTGTCCTCCATCCCCTGTTTATTCCACCCCTTGCAGTTATGGTTTGTCGTATCAAAAGTATATTAAGACAAAAAGTTTTGATAATAATCCTACGAGTTATAATACCTTAAAACGGAAGCAATATCCGTTATATTATGGGAATTATAACATTTGTTTGTTTTTGAATAAAACTTGCCCATTTCTACTCCGTTGGTAGGATTTTTCCCATTAATGAACTCGACCGAGATTTCCCATTACTATATTTTATATAGGCTATCGGTTTCGATGTGATTTGTGCAAAATTACAGCAGTTGTCGTGTCTACAAAAGTGTGATATATATAAACTTTTGAGTTGACGATTGTTTTAGGGTCTATGGACCATGAAACGTAAAACTATATAAATTTTTCTGGAAGTCGCACCATGGTAACGACTAAAATAGGTAGTCTTTCTTATAAATCTACTTAAGATAATAGTATTACAGGACTTCAACATTCTAGTATAAAAGTAAGTGCACTGACTACTTAATTGCTTATTTATTATTTATCTAACTGTATTGAGGTGTCAAATATCTCATATATTTAAATAATTTGCTACCTATATATAGGTGTGTGTGTGAATGTGCGTGTGTATATATTAGGTTTTTTAGGAGTAATTTAAATTGTGTTAGTAGCCAGTAGCACTGACTCTTAACATATAAAGTTTTATTCCTGTTATCTATTTGTTTCACCTTTTAGCTACACGGGCAGAATGATAATAATGTAAGTTCCAAAGCTAGTTATGCAGAATATATGCGAAATTTATATAAATTATTTTTATAAAACTTTTATTATTAAAAGTCTTCAACTGGAGCAATTCTTCATATAAATAATAAATGATGAACTGCAAATATCCAAAAGCCCCTAAAACAAAATGTTTAAAGTGAAGAACGGTACGATAGGCCACCTCAATTTGACCGAATTTATTTTATATTTTTTGAGGTAATACTTAACAATTTTAACTGGCCTTGATCTGCATTTTGTCTTGAGTAAAAAATTATATCTTTTTGTTTATTTAAAAGATAAATCAATAAGTAGTAATTACCCAACACAAAAATCAACGAGAAATTCAGAATTAACACGTGTTAAGGAATGAAATTTTTTTCATTTAATCTTAAATTAAAAATATAAGTGTAATCTAGTATTTACGCCACCCGAGTTCAACTATTCTCGGCATCTGGGTCAAGCCAGTGACATGTTTATGCCTCGCCCTTTTTTGCGCTCACAAACTGATTTATTAATGTATGCTAATTACTGGTTGACTGCTGTGTGTGCTGATTACACGCCTGTCTGGCTCGCTGTTTCGTGTCTCGAGTTTCGCCCGTCTCATTTGACTTTTAAAAGAGTGCGTGGGTGTCCCGCGTGAATTACAAGTATTTCCGAGGGTTGGTCAATTGTGTCGTTGTATTGGCCTGCGTCTGTGTCATGTTTGGAGCCGCTCTGGGCTTGGCGTTGCGACAAGTGTGTGCTGAGCGATCTGGATTTCAGTCATTTTCCGCAGGGAAGAAGTCATCAAAATTTTGTTAGCAATTCCTAGAATTCCCTCAAGTTTGAACTGGATTGTCGTTATGTGAGAAGCGGGTGATACCTTGCAATTTCCGGACGCTTTAGAACGAGGGAAACTCTGTTAAGTCGTCGAAGTTTCGGAGCAGTGCGAGAGACAGAGAGAGAGAGAGAGAGAGAGAGAGAGAGAGAGAGAGAGAGACCCGAGAGGTTGAACCGTGTAATATTCCAGTCCCATTCAGCGAAAATCAAGTGGCGTCACTCTCCTGATCCCGGATTAGCTTCCCCCGCGAACGCGATGGAGCGAGGAAGTTAGCTTTGTAAGCTCCGCCCAGTAACACCCTGCTTGCTTCTTAAATGAAAAAAAATATTTGTGAAAATAATGACTGTTAAATTACAGGTTCTCACGTCGCATTTGTGGTTATGCACGGGAATAATGAAGAAACTTTAATTAATGTTGACTAAAAAAAAATCATTCTATGTTATTTATGTGGACGAGATTGTGGGGATGGCAAAACTATGTGTAGTGTATTTTTTCGTTCTGTTAGTCCATTTTTCTTTGTTTTTTCCTTGTTTGTTGACCATATTCCTGTTGTGGAATATTGTGTGGCGTTAAATCCTGACAACAGCAATTTTTTCTTAATTTGTGTTTTTTGTCATTTGTGTTTTTTTGTAGTTTTCTTCTGCAGACATACATGTGCTAAGCAATGGCGTATGTCCAAAAGCCTACATCAAGTTATGTGGAGTGTGTTTGCTAGAAAAATAATAATTGGTTTCGTATCCTTAGTATTATTCCAGACGGATATAGGTTATCTTTTGTTTCTTAATATATTTCCGTTTAGTAAAAGAAATATCAACTAAAACCGAAGGAAAACAATCAACTGGACTGCTTTCTTGACTTGACTGTTTGAATCGGCACAGATGTAACAACATAACAATGTCATGCCGATACTGTCGTGTGAGGCGGGATATAGTGAACACATTATATCGAAATATGCTATATTACATATGCTTATCTCTGCCATATTACTGACACAGTATTGGTTACAATAATTTAATTTTAAGGCCAGATACTCCCGTACAAAAACTGCGTGGTTTATCTAAAACATTTCCATTTATTTGATAAATTTAATGTGCAAACAATTCTAACAAATAAGCTTTCACACATTGCTTTATACTATCACTGCTAATGATTTATATAATAATTATTTTTAGTATTTTCTCTTTAATATTTGATCAGCTTTCGTCCTCGGAAGACTTAAAAAACATAATAATACAGCACAAAAACAATCTGGTATTTGGCTTATAAATGGAATGGCCAGTAGCGAATTTTAATGAAGGCGGATTTTTGTCAAGAATCACAAAAGTATATGTGGATCTACAATAAATAGTCGAATTTGGATAGATATTGCAAGCATGAAACTCTCTATATTATATTATCACTCAACCTATCTTCCTGAAAGATTTGTTTAGTTGCCGAGACAGCAAATGAAAAGTGTACGGTTAAAGTTATTATAAAACCAAGGTTTTTGACGAATTTCCAGCAAACAGGTATTTGTACAATTCTAGGAGTATTCATACAAAGACTATCATGTGATTGGATCTTGTGTGATAGTGTTAATAGGTTCATCGTAAACGATGTCAAATTAAACATTGGTTAATGAAACAAATACGTGATTATGTGTCTCAAAATGTTTTTTTTTTCTAAGAACATGCAATGCTTCTTCAAAATTTGAAGTTTCTATCTTAAGTGGATGTACTTAAATCGGTGAAAATAAAACAAACAGCAAAGACTGGCATACTTTCAGGTAGCATATATGGGAATGAACCCGTGACTGGGAACCAATGTAACTGTTCTAAACTATCCGATTTCTCCAATAATCTGTACACAGCATGAGCTTCCCTGAGGTACAAAGCATGAGAAATGGGTGTATCTTAGGTTCCCTTCAAAACCAAGGTTCTCTTTCTTAAAATATGTAGCTGCATTATTTCATGTTAAATATTTAAGGAGAGTATTTTTTTCCTGTGTCGTTGATGAATCGTGGCAATCATTCCGTGAGCTGGTGCGTGGTTCTTCTAGCACTGATCATTAAAATGCAAAGCAGTCGAGGGTTTTTTTTTTTTAATTTTCTTATCGAGCGATTCCTGCAGTTAATTTCGTGTTGTCGGTGCGGCCAGAGAGAATAATCCCTGGCGGGACGCGCGCTTGTGAAGCTACGTGCGTACGAAAGAAGTGCGGGCGAGAACAGGAATGGCGTTATGAGTAACGGCTCTCTGCGTTCATCTCGCTGAGCGATCAGCGTGTGAGGAGCACAGCTTCCTGCTTCGCCTGTTGGGGGGCGCTGGCATTTTCCCAAGGAGTCGGGCGTAGGGAAGGAACTTCCACCCCCGGGCAGAAGCTGTGATCATTTCCTCAAAGCCCCTATCCAAAAAAAAATGTACCAGGCATTATTTGTCTTGCATCCGTGTACTTCATATGTTAAATTTTTAAGTTTGTTATTTTATCGAACGCTGTGAACTTAACCAGTGCAAGTGTGCCGGAAACTCGCTAGAAAATGAGCAATAAAGATCACAGTTGAACACGTGAGTAATTGTGATGATTAAAATCTATTAGGTTGAAAGGCGCCCGTTGAAAAATTATAAATATAACATCCCCTTTAATTTAATATATACTAAATTTATATTAAAATTAAATTTCTATTATTAGGAAAATGAAAATAATTTCTGATACATATTTATATATATGAAATGTTTAAAAATTAGTTTTGACAAAAAAAATATATAAAGTGAATCTGTGCTACGATTATTTAAGCAGCAAGAAATTAAGTGACCACAAAATAATAATTAATATATTAAAATTCAAAAGGGCGTAACTACAAAAAAGTAAATCT
This sequence comes from Bacillus rossius redtenbacheri, assembly GCF_032445375.1. Classification (NCBI taxonomy): domain Eukaryota; kingdom Metazoa; phylum Arthropoda; class Insecta; order Phasmatodea; family Bacillidae; genus Bacillus; species Bacillus rossius. The sequence continues at coordinate 24,591,088 of NC_086335.1, read as the reverse complement.
GCCAAAACAATTTTTGGCATACAAACTTATATTACATGTATAAAAGACAAAATACCTACAGTTTTTTAATAAAATTATAAACTTAAAATTATAAGCATTTTTAAAAACTAAAACACTTTTTTCGAAAGGGAATAAGTACAAATTTCAAAATATCATCAAACGATTCCCTCTGACACAAACTAAGATTTATAAAACCGGACAAATTTTCACCTTTTTTTTTATTTACAGCTAAACTTTCTGAGATATAAGCCTTCTTAGTAGTTATAAACATAGTTATTCGTAAGACACCTAATGATGAATACAAAAAATAATAATATTTAAGGCGTGTTTCACTTACGGAGCTGTATTTCAAATGTTACTCTATTGTTACACTTCAATTTTCTGTTTTATACATATCTCTAAGGAGTAGGCTAATATTTGAGCTTCACTATACGCTTGCCTTCAAAGTATGCATGTCTCTTTGGCGTTAAAGAGTCAGTGTGTGGGTGATGAGCGTAACTATATTTAGTAAATTTTGGAAAATTCTTTTAGTTTCATCTTTATTTATCTTTTAGGCATCCACATAAATGTGTGTCCTCTCAACGTGCACCCCCTTAAACACGACACCTGGGGCAGGACTACCCCCCCCCCTTTTCCAGAACGGTCACAGGCCGGGTCGAGCTTGACCCAGGCAATCTTTCCCCCAACTTACGAGCGCTGGTCCCTCCCCCAGTTCCCTTCACTTAGCTACAGTCAGTCTCTGCGCCGTACATGGAACAGAAATATTCACATAAAATTACAGATATTTGAGCATTTCTACATTTACACGAAAAGACTGTATCACTACAAAATATTGTTCGCAGTAATTCTGGGTTCGGATTCTTACCCGGGAATTTGTGTTGTCCCAGCACCTCCAATATATTAAGTTATTTGTAAACCGTTCCCTGAATTGCTTTCCAGTATTAACTACGTACATTAAAAATACAATAAAAATTAAGTTAAATTATTGAATATTCTATTATCTGTACCATGGTTTAAAGAAATATATCCTAGAATGAAACATCTATTAAAATATAAAATTATATGCCAATTTTCGTAAGAAAGAATTATTATTACCTCTGGAAACGTATTTCATATATGCAAACTATAACCATAGCCATGTTTTGTTACAATATCAATACAATTGTAGTATTACAAAACTATTTCCTGAGCACTGGTTTGTGTGTGTGAACTAGACGTAACACTCAAGTAAAATTTAAAAATAGTTTAGCCTCCATTCGCGTTAGAAATGAAACTTCGGACATCAATATTCCATTCGAACGAAATAAAAATATAATTACCTATACTTCACTTGAGCGATAAAACTAAACAATAAAGTACTCAATTTGAGTTTCACACCGCAGGTTGTTATTTTAACAAGCATGACAACGTAAACTTGAAAAGAGTCTTGCATATTTATTGCTCTCTACTTTATTCGACCTCTGCCTGCGCCTGGGCGTTGCACATTCCGTGACGTCACGATGAGTAATCGCCTGGATTGACATTATCGGCTGTAAACAAGTTTCACTACTTGGAAGTTGTAAACAAAGGCTGGCTTGAGGTGGGAAGGTTGGTAGCAAGGTAAACATGGTCGTTTCGTTCCCGGACGAGAGCTCTTTACCAAGCGCTCGTCCGTCTCGCAAACTACCCTCTGAAGTCCCCGGATGTTGGTGTCCAGCTGTACGTGTGCAAGATGGCGGATAGCTGGCGGCCAGGTGCGTGATGGGGCGACTGAAAAGTATCCAATCGGAATGGTTACCATTCCGTAAATTATACATCCTCATGTGCCCAGAGCAATCCGGAATGGTTACCATTCAGGATTTACTGGAAAATATCGTATAATTGCAAATCCTGAAAAGTATCCACTGTATGAATGGTTACCATTCCGGCTTTTACTGCAAATGTGCTGCCAGAAAAAATCCGGGAAAGTGTCCGCAGTGTGAATGGTTACCATTCCGGATTGGATAGTTTTCCGTGTTCGTCTGCAAAATACGGAAAAGTATCCGCTGTCGGAATGGTAACCATTCCAGTTTTGTGTGCGCAGTTATAAAAGTAGTTCCTAAAATCCTGAATTGTTACCATTCCGGTTTTCCTTGCCAATGCACTTAATTTAAAAATACTGAAAAGTTCCCGCAGTGTGAATGGTTACCATTCCGGGTTTATTTGACAATGCACTTACTTTAAAAATCCTGATAAATGCCCGCAGCATGAAAGGTTACCATTCCCGTTTTCGCCGCTGTTGCACATCTCTTAATAATACTGAAAACTACCCATTCGGAAAAGTATCCGCTGAGGGCGTGCTGCTGACTCATTTACCGGTAGCTACATGGCAGCAGCGTTATCTGTACACGAGAGATGGCGTGCACAAAACATTTGCATATGAATATATGATCAAATATATTTTATTTGCTTTTAGAAAGATTTACTACCCATATCTGTGTTGCGAATAACTGGATAATGTCAACTGAAAATAAATATTTAGTGTGAACAATATTTTTTGTAAAATATCTCTAAAAATGTCTTTTGATTTACGGGACTGGACTTGTCTTTATCCTAAAAACACGCAATTAAAAACATTGTACGAATTTTAATTTAATTTTTAATTTTTTATATTTCAGAAATAATAGGCCTACTGCCAAATTATACTTGATTGTTCATGAATACAAAAATATCTACACTAATGGAGTTCTTTAAATCAATTTTTTTGGGCAAAGGCAGAAAGTACATAAGTGATAATAGCTGTATCTGAATAGTGACCTAATGGATCCCTTAGCTAAGGGATCCATAGATAGTGCATCGTAATAGACGCGGCCATCATTGAGTTATGCGAAAGCTTCACTACCTTAAATTAATATTATAAAAGTAAATTTACATAAAATATTGTTATATTACTTATATTTCTCATAGGCAAAAAGTAATGATGTAAAATTATAAATTTCTTATAATAGTGAAAAGCGAATAAATTTTTCTTGATAGTTATATTTTGGAAAAATAAATGTTTTCAGTCCATGGAAAAAAACTATTACGTGAACAATTGTTATATTTATTGATTAGATTAATATAAAACGTAATCATTAAACTACAGTAGGGCTACACTGCAAAATTTTAAATAATTTGCTTTTTACATAGTCTTTTTAAGGCGAGTAAACAATGTAATAAAAAATTTTAATTGCAACTTACAATTTACGTAGTTCAGTTTCAGATAAATCATTTTTTGTTTGTGTTTCGTAGTACCTAGTTCTATTTTCACTATTGGTACCCAGTAGCTTTTCTTATGCGTGAATGGTTTTGAAGATAAAATTAATTATTGTAAAACCATGTTTAACCCTACTTCACCCCCTAAGGGTTGGAATTATGCAAAATGCAAAAATTGTGTTTGGTAGTCGTTGTTTGTTCACTATTAGTAGCCAGTATCTTTTCTTGTGCGTGAATGGTTTCAGATATATAATTAATTATTTTAAAACCATATTTACCCCCTTTACATCCCCCAAAGGGTGGAATTATGCAAAATGATACATGTCTGTTTGGTAAGAGATGTATGTTTACTATTGGTACCCAGTATCATTTATTTAGCGTAATTAGTTTTTGAGATAGAATTTATTATCTTGAAACTTTATTACCTTTTCACCCCCTTAGGGGTGGAATTACGCAAAATGATAAATTGGTACTTGGTAGTCGTTGTATGTTCACTATTGGTAGCTATTATCTTTTCTAAAGCGTGAATGTTTTTAGAAAAATAATTAATTATTTTAAAACCATTTTGCCCCCTTTACACCCCCTAAGGGGTTGAACAACGCAAAATGATAAATATATACGTTGGTAGTCATATGTTTACTATTGGTACCCAGTATCTTTTCTTATGTGTGAATGGTTTTAGATATATTATCTATTATTTTTAAAAACATTGTTACGCCCTTAACATCCCATAAGGGGTGGAAATATGCAAAATGATAAATCGGTATTTGGTAGTTGTTGTATGTTTACTATTGTTATCCAATATATTTCATTAAACGTGATTATATTTTAAGATATAATTTATTATCTTAAAACTATATTTACTCCTTTTGCAACCCCTTAGGGGTTAAATTACGCAAAATACGAATATTGTAGATGGCAGTTTTTGTATGTTTACTATTGTAATCAAATATTTTTAATTTTGCGTAAGTAGTTTTTTGAGATATAATTAATCATGTTAAAACCATATTCACCCCTTGTGTACACCAAGGCGGTGGAATTACGCAAAATACTAAAATTGTAGATGGCAGTTTTTGTATGTTTACTATTGATACCCAATTTTTTTAAAAATTTTGTGATTAGTTTTTGAGATAAAATTATTTATCTTAAAACCATACTTACCTCTTTTTCACACAAAATTGTAAAATTGTGGATGGTACTTGTTGTATTTTTACTATTGTTACCAAATTTATTTTATTTTACGTGATTAGTTTTTAAGATACAATTTATAAATTAAAAACCCTTCTGGGGTGAAATTACCCTAAATTCTAAAATTGTGGATGGTAGTTGTTGTATGTTTACTATTGTCACCCAATGTATTTTATTTTGCGTTATTAGTTTTTAAAATATAATGAATTTTGTTAAAACCATATTCACCCCTTTTGCACCCCATTAGGTGTGAAATTACGCAAAATGCATCAATTGTGGATGGTAGTTGTTGTATGCTTACTATTGTTACCCAAAATGTTTTATTTTACGTTATTAGTTTTTGAGATATAATTAATTTTGTTAAAACCGCTTTTTAACCCCTTTAGGGGTGAACGTATGGAATAATATATAGACTAGTTTCTCAGTTAGCAAAAGATCTTTCAAATAACAAATTTCTTCAAAATCTGTCAAGTAGTTTTCGATTGATGCTGGAACAAACAGACAAACAGACAAACAGACAAAAATTTTAAAAACATTATTATTGTGTTCTAAATAACGTAAACAGTCGTTTCCAGTATTTTTTTCATCATTTCATCCAATGTACAGACTTTTCACCTCGAACAGTTTTATCTTATCTATGAAAAGCTGAGTGGGCCTAAATGCCATTTGCCAATTACTTTGCATCACTTTGGTGGGTGTGTGGTGTACAAGGTCCGAGATTTGGAACACCAGCTTCAAAACAAGTACGTGCCAATATGTTTGTTGCGCTGGCTGTCAAGTTAGCCAAATAAAAATTTTGTCACGACACATGATCTTGTAGTTTATTTTGCACATTTGATCAGAGATTTTATTTAAGAATTTTTGCTAGCATACATGGTAATTTTGAATATAAGCATAGATTTTTGGAAAATTTGGTAAATAAATATCCAAGTGAAAGATTTTAGTTGGGAATAAAAAAACATATTTACAAGAATTGAAATGAGTCAACAAAAGAATCATGTATTATTATCATAGTTAACCTAACAATCCTTTCACTTCAGTTTTTATCACCATATTTTTTAGAAGTCACCACACTGCAGAATTACAGCATATATTTAATCATATTAATTCATACATAATTACTAGGTTATTAGATATATCAAATTACATTTTCACTTTAAAAACGCAATAAAGAAGCTACTCGGCTAAAGGAAATGTGCATATTTAAACAAAAGCTAATGCTTATACTGAAGTCCAGCCAAAAGTGTGATAATAATTTTGCCGCACAGAAACATGATATTTAAGATTTACAGAGCCAATTATTGCTCAACTAATCTTCAAGAATAATTGCTATCATACAAACTGCTATGCTAAAAAAATGTCATTGATACACAGAGCAGCTTTGTTTAGCTACTACTGCAAATGCCTATTGCTTATTGACACTGTAGCATCTTGTAGTAAAAATATAACACTGAATATGATTTTTCAGCAATGGTAATTATTTATTTCGAAGGCAATTTAAAAAAAATTAACAGATTAGCATTAAATTACGCAGTGCTTTTGAACGTATTACAAGAACAGCAGGCCGCACATACATCATGTCTGCCAACATTACACAAGAAGTACGAAATTTTGAGCACGGGCCTTTATTCACGTGTAAATTTTGGATTCCCGCGGTAATGTGGTCTGGCATGTACGTCATGCGCGATTGACCAATAACAACAAAGTAGCGGGATGAAATGACCTGGTTATATAGACCTTGATTGATGACCGAAATATTATCACTAACTTTCTGCCTTTGCCCAACAAAAATTGATTTAAAGAATTCCATTAGTGTAGATATTTTTGTATTCATGAAATCTCAAGTATAAATTGGCAGTAGGCCTATTATTTCTGAAATATAAAAAATTTAAAATTAAATTTAAAATACGTACAATGTTTTTAATTGCGTGTTTTTAGGATAAAGACAAGTCCAGTCTCGTAAATCAAAAGACATTTTTAGAGATATTTTACAAAAAATATTGTTCACACTAAATATTTATTTTCAGTTGACATTATCCAGTTATTCGCAACACAGATATGGGTAGTAAATCTTTCTAAAAGCAAATAAAATATATTTGATCATAAATTCATATGCAAATGTTTTGTGCACGCCATCTCTCGTGTACAGATAACGCTGCTGCCATGTAGCTACCGGTAAATGAGTCAGCAGCACGCCCTCAGCGGATACTTTTCCGAATGGGTAGTTTTCAGTATTATTAAGAGATGTGCAACAGCGGCGAAAACGGGAATGGTAACCTTTCATGCTGCGGGCATTTATCAGGATTTTTAAAGTAAGTGCATTGTCAAATAAACCCGGAATGGTAACCATTCACACTGCGGGAACTTTTCAGTATTTTTAAATTAAGAGGCCGTGTCAGTAAATTTTTATTTCCAATATTCTGGTATAGAAGTTCTCTCTTTTAACAGTGAGATTTAGTGGCTTATTCAACCGAAGTAACTGTAACCGCAGCGCGTGATAAAGCTACTATACCGCCAGATTACTCGACGAAAAATGTATCTGGTTCCTCGACAATCTGAGAGGATGACAATCTGACCGGCGGCTCACTAGGAAATTGCGGATGCAGGGATTCAGAATCAAGAAATCTCACATTTAAAACTGTAGTATGAGTCGTATCTAAAAATTTTAATACTTTAAATGTATCGGAATACAATTAATCTTCAAACATGTGGTAATTATTCTTTATCTGGATGTAATATTCCGTGAAAAAAATAATGTTAGTTGACATTAAGAAGTATACGAAATTCATAGTGAAACGTTTTAAAAGGATAATAACATAAATTCTTATGCTTAGATATTGCATATGCATTACACACAATCTAAATACAATCTCAATTAAGTCAGACTACCTAATTTTTTACAATGCACCATCATACAGTTTAACAGTGGTAGGAGAACCTCTTATCGATGTTGTTTCAAAGAATCTAAATTTACAAATATTACTATTTATCTTATTATGTATTTTTTTGAATAAGAATTTACAAAAAAAAAATGAATTGATTACATTACACTTTAACATTACAAAAGACTAAAACACTAACAAAACTTAGTTTTATATATTGCTGTAGCATATTAGAAGACGAAATAACTCACTAGACTAACATTAAGAGGGCTGTATCACAAATTTACTTTACAGAGGAGAAAATATATTTTAAAGATATTTCATTACCTCATTGATTACATAATACTGCCGTTGATGTGATCGTAGATATAAAGTATTGAAAAATTAGATTTCATTATGTTTATGTAAATATTTAGAAAATGTTATTGCTTATAGATGCTCATTATTTAAATAATAAAGAATCTTTTACTTTTATGTACTGGACAAACAAAATACTTATAAGTTAATAAGCTTAGTTGAATAACATCTTCAATTTGTATTGAATTCAATGTACAAATTGAAAATCATGTACAATGAATGCAACTGATTGAATTCAATAAATATTTGATCTTGTGAAACGGCCATAATGGTGATGTAGATAATTATAGATACTCACATGCATTTTGAGAGTCCGTATAAAGCCTATTACAATTCTATAAGTATACATTAAAATGATTTTAAAATAGACATGTGTAATATAATTAAAACTTGTTTAAATAAGATCATAACAAAAAAAATAAATGAAAATCCTTCAACAGTAAGTTATGTTTTATAAGATTTTAACAAAACACACATACCATAAGAGAATATTAATCATGCCACATAATTCAACACAAAAATATTCATTCCAATAGGCGCTACGTAAAAATAACTTCTATTTTTATGCTGATAACTTTGCATTGTTTTATATATATCATTATTTCTAACTTTTAATATTCTCCACACATTAACTGAAATTAAGTATTTTCAGAGCCTTAGCAAATGTTGGTCTGTACCACATACAGTTCGTACGATATCTCTACGTGAAACACATACAGTTCATTATTAGTAATTTCAATTATATTTCCATGAACATAATGAAATTAGTATAGGGCCTAGGTTGTTCACTGTTGAGTACTTCTGAAGTATTTTCATTGTGAGTTAACATACATACCAAATGCCATTCTTCCAGTAAAGTTACAAATAAGACAACAAGATAATATATGTATAATATATATAATATGTATGTAGTACCATATTTTAAACCCCTATTAAATGAATAATAACTCAATCTCTTTTCTGGACTATTAAGTAATAGTTTTTGAATACTGTTATTTTTAACTTAAATAAAATGACAACTAACAAATTAGTAAAATATATATTTACGTGTGATATAGTGTGACAGTTTTACTTGGACGGCAAACGAATATATTAAAATGTCTATGACAATGTTAACTTTACTCATTATTATGGGAAGAAACAAAATGGGCAGATAAGCATATTCTACGCTGACATTTAAAAATGCTCAATTCAAAATGAACATTTCTTCCCGATGACAAACAAAAAAGTTGTATGGTCGCGAATAATACATTCGTATGGCGTCACATCAGCGGAATATTCCCTTGGCATAAATGTGTGAAGTCTGTGACACAAAAACAAATGAACGAACAGCTTTTTTTTTATCGGATGTGCAATCGGAGACCCTTGGGGTGGTTGAAGAGTGTCAGGTCGGTCGCCAGACCAGATAGTAAAAGCTCAGGGGCTTAGGATAGAAAAGGCCTATCTCCAAATTATTAAGTATAAATGTTGTCATGAAATAGTTAAAGACTTGATTACAACCAGGTTTTTAAACCCATCATGATCATGAAGACACTGATCGGAAGGTAATGTACAATACATTTCAATGGCCTTTTCAGTTTTTGCTAAATAATTATAAATATAAGCAAAATTTCACTGTATCTGGACAAATCAAAATATTGATTATATTTTTTTCATCACAGAAATAATATATGATATGATAACTAAATTTGAAAAAAGCGGTTATGTTAAATGTATTGTATACTTTCAGTAGGCAAAATTTCTGACCCCTACCTCTTATAGACTTTGAGAAAAACTGCCTTTTAAAATAACATTGATATAGATAGGAGCGCAAATTTGTGACATGGCCTCTTAAGTGCATTGGCAAGGAAAACCGGAATGGTAACAATTCAGGATTTTAGGAACTACTTTTATAACTGCGCACACAAAACTGGAATGGTTACCATTCCGACAGCGGATACTTTTCCGTATTTTGCAGACGAACACGGAAAACTATCCAATCCGGAATGGTAACCATTCACACTGCGGACACTTTTCCGGATTTTTTCTGGCAGCACATTTGCAGTAAAAGCCGGAATGGTAACCATTCATACAGTGGATACTTTTCAGGATTTGCAATTATACGATATTTTCCAGTAAATTCTGAATGGTAACCATTCCGGATTGCTCTGGGCACATGAGGATGTATAATTTACGGAATGGTAACCATTCCGATTGGATACTTTTCTGCCCCCCCCCCCCCCCCCCCCAACCCGTGCGTGATCACGTGGCTTCAGATCCGACTCTCGGAACAACCCCGAGCGTAAACAGTTCCCGGTCGGGTGTTGATGTTCCCGAAGAGACGCCCTCGTGTATAGAGTGTGTTCCCAGCTGGCCCCAACAATGGCTTGCATCGAGACATTTCTGGCCACTGACTGGAGGTGTCTGGCCAACAACTGGACGTACCTGGTTAATCGACTGTCATGTATAACTGCCCCGAAAACACATTTCAAGACATGCAAAAAAGGACTCTCTTTTCCTTCTACGAAGATTGTATAAAACGAGAAACGCTTGTAATTTGCTTTTTTTTTTTGGTACATGTAGAAATTACTAAATATTTGTTTTACTTGTAATTTTGTTGTTTATTTCTCTAACATGTAATTTCTTTTGGTAAATTTGATTAAATTATATTTTTGTATTGATTAATGATAGATTAATGATTTAATCAATCATTATTTTAAAAAAGCTGTTTTTGATTATTTTTAGAATTTTTTTTTTCAAATGTCTATGTCAAATATTACTTATTTACAAGATATCTGTCAATATGTGTAATCATTGGCTTACTGGAGGCTGGTAGACTAGCAATTTAAGCCACTTTTAGGATTTTCACATTTTTTAATAAGTGATTATTCCTAAAATATCTGTTTTTGCATATTACAAGGATCTAACCAAGTACATGAATCGATCGAATCTATCATTTGTTTAACAGGTGATTTTTTTAATGATTTTGGGAATTTTCTCAAATGTATAGCATTGAAATTATGGATTTTCAATATGGCAACTAAGACGGCGAACAAGATAGCGGATGTCGAGTTAATAAATAATACTGCACTCCAGCAGGTAAAATTTAAACTAATTTGTTGGTAGCACCCTCTAGCAGACGAAAACAACATGTCATATCCAAGATTGTGGCCCCAAGCAGACGAAAACAAGATGGCCGCCATGACATTACTGGCTGAACGCAATATCTGCCTAGGCATTAGTGGTGGGAGGTCAGTCTGCCAGCAGCTTCAGTGGAGGGAGGATCCATCGTCATTTTTTAATCAGTTGACCTCATCGGGTTCAAACCGAAGACTCATTACGTAAGTGCCTTTTAAAATTAATATTTTATTAAAATTGTATTTAAATAATTTTTATTTAATTTAAATTTTATCTCCAATTATTTATAATAATTACGGATTTTCGAGATGGCGGATGTGACATCACTATTAAAATGTCGGAAGGGTTTAAATCCAAGATGGCTGAGTTGATGTAAGCAAGATTTTTCATTAAAATTTTATTTAAATTATAAATAATGTTTTCAATATTTTTATTAATAAATTAAATGTTTATTCTCTCCAGGAATCGAACCGAGGACTGAAATGGATTGTAACTAAACATTTGAAGTGAACTTTTTTTTTTACTTTGAGGAATTTTTTCCAAAAATCTAGCTTAATAATTACGGACACGCCCGAACAAAGACAAATCCTTACGATTGGCCAGCCGCCACAAGAAGCCACCACAAAATCGTAGTCCCATAAGAAATACATTGTCCCCGAATCGGTTACTCTACACTACTTTGGTGTCAGACAATTTATAAGGTACTTACCTAAGCCATACTACAAAATATGACTTAGTATTGTTCAAAACAGCAAACATTTTCATAAATACAGACAATTAATTGATTCCACAATTATATGTAAGGTAAATATTCTGTATTCTTTAGCAGATTAAGAATAAACCACTGGCCTTGATCTGATTTATTCAGAAATTTCACATAATACATTAAAGACCATAATTTTCTTTACACTCTATTATTGCTAACTCTTCCAGTATGCTTAGTACTTAATTTAAAAAAATTATTTTAAACAGTAATGAGTTAATACTAACTCGTACAAAGAGCAAAGACAGAAAACATAATTTACAAAGGTTATAATTGACATCAAAAAAGAATTTAAACTGAACAAAACTGAGTTATTATAAAATAACTTAATATTCACAAATTTAATTTAATTTGAAAATGTCCGTGATTGAAGTAAACAAACAATAAATGTGCTAGCAGATACAAAAAAAAATTCCAATGTTAGTCAATAAATGATGTAATTTCAAATTATTTTTATGCTAATACATAATTTTGTGTTAAATTTCGACTCCTTTTTCACCCTTAGTGGTTGAATTTTACAAAATTATAAAAAAAAATTGGTAAATTTCGTATTTTTATTATTGGTACTCAATTTCTTTTCTTAAACTTGATTAGTTGCGGATATATAATGAATTATCTTTAAACTATATGCTCTCTTTATATCTCTTTGGCATCAAAAACATTTCAAAACAATGTTTCACGAAAAAATTTAATTAAAATTCGGCCTTGAAATTGTAATTGAAATTTTACTCTTATCTCGCCCATATAATTATCACTTCAGCAATTAATATTCCATGAAACGGGATTTGTTTAAACTTATTCTTAGTTGGACTTAACATGTTTACAAGCGCGTGGGCTAATCATTATATTACGGTGTGCGAATTAGTAAATCAAATAATTCCTGACAAATAATTAACCTGACAAACTAAAGTGTGAAAAGCATTATACCAGCAAAAAAAGATTTAGTTCCATAGCTAAAACAATATTTATATAATACTGTTGAACCATACTGATTTACACAAGTAATTAAAATAATACGTACTTAAAAGAACAATATTTTCTTTCGAATATGGCCCGTGGCACGGTGCACAACAATAACCTCAAACCATGTTGTGTTGCCCTCTGCCCAAACACTCCCCTACTAGATGCCAGCAAGTCGGAGTGGCGTCAGGCCGCGACCCGCCTATCCCTGCAGCATGGCGGGGTTCAACCTGAGCCGCACGCCGCGCCGCCACGTGGAGCCCGCTCAAGGGAGCGAGGTCCGACGAGTTCTCTGCACCGTCCGCAACCTTTTAGCGTCAGAAATCGTTTCACAACACGAAAAAGTTTCATTAAAATTCGGCCTTAAAATTTTATTCCCATCGCACCAAAATAAGTTACACTTCAAAAAGCAAGGATGTTGTAGTTTGACTTTGGCTTTACTTCACGTTTCTATGCATGGAAAGTATAAGAAGCCATGTCTTCCTGTTGGCGGTGGTCTCCAGAAAACTTAAAAACCACGAAGGATTGATTGATCTGTCTTCTTTTGAACTTATCCATCTTTGTCAAAAAAATTTTTATCGCTGTTACGATGCAAGCGGCAGACCAGCACCGCTTTGCTCCTGAGAGACATCCTATCCACTCTCCGGCATTTCCCACTCGCAACGAAGCAAACTTTAACAATCTCGCAACCATTGTCCGATTTTTTTTTTCAATTTTTTTACATGGCATTTTGTGAATAGTATCATCACATTTCTTAGGTAGTCGCTACAGTTTTGTGTTTATAATTTATAACTTACAGGGTTTTTTTTTTGGGGGGGGGGGGGGGGCAAGAAATAAAATGTAACGCACGTTCCGTAAGCTGATAAACAAGGAAATATATTCTAGGGGAGGGAGGAGGAAAATGGGATCCCTCTTTAGAGATAGTGCATGAATATTGCAGCTTGTGGATTGCGGCTTTTGGCTGTGTTGACGGAAGATATCTGGTAGCTCATCAGCATGGCAGCGCTAGCACGGAGCGTGGCTTGGAGCGTGGACAGTCCTGGGGGACGATGGATCCCATTGGGAGAAGGCGTGGATAAGAGAGTCCGGGGAAGATGGTGCCGGTGGCTGCAAGTGTGTAGGTGGGCTTGGGTTGAACCCCGCAGGTTCAAGCAGAGCCGCAGTCCAAACACGCGGGAACTCAGCGCCGCCTGAGCAGTGATTAAACAAGTTAATTAGGATTCAAACAATTCCCCTCTGCATTTCGTGTTTGCAAAGTTTCGCTCTCGTAAGGCGGAGACAAATGTGTGGTTTTACATCCCTCAGCTATGCACACAAGCTTTATGAACGTAGTTTCCTAGATTATTTTGCTTCTATTATTTCGTTTTTTTTTTTAAGATTTACATAACTTCGTAATTTAGCCCATATGTAATTGTTAATCAAAAATTTGTCTGCAAAAATAATTCCTTATTTAGTGGTTTTTATGAACTTAAAAACAACTTGTCAGTCCTAGCATGTACTATAAGCATGACAACATGTGTTATACTATTTCTATTCATTCCATAAACTCAGGGTGCTACGGTTTTAGGGAAAATTGAGTTTCATTGATTAATGAATGATTGACTAAAATAAAAATTTCAGCGAGTCTTAAAGTATTTTCCAGTGGTGTGTAAACATCTAACCTCGGTAGCTAGCAAACGCGTGTATTCGTATGTTGTTCGTGTTTTAAATAATCTTATAATATGAAACTCCGACACGAAAATTAATTGGAATTCCTTAAAATAATTCCGAACTTGATAAACATACTACTGTTACTATTTATTATTTCGGAAGAAGCCCAATTAAGTTTTAATACAGTTTTATTGATTACTAATATTTACTAAACTAATAAATAATCGTACTTAACAAATTCCTGATCACCAATCACTCACACTTAAAAATGTTTATTCACCAGTCCCACAATGTCTGACAAGTTTCACAGTTCGCACTCCTCACTGGAGCTAGGCTCAAGAGTGGTTCGCCCCTTACCTCACTCCTGCCCACACACACAGCCTCGCGCCACTCAGTCGCACTCTCTCGATCCCGTCGCTCCTCGTCGCGCCACTCTCGAGGGGGTCTCCCACCCTCTTCGCCGATGTCGCTCTTCCCTTCACTCGCGAAACTCCCGCGGAGGGCGGCGTCACGGCTTAAATAGTCGTGGGTCGTCTTTCCAGAACCAACGAGCGCTGCTGTGACGAGTCGCGTCATCCCAGACCGACCCGACGCCCTAACAGTCCATAAAGCAGCGTCAATTCACTGCGGCGGCCCGTGGAATTTCCCAGGCCGCTCAGCGATAGATAACAGTGCCGAGGTGGAACGACACGCGGGGTGCGGAGGGGGGGAGAGGGGTAGCGACGACCCTTGTAATGCGGCCAGGCACGCGTGGCATGCCTTACGTCAGAGGGGGCCACGTGATACGCGCATGACGCCGGTGCAGGGCTGCCAGTGTCGCGGTCCTGTCTGCCTTCGTAACACTGGCGCCTCCTTAAACCTGTTCGTCCCGAACAGGTAACTCATCCCTTCCAGCATATTCCCTCAACCGGTGCAAATGTGCCACTTTCATCCGTCCTCTCTTTCCTGTCTGGATGCGGTAGACCACATCATTTAGCCGCTTCAATACTTCATACGGGCCTTCCCATGATGCTTGAAGTTAAGGGCACCTTCCCTTAATTCTTTGCGGGTTGTACAGCCACACCAAATCGCCCTCCTGAGATCCGGTTGAGTTAGCGTTCAGGTCGTACCTCGTCTTCGCTCGATTCGTCGCTAATCGAAGATTTCTGCGGGCCTCCTTGTGTACGAGCGCCATTCGCTCCTCCAGACGATTCACATAATCAGTTGTGCTGGTCGGCTCCTTGCGAGGACGACCGAACAAGACATCACAGGGCGGCTTTCACTCCAGTCCAAACACAATACTCCTGCCCAGTGGGCCTGTCCCGTGTCTTTGCGCCTCTGTACAGCGACTGCTCTGTGCGCTGCCCTGCGGTCTCTGTGCCCACGTAAGCGAGCGGCAAAGTGGGGCAGACCGCGCGGTGGTGGCCCGTCTGAGAACAGCTGCTGCACTTTGGTGTTAGGCCATCGTAGACCACGAAGCCTTTGATGACCATCGACCTTCATTTGTGAGGGTATATGTTTGTCGAGTTCCATTTGCACAATGCGGACCCCGGTCTTCACTGTGAACTTACGGTAAACACCCCCATAGTTCGTCGGTCAGCGAGCGAATTTTCCCATGCGGTGTGAGAGAGTAGACGATCTGTTCGTTGGCTACTTCTGCCGGAATGTTGACTGCGCGGATCGATTCCAAGTTGTCCAGAGCTAGGTCTACGTCGACATTTGTGGACTCGCCGTCAGCTGTGTGGATCCGGGTCGTTCCGCCGGTGTCTCTGATGATCCGTTCACAGTGCAGCATAGACCGTGTTCTATTGTTTTTAGGGTTATCTTATTTTTCTCAGTGTCCAGATTTTTTCAGTTCTTGTACAAGGATAAACCTACTAAAATGATTCTAGTGCCAAGAAGCTATATGGCTAGTTAAAGTTTTTATTTTATTATTTAACTGAGCTGTTTAGCTGTTTAAGAAGAGAACCCCCCCCCCCCCTGAAAGTGAGACGTGACAGAAATGGTGGAGGCGCCGGGTATAAAGAATGTTGGGATATTAAAAAAAAAAAAAAAAAAAGGAGAATATGAGTGTTGATGTGATAGTGTTAGTGTTATGTGATAGATAGTGTTATGTATGGTCCAACATTTTGATTTATTTTAGTGAAGAAGAAGAGGAGAAGCCTAATAGCATATAATGATACAGTGAAGCAGAGTTTATTAAGATATATGTGTTGAAGGGATTAATTGTTTAATGAATAATTTATTTTAGGTTATTTCAGGAAACCCATGGGAGACCAGGGATGGCTGTATTTATTTAGCAGTAATTATTTTAAGATACTGTGAAATGTATGTTTAAGTTAAGTTAAGTACTAATAGAAATAAGTAAAGGTGAAATCTATTAGGAACATGAATTTTTGTGTTAACAAGTCAGCCTGTACGTCTTGAAGGCCGAGCACCTCATCCAACCGTCTTAGCAGGTCCACCGCGAGTGGCTTGGTGTGACACTTCGCCCTTAGAGAATATGTACGCGGCGTAGGCTTGCGTGTTTCCATGGTGATACGTTGAAACACTTGGCGGTACTTAGCGTATGCTACGTGTCCGGCCGCACGACAGTTAACCCGGTCTTGCACTCACAGTAGCCGTCGCGTAGCACACGTCCGCTCACCTCGCGAGCTAAGGGTGAACTGGCTACTGAGCGTTTTGAGAATTCAGAAAGAGAATAATATTATGTTATAATAAGCGCAATGCCAGTTTACTTGAAACTTGTGATTTCTGGTTACTGTTACTATTTTAATTTACCAAATATATTCCAAGGTAGTTCCGCTAACATAAAAGTCTCATTTTGCACACCAATACATATGGTGTTCCCGAATGTTGACCAAAGTGACCATGTACGGATTAATGTTGTCGCACGTGGATCTGCCATCTTTGTGCCGCATCTCCTTTCATCGACTTTCGTTCTGTTTCCACGAAGTTACTTCTACCAAATGCCGTATTCCGAGATCTAGAAGTTCGCACATAAAAAAAAAAATAGTTTTAAAACGAAGACTATATACGAACGTTAATCCAAATCTGTATGCCACATAATTTCCTGCTTTCAGTACAATTAGGACTGACAAAAATTTGTGTTTAAGTTCGTAAAAAAACATTTAATAAGGACTTCTTTATTAGAAAAAAACTATTCTATACAATTATACATGGTTATATTATGAATTATTCAAAACCATGTGCAATAACACGAAATATTAGAAGCAAAATAATTTAGGAAACTACCACCTTAAAGCAAAGAGACCTTCTAAATTTTAGTAGAGAACCTATTTTGTGTTCTTAAATTTCTGTCATGCCAGTGGTGGTGGACAAATTGCGTGACACAGACTTTTCAGAGCGTAAATACATTACTACAGTTTCAAGAAAAAAAAAGATAAATTATTTGGCAAATATACCTACAGTAGTTATGTTTACATCGACAAGTTTTGGCAAGACGTTCCGGCACATACTTTACGTGCTTTATTATTATTTCACAGAGGGTGAGGTACGTCGCTCCTGGGAGAGCCAATAACCTTAGCCAATAGAGCGAGGGCAAAGTGCCCTGGGAGGGATGGACCCACCCCAAACTGCGACCCCGCCGTGGGTTTACGATCCGTCCCTATTCCTCGCTGCGCCAGGCCGCTGTACATTACTTTCTCAGGAAGCCTGATGTTCACAGACCTCCGATCATTCCCGAACACATCCCAGCTTCACCGTTCGCTCGGCGTTAGAATAAAAAAATAAAAAAATAAAAAGACGCATTTGAGTCCGAGCCCGTACATTTTTCGTGAAAACGTCGGGGTGAAAACAAAAGAATTATTTCGTATTAATATGTTATAACTACCAATCTCATGTTTCGTTTCCTGTTCGACGCCGCCGTAGCTCTCACATTCGCTCGGCACAGGAGATTTAAGGATTTTTGGATTCCTTTCGACGCGATCTTTCCTATAACTTTCGATTTTTATCATTTTGAGCATAATTACGAGTCATATTAAACGACATCTTTAATTTTTTTTTCATTTTCAATTTAATACCGATTTTCACTTATATTAAAGCGAATAATTTTATTATCTCACTTTAGGTCCTAGCAGTGCTCCTGGCTTAACGCGTTTCCACGCTGCACCAATTTATAAATTCACACAAAGCTAATTCGTGACAATCACGGGCAGGCGTCTACGCCGGTACGATGACGTCACAGGCAAAAAAAACATACTGTGCGACAAACACGTACAGACAAAGTCTATCAGTTGTGGGATCAACCATTTTTGACCCATTATCAGACTAGTAGTTATTAGCTACTCAAATATGACGGTATTCTGTCACACAAGAAAATTCGACTGACAATCACTGTAACGAGCGAATAGGCGTTTTCACGTCAAAATGTAATATTTTCAATAACTCTTGCATTTTCGCAATTTTAAATTATTTTGAGTGTCGCTCACTTAATATTTGATTTTAGTTACAATCAATCACATAGACATTGGAAAATTTACCCTCTCGAAAAATAAAAATCTAAAGGAACAATTTTCTTTAGAATTTTTGAGAGTAATAATTTTTTTTTATAACAGACCTTACCTACGTTTTTCTTTTACAGTAGAAAAAAGAAAAAAAAATATATTATGCTTGAACTTGGACTTCTAACTCGGGGTAGTTATTGTATTTCGCGTATTTTTTACGACCATCACATTTTGTCAGGAGCCGATAATTCCGGTACATCCACTACCGTCTTGCCCCAAAACTGTCCGTCCTCAACCCAGGCTGACACGCCACTCGGTGCGCGTGCCATTGTTGTTTCGCCCTTTAAATCATTGCGAAATTAATCTTGCAAAAATACAGTTCGACTCTTGTTTTCACGCAGTTGAACGGTCAATCGAACACAGTATTGTAATCCATATATATAATCTTTTCTCTTTAATCAACCGGAGAACTGCAAAAGTTAAGTAACAGATAATTTAAAATATTACAAGATTGGCTTTCATTAAATATTTGTTGGGAAAATTACTTCCAGATTTAGATATTATCCAATTACAAACTAATAAGTTCTATGTAACACAAAACTAGTATTCTTATATCCAATTTTTTTTTGCTATGGAGATATGTATTTCTTATGATAAATCAAATATAACTCATTTTTCACACTCTTAAAAAGTTGAAAACCGAAAACCTTTAAAAATTTAATTTATAACTCTATATGCTTATTGTTCATTGTTAATTTCTAACCCTTATATCTATTATGTAGTTTCGGAAAATTAAATTGTTTCTTTAAACCAAACTTAACCCTTTACGTCCTTAGGGGAGGAATCTTGAAAATAAGATAAATAATAATTTTATAGTTTATTATTTTTTAATTATTTTACGTCTTAATAAGTTACGGAGAAAAGATTATTTTTTTCAAATAAATGATGTCTTACCCCGTTTTCCCCCCTATTAAAAGACGAATTTTAATAAAAGTAAAAAATAAGCATAATGTACATCTAAATGTTTTTTTTTTTCGTGTGCTCCTGGTTATTCTTGGTGAGATTTCTGCCGATATTCTACGAGTGTTTCTGGTTATTCCTGAGGAAACAATCCCTCCATGTAATATTTTTGTACTGAAACAAGCAATTGTATTTGGATTTTCGTTTAATTAGTGAATATTTGTTACTAGATCAACACTTACAATATTTTTATCAGGTGGAATTAAAAAAAAATTCCATTATTCAGTTAAATGATATGTCTTGAGACAGCTGATAAGCACTATCATTCAAGAAGAACTTCCTTCACCTTGAATTATAGCGAAGCCCTCCTTTTCTTACCATCGTGAGCGAGCATCCCGCATCCCACATAAAAAAAAATAATAATATTTACCTCAACACGACATGTGGCGACATCTGTTGGAAAAAAATAGGAACTCCTTGCGACATGTTTCTTGTATTAAATAAATGAACTCTGGCTGATGAAAACTTAAAAAAAAAATTGTATTTAAGTAATTGTTCCAATTTGAAACTCTTAGTTTGCATCCGGCATTAGTCGAAAAAGCTAACATGTATCCTGGTTCGTTGCCTGTAACTGTATCAAAAGTACACCGCTGTATATACGGAGGCAAGGAGTTTGCCTTGAGAAATAATTATAAACATCATGAGAGAAGCGATTGTATTTTGGGTCCTTGCCGAAAACCATTTAGTTGCAGTCAGTGTCAGCAACAATTGGTCTAATATATTTCTTAAATAAACATCACATAACCTATACAACCAAGCTGAATAAAGAGTCATGAGAACGGGTCTACAACACCGAGGAAATTAAACAAAGGCAAAATATTAGATGACTATAATGATTACGAAGAATGTAAAGATACTAATGCTAAAAATAGTAGGCTATACTAGATCTCGCTAAAAATTTTAATATTAAAACTAACTAAAAAAGTAGCACCTTCGTAGGAGGAAATGAAAAAATATTTACTCCAAATTTTAGTCGTCAAAATGAAATAACGAACAACGGAGAACGACCTGAAGCTGACAAGATCGAAGTCTGCGATGAAACATCTGAAGCTGACGATCGAAGACTATTATAACACATCTGAGACTGACAAGATCGAATTCTGTGATGATGTACCTTAAGGGCGTATGTCCCGTTCCAGGTCATGATTTTAGATTTATATTAATCACTGATCAACTTTTAGACATTTTCAATCGTTTAACTTTCACGAAATGAAAAATATATATAGTTGCATACTTTTTGCATAATTAGCTGCCAAAGTTACATTTTTAACGTTTTTGAGTTGTACAAATAAGGAGAATTTAATTTAGTGCAGAACTGAAACTTTTTAGGATTAACTGCTATGCCACTGGCTACTTCAAGAAATGGTTTGCATTTCTTTCAGAAAATATTAATTAATTTTACCTGACATTTAAAAATTCTCAAAATTTGTATGATCTTGACAGCCAAGAAACATGAAATGAGTTTTTGTGATAGAAATGCAAACCATTTCTTGAAGTAGCCAGTGGCATTGCAGTTAATCCTAAAAAGTTTCAGTTCTGCAATTAAATTAAATTCTCGTTATTTGTACAACCCAAAAAGGTTAAAAATGTAACTTTGGCAGCTAATTATGCAAAAAGTATGCAACTATATATATTTTTCATTTCGTGAAAGTTAAACGATTGAAAATGTATAAAAGTTGTTCAGTGATTAATATAAATCTAAAATCATGACCTGCAACGGGTCATACACCCTTGAGACCAAAACACGTTGGATATATATATATATATATATATATATATATATATATATATATATATATATATATACACACACACACACACACCTTGGCTTTAGTGGTAGGAGGTCAGTGGCTTACGGCTTCCGTGGAGGAAGGTTCCACCGACACCATTTTATGCTCTCGCCGAGTTCGAACCGAGGTCTCCATGATGTAAGTGTGATTTAAAATTAAAATTTTATTAAAATTGTATTTAAATAATTTTTTGATTTATAATTTGTTCCGAGTTAACAGTTAAATAATTACGTATTTCCAAGATGGCGGTCTGACGTAATAATTTCAAAATGACGAAAATTTATATAAAAAATTTATATAATTTTTTATTAATTTTTTTAATTTTCCTTGATATTCTAGCATAAAAAATTATGAAAATTGCAACAGTTATGTCATAATTCAAAATGCCAGCCATGACATCCTAATGGTCAAAGTCATGACCTCGACGGCTTAGGGCGGCTTGTAGATGCGCACTTTATGCCGCGTTGCTGACTTTTCAAACCACTGGCATTTTTGAGGACTAAAACGGGAAGTTTTTCCTCAAAATGGAAATTTTTCTTTTGAAGTAGGGTATTATTTTATTTTTAAGATTTTTTTTTAGATTTATTGGCGGAATTTAAAAAAAACTTAAAACTTTGGTGGGGGTTTTTAAGAAATGTTTGGCAAATTTTGAAGGTAAAGGTCAAAGTCAAAGGTCAGGTCTAGGTCGTCTAAGATGGCCGCCGTGAAGTCACAATCCAAGATGGCGGACACCGACACGCACGCCACACTCCTACTGCTGTCCTCGGACTTGGTATTATACACTATTATATAAAGGTTCATCAAAATCCGTTAAGTAGTTTTCGATTAATCCTATAACAAACAGACAAACAAACGGACAAAAATTTTTAAATCTAATTTTTTTGTTCTTGATAGTGTATTAGCCTTTTCCATTTTTTTTTTTTCATTATTTCATCCAATGTACAGAATTTTCGCTTATTATTATTCGTATTATTATTTTATTATTAGTATAGATAAATAATTAAAATATGTATTCACCAAAAATCTATTTAATCTAAGATACCGTATGTCGGTTCAACAACATATTTCATTATCAACGATATTATTAATTTTTTTTATTTATTATAATTATTTGAGTGCCTACCAACAGTCAGAGCCTTTAACAGGTGGGCACTTAACAAATATTACAAAAAAAATAACAATAACATACACAACAATAAAATGGGACAACACAAACATAAACACATGACAAAAGACACTTAAAAAAATATAATAACTAAATTTGTCAATTATGAATTAATTAATGAAATAATAATACATTATTTACATCAGAAATTATCTTAACTGCAAGAAAATTAGGAACTCAAAATGTATTTTATTGAGATTTTTAAAGGGTCTAAATCTTTCAAAATATCATTATAATTATCAGTACACCGTTTTGATAGCTCATTTTTTATGTGTTACGTTCGAAAAGGTCGCATTGTTCTGTGATTAAATGAAGGAACTCGAAGACCAATTTTGTTTGATATTTCAGTGCTGTGGTAAACATTTATAAAACAATTTATTACAAAAAAATACAAATAACGATACATCCGGCGCAGATTGGCCGCACCTTCAAGAGAGTCTCTGCCCCGTGACGTAGGTACAAGCGCCGAGGGACAGCTGCCATCAACTCGACACGTCGCGTCGTGGAATACTTCCCCGGCATATACTGACGCGCCCCGGCTGCTACCAGTGACAGCCCCTCCTGCGCGACACCGGAGCCTGGAGCAGTTCGTCGGGACTGCGAACTAGGTCGAAGCCTAGTTTTTTGACGTGACAACGTCTAATAAATCGACAAAAGGCCGGCTGCACGCACGAAAAAGTGTCACGTTACGCACATTGTCCCGTTACGCTGTGTCCCGTTACGCTCATTGTACGCTTGCGCCGCATCTATCTCTCTTCCACTCGATTGGAACAACCATCTATTTGTCTTTTTCGAGGCACGTTAAACTTGAAACACTCCCATTCGTTTCCTACTTTTCCTATCATCGTCCTAGCCTTAACAGAATAACACAGATTGGAAGAAGTTAAATAGCAAACATGTATAAAAGTTATAGTTAAAATAATATCTTAGTTAAAGTGATAAACATATTTGAATACTGAGTGCAAATAAAAGTAAATTTATCAATTAAATTGTAGATTTCATTTCACTCCATATCTGTATCCATACAAAATAGTGATAATTCAATAAAAATGTTTCAATTTTATTCATAAAAGTATGCAATCATTTCATCAATGTTTTGTTATGGCGTTGTCACGTTAAACTATCGTCCGTAAACCGACTTTACAGACAACCAATTTTTTTTTAATAAACAAGTTTGTTCACTATCCGTTTTTCACTCGAATAAACCATGCGATGTTGGAAGGTTGCTTTCAAAGTGTCTTTCAGATGACAAAATATTAATTTTAAGCCTTTAGACCTAGACAAAACCAGTAATTTCCCATCGAGGCATTAATCTATCGTAGGTATTCAGTTCAAAAGTTGAAGTCACAAACCGTAAATTTATGCTACAAATTTGTTTAGTATCTTGGAAGGAACTCGCTAGGAATGTAGTGCGTGATGATAAACAAAGTTGCTAACAGCACAATCAGCAAGGCCTTGGCGTTAAACTTCGTTAAAACAAAAAAAAATTGTTTCGAGTGGGTAAGTGAGGTAGTCTTTACTCATTTGGAATTTAACTATTAGCAGATTGGTCACACATGCTCCTTAACTTACTATATCCATGTTATCTTCTTACTATAATTCTTAAAACATATTCCCTAAAGGCATACAAAAACTTCATGTTGCTACAGACTTTCAACTGATTGGGGGAAACGTTGATTGTGAGTTATATTACTTGACTCATATCAAAAATTGATTCCCGGTGGGTTTAAAACCGAGATTATTTTTTAGAAGTGGAAAACGTGGTGGACGTTACCGCGAATCACCCCTTAATTCCGTCGAGGCTCCATTCTCGTCGCATCGCGCCTCATCGTATTCGATGACCTGGGTTCGACGAGACGCTAAGACAATTCATCCACAAATTTCCATTAGTAGAATGACAGTTTCAGAAGTGAAAGTTCCATAGTGACGTAAATAGCCGACAATAATATACCGTTAGATAATAAAATTAATGTTCAGTGATCTTGTAAGTTATAGAAACATATTTTCCTTTTTACACATAACGGTAATTTCGCATACGACATTCATAGTAACTTTAGTTTAATTATTTCACTTTCATAACCTCTTTAAAAGCCCATGTGTTATTCGCCAGTAAAAAAAAAAATTATTTGGGATGGAAACGGATGTCATTTTCAGTTTTCACTAGGCACGATTTTGATTGGCGGGTTCCAGCCAACGTAACAACAAATTTTAAAAACCCGTCCTACATTCAGAATATTTGATTGGAAAACGAAGTCATCCAACTTGTCAGACAATATTGGCTGCGGTAGTAACGTATTTGGTGATGTCATTACCCTGCAACTTTATTTGATACGACAAATTGGAAATTGTTGGAAGCGAAGGTTTGACAATGTGACACAGCCTGCAGGGATCACGCTGGCCTCAAATCTAGCGGCCTCATATCTATCAGCCTCATATCTAGCGGCCTCATATCTATCAGCCTCATATCTAGAGGTCACATATATAGCGGCCTCATATCTATCAGCCTCATATCTAGAGGTCTCATATATAGCGGCCTCATATCTAGAAGCCTCATATTTAGCCGCCTCGCAGCAGTAGGTACTATATTCATTTTTTTTTTTTTGGTATTCCCGCCATAACTATAGTGACGTTCGAAAATCCGGCCACATCGCCGATCCAGCATGACCGGGTCAAACAGCATTTAGCAGTGTCTTCGGGAAACGCGGAAAATACGTTATTCATGCCTATTTGATTTGCGTTAGGCGTAGCACAACCTTCGGCAACTCCAACTAAAATGTGCGGCCAGCTTGCGGTCCATGAAGCTCTCTGCACGTCAGAGAATTCCTCTTAAGTGAACATCCACCGCTGCAGACACATGCGAGGCCAAGAACAAAGACTGCCGTGACGCTCACTGGCTGATCCTTGAAAAGGGTGGGGGGAGCATAGCGGCAAACCACCCCGCCCCCTCTTTCACCGCCTGAACCCTGAATGATTTTCAGATTTTCTCCTGGTTCCTTATCATAGTTTACCAAACTTACTACAGTATTATTTTACTGCAGTGCTGTAGATAATAGGACGTTGTTGAACCACAAATAGAATACACTAAATATTTCAATTCTAAATGTACTAAAATCATATTATAAAATTTAATTCGGTCCTCCCCTGACCATCAATCTAGATCGGCCCTTGATGGCGCGTTGTATTTGTAGCTGCCGATAACCGGTTACTTACCACGTGAGTTCCTTATCGTGGACCGAGTATTATTGACTGTCTCTCAAGTTGTGTCATTGCCACTGAAACATTTGCATGCGAATTGCCTAGAGACGAGGCGTCCATGTTCATTGTGTCAAACATTTTCAGCAGACTTGAATCAAATGTATTTATTTAAATGAACTACTTTTTTTTCATCAAGGGTAGGGGATATTATTAAATATTTTGTTGTAGTATGAGACTCTACGTGGAATAAAACAATATTCCACTGAAACTGTACCTTGATTTGAAGTATTATTTTTTGTATTTTGGACGTTTAAAAAATTTATCTTTTCGTTTTGATATTTTGTTCCTTATAACATACCAAATGATTTCTTGCAATGCCCACCGCAGAAAATTACGTTTTGATAATATTCATTTCATTTTCTTCATTATTTAAATGTAGCTCTTTGCGTCGATGGGACAGAAGATTTTTAATTCCCAGTAACTCTTTGCGGCATTTTCTTTTTAAGTTAACGGATTTATTTTGTTAGTGATTTTTATTTATATACTAGCTGCAGTACCCGGCGTTGCCCGGGCTAAACACATGGAGCTTTATTGTCTGCGAGTTAAAGCAAACTGGATAGCGCTATATGACAGTGTGTTGGACATAGAGAAATGTCACACAATTACTGTTTGCATGTTTATGATCTATGATTTTTTGTTTACCCATGGCCATCGGTTATTTATTATTTATTATTAATTATAAATTATTAAAACCATTAATTGAAATAAAAACTATCCTATCTCTCAAGTTGGAAAAAAAATTACACATAAATGCCCATTTTCATCGAACTCGGTTGACTTGGTGAAGAGTTCACTGGAGAAAAACATCAGGACACTGGATTTATATATATTAAGATCTGATTGAGAGTGGAGAGAATTAAAAATCTGCGTTCGTGAAACTTTGCGGGAACGTGAGGTGCAAGTGCAGCAGCCGGAGGCAGCATGTAGGTGAAGAGGTGGGAGAATAATGGATGACGTGGTTGAGGTCGGCGGCGGCCCGCAAGAAGCCCGCTTCCCCGCGCGCCGAACACCCGGGACTCCTCCAGGAGCCGACCCCGTGGCCTGGCCGTCCTCCCAGGACACTCGCGTGCTACATCCCAGCTCTCGGCGGGGGTCATTCCGTGAGTGGGACCGAGGTCGAGGGACGGGAATGTGTAACAACCACGGTGTTCAGTACATGCATGAAATAATGTCCCGGTTATAAATTTTAAATAGTATCGACTGTAAGCACTAGAGACCGGAAAAATTCGCGGATTCATTTCGTGATATACTGACATTCAAACAATTATACCGTTGTGCTGCTTCTGCCATTCACTCAGTGTTAATCTGGAGGATTGAGGGCCAATTAGAGACCCTCACTCATAGACGTGTCGAATCACAGGCCACCCAGTCGAGACGACTCACAAGTCAGCAGCCAATGAACAGTTGGCATTTGCTTGAGTGTGTAGAGGATATTGGAGTCTATCCTGAAGTTCATTGAACCCGCGAATTTTTCCGGTCTCTAGTAAGCACTGTAGTGTGTTGGTTCAAGGTCACAATTAAAGAGCAACTAGAAACAGTTTTAGATAAGCGCGTGCGCGAGTACTGCTTTGTTTTTTTCTCGCTCGCAGCGCCACCTACACGCAAAATTTGCAACTCCTGAGCGTAAAAGCGTTTTGTGTTCTGAAATTCGGTAATTTCAGTTCAATGTGCGTTTCGTTTATGGTTTGATCCTGATCCCCCCGCGGGTAGGGCTGTGCGACAGGTCGACATGTCGACGTTCACATCGACGTGCTCGTTTTGTCGACTGGTCGATTACCATCCGGGAGTTTGGCCCGAGGGGTCGAGGGCGACATCTTCGAGACCGATAAGTCGGGTACAAATTCATCGGCGTTCGTCATTAAATTCGGTCGTCACTCACACTTTTATAACATACAGTATATTTTGCAAACTTTTCAACGAATAATTCCCCTGAAATAAAAACAAAACATCTTCGTTAAAAAAAACTTATTCTGACTTTCTAGTTCGGTGTTCTGTAGAAAACAGGGTAAATACACACGTGGACTGGAGAAAAAAAGTGTGTTTTCTGTGGACTTGACAAGTTTACGAAGATTGTGGTAACATTCCGGTGTTATCAGGGGTGTACTCAAGGGAGATGGGAGATGTTTCCCTTCCTCCCCCCCTTTTTGTCATAATTCTTAAAAATATAAATAAAAATTGGTTGTTTGTAAAGTCGGTTTACGTACGATAGTTTAACGTGACAACGTCATAACAAAATATTGATGAAATTATTGCATACTTTTATGAATAAAATTGAATTATTTTTATTGAATTATCACTATTTTGTATGGATACAAAGGAGGGAAATAAAATCTACAATTTATTTGATAAATTTACTTTTGTTTGTACGCATTAATTCAAATATGTTTATTACTTTAACGAAGAGATTATTTTAACTATAACTTTTATACATGTTTGCTATTTAACTTCTTCTAATCTGTGTTATTCTGTTAAGGATAGGACGATGATAGAAAAAGTAGGAAACTAATGGGAGTGTTTCAAGTTTAATGTGCCTCGAAAAAGTCAAATCGATGGTTGTTCCAATCGAGTGTAAGAGAGATAGATGCGGCGCAAGCGTAAAATGAGCGTAACGGGACACAGCGTCACGGGACAATGTGCGTAATGAATGGGACACTTTTTCATGCGTGCAGCCGGCGTTCATCGATTTATTAGACGTTGTCACGTCAAAAAGTTCTATCAAAATCTATCATTCCCACTTGACAAAAGGGAATAATGTTGAAATCAAAGAGCTGGCAACTGCGGGTCCGTGTTAGAAGAAGGTGGCCTGGACGGTGTGTGACGTGAAGTGGAGGTGAGCGATGCCTCGTCGCCGCGGTGCAGCAGTGCCTGGGAGGGTCTGGCCTTGAGGCGATCGCCGCGCGCGGGACTCCCGACTCCAGCGGGTATTTGCATGGATATTAAAACCGGGAATAGACCCTCCGCGGCGCGAATATGAGCGGGCGCCGGGGTCGGTTTGGAGGGGGGGGGGAGGGGGGAAGTGACGATGGCTTGAGCGGCGTTTCCCCCCCAATAACGCCGAACACGATGAGGTGCCCTCCAGTCGGACCCCTCCCTCCCTCCCTCCCTCCCTCCCTCGGCCCGTGTTCCCGGCGCGAGGGACCACGCGACTACAAGAACTGATTACCGCCGAGGCGTGACAAATATTCAAAACGTCCGCATATCTTACGTACGGCATCTTCTAGAGGGCTGGCCCGTTTTCCCGAGTGAAAGTGAGGATTTTAATATTTATTCCATCCACGGGACAAGTAGGAGAGGCAGTAGGCTGCGAAAACATTTTTTTTTACACGTGAACCACAATGTTCCAGATGAGCTTGAAAAAATTTGACGTCACCCGATAGACGTATTCCAATATTCTTGCAACATTACAGAAATTCTTTCATATCGAATGTTCTGTACGAATTAAACTTAACCCTTTTAATCCAGTTTCTCCTTGAATTTTTTGACTGTTTCCGCCCAGTCGTCCACGAACTGACGAGGAATGGTTTTTCGTATGAGATGTTGTGCCCTTACTACATCAACCTTGATCGACACGTTTCACAGAAATTCGTGCTCCAACACGTTAAAAAAATATATTTTTGTGTATCTTTACCAATAATTATTATTAAACTAGCCATGTGTTATTTTTCGAACTTAAACAACGAAAGTTTATGCCTCTCCATACATGCAGATATGTATGAGGCATGTATTTATGTTTGAAACATGCATGTTTTAAGCAACTTATGTATGTTTTATGCATGTAATTATGTTTTATGCTTGCATCTATGTATATTTTATGCACGTATGTATGTTTAAGACGTGCATGTATTTATGTTTTATGAATGCGTGAATGGTTTTATTTATGCATGTTTGTCTATTATTTTGTAGATATGGTTATCAACTCAAAAGCTGGCTTTGGAATCAAAAACACGTTTGATAAAGTTTAAGTGGAAGTGTGACTGAAAATATTTACTTTAAAGTTAGCCGATAGGCTCTCGCGTCAAGACTTATCGTAAGATTTGCCAATAGTGGGGCAGAATGCGCCGCACTGTTAGTCCACCCGCCTCACAGCGGCGTTGTGAGGAAGAGGGAGGTACAGGCGCTGGCCCTGTGTCGTTATTCATTGGCGGCTAACTTCTTCGAAGAAGGTATCAAGAACCTTTTTTTTTACATGAAAAATTCCTCATTCGTCTTTGCCATTATGTAGAAAAATAAGTAACACCCTGCTGAACTTATGGTGATAAAATTTGTGTATTATGTATGTTAATTTGTATTTTTTTATATAGCCCATCGGAGGTTAAAAAAAAACGGAAGTCGCATGACACGGAAATTTGTAACAACCACAGTACTGCCATCTGTGGTGGATGGCACGAATCAAAGTTCATAAAGCCAATGGGAAACTGTTTAGTATTAATTGTTTCATTGGTTCTAACAAAATTTTAAATATTCCCTTTGTATAAAATCAGGTCCAAATTTGGAATTTTAGTATTTGGTCAACTCATTTTCACTTTTATCGGAGCTGTTTTTTTATATACTTAATAATTTCTCTCTGCAAACAGAATGATTCGATAGTCGACGTAGCTGCTCCAGCAACCAATTCTAGCGGCGGGTGTGGAAACTACGTTAGATGTGCGTCAAGAAATGTAGTTGAAAACACAATTTGCGTATATATTTATCACGCTTGGCATTATTTTAAAGAATTCTACTTTGAATTTCGTGTCCGAGTTCCGTATTGTAAGTGTACTTGCAGCGTAAGAACACGTGAATTTTCTCGCTACCGATGCTAGATGTTACACATCTCTGGCGAGTACTGGAAGATTCGATAACATTTTTTTTAATTTACATGCCACACAGCACAGTCAACGAATGCATAGCTTCTTACTAGGACTCGCTAAAGTCCTGCCAAAAGGCTGCACATCTGAAACTGCTTCCGTAGGGATTCGAACTCATATTCCCTAATTTCTTTACATTTATTAACTCCCCCTGTAAATTCAATGATTTATACTCAGTATAGCGCGGGTTGGAGCCTCGTTGCTAACCGGCTTTTTTCTTTAACTGCAATACAGCGACTCTGGCGCGAAAGACTGCCATTCAAAAATAAACAGCTTGAGTTCAAATATAGTACATAGTACGTTAAATTGATTCATATCCAGCATATGATGTAACTAGAGACCGAAAAAATTCGTGGTATTAATTTCGTGTTACGCTAAAATTCAAATAAGTGTACCTTAGTGCTGCTTCTGGATTTATTCGCTGTTAATCTGGAGGTCTCTGGGTCAATTAGAGACTATTAATCAAAGAAGTATCGAACTGCAAGTAACTCAGTTAAATGTGTCTCATACGTCAGCAGCCAATGAACAAGTGACGTTTTCCCGAGCATTCAGAGGATCTTGGAGATAATTGAAACCGCGAATTTTTCCAGCCCCTAAATATAACGTGTAGTATTTACTGTTCAAGTCAAATGTGAAGTTCGTGTATTTATTTAACACAGAGTCTCACTACTTTAAGTAAAATGCAAGATAATGAATGCCCTGGCTCCAACAAGGTTGAGACTTGCCGCTGCAGCCACTGGCCTGACAGTATCACGCACGTGTAAGTAAGAGATAAATATTTCATTACAAAATGAAAAGTTCAGTACTTACTGAACTTAGTGCTGAAAACAGAGGTCTGGGAAGCAGAGTTGGAATCTTGTATTTCGTTACTTTGACAAGACGGAAAAAAAAAATGTCTCTGTAACTAATGTTTTCGACATGTATTTCCGACAAGAAAACGAATATCTTTAATCTCGGGCAGGGTGTCTCTTCGGCTGAAGATTTTGGACCGCTTAAAACTCGTAAATGATTAAAGCTCCAGAGTTGAAGTAAATATATCTTAGTAGAGCAGACTTTGCTCGTGGTCGTTACGTATGACTCACCCGGTTTACACTTGCAGTGACGACGTAATTAGCGTTAGTGGGGAGCGTCGAATTGAAGTCAGTGAGAGCTTAGTCCCCGAACTATAGCTTCTGCGAAGTACATGTTTTTAGTGTCGCAAATTTTCTGGCGTGGCCGCCCGAACTTCAAGGAAGACGTTCATCGAATTCACGTCAAAAAAAAATAAGCAACATCAATGTTGTTAATTTTTTTTATTATTTCATACGAAACTTTCCCGTTCAGCGCGATGGAAATTCACGAAAAAAAACTCCTGACGGCTGTAGTTTAAAATACAGCCTACCCAGAATTATTTCAGCATATTTTCCGATAAGGCGATGTTTTATTTTTGCGAACCGAAAGTGTCTGTTCGGAGCACGACCTCCGACTACGTGGGCAGGCTGGACGAAAAGTCGGCAAACGACCCTAATTGTCTTACTTCCGCTTTCCCGATAGAACTGCCATTAGGAGGAGCATCTCTCCGTGTTTGCACGCGCGCGTGTCACTCTCCCCTCCCCTCCCCACTCAAGCTAATTGAGCGGGAGAAACCACAGTCCCTGCACACGACGTGACGGGTTTGAAGTGGAGTGTGGGGTCAAGGAGTATCGACGGTGCAGTTCGTCGAAGCAAAAGTTGTTTTATTTTTTTTAATTTTCCGTGGTGCTAAAATAACACCAAACGCAAAGTTAAAGCGTCCATGTGAAAGTACATAAAAAATGCCTTTGGTGTCATATTACACTAAAACGCTAAAGAAAATTGTAAAACATTCTTCTTTGTTTATTGGCGTCATTTTTCACAACGGATTTGCTAAATGAAACATTTGATTTTGCATAAATAGTTTTATTAAAAAATAATATCTTAACCCTTTGACTACCATTTTTATTTTTTTTAAATTCTATCTTATCTTTACATTACCTTGTCAAATGACCCAAATATTGATGGTTAGTTTTTAGTATGACGTTGGGGAAGGGAAGAGGGGACATGGGACATATGTGTCCCAGTGGGATTTGGCATTGGGTCATAGAGATCGACACCGCCTGTATATTTATTGTAGAAACTTATCAAATAATTGCCGGAAACTGTAATCTTGGTCCCATCTTTCTGCCGTCTAGTTTTTTATATACAGTAGTGTCATGGCAGTTGCCAAGGTCAACTAATGCCTTGCTATCCTGCCGTCAATTTTTGATGATCGTTGGCTAGAAATTCATACTGTCCCTTTTCTAACTTTCTACTGTTGACTTTAGGAAAGATTTTACGGGTTGATATGCACCTACCTAAATCTGGATACAATGTAGTGTTTTCAAGTAGAACACTTGTGAAAAAACGGTCAAATACTAATATTTTCCAACTTCATAACAACTCTTTCCCCAAGTGTTGAATAATTTTGAAGCACTTGTGACGTGTCTTTTTCAGAGTATGTATCAAAATCATGTGTGTAATCTTTATGTGAATCACAGCGTTCCAATATTTTTTTCCGCGTTTTATTGGCTTCATGGGGTGGTACTGCTTCAAAGAAAACCTCCCCTTGAACTTAGTTATAGAGTAATATATGCTTTGATATAGGCTTTTTTCCCTCGCATTCGGGAAGGTAAATTTCAGGCAAGAAACCAAGTTAATTACGTAATATGTTTTAGAAGCACCAGTAGAACATAACTTGTAAAATATTTCTTGACATTGCAGTCTTGATTGTCTCATTTCCAAACGATGGGTGATGAGACCAGTTGTCAGATAAGCTGTAAAGCTTATTGTAGTACATAACCATTATAATAATACCCACAAGCATCATACTTTCATGTGGGTCTGTATCAACATTGTTGGCTTGTTTTGTATTTTCATCGTTTTTCTGCCCTACTCTTTTCTTATGTAGTACATCTAACCTTTGGTTGGTGCACTGGCGGATTAAAATAAGTAGCTTTGGGGGGAAATCTGATACCTGTACTGCAACCTGCAAGGTTTCCAGAGCCAAAATGGATTCTTGCTGAAGGAGATGCCGTTACCTACGAGGAGATGGCAGGGCTCGAACCTGCATCTTCCGACCTCCATACCACTGTAATTTATTGGACGAAAAAAGTAAATGCTCAAACGAATGGCTATGCAAATACTACCATGGCCTGAAGTGGGACGAAGGTAAAATTCCGTACCACCAAGTGAAAAAACTCTAGATGATCTGCTACTGCAGAATCCGCGTGGAATTATTTATGCCATCGTACCTGAGCAGAATAAATGGCTGAGCAAGCTGTGTGAAGCACAATAACTCTGAGCGCATTAAATATCAGTGCAACAGGTGTTGTAGCTAGTTTATACACTATGGAAAATTTAAAAGACACGTTTTTTTTTTTTTTTTTTTTTGCAAAGGACTGGTTAAATATTATCAGAATTAAACTGCATATTCTGTGGCGAAATATTCCAAGTGCAAAACGTCATGAAATATACCATTGTCATCTTAATGAAATCGATAATTCTTCTCTGTGTGAAAAATGAGGTGAATTAATGAGTCGACCTGATAACTTGAAAAGACATGTCAAGACATTTAAAGGACTTACTTTAATTCGTAGGTAGCAGATGCGGAAA
Organism: Bacillus rossius redtenbacheri; assembly: GCF_032445375.1. Lineage (NCBI taxonomy): Eukaryota > Metazoa > Arthropoda > Insecta > Phasmatodea > Bacillidae > Bacillus > Bacillus rossius. The sequence goes on along the minus strand of NC_086335.1, from coordinate 24,556,788 downwards.
TCGAGAAACGATAAAGACTTAAGTAATTTGCTTTTTTTGTACTTGTAGTAGTGCAGAATTTATGTAATAAATTTTTATTTGTAGTTTTGATATTTTATTTCTTGAATGTGTCACTATTGTGGTATTTAGAATTAAATTATCTTTTTTTCATTGACCAAGGATTGAAGCAAAGACAGAAATCCATTGATTCAATCAGTAAAGAAATTAGTGATTTTTTGATGAGTTTTGAAATTTTTTTCCGAATTTATAGCTAAATAATTACAACTTTCCAAGATGGCCATCAATATGCCATAATCGGCTTACAGGAGGCTGATGGTAGAGAAATTTAAACTTATATTAGAACTTTCCACCATATTTATTGAAATTAATATTTTTACAAAATAAAATTAAAAATTTTGCATTTATCAAGTATCGAACCAAGGACAGGAATCTATTGAATCAATCAGTATATTAATTGATGATTTTTTTAAGAATTTTGGAATTTTTCCCGAATTCATAGCTAAATAATTATGAATTTCCAAGATGGTGCCCAAATTTCAAGATGGTGGGCGCCACAATGAAAAATTATTGCTGCACTCTAGCTGGTAAAAATTAAACTAACATGGCGGCAGCGCAATGCACTCTAGCAGACGAAAACTAGATGGCCGACATGATTTCATAATATCTGGCGATGTATTGGCATTAGTGGTGGGAGTTCAGTCTGTTCGTGGCTTCCGTGTAGGAATGATTGGTCGCCATTTTTATTTTTGCCCTCATTAGGTTCAAACCGAGGACTCCGAGCTCCATAACGTAATTGCATTTATTAGTTAAACTTTATTAATTTAATTTTTTATACAATTTAGACTAAGAATTTTTAAGATGGTGGTCGTATCGAAAATTGCAATAGTGATGTGATAATTCAAAATTACTGAACGTTCTAGAAAACAAAATGGTGGAAAACAAAATGGAGTATGTGAAATTCAAAATGGCAAAATCCAAATTGGCGGATCCAAGATGGCGGATCCAATATGGAGGACAGGGTCATGGTTAAAAGTCAAGGTCATCCAATATGGCCGCCGTTGCATCACAATTCAAGATGGCGGATTCCATCCACAAATCCACAATCCTACTCCTGCAGCTGGAAATATTTATTTATATACTACTTTTATATTTATGTTTTTTTTATGGTTACCGTATAAGACAAATAGAAAAATAGGTTTTTACCTCTTACAAATTATAAAATTTTAACTTTCCTCAGTTTTCAAATAAACATTTTGAAACGAGGTTGTTCATTGTAATAAAAAACTTTACGATTAATTTGTAAATGTAAGAACTTGTACAAACTGCCGGGTAGTTCAAGCTGGGACTGCTACGTCACATTTTATTTTTGTGGTTGAGTATAAATAGACTTAATGCCAGCAGTTTTTGTTGGAGGAGGGGGAGGAAGTAGGAGCAGACTCGCGCGCAAAACTAAACTTTATCTCAATCCTCAAACAAACTCACACTTAATGACTTGAGCGGAATGTCGACCCACGACCTTCAGGACCAAAATCACACCTCGGCCAGCTCTATCATGACTTCACCGGACTGCATAGACTAATGTGTAGAGGCAGGCATTTTTCGCGTATAAAGCTGAACGCCTGTTAGATCGCAACGAGGTATACGCGCACCAGCGGTTTCTTCCTTGTGATTGGCGGCCGTCTGGGAGAGAAGTGGCTGCTTTGTTCGGCTGAGCCACTCAGGACGCATTTGCTTCCACAATGAATTACTGTGATTGGTGTTTTAACAATCGTCATGTACCTGAAAGAAACTCGCCCAATTACGAAACACAGACGATGCTACAGTGTTTTAACTTTGTGCTTGCTTCGGAATCTTTTCGCGAAATTTGCATGGCCCTACTAATGTGTCGTTGGACGTAGCTCTAAAACATATTCTGTAAGCACGCTGTTGTGTGTTTTCCGCTTGCCTTTAAACCAGTCGTTTGGCCCACGGCTCAGCCAATCATATTATATTTTTTTACAGTTGGTTCGAGCGACGTGAAGCAAGGGTTGCCGTCTAGCACTACACATAAAAAAAAAAAACATTTCTGTACTTCTACGAAAGATTCCTTTCTAAACCAGTTGCCAAAAAAAAAGTTTTGTAATAATACAATAAAGATATTGTAACTTTGTACAACACATGACTATGGTTATTTTCGCATACATGAAACACGTTTTCCGAGATTATACTAAGTATTTCTCACGAAAATCGTACATAATTTTATATTTTAATTGATGTTTCATTCAAGCATAATTTTTATACGTACTCTAAATTCACAATCACAAATTTTCAAGGACAGTCTGTATAGGGTTATGAATCAGCATGGGGTTATAAATCTGTATAAGGCTAGGAGAAATAATTTTATATGTTTTAAGTTCATCTTAAAGCGTGGTATATTACTTTTATTAAAATTATTTTTTCCTGTTTTTTAGTCTTGTGTGTGCATCGTCATCCAGTTCTGAGCTATGTTGAATGTTACAAATCTCTAGCTCATCAAGAAGTTAGTTTAAAATCGAACAGACAAACAAACAGGCATACACGAAAGCGAGTTAAATGAAAAGTGGTAGAATGTGGTCCGAAGAAGCTAGTGAGAGCTGTCAGAAGCTGGTACCTGAAACACAGATGCAACCAACTCCTGTGTGCGGCCTCTGGTTGGAACACGTGTGCACGTCTCACAAGCTCGTCGACGTTTGTAGCTGAAGCCTAGCTGATGCTAGAACTATCCTGGAAGCAAGGAGACGTTATTTATACGGTTGTGGGTCGGTGCGTGCAACGACCCGCAGTGAGTAACTGTTGACTCCAGTTCGAACTTGCGTAAGGTGAACTGTTGTTTTCATTCCAAGCTTTGTTTAACGACGTGTAGTTAACTAAACCAGCTCGTGTTCTCATGGCGAAATGCTTTCCTGCTCACGCAACTAACTGAGCTGTCTAGCTTAGTTGGGTGTTAGTCAGACATAGTGCTTAGCTTTGAGAACCCCGTAATGAAAATATCTGCTTTATTTTACTGAAACAGTTTTTTAACTATATATACCCGGTGTTGCCCGAGCTAAACAAATCGTAACGTAAGGAAAATCACTGCACAGTTTCAAGTCCGAAGGACATATACTTGAAAAACGGGGAATTTGGATCTTTAACGTTGCGGCAAAATTTTGTAGGACTTATAGTTGAAAAACGTGAAATTTTTATTTTTAACTTTCTCGAAACCCCTCTTGGGAGATGATTTTCTAAAAATTACATTTTGGTTGATATTGTTACGAGGATACTGCATGCGGTTCAACGAGGCAGGCCAGCTCGCCAGCCAGTCGCGCGCTCACCTGCGAGGGGGGGGGGGGAGGGGGCGTGGTCCATTACCGTTACACGCCTACTCGTATTAGCAACGGCGCCTCGCTACCCCCTCCCCACTCCCACTTCCCCATTCCACCCTCCGTGCTTCTAAAGGGTTTGGCATGTTCCCAGAGTCCCGCCTGCGTGGAGTGGCGTAACTAGAGAGCCACTGTTCTGGGAGCTTCGGGTGTCAAGTTGACCCTGATGACGCGACACTTAAAAGGGGTGCGAGACGTCTCCAGAAGTGGGACTGAGGGGTAAAATACGGCGACGCCAGCCTCCGAGGAGTGAAGTGAGGAGGGCGAGTGACCCCTGGGTGAGCGAACCAAGCGACGGAGACTGGTGCATCGGGACTGTGTTGTGTGTGCGGCGGACGAGTAAGTAGTGAGAGGCAGTGTGTGAGTAGAAAGGTGCGCGGTAAGAGACGAGCATTAGGGAAAGCCACTGTCGAGCCGAGCTCCAGTGGGGAGAGTAAACTGAGGACAAAATGAAAGAGTGATTAATTTGCTGTCAAACATTTTAAGAGATATAATATAATTAATGGTGTAAATTGTAGTTTATAAATAAAACTGTATTTAATTAAACGGGATATTTTTTTTCAAATGTGTGCTCCTACTCGTAACCATATACATGTAATATAAGGAATATTCCTGTCGATTTTTAAGTTTGTAGGCATATAGGGACTTAAAAACGGAAATATGGTTCTTTAACGCCCCCACAACCTCTCTTGGGAGCTTATTTTCGCAAAATCCGTTCTTAGCGGATGCTTACATAGCAAAAAGTGTATACATGCAAAATTTTAAGTCAGTAGGTCTTATACTTCCAGAGAATTCATGATGAGTGAGTCAGTGAGTGGTATTTGGCTTATATATTTATGTGTATATTTTGAACAAGGTAAACAAAATAATATGAATGTTTTGCGGTACACAGCACACTGTTAATACTCAAAGATTATCCTTGCGAGTGCATGTTAACGTACGCAACTTCAGCACCCTTAAATGTACGATGATATTTATAAATTTACGAAGATGTATGAATAAAATGCAACAGGTGAACTCCATCCATTTATTCAAAATTCAAACAGTGTGTAAAGCAACGTGTTTTACAAATACACATCACGAACGAAAGAGCGCCATTTTCACGTTGCGAAATTTTGGAATGTTCCCGATAAACCGATAGTCACAATATTGAACATTTGTATTGCCAGTGTAGTTGTTCGTTTGTACCCATATATAAAAGTCAAAAAAAAATTATTTTTTTACTGCCATTTTTAAAAAATAAGTGACGTTTTACTTTACCCCAGGCATAATGAAAAATAAAAAAGCTGCTGTCGAAATAATAACTTTTATTTCTCTTTAGTTAAATAAAACGCTTGAGAGATTATTGTTCGGTTTTTACATTATAAATAAAAAACATAAATTCATTAAATTTATGGTAAAAAATGTATGTGTAAAATTATTTAAAAACTTTGAGTTTATAATAAATGACTGAATAAATCATATCATTTTCCATTATTATGCACACATGTACATAATGTTTACCATTAAATATAAATGCAAATTTGTTTGAAAAAAGAAGCATCAATTAAAACACGTATAAGCTATGACAAGTAAATTTGAAAGAATGCGATTCATTTATTTTATTCGCTGTAAAATAACATTGAATTATAAAACAATAATTAACATTTTTGACAATTTTGTCTGGAAAAATATTTGGAAATTACTGTATTAATATATAAATCAATGAAAACATTGATTTATTAGAAGTTTCCAAACGAACTTATTTAATTTCGGCCTTTTAACTTCGTCTGAAGTTATGAAGTTTGAAATCATAAGTTTGTATGAAATGCTTACAATAGTTGCAAATTTAATAGTTATGTATTTTTCTGAATCACTTTGCCGATATCATTATTGTGTACAGTTATGCTATCTCCGATACAAACTTGAGAAGTTTTATCATTAGGGGCGTGATATTTGTAAAATTGATCACCTCGTGTGTTGATATGCACTGTTGTACGTTCGGGATTTTGACGCTGAACAAGGTTAGGTTCAGAATAAAAATTTTCCAATGTTTATAGTAAAAAAAATCATGGTAATTTATTCTTGGAAACAAAATACCCTCATTTCACCCGAAACAAGAAAATGTCCGCAAGTTTACGAACAGTGGTTTGTGTATAGATATGAAGTCCGGGAAGCTACTCGCACATTAGAAACCAACGTGGCCTACTAGAGTCAACATAGACGCACTACTGCCAGTGAGTATGAAGTTTGTCACGGCTGAGTATTCTCAGTTCGAGCCAGTGAGCACAGCTAGTTTCGGCCTAGCAGGCGGGGAACATTAGCCTGAGAGCCCATTACACAATCACCTGCGGCAGAGCACACGTTAACATTTACTATAATAACGTTAAAAGCTTTTTAATTAAAAGAAACGCCAAACTTTTCTTAACTTTTACGTTTAGTTCAAACAAGACTAAATGAAAAGGAATTGCGCTGGAGCGGAAAGATACTTGGAGTAATTTGGTCAGTGCCTACTGCAAACTAAACCAATTTTTTTTTTTTTTGTTTTTTTTTGTTTTTTTTGTTTTAACTTATTCAATTTGGTCACGCAATTCGTCCTACGTTCATACAGAAACTGCAACTTCTTCGTGTTTATGAACGACCAAACGTTGTGTACCTAATTGTAGTAGAACCCATGTGGTATCATCATGATTACGCATCAAGTCTGTGAAGTTGAAATGTTTTAATTATGCGTGTGCATGAAGGCTTGCGCAACAAGTCTAAATAAACTATTGAAAATACTATACGCCATTGCTATTTTACAATGTGTGTTATTGAGAAAAACTGATGACTGGACAAACAAAGGGAATACACAAAACAAGCCATCAAACAAGCCAGAATCAGAAAATGTCAGATGTTAAGTGCATAGCCAGCACTGAGAATGACGTGGAAGGAATTGTAACAGTATCACAGCATAAACTAACACAGTGAACTGACAACGGAAATGACAATCTTCCCTGTTGCAAGAATCATTCAAAGAACGTATCCAAATAAACTTAACACCTCACCATGACAAAAATATTCACATTTATTTTCCCCGTAGCTGAAACTATTCTATCTAAAGCCAATCCGTAGCTTTCAACACGTGTATGATAGCGATGTCAGTCTGCAACTAGAGAAGATTCTTCGTGTTAATAGTTGCCTATTGGCAGGCGCTGCTCCCTTTACTTTTTACGCACTTTTTTTTAAGGACGCCTGCATTTATGAGTATACGTTTTAAAATAAAATAAAAATAATGTTTCTTAACCATCTAGTTTATTTTTGATAATTTTTTCTTCACCAAATAAACTATTATCCTAGATGTTTCGAATTTAATAAGGTAGGACAAACATACTGTTATATTTATAGTTACGCATACCTGATTTTTCGGTAGGAACGAAAATGGGTATCAGCAACTGAATCGTTAAAACAGCAAACTTGTAAAATCAATTGTATATTTAACTAACTGTATAAAAAACGGTAAAAAACTTTTAAAAAATCGAATAGCTTACAAAAAAAAACATTTGACTTGGTTTTCACTGATTCTGTTCTTTTTTGTAGCATTTTATACAGTTCAATTCCCGAAGCTTCCTGATTTCCACTGAGGTTTTTTCCGAGTGTGAATTCACAGTAACTGCACTTCCAAGACACCCATTAAACCAGTGCTTCAGTTAGGCTGCAGATTGTTCGAAAAACGTGTTTTGCAAGAAACCTCTTAATGTGTTAGCAACCTGTGTTCCTTGGAAGAAAAAAATATATATTCCAGAAGAGTCAGAAATAAAATTTTTAGCACAATTTACGAAATTTAAAGTTAATTTTGAAGATTCTAGGCGTGGTCAGTGACATCTTAAAGACGATTCTCTCTTAAAATACATTTTGTATCATACTTTATACAAACATATCTTTAAAGAGGATAGCAGTTGCAGTAGCGTCATAAACTCTACCAATAATACTGTCAGATATCTGCTATTAGTATAACAGAAATTTTCATTAAAGCGAAAAAAAATTCATACCAGTTCAGTGCCTTGCATTCGATGTGTGTTCAAAAATAACGGGAATTTTGTAATTTCGCGGGTTGTATTAGTCCGATTTGCACATTTTTTCGTTAAATGCGTTGGTAAACATGTCTGAAGAGTATCTGTACATTGTTAGCCAGATTGTATGTTTAGTTTGTTGTCGGCTATCAAAAAGTTCAAATGTGTTTTGTAACTATCGGCGATTTATTTTATTTATTTGTTTAAGAAGCTGAAACTGATAATTTGCATGAAAAGTTTTTATAAGAATAGAGTAAATATTAGAAATTTTTTATAAATGTTAAATATTGTTTTTGCGACAGAAACACTCAACTTCAGACGAGGACTGGAAGTCCGAGAAGCAAACGCAGGTCCAGAAAGCGCGGCTACCTGCACAATGCCGGCGTACGGCGGGAAGTCACCAACTAGGAGTCTGAAGCCACTTTTCAGACCTGTTTACCAACACGGCAACAGAAAAGAATTGCGCTAGTCGAACTAATACAATCCGCGATATTAAAAAAAAATTCCCGTTACTTTTTGAGCACACCTCTCAAGCACAACTAACACGAGTCGGTTTCTATATTAGCGTTTCCTTTGTTCGTTGCGTCAAAAGTGCCAAACAAGCTTAAGGTAGGTAGGTTCCCTCTTGAGAACGGGCTGAAGTTTGTTACGAGATATTATTTTTAAACCGGTTGTGGTTTAAATGATATATACTCTAAACATGAATGGATGGCTTAGCTATAATTTAAAGTGATGAAGATAGTGTTGTACTATGTAAAGTTTCCAAGTCTAACACAGCGTTTAGCTTTAAAATAACATTCGTTATAACTGTAAAACTCTCCCTGGTGTATTAACGGTGAGTTAAAGCAACATCCGTAGGCTTGCCTGAGTTTACAAACCCTAATTATTTAAAAGGTAAAATCACCCCGAGATCAGTTTATTCATATAAAATAAATACCACACTTTTTAATTGAGGAATAAATTGCAATTTAGTAATGGAAAATCTAAATGTTGGTCTTTTCCTGAATTTTTTAACAATATTTCCGTCTATTTTATTATATAATTTCTTTTAATTAATTCAAAAATCATTTTTTACTACTTCACTGAAAATAAATTACTAAACTGTAGTGACTGCTTATATAGTATTTACTGTTGTAATGAGAATTAATATGTGTTTATTGCATGTAAATATTTTTTAATGTATGTATACAATTAATAATTCATCCCTGGTAAAATTAGTTTTTTACAATTATTTTACTGACATCGAAATGTATTTTTTACTGTTCAGATTTTTTCCGTGAGCTTTCATTAGACAGGGGTGTAGTTAGTATGATCACTTTGTTGCGTTTATTTATTCTCTTTGAAATGAGACACAAGCTAACCTCTAAGGTGTTTTTATATGGTTTTCTTTCAATTACAAAATGCCATTAAAATTTTTAAGTAGTTAGGCTTTGCTATAAAGCTAAAGACGATAATCAAACATTTATTGAAGTTTTATTCCTCCTAAGTTGTGTCATTCGGGTCTTGGAAAATTTTATTGTAATTTTACTATTATATATATATAGTTAACTGTCTCATTTTTTCAAGAATGTTTCACTGTTGACAACGAATAGTCTGCTTAGTTTCATTATTCTCCCTTTTCTTAATACAAAGTGGTGAAAATATTCCATATGTGTTATCAGAAGATTATTCAGACATTGATTCACTTCTCCAGATTTATGGTAGTATTCATGTTAGATAAAGTAGCTAAACACATATAATCATATTTTAAACATTTTTCTTACCAAAAAGCGAAAGGTTTTGAGTTTACGGTTGGAGTTGTGCTATGTTTAAGTAAATTATATTGTATTAAATAAAAACTTCTTGAATTGTTCATTTAAATGTTTCCCTGGTAACATGTTGACAGTGCAGCTATTTGATAATTTCTTTCGTATATGGCTAAATAATGGTATCTATAGAATTAAGTTCTCCTTTTTTGTTTTTTCAAAGATACGAGATAAACCTCACGTTTTAAAATGTTTACCCATATAACATAGTTTCAGGCAGCAAACCTAACTAAAATATTTATTTTTATTTTTAGTGCTGAAAGAAGTTTAAGTAAAAAAAAAATGTTGTGTTCTTATTTTATATGTAAATCTATGCACAGAATCATTTGTTTTGAAAATCCTTGCAAGTATTTGTGTTTTGTAAACGAAAAGCAAGTGCTACAAACGTGAGATTGATCCGTAAGGATTATTCGTAATTCGTGTATAAACAGCGGCAAAATGATTGACAAAAAATTGCTTCGAACGCATGAATAAACATTTAGGTATTGGAAAATCCGAAGATATATTTAGTTAATTGGCTACTTACCGTAAATACGAGAGAGACTGAAGTGGGGACCGTCGGACACGGAGGTGTGAGGAGGAGAAGAGACGAGCGGGACAGCTGGCCGCTGTCGCTAGACGCCTCGTGCCAGGATAAGCTACCGCCCCGCGCACACACACACACCCCAAAACACGACCGGCCGCGGGCGAGACAGCGGCGCGACTGACAACATTCCCGCCGCGTCCCGGCGTGCTTCGCGCGCCGCCGCACCGCAGCGCTGCCGTCGCTTCCCCCGGCCACGGCGGGTTGCCGCCCACTCGGGCGCCTGCTCCAGCCTGCTCCGGCCCGCCATGCAACGGCACGGAAAAGGAGACGTATCACGTCCACGGAGACTTATCTCCCGGAACGACTCACACTATCGCACCTGTTGCTTCCACAGCGCACGGAAACATATCAAATGGCAGCCAGTGAGATTGCATTTTAAGGTTACATTTTGCTTCAATAATATATCACGGGCAGAATATAAATATATAATTAAAATAGACCACAACTCTTAGGGCCCTGCCACCACCTCCATCTACTCGACTGCCCGCCGGTGATTGTGGAGGAGGGCAGATGCGGTGTGGCCTCCTTCACGTCTTCAGCAAAGAATGGAGCCTGAAATTGTTACTTTACTTTACAACAAGCTAGCCTGTAAAAAAAATCAGGTGAGCATTTATATCTAGGCAAGCTATTTTGTAAAGTTTAACTTGTTGTAGCACATGTTGAACATACTGATGGTTTATTCTCCACGTGTGTAATGGAGGGATCCAGTGGTGCAATGCAGACTCGACCAAGTGTGGGAGGGTAAGAGAGTGCTGTTGTTTTCCTACAACCACCCTCGGGAGTCGGCTGGGGAGGCAAAAATATATCGACGTCATTTGCCTGCAGTCCAATTATCCCTCCGAGCAGGGGAGGATAGGACAGCACTGCCGTGTTCCTACAACCACTGCTCAGAGGCATCAGCAGTGCTCTGACTACTGGATGGAAAATCAGGGGGGAAATTTGGAAGAAAAAGAGAAGTTGATTTAGGTGGGATGAGTCGAGACACGAGCTAGGAAAGGGCAGAGATTGTTATGCCCCCAAAAGAATGTACTGACACTATCTTCAGAAAGCCAATGCTTATCATATTCTGAAAACAATCTCCGTAAACATGGCGAAGCCTCGCGAAAGCAAATGATACTGGCTGCTAAGTACCCGAGAATTTGAAGGAGGCAATCAAGGTGATGAGCACGTCAAGTGATGCACAAAGAGATGCTATAGACGGGGACAAAGTCGGTCACATGGACAGACGGAGATACTTTTATACAACATTGACGTAGAAGATAGGTTTAGGGGGTCTGCAGAGGATTAAATTCAGGCAGATATATTTTTGTAATTTTTTGCACAATGGATTAGCTTTTGTCTGGGGAAAATTACTTTTACCTGGGTGCGGAAAAAAAAGGCACAGGTAATATTGATTTATTTTATTATGATAAAATTAGTTTTACCTGGTTCGTGTCAACAGGTCAGGTACAACTAATGTAAAATGGTTCAAAGTTACGGATTGGGATTAACCAACTGGTCTGTGAGAGTTATTTAGCAGCAAGGCATTAATGTTAGTCGGATATTATCGGTAATATTGCCTACCTGGTAAATAACAATGCAGTCTGCTCAGTCTCAAGTCTGAGGTACTGACTGCACTGACTTTGTTGTTACTTGTAGCGTCATGCAACAAGTAGTGACCTAGTGAGGGCATGGGGAGAGGTGCATTTGCAAGTTACTTTTAAAAGTAACTAATAACTAGCTTAGACGAAATAAGGCAGCCACGTGTAACTTTGTGGCTCGCGGGCTGTGGCATGGGAGGTGAACTTAAAAATAACCCAGATTCGTGGGATGTTGCAGATGGCTGGGCGCAATCACGTCTCCATGCAAGTGTCTGGGGCTTGGAGAACTTTCTCAATACTCTGTGAAACTAAAAGTTATAGAGACTTATACATGATTGTAGCCATTTTTAACACTACAAAGTATTTTTGTATTTAAATTAAATATAAATATGTTAAATAAAAATAGGCATACTGAGAAATAATAAGAGGCATACTGAAAAAAGATATAATTCCTTCGCATATTAATATATACTCATTTTTATAAGAGTTCTACTTAAAAATATGTAATACCTTTACTAATTTTTAATATTAAACACATTTTTGTAATTATTTAATAAATATTAAGTAATATTTGAAAAAGAAATAAAATCTTCTCTTTTTTAATTCTACACACTTTTTTATGAATACTTAATAAGTATAAAGGAATACTGAAAAAGAAACTAAGTGAATACTACACATTAAAAAACTGAGCAGAAGTTAGCTCTATCCGCCGGCTCTATCCGGCCATCCGGGACAGAGAGCTTGGAACAACAACAGCCTAAGTCATTCCACGCAACTATGGCAATTTCCAACCGAGTTTTTATATTTTTACAACAAAATGTGCAAACATAACGATAGAGCAGTTATATGACGACCTTCATACATATGTGCACTATCAATAAAAATTAAATTTAGAGTGCGGACCATCGTACAAGTTGTCCCAGGAGCCCTGAGGATCTGCAATGTATTGTTTCAATGGAGTTTATCACAAACAATATTTTTTTTTCGCCTACTATGGTCATTGTTACCGACATAGCTAGTACATAGGTACCTTTCTACAGGAATAGACTATCAAATAAAAAATAAATTAGCGGGCAAACTATCGTACGCTAATTTGAAAATATTAACCAAGATGGCTACCGCCGCCGGCCGTGACATCAGCAGCAGACAGCTCCACGCACGCTCAAACATCTCTGGAGCAACTACCTGTTGCTTTGTTTACGTACGCCTCCAGTATTCCTTCGCTTACCCTAATGTCCGCACTGATAATACACATGCAGATGTTTCATAAAACAACAACAATCAACCACTTTCAATCAGGGGCGCAACAACAGGGGGGGGCAAGGGTATTTTGCCCCTCCCCCTCTGAAACCTTGAAGTGGGGGCAAACGGGGGCAAAGAAAGTGCTGTGTAATCAATTTTTAGATAGTAAAACTGCTTAAATAGCACCATTTTCCACCTTGAAATACAAATTTTCCCGGGGGAGGACCCCCGGACCCCCCGCTTCAATAGGGGGGATCGATGATTCTTTATAAAAAGGTATATTGCCCCCCCTTTGGAAATTTAGTTGTTGCGCCCCTGCTTTCAATTTAAGTACAGGTATACATGACACGTAATGTTTCAACGAGAGATTTTCAACTTGTGTTACATAAAGTTTCTGTCAACCTACGTGGTCTCGAATAATACCTACTAATGTTAACGTGAAAATAAGGTATTTTACAAGTATAAATTGCAAGATTAATTTGGAAGTAAAATAGATCAAATAGACACTGACGAAAATGATGTTGACGATTCTGAGGTTAGAGGACTGTGTGGTGTTTCAGACACAGAATAAATATTAACTTAGCGATTACAGTGTAATATAAAGATTTTTCATGAATGTACTGAATTGCATTTGAAAGTCTTCCTAAAATACAGTACATAAATTGGAACATCTAACACAAAGTAATAAATCTTTATTCAGTGACACTTCTGTTGTCACCCTTAATCTACACATACTTCTTTTAATGTCTTTTTTTTATTTGTATTATAATTTACACTTAATTTACACTTATATAGCTACATATGAATCAATTTGTAATAACTTTTCAAAAATTAATAATTAATGGTTTGCGTGACCACCATGCACTTTAGAACTGATACTTCATACTTGAAAAATCATCTTGTACATTAAAACAAAAAATTTAAAACTTCACCCAAATGATAAAACTAAACAATTTAGTACCTACATAATTTAGGTCCACAGGGGAAGCTCACAATTGAAACAAAAATAGCAACGAAAAACCTGCAAATAATCTTTATATATGTCCAACGCTCTACTTTATTTGTTATTTCCGTTCTCCCTTACCCACTGAGTGCCCTGCTACTGAGAATTGCACTTATTGCTGAGCTGTAATGAGACATCGCCTTGACTCAAGCTACCAGCTGTAAAGACGTTATACGTCAATAATGCAATCAATTATGATAATATCTATAACTTAATGAACATTACATACAATACATACAAAACAAATACTTATACAACAGGTCTCAGATAAAAATATACATAGCTCGGTAACTGCTGTTTTTACTATGTATTTTTTTTTTCAGTTTTAGCAATTAATGTCTATAATAAAATTAGTTTTTTTTTTAAGAGGTCGTGTCCTTAGGACACTGAATTTAAGACTAGTAAGAGCTATAATTTACCAGAAAATTGTAATAATATACACCTTAGAGTTTTCATAAAGGCAACTGTTTGACTTATAAGTAAAAGTAAATAAAAAGTCTAAAAGTCAGTGAGTGTTGTTAGGACATGACCCAAAAAAAATTTGTACATTTATTATGGAAGTTATTTTTTTTTTTTTTTGCAAAATTTGTGGGCAGCCCTCCTGGCAAAATACGGTTTTGCCTTTGAAACCTGTTTATATATATATATATATATATATATATATATATATATATATATATATAAAGGGTTATCTTTGTTTTATTATGTTTTTAATATCTTTTTTAATATTTTATTGTTGTTATATTTTATTGTTCGTTTAGTTTTTTAATAAAAGTTATTTATCCTAGCCTATTAAATAATTTATTGTTGTCTTTAATTATATTGTATCGCTGGGGAGTTGCGTGGGAGTGCTGCGGAATCAGTTTCCTCGTGTAGAGTTTACGTGACAGTTGGCAATAGGAAGTGTCAGTTGGCTGCCCTGTAATAAAGACGTTGGCCGGCGTTTGTTGCGAAGTGATGAGACATTGGTACGGATTCTGGCTTCTGCTTTCGAAGAGAGAGGTTGTGTGACTACCTGATCTTTACAAGTAGGAGGATATCGACGATCAAAGATTTCTTTAGTCGTAATTACCTTGTGTCTACTGTACCAGTGCCCATCGATTCGTTTTCGTCGCTCGGCCATGAAACACTTCAAGACCTATTCAACTGGGTAGAAGTCGTGGTAAGTGGCCCAATGGGCACAACACCTGAAACCACCGACCAACAGGTTAGTAAAACTTCTCAAGACAATGATAATCATTCCTCGAACTCCAATGACTGTATGAACTCCTTGGATCTACCTATAAAACCCTCTGTACCAATGGATGCTGCAAGTTTAACTCAAGGCCATATGCCACTATATTCACGAACAAGTCTTGGCCCATACATTGTGTTCCTTGAATCAAAAGACAAAAATATTGGAAATCTCCATCCCGTGTCTGTCGGTAAAAAACTGCATGGCATATCTAATGATATCGTACAAATTTCTCGTGCTTGCCCAAACCGAGTCAAACTAACCATGAAATCTGCTCAAACAGCTAACTACCTAGTGCAAGGGGACAAGTTAACCCAACATGATTTCACTGGATATATACCGCTCTCCCTGACTCAACGACAAGGACTCATCTATGGCGTACCTTTAGATCTAACGAACGAGGAAATCCACGCTGGTATAGAAACCCCATATGAACTGATTAAGGTAGAACGTATGATGAAAAAGGTAACTAGAGAGGATGTCGAGACTCTGCAATCCACAAAATTAATTTGTCTCACCTTCAAAGGTCAGCTCCTACCTAACTCTGTGATAGTGTACAAATCAATTATCCCAGTAAAACCCAAAATACAATCAGTTACGCAATGTAACAACTGTTTTCGATTCGGCCACCCCGCTAAACACTGTCGATCAACAAAGCCAAGATGCCCGAATTGTGGTTCCGATCATCAACAAGCAGTCTGTACATCTACCACCCTTTGCTGCCCAAATTGTGGTGGAGCACACACAGCCACAGACAAGGGTCGATGCCCTCAATGGGACTGTGAAATCAAAATTAAATTTGTTATGGCATCTCTCAATATCTCCTATAAGTTGGCCAGGCAAAAAGTTCTAGGTGGAACTGACAACCATACGTTTCCGAGCGTACTGGCTACCTTTCTGCGATTCCAGGGACTAAAAACTACCAAATGGAATTCCCGGCACGTGTTCGAAGTTCACAGCTCGATGAAGGCCACCACTCCACATCCGCATGTGACGCTCCCACTCCCCCACCTTGTATACCAGCAACTTTTGCTTCGGCTGCAGCTACACCTCAGAAACGTTCGCTCTCACAGCGTCAACATTCTACATCTGGAGTCTACAAAAAGGGGAAAAAGGCCGTAGATAACTCTACCCACACGTTCAACGACCAGGAGTCGCGCCGTATTTCCCCAACAGCTCTTTATTACTCCCAATTCCGTCCTGACGAAGATACTAGCCGCAGTGGCATTTTATTGCAACCGCAACAATATAGTTCTATCAGTGGATATGGTACCCCTTTTTCATTTGTGGATAATAGTAATTACAAGGCTAATGAAGCTGCCGTATCTCCGCACCCCGTGCTTCAACAGCTCAGTCTGATCTTGGAGCAAGCAACCATACAAGCAAACCCACGGCTCAGGGAAGCCATTCAATATGTGTGTTCAAACCTTCATCTTCTTCCTTCCACCACCACTCAGCATTCACCTTCTATGCATGACTGCCAGGGTGATCTCCTAGTCTCAGGACATTAATTTTTAAATGAGAATCATTCAGTGGAACTGTAGATCCCTCCCACTTCAACTAGGACTACTCCAAAAATATGTACAGCAAAATCCTACAGATGTTATCTTACTGCAAGAAACCCACTGGAAGAATCTTCACCACAAGCAATATTTATCTGGTTTCAAGGTTTTCCATACTGCACATCCGTATACACACGGTGTTGCTATCCTAGTTAACAACGACATTTCCGCCACTGAACAACAGATTGATAATATCCCAGGCAATCTAGAAATTGTGGCGTGCAACATCTGGCATCATGATCGTGAAATAACGTTTGTTTCCTTATATGCCTTCCCACGACATACCATTTCACAAGAGGAATGGACTATGGTGTTCGCTTTGGCGAAGGACAATCTTTTTATTGGCGGTGACTTTAATGCTCACCATCCCTTTTGGGGGGATCCCGTGCAAGACACAGCGGGGAAAAATTTAGCTGACTACATAACTAACTCTTCTTTCGTTCTATTGAACACGGGAAACGTCACCTACATGGGCACAACTGACCGCCGGGCCTCTGCTATAGACTTAACTTTCTGCTCTTCAAGTATTTCACAAGATTTCTTCTGGACCACTTTGCCGGAACCTATGGGGAGCGATCACTACCCTATAGTGATTACCACACCAGCTGAAAGGTGGCACCATTCCTCTTTCTGGGACACTACTGCACCGCTTTGGTATTATTCCTTCGACTTCTACCGCACTTCATGGGATGTTTACAAAACTCAGATAGAAGAAACTCTCACTACTGGTATGGTGGCTGAAAACTCCACACAGGATCTTTATGATCTGTGGCAACACTCCATAACATCTGCTATAAAACTCAGCTCCCCACCCAAAAAACTTTCTCTTCGGTCATGCAAACCATTTTGTGGTTGGTGGACTCCGGAATGTGCCAGACTTAACGCAAAGCGCTTACAAGCCTACCATTTGTATAAGCATGAAAGCAATCGAGATAATTTTCTATTGTACCTCTCCCATCAAGCCCGTTTCAAAAGGGAATTGAAATCCAGTAACCGTCAACATTGGAGGCTCTTCTGCCAAAAGACGTCTGCACATACCTCTACTACAGAGATTTGGAAAGTATTACGGGTACTACAAAATAAACCACCTCAGCCTTCTACAGACACCATTGGTCCCAAGCTACTGGAAGCTATTCACCAACATGTTGCACCTGCCTATGTGCCTTCTTGGCCGGAATTGCACTATGAATATCAAGCCACTCCTTCCCTCCCGCCAACTGGTGGCACGGCGGTTCTCACATCCACAATCCATTATCAGGAATATCAAGCAGTCTTACGTTGTTCCCGCAAATCCCCAGGTATTGACGGGATCACGTACCAGCACATTCAAGAAATGCCACCAATAGGACACAAAGTCCTTCTCAGGAAGGGACCATACCATATCAATGGAGACACGCCCTCATCATTCCGCTTCTTAAACAACGGAAAAATCCTGCTCTGGCCACTTCATACCGCCCTATTGCATTGACTTCTTGTGTAGCCAAAACTTTTGAACATATACTGAAATTGAGACTGGATTGGTGGCTAGAACACAACCGCTTGATCAGAAATGAGCAGTTTGGCTTTCGTAAATACAGTTCTACCATTGACCCACTTGTTGTCTTGGTGCAGAAAGCGAAGGATGCTTTAGCTAAGAAGAACATTCTGACGGCTTGCTATATCGACCTTGTATCCGCTTTTGATACGGTTCATGTTCCTACTCTTTTGAACAAGCTCACCAAACTTGGAATTCCACCGTCTATACTTAAGCTTCTACATTCCCTGTTGGCACATCGTTCTCTTCACTTAAAGATTGGCAAAACTTATAGCTCCGCCAGAGACGTGTACTGTGGCACCCCGCAAGGTGGAGTACTCAGTCCTTTACTTTTTATTTTGTATGTACAGGACTTGATTTTTCACATTGGATCCCATGTAAGGTCTCTAGCCTATGCAGATGATATTGTGCTTTATCATCTAGCACCACATCAGCTTGATGCTGAGGAGAAGATGAATGATGCTCTAAACAAACTGGAGGTCTGGCTAGACAACAACATACTTGTTATATCTCTAGAAAAAACCAGAATTATGTTCTTTACCCGCAAACGCTTTGACCGCTCTACTGTCAACATACGTATTTATCATGAGAAACTTCTTATTGAATCATCACACTGTTATCTAGGCGTAGAACTGGATGGTCATTTAACATGGCACCGCCAGGTGCAACGTATGACCACTAAAGTGTACCAAGCTGTTAATATGATTAAGGTTCTGAGTCATACCGTCTGGGGTGGAGACCCAGCCACGCTTCTGTTATTTTATAAAGCTTACATTCTCTCGAAACTAGAGTACGGCTGCATTCTAATGGTCAACATATGTGCTACACGCCTAACTACTGTTCAGAAGATACAAAACCGTTGCCTTCGACTTTGTTTGGGAGCCATGAAATCAACACCTATTGCATCACTTCATGTGGAAGCCAACATCTTTCCCTTCCATCTACAACAACGATATCTGCAAAACCGTTATTGGATCCGTACTTCCACATACAGACTACATCCACTCTGCAATACTGTTAAGAAATTGGGATTCGACATTACACCATGCCTTCAGAATTATTCCACTATTTTACCACTGGATGACCGCCCGGCATATTTCACTATGGACTATCAAGCGCTGTTTTATGTTAGTGAGGTGCATAACCCATTTCCTGTCAATAAACAACTCCTTGTTCCGCGCGAAGTGCACTACATGCACCAGGATATCTTGCGAACCCATCCTGGAACCCTTCATATATATACTGATGGATCTAAATTTGACAATGTTACTGGCTCTGCTTACTATGTTCCTCAACTCAAGAAATCTGGTTTATTTAAACTACCCACTGAGGCAACGATCTTTTATGCAGAAGCTTATGCCATCTGTAAAGCCCTAGAATTTTGTGAAAATGGTAAACATGAAAGAATTATGATACTCTCCGATTCCTACAGTGTTCTCTCTGCCTTACAGACCACTAAACTATCGCATAAATCTCCAGATATCATAATAAATATTACATATCGTCTTTATTCCCTGACACGACAGGGTATACATATATCATTTACATGGATACCGAGCCACATGGGGATTGAACATAACGACATGGTTGATAACATGGCCAAAATGGCCGCCACAAAAGGAATTCCCGTCGCTGCCCCTATTGTGGAAGTCATGTTTCGGGAACTTTCCCAGGAAATGCGGACGCTCTGGTCTCTGGAGTGGGAAAGCATCGAAATATCAAGGTCGTACAAATTACTCCAACCCTCCTTACAAAAAAGCCCATGGTTCTCTAACCACCACGGACGATCGTTTTGCACGACACTTATTCGCTTACGATCAAATCATGGCTGCTTTAAGAGTCACTTATATAAGTTACATATTGTAGCTTCTCCCGATTGTGAATGTGGGACAGCTACTCATGACATCAACCACATTTTATTTCAATGTCCGCTGATGAAAAATAGAGACGAATTCTTTCAAAACCTTATTAGAGAAGGTAAATTTCCTCCATACAATCGAGAATATGTATTATGTCAACCTATTGTGCCTGTGTACCACGCTGTATTTCAATTTCTGTTCCTAAATGGTGTCAAGATCTAACTTCAACATGGCGTCGTGAAAACGCAAGTTTCGCATTAGTTTTCAACGGTAATATACGACGCGGAGCAAGTCCCAGCTCATCAGTTCTATTTCGGCTTCCAACCGAAGAGGATGTCCGGTGACGAGGCGTGACACCTCGTCACGACGTCAGTAAATCGGCGAACGTCAAATGGCACGTACAGTGGACGCAAGGTATTTGCAGACGTCGAGAGAATGGCTGTGGCCGAGTTTTCTCATACGGCCATGTTTTGTGTAATTCATGTGTGAAATGCATCTTTTTCCCCTCAATTTTGTTCATTTCTGGCTGAACGGGTACCACCCAAGGCCATAACAATCAAGGAAGAAGAAGAAGAAGAAGAGACATTGGTAGTCCGCGGCTAGCCGAGGCGAGACCTGGTTGTAGCGCCTCGCGCGCGGGTAGTCAAATGGACCCGCGACTAATGGAGTGCACATGCCATACCTGGGCGCGGTACAGAATTCTTTACAAGACTTTGAATTTCACATTATGAGCCTCGAGCACGTTTGTTCGGCTTTCGGGGACAGGCCAGACATATATGTTAAAAGTTACGAGGTAATTTAAATGCCTTGTTTGAGTTTAGCTACGAGTGTTTCTGCTGCAGCGACGAGAGAAATTGTGAGTACAGCTGATCTGATTGTAGATGGTGTTGGTCTGGATAAACTAGAATTTTTTGCTACGTGACTTTGTGGTGGGGCAGAATCTCCCTTACCGTTTTGCGTGCACCTCAGTGGGGCGAACTTAAACTTGGTTTAGAAGATATAATTTTTTTAAGTTTATGTTTCAAGAAGAAAGCTATTGACTTAAACATTAAATATTTGCGCACTCCCTCAGGGCTTTGTATAAGACTTTGGTAGATTAACGTTTTTTTAGTAAATTTAAATTGGTGTGTATTTTTAACAGTAATTTTTGTTAATTATATATTTGGATATAAATGCAGTCATATATTTTGATATATTTTAGTAACTACCGACAGTTTAGGAATAATCGTTTTATAAGATGTTATACAAATATTTTTACGTAATTTAATTTTTTTTGATAAAAATATATTTTTGGATAAACAATCTTTTTTAATATTTTATTATATCTTTTGGCGATTATTCTATTTACCAATGTTTGCGGGTTACAATAACTCTATACTTTAATTCATGTTTGCAATAAAACTAAGCCTTTTCGTAAAATATTGCGTTAAATAAAACACAGCTATTATGATTAATAAAAAAAATTTGATTCCATAAAATTCCCACTTCGACACCGTAATGTATTTGCTCTGCTTTTTAAGGATGTGCTTCTTAAATTATTTTTCTTAACCCTCGGGCTGGGTTCATGCGGTGCATGTTGGAGTTTGTTTTAAATTATATTTCAATAAAACCAGTCGGGTGTTGAGTTTGTGTTATCTACCGGATGTAGAGGGTAGGTACCACAAACTAAACACATGTCAAAAAGTTTCCTTTATGAAACAAGTTAAATTATACATTCTAAAATTTAATTGCAACTTAATACTTAAATTATGACCTTGAACGCAATAATTGTTGATGAAAACTCACCAAGGAAGAAACATAATTACGGATAAGCGTTTTGAATTTAAACTTTGGAATATTAATGACTTTGTTATTTTACTGATACCGAATTTGTTACATATGTTCCAATTTAAAGTAAATTTTATAAATTGAGTAAGCGAAGACACTTAGCTTGAATATATATATATATATTTTTTTTGCGATTTTATGAATAAACACCACTATTACGGAAAATTTACAATTTAAGTAAATTTAAGACGACAAAATATTTACTGTTAATCTAATAATACTCTAATTAAATAAAACGTAGAGTATTACATCTTTCAATTTTAAACTATGGAAGATTAAACACTTAAAATTTTAATTAAATCTAAAAAAAATTTAAACTTCAAATATGAAACTTAATTAATTATCTATGAATAATCTCGTTACAAAAACAATTACTGTTTTGTCTCAAGATAGCTTTTAAGTTTGTTTGAACGTTGAAATCACTTCAATTCAATAGTTAGTTTTTTTGAATAAGTGTATAAGCGTTCTGTAACGGTTTTTCGTGGTATGTATTGCTATGGGACGGATAGGGACATGGTGGCATACGATGATAATCCACACCTAATTACAGTATAATTATTTAGACACATAATCAATCCCTAAACATCATAATATAGATAAATACGTATGTTTATCCAACAAAAACACCCGGATTAAGTAGTGCTTCAAAGATGCTTCTTACTGTCATGCTATCTTGTTCAAGAAGACAGTTTTAATATTGAAACAGTTTATATTTCATGGTGTTCAAATGGTCCATGCCTACTGGTGTGATCCTGCACTGATGTCAAGTCGCTAGACGCAGCAGACATACAAGCACATATCAACAATAAAGTTCAGATAATGAATCTGCAAAATTTTCTAATTAAATATCACCAGTATATTTTTTGTTAATAATAACAAAACATTATAACCGTAGTTCGTTATAAAATGCAATCCTCCCTTGAGAGGTCTCAGCATTTATTGAGTTTAAAACTGCCCAATAGTTTACACAAAGTTGAATTTGCGTAGAGTTGCTGTTTATAAGTATTTTATAGAACTCAACATTACAAATGAATATAAATAAAAATATTATTCAACAGTAATAAATGTACTTTGTAAAAAAATTAAACGAACGTCAGTGTTGACGTTTCGGCACACTATTGTTCTCACTTTATCATTTCCATGGTGTACCAGCAGAAGTACCTATGTCTGCTGGCCGGATTTGGCCTGCTCTATATGTTGACAAAGTTCGAAAGAAAAAAATTACATTAATATTCTTTTAAAGCGAAAAATCCACAGTAATAGCCTATAGCTAATTAAATTATGTGGAAATTCAATAACCCAGCTGGCGAGTGAGGACAAACCTGCCAGAGCGGTGAGTCGCTCATGAGCGCATGAGTGATGCAGTGATGAGGGATACAC
Organism: Bacillus rossius redtenbacheri; assembly: GCF_032445375.1. NCBI lineage: Eukaryota > Metazoa > Arthropoda > Insecta > Phasmatodea > Bacillidae > Bacillus > Bacillus rossius. The sequence continues at coordinate 24,533,765 of NC_086335.1, read as the reverse complement.
CAGTGCTCTCTACATGCAGGAAAGGCTAACTGGCTGCAGTCGTTTTATTTTGTAATAATTGATTTAAAACAAATCGCTGTTTTTGTTTAAATATAAATTTGCATGATAACGCCATTTACTAATTGTTAATAAGCATGTTATACCTACACCTGCATGTTATACCCAGACACCCACCTAGAAATTTAAGTGTCTAAACTTTTGCTAGCTATTACCAAACAGTTGGGTATACATATAAGTACACTAGTGTGTGACTCAGTAGAAAAAGATAACTCAATAAGAATTTGAAAGTGTAGGTTATTAATTAAAGCTGTATTCTGACATACTATAAACAAATAGGTACTAGCAAATGTGGTTTTCAATATTTTATAGAAAAACTGCGAACACATGACGTAAAAATTATCAAGATGATATTCAAACTGTTGAATATCACATATACTTTGGTTACAACACATATACTTTTAGATTGCGTCAGTTCATTCAACTTATTGGCCAGCTCATATAGTGATCAGTTATTTAGATTATCAATGAAAATGTAAAGTTTTGTCAGAATATTAAATAAATAAGCAAGCTGTGCCAGCATACACTTGTTAATGGTCTATCTTATATAATGGGCACAAAACCAAACAAAATTCTTATCGAACGAAAGTATTCCCGTTCAGGTTAGAATGCACGAAACTTTTACTGTATCTCTGGTTCAGTTTCATTTACGGGTTCCGGCTAACTAAATTCAGTGGTAAGCAAAACAAATATTTTCAAAGGACCACTGGGGAAGTCGAGTGTTTGTCAGTATTTTTAATTCAATTTGTTGTCACTTTCAAAATGTTAGCGTAGAAATAATATAATACTTTTAGGAATAAAATAATTTAAGTTTCTTTTAAATTAGGTCTAGTTAGCATCAGTTCACTACTGTTTGAATAAGTGACCTAGGCGTCACTTAACGGTCACTAACAATAGCAGCTATTTGTAAAGACAAGGGGCTCACTGCGTTTATAGTACTGTAGATTCATGCCTTTAAACAATACTTAATAGCGATGCCTTATTACTTATTACATATAGCACAACCAGTCAACCACTAATAAAGTCGCAGTGCGTGGTAACTGCGTTAAGCCATTTTTGTAGAACTTTTTAACTCTTCCGTCACATTGTTCATTTAAACAAATTAGTTTCTTTGTAGCTCGTCTCTGATTGGCTCTGCTGCGCTGGTCCGCTGACTTTAGAGGCAGCAAACACATAAACACACGTTACATGAAATTGTAAATATAGCGAGTTTTAAATTTCTTTAAAAATAGTGTCGAATAACATTAATAAAATTTATTAATTAATTCAACTTAAAAGTTAATTGCTGGGATAATTTTCCTTAGAGGGGTCACGGTTATTGAGACTTCAAAACGGTCTATAGACACCATAGAGTGTATTTCCTGTAGAGAGAGTTTTATATAGAAACTAGGGCGTTTTAAGGTGCCTCAGGCACGCGTTGAAAAATGAAAATTACAACAAACACTTTAAATTAATACACACTAATTTTTATTTTTAAAAATCTTGTAATATCATGCAAATGAAAATTATTTCTGATTAAATATAAAATTTTAAAAAATTATTTTTAAAAAATACATTTAGGTATATATTAAGTGCATATGTGCTATTTACCTAAACATTTAGCAGCAAGAAATTTAGTAACCACTTAAGAAGAATATAACATAAAAATTAAAAATAACGTAACAAAAAAAAAACAAATCTGCCAACCAAAACAACTTTCAGGCATTCAAACATAGGTATATATGCTAAAAGACAAACATACCAACGTTTTTAAATAAGATTATTAACTGTAAAGTTATGTGCAATTTTAAAAATAAAAACCAAGATTTTTAAAAGGGAATAAGTACAAAATTCAAAATATCATCAAAAGATTCCCAGTGACTCAAACTTAAATTTCTAAATTAGGAAAATTGGTAAATCTTTATTGTACGGATTAGCGCCAAAAAAAAATCGTACAAATATGAAATAAATTTCATTATATGCTCTTTTACGTCCTCTTTTCAAAACCGCCTGCGGAGATTAAAAATTCCAATTACTTTTGGAGATATCGCCGTTCTAATTTTGCAATACAAGCCCTATGTAATCATTCGAGCGTCGCCATTTTATATTTTGCCGTGTGTGCAAAACGGGACAAAGGTAGATTAGGTCAGGTCAGCTACATTATAAATAATTAAAAACTGAACGGAAATGAAAATTATATAAATTTATTTCAATGGTTGTTTAGTTTTAGAGCATTTATAATGTAGCTGACCTAACCTAACAAACCCGGAACAAATGATTAACAGTAGGAACGAACGTAATTTTTTTTTACGCGCAACAATATAATAAAAAATAACACAACAAAATTTGAAACGTTAAAAACTCACCTAAGTTGGAGGCGGGTACATTTCCTTCGCACTTAGTAAGAAATGATGTAGTCGTTCACCTACGTCGCGATACCTCCGACGGAACATGAATTCCGCAAGGTACCCGACGTAGTGGTCAACTCGTCGACCATATCGAGGCACATTCTTCCTCACTTCCCGCCAAAGTCTCTCTATTCTTTGGGTGTTCGCCCCTGTGTCGGGATCAACAAAGTTCATATTATGATTAACCTTCAGGTGAAGATAATCATGCTGAGAAAGACAATTATAAGCACGCCAACAGTCGCTTATAATTGTTGTTCCAGGCAAAATATACTTCTTGATCACGCGCAGGAGCGTTCTGCTAGTACGATCTTTGACAGGAACGAGAAAAATGTTATCACCATTTCTCTCTATTCCGCCAAAAACCCACTGACCCTGGATGACTCGCCCCTTATTATTTTTACGCTTACCAATTTTGCCTCATCAATTTCGACAACTTTCCCCGGCCCACCCAACTTCCCTACATTTAAGTCCAAACTCCACTTAATTAATACTTCCCTGCAAAAGGACGTCCAATCTATGACGGTTTTCATACTGACATTACAATTCTTCTCAATGAAAACAGTATTTGGGTGATGAATCGTTAAAAAAAAATAAGTCATCTTCATAATCGTTTCAATCGAAAGTCTACTTTTGGAAAACCACGTGCCGGTTCTGAAAGATTTTTTGAAAGAACAAGTTACCCTTTTAATTCTTTTACTGGCGCGAGTTACCGTTGTCCGGTGACATTGAAAATATTCGCTGTCCTCGGCCAACTCAATTACCGTCCCACATTGGTCGCACTTTACCTCACTACTCAAAACTCCATGATCAACTAAAAATTCGAACAAAAATTTCCAATCATCACACAAATGCACAAAATCGAATACATGCAGGGTACACCCGCCGCATAGCTGACTATTCCCAGAAACACAGGCCATTTCAAAGACAGAATGTAACACGATAATGATACAGGAATTCCAAGAACGACTACAACATCTAATACAAATAGCGCAAGTGACCGTTGTAATTACACATAGTTTTGAACAATAATAAATTAATCATCACCTATTGGTTCATTTGAATATTGGCCTATCACGACCTATCACGTGACAACCTTATCCAATAAAACACAATTGACACTCGTAAACAAAAAGCAATGGTCGACGCCGTGTGAATGTACAGATATCGTGATTAAAATTAAAAAATTCAATATCTCCTAAAGTATTTGGAATTTCTTATTTCCGCCGGGTTTAATGAAAAGAGGAAGTTAAAGAGCACAGAATAAAGGTATTTTCGGATTTTTAAAATTTTTTTTTAAAAAAATCGCCAAAAAATGAATATTAAAAAATTCGATATCTCCAAAAGTAATTGGAATTTTTTATCTCCGCAGGCGGTTCTGAAAAGAGGACGTAAGATAGCATATAATAAAAGTTATTTCATATTTGTACGATTTTTTTTGGCGCTAATCCGTACAATACAGATTTACCGGAAAATTTTATTAGTTTTTATATTAGAGCTTATCCTTCTGAGATATAAACTTTCTTTGTAATTATAAGTATAGTTATCCAAAAGGCGCCCATTGAAAAATGATCAATACAACAAACTCTTTAATGTAATAACTAAGGCATGTTCCACTTGTGTATCTGTATTGCAAATGTTGATATATTGTTACACTTCCATTTTTTATTTTATACTTATCTCTATGGAGTAGACTAATATTTGTGCTTCATGATACGCCTATCTCCAAGATATATATTTCTCTTGGGGGTTACAGAGGCAGAGAGTCAGTAAGTCAGTTATAAGCGTTTAGATGTGTGTATGTATATGTGTATATACATATATTATATTTCATATTTCATTGTATTTTAATATCATACCAACCAAAAAGGAAAGACCATTCAAAAATCCAATCACATAAATCATTTAAACACAAAATCACATAAGGAAAGGTCAGTAAAACACATCGCGACGTAAGGAAACATCAAGAGCATTTAATCCTCGAAGAATAAAAAAGAATAATAAAATATACATACGATTCTTGATGATGCTTTAGATCAGTGATATTAATAGCCTAAAGTAAAAATAAAATAAATAAGGAGTGTGTACTTATGTACACGCGTTAAAAGTTATACTTTTTTATTTAAAGACACTGAACTATTTTAAAATGACAATGAATATCGACGTGTAGTTTCCCTCCCGAGGCAGGGTCAGTATGGATGGAGCGAGGCTGACACTCACAGGAGCCGGCTGCCCCACCCGAGGGACAGGTCTGTCGTTCCGGCCAGTCTGGAGAATGCGTGATGTGAGACGAGATTATAATGGAGCAGCGACGGCATAAAAATATGGAGAAACGGAAGTACTAGGAGAAAATCCACTGGCCAACGGCAAAGTCCACCACGTTTCCCACTTGCAAAACCCCGGGTTTGATCCCGTTGGGAATCGAACCCCCGTCGCCGTGGTGGGAGAAGAGTGTTCTTACCACTCGACCACCTGTTACAAAAAATAATTTATTCTCAGTAGGTATTCTATATTAATACACAGGGCCGGATTTAGAGGTCTGGAGGCCCCGTGGTAACAGAGGAGCGGAGGCCCCCTGGCCCCAAATTATTTTCCAAATAAAATGAACAATTTTTTTCAGTCGAGTTTTCCAATAAATAATTTATTGTGAAATCAAGTAGATTCTCTTAGTATTTAAAAAAAAACATACATAAATATAATCGGAGGCAAGAATTATATGAAATTAAATTTTAGTGTTAATGAATATTTCTGTTAATATTTAACAATAATATAATCATGTATGTACAAAGTACTGTATGTAAAGGTAAAACAGCGAAAAAAGAATATCAAAGGATTTGTGGGGGCCCTCCGTTTGTGGAGGCCCCGGGGCTTTCGCCCCGATTGCCCTCCCCTAAATCCGGCCCTGTTAATATAATCATGTGTATAGTATAAAATAAATTATTTAATTAAATAATATAGCGATAAAATTTAATTAAAAATAAAAATAAATCGATATTCTAGATGTTTACTCTAATTTGCTGTGTATTATAAGTCAGTGAGTGACTGCTACGCTACTTAAATCCACCTCTGCTCCTCCTTGTGAGTACGCCACTGCCTTTCCTCGAGGGTGAGCCACTGTCCTTTATTGAGGGTACGCCATTCCATGCTTCATGGCTTTTATGCTCCGAATAAAAAATAACTATTTTAATTCTCAAGCAAATAATTAACACAAATAAATTAATAAATAAGAACTGGAGTGTTATAAATACTGTTGATAAAGTTTAAATTTTATCAAATTACAAAATATAATTAATTACACAGCATTAAATATTAATATAAATCCGTGTATAAAATTATTTATTAAAATTAGTTAAATAATTGAGATAAATTTTAATTAATGAAATCAATAAACACACGGAATTTATATAATGTTATAAATTTTACTGCGAATAAATAATACATACTGGAACATTCCCTCACTTACGGTATATAAATACACTTGAGAAAATTTACAAACACAATTTCTATCACTAATATTCACAATATATAAATTATTTAATTATATGAATCAGTACCTATACAATATTATTCACATAACTAGGCATATGATTTAAAGCAGAAATATTTTACTTGTATGTAGCTTTTTTCATGCTTATTAATTATTCGTTGCATGTTGCGCGCGCATCGTATAAATTCACTGCCATTATTTTTTCATAACTTGCCTAAAGAAGTATAACATAACCTCACTTATGTATAATTTGTATATAGACTGTTTTCATCCTGTCAATTTTTTTTTTTGCATGCTGTACGCGTATCATAAAAATTTACTCTGTTTCCATAACACACCCAAAAAATTGTAACTTCAAAACAAAATCTCATTAAATTTGAGTATTCAATTCTTTACGTAATTTTAGTTAGCTGTGAGGTGCCTAAGGCTCCCGTTGTAAAATGTTAAATACAGCAAAAACTTTAACTTAATATAGCTACACGACTATTTATTAAAAATTCAATTTATTTTAATATATCGTTAGCGGGTTGATTGTCTCTGGTGATTCATTAATCTTTCTTGCTTTTGATTGATTCAATATACACTTTCTCTTGATTTGCAACTCTTGATCGTGAAACTTGTCGAGAAATTTGGTCGAGAATAAAAAGACTATGTTGAGTATAAATTATGTAATAAATTATTTGTTTGTAAATTTGTTGATTTTATTTCTTGAACATTTAATTTTTTAGTAACTTTAGTTAAATAAACATTTTTGCATTGATCAAGTGTTGACGCAAGTACAGTAATCTATCGATTCAATCAGTAAATTGAGTGATTTTTTTGATGATTTTTGGAATTTTTCCCGAATTTCTAAGTTAAATTTAAGACACTTTTATGATTTTTTGCCATATTAATTGAAATTAATATTTTTCCCGTTAAATTAATTTTTTGCATCGGTCAAGTATCGAACCAGGACAGTAAACGATCGTATCAATCAGTACATTAATGAGTATTTTATTATGAATTTTCCCCTAATCTCTAGCTAAATAATTACGAATTTCCAAAACAATGCCCGAATGTGAAGATGACAGGTATCACAGTAATAAATGATTACTGCACTCTAGCAGGTAAAAATTAAACTAACTTGGAGGTAGCACACAATAGCAGACGAAAACAAGATTGTTGCCTCCAGCAGACGAAAACAAGATGGCGGCCTCTAGCAGACGAAAATAAGTTGGCAGCCTCTAGTAGACGAAAATAAGATAGTGTACATGTCATACTAGCTGGCTATATATACATACATACCTTGGTATTAGTGGTGGGAGGTCAGTCTGTCGGTGGCTTCCGTGAAGTAAGGATATGTTGTCATTTTTTTTATTTTGCCCTCGCTGGGTTTGAACTGAGCACTCCCGAACTCTATGATGTAAAGGCATTTTTTAAATTAAAATTACATTAAAATTTAGTTAATTTTTATATGGATTTTAATTTTTTTCCAATTTTTTTTTTGGATAATAATTACAGAAATTTAATATGGCGGCCATGGGGTCATAATCCAAGATGGCAAATCTTTTTTTTATTTTTTTTTTATTTTTTCTCAATTTTCTAGTTTAAAAATTACGAATTTTCACGATGGCAGCTTTGACATCACAATCGTGATCATGGAATGTTTTTATTTAAATTTTTATTACTTGTTTATCTTTAAATTTTTCCCGATTTTCTAGCATAAAAATAACAATTTCCAAGATGGCATAAAAATCATTTTCAAGATGGCGGCCATAACGATAATTTCAATAGTTACATCATAATTCAATATGGCGGCTGTAACTATAATTGCAATGGTTATGTCATAATTAAAGATGGCAGTCATGACATCCTAATAGTCGAAGTCATGATCTCGGTGCCTTATGGTGGCTTGCTTTTAGGACTCTTAAGCCGCTTTTAGGAATTACAAGCCGTGTGCATTTTTGAGAATGAAAATGGGAATTTTTCCCTTGAAATATAGAAATTTTTTAATTTTTTCCCAAAAAACTGGAGATTTTTGCAAATGTTGAGTCATTTTTTTGTTAATTTTGAGGTCATGGTCATCCAATATGGCCGCCATTACATCACAATCCACGATGGCTGTCGGCTCCCCCACACTTCAGCTTGAAGCCTGGGCCAGTACCGGCTATTATATACTACTTACATGGTAGGGAAGATTTATTTTCTTATTTCAACCCCAGGTTTTTTGAACACCTTGCAGGAATGGTTAGTATTATCAAAAATTATTTTAGAAAAAAGTTTATGGTAAAAATTGTAAGATTTACAAACAATTTGAACAGATTTTATAGTGTACCTATGAATGGAGTTATGAATTCTTTTTCATTTAACCCTTGTTTATTCCACCCCTAGCAGTAATGGTTGGTTGAATAAAAAATTATTTCACACGAATGTTGTAAATAATAATTTATGTTTTTACAATAAAACAGAATGGATTTAATAGTGTTCAAGGTATAGATATGACGCGCGACGTGCCGCGCACGTCTGTAATCTCGAAGCCGTCAGCCCCTCTCTTCCTAAACACGTGTGCGAGCCTATTAATTATGGAATAAATTTAAAAAAATAAATTATTTTTAAATGCTAAGTACTTGAGTAGTATATAATAGGGCATCCTGGCAATGGCACTGGTGTGTGGAGCTTGAGTCGGTACACCATCTTGGATTGTGATGTCACGGCGGCCGTCTTGGATGACCTTGAACTTTGACCTTGATCTTTATCTTGACCTTCAATTTTTGCCGAAATTGGTCCAAAATTTGCCAAACTTTGCCAAACTTTACCCAAAATTCGCAAAAATTTCCAGTTTTTTTTTTAAATACCACCAAAAAAATTTTAAAATTTAGACAATTCAAAAGTTAGGATTTCGAAAAACGTCAAAAGTCATTTTGCCTTAGAAATAACACAAATTCCTAAAAGCGGCTTAAGCATCCATGTCTACAGCCTCCGATAAGCCGTTTGGATTATGACATCACCATTGCAATTTCCGTTACGGCTGCCATCTTTAAAATCTATATTTATTATCCGATTTTAATGAAAAAATTCTAAAGTTTATAAAAAAATTTAATAAAAAATATTTTAAAAACATATACCTACTTACACCATGGAGCTCGGAGTCCTCGGTTCAAACCCAGTGAGGGCAAAAATAAAATAAAATGACATCAGGTCCTTCCTCCATGGAAGCTACCAGCAGACTGACCTCCCACCACTTATGCCAAGGTATATATATCGTCAACTAGTATGACATCATGTCCGCCATCTTGAAAATCAGTAATTATTATCCCCTTTGATAAAAAAATTAATTAAAATTTAATAAAATATTACTTAAAAACCACCATTGCACATATCGTTACGGTCGCCATCTTGGATTATATAAATTTTGCATGTTTCGATATGCCCAACATCTTGGTTGAATGTTGTCATCGTTACACATTTCGTTATGCCCACAATATTGGATTCTATAAATGTTGCATGTTTCGTTACAGCCACCATCATGAAAATCTGTAATTTTAATGCTATAAATTCAAAAAAAAAATTATTTAAAAAAATTGCCTACCTCAAATGTTTAGTTACTTAAACGATTTCGGTTCTCGGTTGTATTCCCAGCGAGAGTAAACCAGTAATTTATTAATATATTTAAAAAATCTCCCTCAAAAGTAATAAAAACATTTTACGCCACATCCGACATTTTGAATTGTCACCACTGTATAAATTATCGTTACGGACGCCATCTTGAATTTTTTTATTTATTATACGATTTTAATGAAAAAAATTCAAAATTCATTTTAAAAATAACTTATTAATATACTGATTGATAAGATCGATTCCTCTCCTTGGTTCGAACCCGGTAAGAGCAAAAAATAAAAAATAAACGACAGATCCTTCCTCCACGGAAGCCACCTGCAGACTGACCTCCCACCACCAATACCAAAGTATATAATCACGTAATTTCAAGTTTTTGATTTTGTCACAGTACGTACAGTTGGGTGATAGAACACCGGTGGATTCTGCTCCCTTTATCAATGTCACTGGCACTGTTGACAACCATTGTAACACCGCTGAAATGTTAACTTCTGAAACCTTCGAGGTCTGCTCTGCGGAAGATGTTGCAAGCGTCGAAATCTCCTGCTGTGCTGAGAGTAGGTGTAGCTGTTGACGTCGTTGTCATCGGGCTCTGCACTGTTGATGGTAGGCCTTCCATCCAGGTCGGTGTTAATAGTGGTAATGATGCCATCGAGTTCTCAAGAATAGCTAGATACTGGTCTATTATGTTATGCAAGTCTAAGTATCCGATCCGCACAGCCAGAGGTGAACTGAGGGTCCAGGCGTCTGAACCTCATTGACTGGTTCAATATATGTATCAAAACAACAACCATGTTCATTATGCTTGCGTTTATCTTTCTCGAAGCATTTTTTTTATATGACGACGTAAGCCATCGAGACGTAAAATTAATTTATTGCACTTGTTGCACTGAAATAGTATTTTTTGAGCATTACTTGAACAACCGCTATTTTCATGTATGTGAGCATTTGAAGTGCTAGTAAATGATGCGCCACCGCATTTTTACTGGCGCGATGAACGCTCGTCATTCATTGAAGTCTGCAATGTTGATGTCGAAACTTCAATCGATGGAACAGCACAAGTCGGTACCGATATCACAGATTGCACCGAAATGTCTGCAGTTGGTGGTACCGATGACGTCAGGATCTCCGAAGCTGTCGACACCACAGCCATTGAGCTCTCCGCTGTCGCTGTAGTCACTGTTGTCATCGTCGATGTCATCAGGGCCCGCGATGTTGATGATAGATCGTTCATCAAGGTTGACATTGGAACAGTAACTAAATCTCACGAAACTTACTGAAGAGGGACGATCTGTACTGCACATGGCCAGAGGTGGACTGAGGGTTATGTAGTATGAACCTCACTTATATACGCGAGGCCTACTGGTATACTACATGAGTCAAAGATTTGTCTTTATTTAAATTAATTTTTTATATAGAACAGCACATTTGGAAGCACAATCATCGACAAAAAAAAGCACATTTGGGAGCACAATCATCGAAAAGGAAGCACATTTTGAAGCACAATCACAAAAAGGAAGCACATTTGGAAGCACAATCAACGAAAGGAAGCACAATCGGAAGCACATTCAACAAAAAGGAAGCACATCTAACGAAAAGGACACACATTTTTACGAACATTCATTTCTGTAGGTTGCGTTCGTTAATTTTACGTTAGGATACAATGCCTCCAACAGTCATTTGCTCCAACTGTCTTTGACTCCAACAATCAATGACGTCAAAATTATTTGACTCCATATAGTCTTAGGCCTAGCGCTATTTGACTACAGGACTAGGAGGCTACGAAGATACGAGACTACAGGACTGCATGTCTACATGAGTACCTGACTACGAAGCTACAAGTCTACAAGGCTCCACTGTCTTCGGCGGAATTTTCTCTTTAGTTTTTACTACTCCAGTATCATTATGTTATAATTTTACAAGGCTATTTAGTTACGTAGCTACAAGTCTACGAGGCTCCAAGGCATCATGACTACATGACTACGAGCCATAAGGTTACGATACTACGCGATTACGAGTCTACAAGGTTACAAGACTGTGAGGCGACAGGACTACGAAGCTTCCAGTACACAAGGTTACGATACTGCGAGACTGCAGGACTACGAAGCTTCCAGGACACGAGGCTACGTGGCTACGAGACTACTTGGCTTTAACTGACTACAATAGCACCATTCAGTGGTGAGAGTTAATTTATCCCATGCAAAATAACCTGTTTAAAGTAGTGTCGATTCTTGTCAACAGATAACGCCAGGTGTTGCTTACAGGTAAATATTATTTAGTTATTTTATGTGGGATGCGGGATGCTCACTAACGATCGCAAAAGGATGCCTTCGCTAGACACTAAGGAGAAGGAAGTTCGTCTAGCATGTTAGTGCTTCTCAGATATCTCATGGCATAGGTATTATTGACGTGACAACGTCTAATAAATCGATGAACGCCGGCTGCACGCACGAAAAAGTGTCCCGTAACGCACATTGTCCCACTACGGATGTCCCACTACGGATGTGTCATGATATGCTCATTGTACGCATGCGTGGCCTCTCTCTTCCATTCGATTGGAACAACCATCGATTTGACTTTTCAATCATATTTTCGTCGTTTGAATTATTAATATTATGTAATTTAACGATCGTCCACCGATTTTCAGCACAATCGGTACGGTTATTAATTTCCTGCCTACCACTATAAGAAATAAACATGGCGGACTACATACGTTTGTAAAACTTCTACAACACAAAACAAAATTTTTATAAATATATATATATATATATATATAACATCTTAAACAATTGTTTCCAATATGGCCACGTGGCCGTGCGGTGTGCGGTTAGCATCGCTGATTACTAATCAAAAGGTTGACGGATCGTATCTCATCTGCTGCAAAACTTTCATTTTTGTACATGTAAAAGTAAATACGGCGCGCGCGACACTACAAAAGTAATACATATATTTGAATTAATGAATGCAAATAAAAGTAAATTTATCAAATTAAATTGTATATTTCATTTCACATCTTTGTATCCATACAAAATAGTGATCATTCAATAAAAATGATTTAATTTTATTCATAAAAGTATGCAGAGGTAGATTTTATGATACAAGATAGAAAAATTTTAAAAAAATTTCTTCCTCAAAGAATATAATATTTTTAATGCCTAAATGGTTTGGTTGCAAAAACCTATTACGCCTCAGTCTCAGGCCGAATATGATATTTCATTTTCTTCTGGATCAATCATTTCATCAATATTTTGCTATGATGATGTCACGTTAAACTATCGTCCGTAAACCTACTTTACAGACAACCAATTTTTAGACTGAGTAATGGATGTTTCATTTTTAATTTCAAATGATAAGAATATTGTAAGACACAACACAAGGCTACGAGGCTTCGAGGATACATGACTCCAACCGGCTACAATAGCTCCAGTCAGCGGCGAGAGTTAAGTTATCTCATGAAAATTTTTTGTTGCTAGTATCCCGATTATTGGCATGAGATGTCGTCACGTGTTGTGTTGAGTCAAAATTTATTAATTTATTTTATGTGGGATGCCGGGATGCTCACTAACGATCGTAAAAGAAGGAAGGCTTCGCTAGACACCAAGAACAAGGAAGTTTGTCCTTCGTGATAGTGCTTCTCATCCGTCTTATCACATATTATTAGACTGAGTAATGATTTTTTTTTTTTAATTCCACCTGATAAAAATATTGTAAGTGCTGATTTAGCAGCAGAAATTCACTAATTAAATGTAACTCTGAATAAAATGGTATGACTCATTAAGTAAAAAATCCTTCATGCAAAATTCGATTCCTCACAAATAACCAGAAGCACTCAGAGATCACCATCAGATATCTAGCCAGGAATAATCAGGTGCACTCGGCGAAAACCATCTATATATATTGTCAGAAAAAAATCAGGAGCATGCGGAAAAAACTATCGTAAGTTTTCCTTAATATCAGAAAAATCACAGAAAAAAATACAAAATAAAAATATGGACAAAAAATTACAAATATTCTGGCTTGTACTGGAACTCTATCCTTTCTCTACATATGAGTATCCTTTCTCAACATATGAGAAGTTCACAAGCTGACAGAAGCTGTTTTTGCTGAACTCTTTATAAGAAAGAATTTGTGTTTACTTATTTGTCAGTTTTTCTCTGCTCTGGTCGCCTAAATGCAAGGATATTTTTTTCCTTATTTTAATAAATATTCAATTTATAAATTTTATCTTTTAATAAAAGTTTCTTTTTTTATTGAGCTAGGCTAGAATTTATATTTTGTTGACCCAAAAAAAATTGGGTAATATTTCCGAAGCAATCAAATGTATTGTTAGTTAATTACAGGTATTTGGTTGAACAAATAAATAATAGTTTAAAAAAACTAAAAAAAACACGCTTATAGAAAATTGAACTAAAAAATAGAAAATAAATTTTAATAAATTTGAATTAAAAATAGTGTAAAATAAAAAAATGTATTTTATTTAAAAAAGCTTGGGGTGCATGGTGCTAATAGTTATAATTATTTTATTGACAGATATGAGTAGAAGGATTGTCATTTTGATAATATCTTAAAAAGCAAGCCACGCTTTTTTTAAATAAAATACTTTTTTATTTTATACTATTTTTAATTCAAATTTATTAAAATTTATTTTCTATTTTTTAGTTCAATTTTCTATAAAAGCGTGTATTTTTAGTTTTTTAAACTATTATTTATTTTCTACTTTTTAGTTTGGTTTATTTATAATTTAAAGTGATACTTCTTTATCGACGTATGAAAGAAATTTTATAACAATGTAAAAAAACTTGATAGTTATTACATCAATTTACTATTAAAGTAGATTTTTAATAGATATTGGCTGCAGTTAAAATAAAATTGATAAATATTGTTTTATCGCAGAAGTGTCTCTAGATGTGGCTCAATTTTTTATTTATTACATGACTTTACTATCAAAGTGAATTTGAGTAGATATTGACTGCTTCTAAAATATATATCCAATATAGCGTGTTGAAGAACTACAGTACTCAATAATTTCAATATCATTCAATGAAAATCAATATATTCGGGAAGTCATTGTTGTTTATTCTAAGTCAGCATATCTGATGGGTTACCATCGTTTGTTTGCAAATGTCTCTTAAAATATTTTCTCCCATTTGTTCCAATCCGATTCCACTGTAAGTTTCATTTGCATGCAGTTGTACCAAACTACACTGGAGTATTCTAAGAAATGTTTTAAAATTTCTATTTTCTTTTTGTCTTCTTTGATTAGGAAACGTTCACATTCTTTTTTGAAATCTTTAATCCACTGGTAATCATTTGAGTTTCTGCCCGTGAATTTCTCAATCATGAAACTTTTGCAATTTTCGGTAAATATTTACAATCGCGGTAGATGCCAAAAAAAATGCTAAAAATCTGAAAATACTTTTATTCTGTGCCCTTTCACTTCCTCTTTTCAAAACAACCGGCGGAGGTAAGAAATTCCAAATACTTTAGGAGATATCGAATTTTTTAATTTCATCATATGTAGAGTCGCGGTATATGCCAAAAAAATGCTAAACATCTGAAAATACCTTTATTATATGCTCTTCAACTTCCTCTTTTCATTAAAAGCGGCGGAGATTAGAAATTCCAAATACTTTAGGAGATATCGAATTTTTAAATTTCAGCACAAAACCAGCGCATTCCTGTGGCGTGCGTGCACCATTGTTTCTTGTTTACGTACGAGTATCTATTTTTTTATTGGATAATGATGTCACGTGATTGTTCGTGATAGGCCAGAATTCAAATGAACTAATACGTGATTATTTAGTTCAATTATTGTTTAAAACGGTGTTTAATTACCGCCTCCAACTTACGTGAGTTTTTAACGTTTCTAATTTTAAAGTCTTATTTGTTATTTTGATATTGTTGCGCAAGTAATAAGTAACAAAAAAAATTACGTGAGTTGTTACTGTACATCCTTTGTTACGGGTTTGTTATGTAAGGTCAGTTACATTATAAATAATTTAAAACTAAAGAATAATTAAAATTAATTCACATTATTTTTAATATCACCTTAGTTTTAAAGTATTTATAATGTAACTGACCTGACCTAATCGACCATTTTAGTTTACTGTTCACCCTCTGTCCGGGTTTGTTTGGTCAGGTCAGTTACATTATAAATATTTTAAAACTAAACAGCCATTAAAATTAATTCACAAAATAATTTTTAATGTCGGCTTAGTTTGAAAGTATTAATAATGTAACTGACCTGACCTAATCAACCATTTTATTAATTACGCATTCACGATTCACGTATTCACGAACACGGCAAAATAACAAAAATGGCGCCGCTTGAATGGTTCCACAGGTCTTGTATTGCAAAATTTAAAAATTCGATATCTCCTAAAGTATTTGGAATTTCTTATCTCCGCCGCTTTTAATGAAAAGAGGAAGTTGAAGAGCATTTATGATAAAGGTATTTTAGGATTTTGTACATTTTTTTTGGCATCTACCGCGACTCTACATATCATGAAACTAAAAAATTCGATATCTCCTAAAGTATTTGGAATTTATTATCTCCGCCGGTTGATTTGAAAAGAGGAAGTGAAAGTGCATAGAATAAAAGTATTTTCGGATTTTTAGCATTATTTTTGGCATCTACCGCGATTGTAAATATTTACCCAATTTTCCCTAAATTTTGAGTTTCAGATATACCTAGTTTTTTTGTTTTTTCAAGAAAATTTTCTAACTGTTTCTCCAATTTTTTATTTGATCCACTAGGTTTGAGTTTCAGATATTGTTTTTTTTTTTCTTCAAGAAATGTTTCTAACAGTTTTTACAATTTTTTATTTGATCCACTAGATATAGATTCAGCACATTTTTTTTCCTCAATTTCTTCCAGGTAAAAATCCTTAAACTGTAAGTTTTGCTCTCTATCCAAATATGTTTTTGATATATCATCTGTCAAACATATACATATTTTCCGTGTTTGATGTATTTTATTTAATGATTTACTGACCTTGGCATAGTTTGAAGTATTTGTAACTGCTTGGTGTAGATTTGCAGGTTGGTGTTAGAGTGGAATTTCAAAAATCTGCCCATGAGGTGTAGCTATTGAGGTTATGCATATAGTGTTTGATTTCCCATCTGCTGTTGGTTTCACAGCAAAATCAAACTTTTTTTTTTTTCATGTTTCGTGAAATATTTGCAGAAAATGTTGTTTTATAATAATGTTTCACTCTTGGTTAATTGGTAAAATGAAACAAATACGTAATTGTGTTTCTCTATCTAACGAAAGAAACAACATTTAAAGCACTTATTTCAGGTTTTTTTTTTCATATTTTTACAAATATAGATAATGTTCTCTTCAAGAAAGTATATTGTTTACAATAATCATAAACCACACTCACTTTTCATTTAATTAAATGTCACAATATTTAGTAGGCTTTGTTTATATCGTGCCAAAGACAAACTGAAAGAAAAGAGTTCGCACATGAGCGAAATGGTTTTCTTTACAATGTGCGAACTCTTTTCTTTCAGTTTGTCTTTGGCGCGATATAAACAAAGCCTACTAAATATTGTGAAATTATATAAATTGTCAAAAATCAAATTTTGCAAATGGAATAATGGAATAATCTTATCAAATTAGTGTATTGTCATCGGTCCTCGATAAATCTACAAAGTTTGAATGAAATCTGGCTGTTTAAAGTGGGTCAAAATCGCACCCAAAGGAGTTGGTTACAAACATACAAACAAACAAACAAACATACAAACATACAGGTGAAGCTAATATAAAGCGTGTAAAAAATGGGAGTAACAGATTTGTTATAATAAAACAATATATTTGATTAGAACTGACCTATTTGGGTGAATAATTAAGTAAAAATAAATAATAAATATGTACAACCAAATATGTGTGTTTTAACTAGCAGTTAAACTAAATAAATACTTTGGAACGATAGATCGATTGTTTTGTGTCAATCACATTTGGTTGCACTGAAATGTTTGGTCCAACCAACAAAATTTTGATAGAAAACAATAAGAACTTCGTTATATTTACTAAAATTTTAGTTGAGAATAAAAAAAGATTGGGTTGAATTGATAAAGTATATCTTAGAACCAACAAATATATGGTAATTTTAAAACAGTATGTTTGCACTAATCATGTATATTTGATTGACCTGGCATTATTTTTGTCAAACCAACAAAATAATTAGTAACCTTAAAGCAAAATGGTTACACCTATCATTTATTTGTTTGATATGACGATATGTTTGGTTAGACATACAAAATAGTTAGTAACCTTAAAGCAATATGGTTACATGAATCATTTTATTTGTTTGATATGATAATGTGTTTGACTAGACCAACAAAATATTTGGTATACTTAGAATAAATATGGTTACACCAATCAGACATTTGGTTGACCTGACAATAGGTATGGTTAAACCCAAAAATAAATATTTGGTAATGGTGAAAGTGATATGGTTATACCAGACAAATATTTGGTTGATCTAACAATGTGTTTAGTTAAAGCAACACAATATTTGGTCATTTTAAAGCAAAATGGTTACACCAATAAGACATTCGTTTGGCCATACAAAATATTTAGTTGAATTGAAAACATGCGAAATCAAATTTTCTCAAAAAAATTATTTGGTTATAACAACAAAATATTTAATTTGACGTGTCCCAGCCGGAGACCGTAGGCGATGGATGGTTTTAAGGTGGGGGTGAAAACCCCCGAGGTGTAGCGGATTCAGGCGCTACCGAAGAGATCCTGCAGGCGGGCAGTGAGTCTGGCCGAGATGGGCTGCGGCCGAGGGTCCTGGGGCTGGCTGCCCTCCTCGTAGGGCTTGGGTGGCCGCCGGTCCGGAAGGGGGGGAATGTCGATGGGGAGGAGGGGGGGGCTGGACTTGATGGGGGATAGCAGCTGGGGAGGATGAGGGAAGAGGGGCGCTGCAGAGGGTGGGTGTTCTGGGGAATAGGGGACTGATGGAAAGTCGAAGGAATGGAGGGGACTGTAGATCGGACTAGGCGCCACTGGGCCTGAAGAGAAGTAGCCCAGATGATATTCCTGCGCTGGCTTCACCTTCTCAGCTGGCTGGTGGTTGCCCTGCCTGGAATGTCGTCTGCCTGCCCTCTTGCTTGGCATGAGCGAAGATAAGGAAAAGGGGGGGGGGGGGAAACAGGAGCCTAGAGTGAAATCCCCGAAGGGCCGCTCCAAGGGGGGAAGGGGGTTTACAGCTTTACTCCCGAAGGCCGCTCCAGGGGAGGAAGGATGCTAGAGCGTAATCCCGAAGGCCGCTCCAGGGGAGGAAGGATGCTAGAGCGTAATCCCGAAGGCCGCTCCAGCAAAGGATTCCAGAGCGTAATCCCGAAGGCCGCTCCAGAGGAAGGAAGAGAATAAGAGAGAGAGAGGGAGAGGAGAGCAGTAAGTAAAAACACCAATTCAATATTACTGCTATATTTCCCCAGATTTCTCTGGGGTAAGGATCTCTGGCTAGGCACATTTCGACCTAGCTTAAATACAGCTCCTTCAGACATTGGTCACTGACAAAGCAACAATCTTTCCCCAATACAGAAAAACAGGCCATCCTGTGCCCTCCCCAGTAATTCACACACTAGGATATTATTTACTTATAACATATATAGCACTGACACACATTTTATATTATACAGTCATTAATAAATCCATATGCACTGCTATAACCGTTCAAAAGATGCGTGCTGCCATCTATGATATGTAAACGGCACCACTCGTAGCCTATATCCCACGGTTGGTGTAGAGAAGCCTGTTGGGATACAGCTTTCCTTGTGAAGCGGCCATGTTGGTTGCAGAGAGAGGAGGCCGAGGGTAAATAAAGGACACAACAAATTGCTCATATGTAAACAGTGCGGGGATGTCGCAGGCCAGCTGCATTGCCGGCTCACCGGCCCCGCTGGTCCTCCTCGGCGAGGCAACCGCAGGACAGCTGCATTGCCGGCTCACCGGCCCCGCTGGACCTCCTCGGTGAGGCAACCGCAGGACAGCTGCATTGCCGGCTCACCGGCCCCGCTGGACCTCCTCGGTGAGGCAACCGAAGGCCAGCTGCATTGCCGGCTTACTGGCCCCGCTGGACCTCCTCGGTGAGGCAACCGCAGGCCAGCTGCATTGCCGGCTCACCTTCCCCGCTGGACCTCCTCGGTGAGGCAACCGCAGGACAGATGCATTGCCGGCTCACCAGCCCCGCTGGACCTCCTCGGTGAGGCAACCGCAGGACAGCTGCATTGCCCGCTCACCGGCCCCGCTGGACCTCCTCGGTGAGGCAACCGCAGGCCAGCTGCATTGCTGGCTCACCGGCCCCGCTGGTCCTCCTCGGTGAGGCAACCGCAGGCCAGCTGCATTGCCGGCTCACCGGCCCCGCTGGACCTCCTCGGTGAGGCAACCGCAGGCCAGCTGCATTGCCGGCTCACCGGCCCCGCTGGTCCTCCTCGGCGAGGCAACCGCAGGACAGCTGCATTGCCGGCTCACCGGCCCCGCTGGACCTCCTCGGCGAGGCAACCGCAGGACAGCTGCATTGCCGGCTCACCGGCCCCGCTGGACCTCCTCGGCGAGGCAACCGCAGGCCAGCTGCATTGCCGGCTCACCGGCCCCGCTGGACCTCCTCGGCTAGGCAACCGCAGGACAGCTGCATTGCCGGCTCACCGGCCCCGCTGGACCTCCTCGGCGAGGCAACCGCAGGCCAGCTGCATTGCCGGCTCACCGGCCCCGCTGGACCTCCTCGGCGAGGCAACCGCAGGACAGCTGCATTGCCGGCTCACCGGCCCCGCTGGACCTCCTCGGCGAGGCAACCGCAGGCCAGCTGCATTGCCGCCTCACCGGCCCCGCTGGACCTCCTCGGCGAGGCAACCGCAGGCCAGCTGCATTGCCGGCTCACCGGCCCCGCTGGACCTCCTCGGCGAGGCAACCGCAGGACAGATGCATTACTACCGTACGTTCAAGGTAGACCTGGCACGGGGCGTCCTTCGGGGCATCCCACTGGCGCTGCTGTTCCTCGACGAGGCCAACGCAGGCCAGCTGCAGCCCCGCTATGGCCACTACAACGACGACGATTGATGCATAAAAGACCAGATCCTCCGGCCTCCATGCCTCAGACGCGCTCTCCTCCGGGACTCCGCCTGACACCTCCACCGCCTCCTGGGGAGGCCCCTGGGACTTCCTCCTGTCCTGCTCGAGTTGCCACAGCCTCCCCAGGAGACGTATGGTGATGATCTGCTGCTCGCGCGTCCAGGCCTCTCGTGGCCTCTCCACCTGGACGTCTTCCGCGGACACGTCCATCGCCTCCGGGGGAGGCTCCTGGGACGTCCTGCCCGCCCGGCCCCGCCACAGCGCCCTCATCAGCACTCCTACACAGCACACAGTTGACGTATCAGACCACGTCCTTGGACACGTTCCTTTAGTGACTCATGCAAATGGGATTTTCATTTGATACAATTTCTTGGACATCCGCCACTGAGGTTTTGCAGTTTTTGTCATGGGAAAAATTTATAAATACAAAATACGAATTCAAAACATAATACTATTTTCCAGTGTCCGATATACATCTGCCAGTTCCTGCAACGTCGCAACTGTTTTGTCATATGAAACCTATTGTGATCGTTGGGGGTGTCGTCATTGTATTGTCCGTCATATCAGTTTATCTTCATCTTTGTGTTCGTATATTTGCTGCGTTGTCCAAGTTTTGTAGTCTGCCTGCATTTACTTTTATTGTTTAAACTATGGTTCGTCTGTGCTGTTTATATTTTTTCATGACTAAATTACTTCCACGGAATTCGTTTGAATGTGTCCGTCTGTGCTGTCGTCGTTGTGTTGTCCAAAGCACCTGTTTAGGTTCATCGTTGGGTTTATCTGTTTGACATCAGATGATTAAGTTTTCGTTTTTGTTTTTTATTTCTTAATTTGTCTTCTTGAATATTATCCATGACAAACAGTGCAAAACTGCAATGGCTTATGTCCAAGAAATTGTATTAAATCATGTCCGAGAAAATGATTATTCGCCCAACGTTTCGACTTGCTTCTTCAAGAGCGATTTAAAACTATTAATTGCACAACTTTCATATTCACATCCGGGGAATTTTGTGTGACGTGAGACCAGAAACCGGTTAGTCTACTACTCGCTCTATGCACTGTAGTTCAAGATGAACCCCACACTTTTGTAGAGTCACTTGGGTCGACGGGCGAGGTGTGTGTTCTGTGAGATGAGTTTTACACATGGGCCTGTGCGCTGGCTTGTAGTGTGATGCCAAAAGAAAGTTACATTTTGGTGTTCGACTAGGAGAAGGGGCGATACTCCCCCACCAGTGAGGTTGTGGTGTGTTGGGCAGCATTTGGAGTCTTGTTAGTGTGCGGACATTCAAGTGGATGGGTAATTTCGGGTGTGCCTGGTAGTGTAAATCTGTTTGAGCCGCTCCGACAAATAAACCTTTTAGACACGTGCATGGGTATTTAGCCCGTATCTGTAAGACCAGGTGAATCAGGCCTGTAGGCCTGGTGTTCTGCGTAGTATTTACACAGTGTTTATACTTGCTGATTGGCACGACCCTGCCCCCTTCCCTTTTACCTCCCTGTGAGGTCCAGTGGCTGCAGCTGGCATGCCGTAACCTCGGGCATTTCCTCGGACGTGGTGTAAACCTAAAAGCCAATAAGAAGAAGACTTCGACCCATAAGCTCACGATCAAGATAGGATGCGATCAAGTCTGTCACCGTGCTGCTTCGGCGATCGGGGCACAGCGTGTTTCTGAAGAACTACGAGCCAATGGAAGAAGCGAGGGGCCACAGGCATCTCAGCCAGCAGACTTCACAGTGAGCTGGTGGCATTTGCTCTGTTACAGTCAGGCAATCGAACCCACGGGTGTCTCCGGTGTTTAGCTTCAACTAGGGACCCTGATCAGACCACACTTCTCCTGACATGCCTGGGCGGCCCTGGGCCAGTAACGAACGAGAGAAGAATCTCAGACCTTTGTACACTGTTAGGCCGGTGTCACACCGCGGGTTTCTGCCGCTGCGACTAGCTTCCGCAGTGTTGTATAGGCGATTGTTCTTTCGACCGCTTTTCTTAAGAGTGTGCATTGCAGGTCTCTCAAGGATGCACTAAATATTTTTTTTAAAAAAAACGCACATGTAAACAATTGATCCAGAAGAAATCACCGAGTAGAAACGACCAACCACTGCTTAGTGTGAAACTGACCTTAGAAATCTCTAAGTTTTAGTATAAATTGCAGACTATCACCTATTTGCACTAGTGCTAACTTTTTCATGTTTAGAGAATATATTATGTCATATACGCGAGCGAAAGAAAAGGGAATTTTTCTAAAGTAGCGTCTTCCGAGAGAAAAAAATCCTGAAATAGTTATCTTTATTTATTATAATTACATCACAGCCAAAGTTAATTTCTAAATTATCTTTTTTATTGCAAGTAAGCGTGGACGTTACGTGTTTAAAAGGTTGTTTAGGTTTGCTCTGCGAAATTAGAAAATTTCATAATCGAGTTTAAATTTTAAAAACAATTCGACAAGATAATAAATGAACATTAGTTCGTTTAAAATGTACCATTTCTGGTGTTGAAAGTCGCGACTCTAGGCTACAACCAACCATAGCAGTACGGTACCTGGCTTGGGGTTCTTGAAGGCTGGTTCGCGGTTTTTCAATGCAGCCTCGTCGTCCAGGACGGGTAGAGGTCTGCCCAAACTGCGCGCTTCCAGTCTCACTACTAAAACTGCACACAAGGTGCACACCATTAGTATCTTCGCACTCATTACTTTCGTTAGCTCGGCTCAGTGATTGCTGAATATGCTATCGTTGCCTGGCGTTCTCTCAATAATGCGCTGTGTGTCTTTCCTGAATGTGAAGTCGCTGTTGTCTATGGAAGTCTCTCTGTTAGCTGGAACATAGAGGAACGGGAAGCCTACGATGTACATTCTGTATTGCACAGACCCGAACAAGCCCGAATATCTACCTTCGACCATCGTCGGCATTAAAATGATTTAACCATATTTTTAATGTAGTTACATTAACCTAACATAACCAACCAACCACAATTTTATAAACTAATAAACAAAAAACTGACGAAGTTGGCCGAAGGTAAGATATTCGGGCTTGTTCGGGTCTGTGCAATTCATAATGAAGATCATAGGCTCTTCTAGAGGAATAGCTTGCAAGAAACATGACAAAGATTGTACACAACAGAAGATATCCACGTCTGCAATAATACATGGTAACCTGCTGAAACTTTTTTTTTATCAGCTCATTGCTAGCGCCATGTTTGGTTGTACGCCCAGAACATTAGTTGAAGCGTAGTGTTTGCATTGTGGAATCAGGTTCAAATTACTTTATTTTATGGAAATGACATTTTTTTTAAAGATGGAGATTCTAATTCATACTTAACTAACCATCATCAGCGTGGTCAAACACCATTTCCGCAATGTTTTGGGCGTATGGCTTTGGCGAGATGAAAAAGTGGGTAACTACGTCATCGTGCTGCCTCCGATTCCTACATGGTTAGAAATTACAGTAAGTTTACGGACTTTTTCAACGAATATTTTAACTCAAATAAACGAAGAGTTCTTCGTAATTTCAAATAACTGAATCTTCGTGGAAACTACACAGCATTTCGACTTCCGAGTTGTGTGTTTCGTTCTAAACAAAGGCGCGCACACACTTGGAAAAAAGAAAATTGTTATAGCTGTAGACTAAAACCAGTTTTATAAATGTTTTGTTAATAAACAAATAGTATTATTTTGGGCTCATGTTCAAAGTAAGAGAACTTAAGTGTCCGTAAATTCACGAAGATAGTCGTAACCTCAGTTCGTCGTAAATTTAAGGTGAAAATTTTAACTCTGTAACTCCAGGATCGGGTGTCCGTTCTGGTTAGCAAAACAAATTGTTGCTGAAAAACTAGTGTTAAACCTCATTATAACCAAAACTATATTTGGTATCCAGATAGGAAAATGGGGCTAGGTCATCCTCCCTTTGACTTCAATTATTAACATGATGAAGATCCTACACACCCTCTCCCTGACTTCTCACCTCCGTGAAGACAACTGCGGCTGCTCTAGCGCTCCAAGCGGCAGGGCGCACTTCTGGAAGTAAAACACATCACTAGGGGCGTGTATAGTTCGCAAAATAACCTGATCGCTCATTGGACTGCAATAAGCAATGCCTACGCTAGCGATTGCTCCCTTGTAATTGGCGGCCGTCTGCAAGAGAAGCCATTGCCCTGTTTGGCCGGACCGTTGATTGAGCACTGGATGGCTGTGATTGGTGTGCTGACAGTAAACGTGTACCTGAAATAAAAATAAATAAAAAAATCACGAAACACAGACAATGCTACAACGTTTTAACACTCAGCTGGTCTGGATTTTTTTTGTTGGAAAGTTCGTCCATGCCTCTATCACAACTGCCTCAAACGAAGAAATAAAATAATGTTTGTAACAAATAAAATTTGACAAACACATGGTCGCTGCGCGGACGTGCAAGATGGCGTCGGGAAGCTTATTGTTTGATGTTGACGTGAGTCGTGTCCTGCCAGTTCGTGAACTTGAAGCGGCGAAATATTCACGGAATCAAAGGAACAAGTCTCCGGGGTATTGTTTGCGTAATTAACTGTCAGTTTCATTGACTTCTGGGCCTTGTTCATAAGAAGAAATAAATTTGTTTAATGGCTAAACCTTTGCAAAGAGAATTTTACAAAACCTTAATAGGTAGGCCTACGTCAAAATTATTTAAATTTTTGAGAATTTAGAAATTGCGAAATAATAAATTGTTAAAGTTAAATTGTAGTCATGGCAATAATTTGCCAGTCGTATCAACTTTTAATCTGAATGTTTGCTGTTTTTAGTAGTTAATTTTTCTTCTTTTGGGATTGGTTCCAAACGTATCAAATTATATTTTGGCTTTCGATTGTGGGAAACTTAAACATGCAGTAACTGTTTGGATTATATGAAAATTGTTACTTTAAAAAAGGGGGTTGTCTGTAATGTCGGTTTACGGACGATAATTTTACGTGATAGCGTCATAAGAAAACATTGATGAAAAATTGCATACTTTTCAATTTTCGAATATTATATACAGTTTTTGCAAATTTAATTAAAATAATTTGTTAAAATATAATCACGAATAATTAGTTAAAAAGCCCACCTTAACCTATTTGATATTATAGAAGATTTTCTCGTATGGTGGTTGGCCGGTTCTTGCACCCTCGGCTCTGGCGGAACATGACAATTTTTCGTGCGTGCAGCCGGCGTTCATTGATTTATAAGACGTTATCACGTCATATATATAGTACGAGCAAACTGTCTTTTAAAATCATTACTCACTCTCATATTCATCTATGCAACCATTTTCTATTCTAACTAAACTTAATTACAAAATAAATTAAATTGTTGCTACTTTTTTGACATTGTGTTGTTTGAATCTGTACTTGCTGTTGCTCGTGGTCGCGGGCATATCAGGAGCGCTCTCCACTTCCCTCGAGGCTAGGTATCTGGAGCCGCACATTATTACGGAGGTCCCGATGGGAAGGCCGAGTTAAATAAAATTTCTACGTGACCTTATCTCGGGGGGAAAAGGAGGGGGGGGGGGGGGGGGGTAAAAGCTATTCGTACGTAATTTGCCTGCACGGAAAAATAAATGGTAACGCAAGAGTGTTTCAAATCTAGTCGTTCATTATGTTAGACAAAGTATTCCTCATTTGTAGTTTTTTGACTGAATAGTTTCCTTACTTTAAGATTGTTTCAAATCTTACATTTAATTATAATACACATTTTCCTAAGTCTAAATAATTACTTTTTAAAAAACCAATCTTTGGTTTATGTCAAGTAAAATCTATGTTTTTTTTAGTGTAACTGAACCTTTTCTAACGACATTTAACTATCTAACGCTTTTTAGGGAAATTCTTGGTAAAAAAAAATCTTACATAAATAAGAGATAAAAAAGGGGGGTTTCGAGCAATCGTATGTATCCTTACATGACGTGGGGTTGTCAAAAATGGCTAAAATCATCCTTAATTAACGGCCCCTTACATGATGGGTTACTTCATTTCCTTGTCATCACTATCAGTTAAGGGAGTTATTATATAAATTAATTCCGTTTAATATTTTCCTCAGATATTTAATAAAAATTATTTTCGATTTGCAAAAGGTCGCTCAGTGATCGTATGATATCCTTTTGCGTGACTTTTTACCGCTTTTAGAAAATATCGAGTGAATATCCGTAGAGAGAATTTGAGATGAAGCATGGACTGCACGAGACACAGGACACGTCCTGACACTCGGCGAGCGAGCTCAAGAAGCGCGCGGACGGTAAGGGCGACTCTGGCTCGCACAGCACACGCCTCCTCGTCTCTACGCGCCGGGCAACGAGCTGGAGCGCAGTGTTCACGTCGGTAACGCGCCTCTAGTCCTCTGGTGGTTATTAGAGACAAGAGCTCCCCGCACTTTCCTATACCATTTAAAATACTGTGTGCAGAGTTTTTCATAGCTAAAAACGTCCGTGAAAATTACTCGTTATAGCCTTTTCCACTGTCCGAAACGTACGGGTTAATAGATGGAATGAAACTTTTATAGGCAAGTGCAATGACTCTTAAATACTACTCGTAATCAGACACTTTTAATACATGTTGAACGGTTTGTAAATGGCACGTTCAGACCCGGAGATCTGTACGCTGTTTAGGAACCTAGCCAGGCGGCAGTCTTAAGGGGGTGCCTTATATTTCAGGTCATGATTGTATATTTACTTTAATCACAGATAAACTCGTAGACTTTTTAAATAGTTTTACTTTAAGGAAATAAACACTATATACATCGCATAATTTTTGCATGGTTAACTGCCAAAATTACATTTTTATTGTTTTTTGGAGGCGTACAAATAAAGAAAGTCAACTGGGAAACTGGACTAAAACATTCTAGGCTTAAAAGCAATGAAACTGGCAACTATATGATATTGTTTTTATGTAAATTCAAAAAACTAATTCCAGTTAGCTTAGCTGACAAATCCTCACTAACTCGAGGGTTTTAAAAGGCCAGAAACCGTTTCGTGACTTAGACCTGTTGGCCATTTGATTCTCTTTATTTGAACGCCAAAAAAAACCGTTAAAAATTCATGTTCTCATTTCTTGGAAGTTACACCGTTAAAAAAAAATTGGTTGTCTGTAAAGTCGGTTTACGGACGATAGTTTAACGTGGCAACGTCATAACAAAACATTGATTAAATGATTACATACTTATATGAATAAAATAGAATCATTTTTATTTTAATAATAAAAGAATAAATACTTGAAATTATACAAATCAGTTTTCTAATTCCTGCAAGAATAATTAACCTTTATTGCCGAAATTGTTGTTGTAATAAGCAATGCAAACCACATTAACTTTTCACTTCATATTATAAACAGTCGACGAAACAGTTCACGTGTAGATGACTTGTTATTAATTTTAAAAACTGGCGTTTAGTATAAAGTTTAAATATAATTTTGAACAAGTTTTCATATAAATAAATGTAATCAAATATCTATCATCAATTATATGAATCACCATAATTTTTTAGCCAATTTATCAGCGTAATGGGACACAGCATAACGGAACAATGTGCGTTCACTTTTTCGTGCGTGCAGCCGGCGTTCATCGATTTATTAGATGTCACGTCAAAAAAGTCTACATGTTTACCAGAATTTTACTGAAATATAAAACAGTGACCTGACGTGTGACGCGTCCACGCGGCTGTCCCTGGCGTCGTCGCCGGGAATCCAATAAAGCAGACGCGGGAGTCTTGACCCTGGCCCTCTTCGCCCGGCTACCCCCTCCCAACACCTTATCAAGGGCCACTGGGCCAGTGCGGGCTGATTACCAACACCAGCGGAAACTTGCGAATTTTTTAATTTTCATAGTTAAGCGATATTTGTTAAAAAAAATTAATTCTGAAAATACTTTTATTAGGTATATGCTCTTTAACTTCCTCTTTTCATTAAACCCGGCGGAGATAAGAAATTCCAAATACTTTAGGAGATATCGAATTTTTTAATTTCAATCACAATACCTGTGCATTCATGCGGCTATCACTTTGTTTCTGGTTTACGAGTATGAAAATTTTTTTTCTTGCGGCGTTCACCCGCCTCTAACTTAGGTGAGTTTTTAATGTTTCAAATTTTAATGTTTTATTTGTTATTTGGATATTGTTGCGGAAGTAATAAGTAAAAAATAATTACGTGAGTTCCTACTGTTCATCATTTGTCCCGGTTTGTTTGGTCAGGTCAGTTAATTATAAATACTTTAAAACTAAACAACCATTAAAATTAATTCACATTATTTTTAATGTCCACTTAGTTTGGAAGTATTTATAATGTAACTGACCTGACCTAATCGACTATTTTAATTAATTAGGCATTCACTAACACACGGCAAAATAAAAACATGGGACGGTCGAATGATTGCACAGGTCTTGTATAGCAAAATAAAAACGGCGATATCTCCTAAAGTACCTATTTGGAATTTCTTATCTCCGCCGGGTTTAATGAAAATAGGAAATTCAAGAGCATAGAATAAACGTATTTTCGGATTTTTAACTTTATTTTTCAGAAATACCGCTAAACACTACATATTTACTGCTTGCTGGAATAACTGCAAATAGTGTGAGCAGTTAGTTAGGGGTGAGCTGCATTAATGAAATGTATAAAATAAGTGTTATTAATGTAGCTACCCTAACCTTACTAACATCTCACTTTATTATAGGTACATGTTCATTATTTATCAGAAGCTGCTACTCTGCATAATTATTTTGGGTAATTGTTCAGTTCAGCCAACATTTCTGTAAAACTCTATATAAAAATCGAAACCTCACATATAAAATAACTTATGTATTCATTATTTTCGTTTAATATTAAAAAAAGCTAAAAATCGTTTATTCACGGTTTCCCGATATCGCCTGAAACGTGTCGGCACTGTACACAAACATCAAAGGAAAAAAATATGGTCATGGCTACTGTTTGTATGGTCTAGCTTTGTAATGTAAACAAAAAACAGCCATATCTCCAAATTGGTAAGGAATTTCGTAATGCACCTATTTGCAAAAAAATCAGTAATTTTTTTGCCACAAAATTATATTTGTTTCAGATTTTTAAATTCATTTTTACAAATAAGTGGCCTAAATGAAGCTTTACCTTGTCTTGTCTTGATTAAATGGTGTGTAAAAATATTATATTTTTATTTTATTAAGCCATTATATTTTTATTTTATTAAGCCTTTTTGAAAGAATTCAGAGTGTTGTATGTTAAGATAGCTAAAAAGTTTGGTACGGTAGTAGATTTTAATTGAGGAATTTTGTTTATTTTCATATTAATTTTATTTATATTTTTAATTACTTACTTAGCATATAGTTGATCTATTATCAAGTACTCATGATTGTATAGGACACAGGCCTATAAATTATGAAAACTGAATTCTTTACAAGTGTTAGTACATTTTGACGTCGTACCGACCATGGCCTCTAAGCCCGTGCTCCGCACCGGTTCCGGATCCCGTTTTTGGAGCGCACCCCTAGCCCAGCCGGAATGAGTCAAACGAGCGCCCCGGGCGTGACCTCAATAAACTCGAATAAACTTCAGGACACGAGACCCCGGGGACTCGATTTCATAAAACACTCAATGAATGAGACACTAGGACAATAGTAATTATTCATAAGCATTAAGCAAGTGCATCGTAGGTAATCCGTGCGAGCACCGCACGCACAGAGTGGGCAACGAACCTCATTACCAGTCGCCGCGGCCACTGGCCTTAATTACAGTGCCCGTGAACCTGATCAAGTCAGGTTAGGGGAAATCCAACCTAAACAATTTACACGGAGACAATTTGTCACTATATTGACAGTCGCCAACTTGGTGCGACATTTCAAATCATTAAATAATACAAAACAGCTGTTAAGCCTTAAGCACCCAATTACCAGGTGCTAGATTTTATTTAAGCTCCTGGAATGTGTTTTTTTGTTATAATTAAACCAATTAATATAAGTTTTTGGCGCCATCTCACAAGGGAAGTGAAAGTCCCCCCCCCCCCTGCCCCATCCCTTGCGAGGCGGCCATGTTCGGCAGTCTCGAACCACTCTGCGCCGGGTCAGGACGTGTTCGTCCGTGAGCAGCCTTCACCTTTGTGCTCACCGATCGCTCCTTCTGTAAGTAATGTAATCACGTAAGTAACCTTCTAATTCGCTGCTGCTCACGTCGACCCGGCGTGTATTCCGCGGAACCGGGCCTATCCCGACCGCCTTTTTAGTGATTTTGCACCGCGTCGCGGATCACGCCACTTACGGTACTGGCAGACTCCAGCCACAGTGTTTTTTTAGTTAATTCGCCGCGCATACACCTGCCGGCTCCAACGTCACGTAAATTTTACAGTTAATTTAGGGTCACGCTCGTCAAGGCCCCCCCCACCCCAAACTCGTTAACTCTCGGCGCTGGCCATTTCCAGCAAACATTAATCACGTTCCCGCGAGACAGCCGCGGTAAAACCCAAGGGTTGTTGTAGTGTTGTGTTTTGTTTTAAAGTGTAAATGTAATACGGCGTAGATGCCGCACAGCACATTAGCGCGGTTTGTGTAGCGACTTTGTACCGCGTAGTGTACGTGTAGGGCGTACAAGGTACCCACGCGTACCACCGGAAAGTACGTGAATTAAATACCGTTTAATATAAACTGTGTTGTATATCGTCATTCTGCACCCTTCCGTCCTCCACACGGCCGAGCGCCGCAACTCAGGATAGGTTTCAAGCCGCGTACCTGGCGGGGCACGCGGGGGCAGAGTACCCACGACCCACCATCAACGGCCTAGCAGCCCGCTAGCCTGGCACCCCCCGGACATTAGCAGCACCACGACGCCCGTAGCGCCCGTCAGGTACCTCCCGGGCCTTAATCAGAGGTCGGGTGACTGCAATTTTCTTATATTTATTATACAAAAATCCTATAGGTACCAGTTTCTACAATAACATATTTTTCTCATCAGCTGAAAGTTCATTGTCATTGTATGTAATCTGACTATTCTTTAACCAAAATTAAATCACATTGATGACTGAATAAAATACACTGGGCAGTGACCATCCCAAGTAGCCTACATAGATGTGTTATTATTTGAAATATTTTGTAAACTCTTATTTTCAATATATCACTAAAGTTAATGTTCTAACACAAGATTGTGATAAGCTGCAGTTAATTTGAACTTTAAAATGCCAGCAAAATGCACACCTTCCCTTTAAACCAAAATCCATAAATATTATGTAGGTAATTCCTTATATCTATAAACTAGGCCTAATTTTTAGACGTGAGTTTTGATATTTAGGTTCATTTCAGATGTATTAATATTCTGTTTGAAAAGTTTACATTCCACATGCATAGCAATATTTAATTTGTTTTGAAATTTTAGACATGGGCTGACATCAAGAGCAATGCTAGAAGGAAGACAGTTGATGCCAAAGCTGCTAAGCTACGAACAGGCAATAAAAATCCAGTGGTGGTATTAAGCACCCTGGATGAAAGAATTTTATTCATTTTAGGTCCCGCATCATCTGACGGGATGCCACTGGAAGAAGGTGACTTTGGTCTGCAGTTAATGGTACGTACATGTTATTTTGTGGTAGTCTTGCATGTTTTTTATCTTATCCATTTTTTATGAATTACTTGAAATGGTAATACAGAAATTTATATATAAACCTTGTATTTTCTTAAGATAACTAAATTTAAATATGTACTTCACATTGTCTCCATAATTGCTATTATTTTACTTTAAATTTTTATTTCCTACTCTTTTCTTTTCATAGGATAGCTACCAAATGTTAAAGGCTCTTTGGCAAGGTTGCTTAAAGGGCTATCAATATGGAATTTATTTCTTCTTGGTGATATTTTAAGCAGTTATTTATACTTATATAATATTTATTGTTTCTCATAATTATTGAATTATTGATTTCAGGATGTGGAATTACATGGGGCTGCTGAACAAAACCAAAATGATCTACTTTCTTTTGACTTGTGCAGAGAAGTTGTTAACAGTCCAGTGGCAGAAGGTGAGAACATAAATATGTATCCTATTTTATATAGCCATGCGCACTTCCCCTTAAAGTATTGTTACACAATCTCGACGTTATTAATAACGATGATTATGAATTAATTTATACAAAAGTAACTGTACAGACAAGCTAACCTTCTGTAAAGTAGTGTTTTTGGCTTAAAGTTATTCCTTAAAAATCTTCAATTAATGCAAAACTTATAAATTCCTCTTGAATGTAAAAATATTTAAGTAATTTTAAAGGCTATTAAGATAAGGGAAACTAAATCATATATTTATGAAAACAATTTTCAACTCTGTGTTTATAATTATAAATTCCAGCATAATTAGGATTGCCTTAGTAAGACAAAACTGCAAACTTATATTCAAAAACCCCACTGACTCCTCTCCCATCTTCAAAATAATATATATATACTTATATTAATCACAGTCCACAACTCATCATACATATGGTAAACTGCATATAAGGTAGTTTTTCTTGTTGATTCACAGGAATTATTGGGAAGTAGTATTATTTTCTTGTTTAGAACCATTTGTTTTAAAATCTATAAGGAGTCATATTCTTTTAATTGTAAAATAGTTTATTTGTAATTATTTTATGTTTGTACATAAATCATATAAATCAAATGAAAATTTATGCTAGTACAGAATTCTGTGGGATATGTTAGGACATTTGCCCAAAGATCTAGTAATAAGTGTTCACTGTTACCTAGGCTAGATGCAACACAAATCTTTAATTAATTTGCAATCATAACTCGGGTGAGTTGCTTATGAGATGAAAGTTCAGTATTACAATAGGAAATTTATGCAAAACTAGCAAACTGGTCTATGAATTATATTTCCAATATGTTCGACTTTACACTAAAGCATGTTTTAATTTAATCTAGGTTATTCTTTTTCAATCAGGAATAATATTTTCTCCGCGTGCGAGTAAGCGCTCTCCTGCAATTACGTACAACAAAACATTTGTTAATAGATTTAGAAAATAATGTCCTATTTTATGTAGCATCACACAGCTACAGAAAAAAAGTTTTATGATTTCACAGGCCAGTGCAAATACCTTTGTAACCACTTTTTGTTATTTTATTTCTTTTATGGACACATCTAGACTGTAGTGCATATTCTTTATTTTTTGGCACATTTTTAATATGACCTATTACAAAAGTATAAATATATAAAATTTCTATTGTAGGTACTATACTACATTGAAAGTTTATTTAATTGTTTTTAGTTTAAGAGGTCATGTTACATATTGCGCACCAGTGATTTCACCAAGCACCAGTACTGCACCCAGCACTGATGCTGTGGCCAGCCCCACCGCCATTGCCACTCCCAGCACCGGGAAAGGTGCTGTGAAAACACGCTTGTCTTCTCATCACAAGAAAGGTTTGTCCGGGTAATCAATCAGTCCCAATTTTAGCAAACACTTTCATTGCCCGATATTCCTGTTGGCTGCCACTAATCCAGAACTGTAGGTATGTAGCTAAATAAATCATGTTTATATTAAACAGTCATACTTTTTTACAGTTCACATACAAATGTAATACTATGTAATACATTTTAAGGATTATAATCCACACTCTTTATAATAAAGCATAATATCAGCTTTGATCTAGATTAGGAAAGTAGGTATGTAATTGCTTAGCAATAAAATAAGACCAAGTAAGTAGAAACACTGCTGCTGGTATGTGTACGCTAAGTAATTAAGTCATTGACAATTACTAATAATGAATGTAAGGATTACATTTGGTGGTACAAGTAATGCAGTACAATCATTTCATTTTTAACACTGTTCAAGGGTATCTCAAAATGTAAAATGCTGGAAAGTGTAAAATAAGTAATATGTATGAAAAATCTATTTTTGTTCAGAGAACTGTAATATTAAATGACTTAAACATATAGTACTCTGATATACACATCATTATTCATAATGAGTGTCTGAAGCATATCTAAATATATTATCATTTATTTAAGTCCTATATATGTATACATTCTGTAAAGTATAGGTAAGCATACAGTCTATGTACTATGCTTTCATACTTTAATTAGTAGGTAACATCAGACACTCAGTAAGCATAGTAATAACAATATCACAGAACTTAAGGAAAGTGTACTGATGCAGAAGTTATTTTTTTCAGAGAAAAAAAAAAATACAGCAATGTTTATTAAAACCCTATTTTTGTATTATAAAAATTTTAAAAAAATATTATGTCTTTTTAAACTGTCTATCAACCATGATACACTTATGGTGTCTCATTTTATTATGTTTAATGTCTAATTATGTTTAATTTTAATGTTAACGTAATTTGTTTAGTTAATGTTTTCATATTTATTTTCATTTACGTCTTCAGAAGTCTCTGTACCAATTAATCAAAGACTGTGGTTTTCCGTGTGGCCATTTACCTCTGCTGAATGGACTTGTCCACGTATGAAAGAGGGGGAATTAGCGGAGGGAGGTGGATGACGTCATGGGAGTGTGACGTATGCGGGAAGCGGACTGTTTGGACTCTGGGCAGACAGAGGCTTGCGGGCGTTAACCGACGGCGGAACAGTTGTGAATATGGGTTCCCAGGGTAACTCCATGCACGGGAGTTGGGACACGACCCACACGTCGTTATGAACCGTTAACCCTGGGGACTGCTACGCGGAGCTATCGTTGCCGCCGCCCGTATCGGCTGGTTTATATTTTTTATATTTTGGAATGAACGGCAACGTATTTACCATCAACATTTTTAACTTTTCGTGAGTCGCGAGTGCTAGTGCACCACGCCCCGAAGTGTGTCGACCGTGACTATTTGACTGGGCTACATGTGTCACCTACGCCGAGTCTACAGCCCGGGTACCCAGAGGCACTACAGTTTTGGTAAATTTCTACTACACGGCGAGAATTACTGTAAAACTTTAATTTGTTATTGGTGGAAGAAGAAGTTGTTTTGGGACGGTAGCCAAGACTTGATTTGGTGTGAACTACCCCCCCCCCCCCCCCCCTCGCGCGTCTTTGAAGTACGGACTGAGACTTATGCGAAGGCAAGGCCTTTGTGTTGCAGGTAATGTGATCGCTACGGCCGGGCGTCACGTATAGGATTGTAAATTTTTATGTCTTTTTTTATGTATTTTATGTTACTTGTCTGTAGTCCATGTATTATAATTTATCCGGAATAAATTTAAATGTTTGCTTATAAAGTAATTGGTATGAACGCTGCAATAACCTACTCAACACATAATCAAGCTTTTATTTTAGTTTTGCATCTCTTCCGTGTCTACGCAACTAGCCATGGTGAAGTCAAGGTTAGCTGGGTTCAAAAACAATTATTGTAACTGGCGGTGCTGGTAGAGATGGACGTGGGCTGCTCGCCCCCGCACGGGGTAATAACAGACCCGCAACCATTAGATTCACGAAACTTGTCAATTCCTAGCCATGTAGCTATAAATTGTACCATTTCTCTCAACAAAAAACAGTTTGTAGGTTCATTTGAGGCCCTTTGCACCCACAAACCATTTATTCAAGAGTAAGTTCCTCATATTGTGATGCATAAATGTATTTTCTCTTCGAAAAACCACCACCCTGAGATGTTTTTTCTTCAATAATTTCACAATATTTTACAATTGTTTTCAGAGTTTAAATTGGCATCCCTAACCTCTCAGCGAGTGAAACACTTGAGTACGTTTTTGCTTGTCCATGCACTTTCTAATGTTAGTTTTCTATCAATCAAAAATGTTTTCAATATTTTACACTCTGTATTTTGTTAAAAATCCTACAGATAAAACCACTTCAGTAATCACAAGGGGGTTTTCCTTATTCACAATATTATTTGTTGCCGAACACATTCATTCTAAAAAGATGTCAAACATTAATATACTGTATGCATTGTATACTGTACCTAATCATGAATTTATAAGTTATTAATTAATGAACAATAGGAATTTCTATAAACTTTAGTGCTATCATCATGTGCTAGCATTTTCTCGAAGTCTGCCTTTATTAGGCTATTGACAATTTTCAATGGAAGAGCAATTCGAAAAATTCACAAGATACAACGCTAGTGTATAAGCAACAGCATTTTGTATTTGGTATTTCACATGATACTGGCATCTTCATAGGTAAGATGTCCATGACAAATGCAGGGTTAACAAATTTATGTACACATAGCATAAACAAACAGCGTACATTTGCGGGAAGCAGATGATGGGGGCGTTAAAATCAACCGAAAGTTACTGCATTGCATCAAATGAGGTTACAATGGGCCTGAAATAAACTGGTGCAAATAACGAGAAAATGTTAAGACGTGGTCATGTAAAATTGGGGTTGTACTGTATATCTGTACCCAACTGAACATCAATATGTAGGGGGCAGAATGGACAATGTTAAATTCATCTTTGTTTCTGAATTATCTGAGTATATGTGACTGGTACCATTGACATTGATGAATACTTTTTGATTCCTTCATAAATTTTATTACCATTGCATATATTTTAACAGTAAAAACCTCATTTTATTATGTCCCTGTAATACTTTGGGTGAAGCTATGCCTATTCTGTATAGTATGGACTCAGTGGCTCCAACAAGCAATTGTACATGCTGGAACTTGCATTGATAGTCTCATGAAATTGGCCAATATTATGGTCTAAGTTATTTTGTATAAGTAAAATTTAAAAAATTGATTGTTGTATTGTGAAGTGTTCTGTTGTTTCATAACAAAACCTTTATTTTGTTTGTTGTACCTACTTTATTTAACCCTGCCTCAGTGCTAGTGTTAGTGCTTGTTAGGTTGCAGTAGTGCTGGCTTTGTAATTTGAATGGAGAATTTTGTACAAAACAATATTTTCACTTTTTTTCAGATAAGCTTCCAAGAAGAAATCTTCTTATGAAAAGATTCGGGGACCAATTGAGTGCCATACAAGAACGGCAGCTGGCAGCTGATCTGCGATGTGCAGAGATGAGCAAAAGTAACTGTGTGCAAACTAGAATCGCTGAATGTCTGGAGAAGTTGCTCCGAGTGCTGGGGGACAGGGTTTGAAAATGAGAAGTTAAAATAAAAGAATGTTAAATTAATATCTGTTTTGTACTTATAATATTCCTTCCATTATATACATATGCGTTTATTTCTATTGGCACAAGAGGTTTGTTATGGACACATAGTTTGTTTTTTAAGTTTTGGTAAACAACAAAAGGGTTTGTTTGTATATTCCTTTATAACCAAGCTAAAAAAATTAAGATAATGTAAATATTTTTTCAATGTGTTTGTATAATAATTTAACATACTTACAAATTATAGGCACTAATTTATTTTACAATATTAAAGTAATAAACATGGAAACATTTAAACATATTTATAAGAGTTCCTTAAATAACAACCTTATGTAGCTTTTGTTTCCTTCCCAGCACAGAAAACACGAAGAAAACTTGTAGATGTGAGCTGACTACTTTCATCAACTCTTGGTCTAATAATTTGTCAAATGTAACTTAATTTATAAAATATTTTTTTTTATATTAGAGACACATTTATATTTCATAACCACACGGAGTGAAATAATCAAAAAATATAGTGGTTCAGTAAAAAAAACATTGCCATTAGTAAGCATAGGTACTGACAACTGTTCACCAAACTTAAGATATGTTTGATTAGTTACGCTTTATTAAAACTTCTTGAATTTAAACATAAATCAAATTGAAACAATCTGTGAAAGAGCAGCATTTGAACTACGTAGCTGTATAGATTTTTAATGAATGTGTATTAACAAATAGAAAATATATATAAAATCTTGTCTCTACCAATATGTCATGTTGGTTATATTTCTGTTGCCCTTTTCATTTTCAAACCGTTTAGAGACAATGAGCTGCCTGTGGAAAATGCCCAAACATGGTGTATAAACAGTGTGCATAAATGACAATTTTTTAAAAACAAAATTAACATGCTCTTCAAAATACATTAATACAACACTAGTTTTTTTTTTAATATTTTTAATGTACTGTTAGATTATTAAACACCACATTCACACTTCTTGTTTCATAGAAAAACAACAAAAAATACTGACATATGGTTACTTTCAAACCTAAACAACAGCAAGTCCTATTTACTTCAACAGTGAATAAACCATTCCCAATTAAATCAAGAGATCACTGAACAAACAAAGTTGTAATAAAAATCTGAAACTAAACAGTAATAAAACAGTAAAAACCATTCAAAAAGTTATCTGAAATATATTAAGAAATAAATAAATAGTACTAATACTGGTACATATATCTTGTATCACAAACTTTTTTTTTTACTCGGGTGGAAAATGGACACAAGCACATAACATGCAAGCTGGTACTTGTAGAATGACATAATAAATACATATAAACTTTTTTTATTAGTTGCAACATATTTATGATGGTGCAAGACTGTCTTGCCACTTGTTGAAGTCCGTATTTTATCGCACAATCGTCGCACCACTATTTAAGGGCGTCAAAATTTGTAAAACAAAATTCTCGCATAAATGTTGCATGATGTTTTTGTCCTGCTGTTAGATTCCAAATGCTTTGTGTAGGTATGAGTAGGTAGTAAACATGACAGGATAAAACACCATGCAACAGCAATCAGTTTTCAAGTTGCTGTCAGGCAGTTTGGTAGTTATGAGAAAATACAGTAATTACAATTACAGTAAAACTTGTTTAAGATGTACTCGCACAATACAATTTCCCATCCAGTATGGTTAAATGTTTCGGTCCCGCCATTTTCTCAATAAGATATAGGTAATTTTTTTAATTACTGTATTTTAAAGTTAAAATCTATTATTTGTTCAGATATTACCACTTACTTATTTAATTAACAGAAATATGAAGTTGTCTGAAAGTTTTTTAAAAACTTTTCACAACATTATAACGTTTATCCTTCCATCTTTGTTGTCGCTGTGTACCGCTTATAAAAATGTAGACAGCACTAGTTGACATCATTCATGTTTTATTACGTTGATGCCCGTATAGAGTGTGCGCACATAGTTGGATATATATTGATACATATTGATAGCTCGCCAATTGCACGCAATGCCCACTCTCTGTTTAATGCCGAGATAACTACATTTGATAGTCCGCACTCTTTCATGGTTAGTGTGTACTACAACGATAGTTATGTTTTAATTCCGGCTCACGTTCTTGGGATCACAGTTTTTTTGTTGCATGACTTAGTAATTTAAATTTTTTACAGTGCTTTTGTATACTCTAATTTTCAAAACAGCATACTTTCCATGAATAGGTTTTGTTTTTTTTATTGACGTCATCCCAGGTGCTCCCGTGGCTCGCACAGGTCGTTATGTCACCTCGGTGCCTCACTGGTCGGCGTTTGTGGTCGGTGGTAAGTGTCTCGAACGGGTGCAGGTCGATTGTCATGGAGAGCGGAGATAGACTCGAGACCTCACGGGACCTGCCTTCACCCCTCGGCGCGAGCAGTCGTGTGCGACAGGCGGAGTTCGGCGATCGGCGTTCGTGTGCGGACCGGACAGTCGTGTGCGTGCTGACAACGTTTCGAGTTAGTCGTGTGTGCGGTCCAACCACTCCTGCCTGCCACGTGGCGACGTCACAACCACTGAGAGAGAGGAGTCTCATGCTGTGAACTGGCCCACAGCAACCACCACTATTAAAGGTTAGTTGGCGCCCTCAGACACCACCCAGTCATGCATCAACATCGGCAGGACGACATTATGAATAACTTTACATCAACAAAAATGCTTTCCTCGCATAAAAATCACACCCATACTTTTCAAACTTGATTTTAGTATAAAATATGTGACCATTATGTAATAAAACACGGTATGAGCAACACTGTGCGTACTAGTGGTATTGCTAGTATCCATTTTTCACTTACAATAAATGGCACAGATGTCTGCTTTTTAATGTTTTCACAAATTTTAAAAACATCTGGATGACCGTAAATCGGTAACGGAAGGTTCACGAAGCAACGGACGCGTGAGTGTTTGCCCTGTTGCTCGGCACGCGGATGTAGATGTTGCGACGGTCACTGAACCTGTGGAACTCACCACTGTTCCTCCAGTTCGCTATCTCTTCCTGGAAGTGACGCCGCCGCCGGTCGATGTAGCTGATGACGCAGCT
Source organism: Bacillus rossius redtenbacheri (assembly GCF_032445375.1). Lineage (NCBI taxonomy): Eukaryota > Metazoa > Arthropoda > Insecta > Phasmatodea > Bacillidae > Bacillus > Bacillus rossius. The sequence goes on along the minus strand of NC_086335.1, from coordinate 24,493,097 downwards.
GGCCGGGATCCATATCAGAGCCGTCACCAGTATCACCGTCCCCACGATGTTGTCCCTCAGGAACAGCAGTACCTTGTTGATGTTTATGTCCTCAATTATGTCCCAGAACCTTTCCACGACATCCTGGATCGTCTTCTCGCAGAGCCCCTGGAGGAAAAACAGCATCAGTAACACTAATAAGTAATTATGTTCCATCACTATCAAGCTTTAGGCCAGGCCTGCCGTTTTTACGGATTTTATCCGTTTTCACGGATATTTGAAGCTTAAAACGGACTAACGGATAAACGGCGACATTCACGGATATTTACGACGCTTCGCAGATATTTTCATTTTTGAATTTCGTTCGTGTAAATATTTACATTCAACTACCTATTTGAAGTTGTCAAACCATACAAGCATGCAAACACTCACATCACGTGTAGCGCCATGGAACTTCCAATCGTTTAACGACAAACCAAAAACATTTACTCCCAAATAGCGTTTCATGAAGTACAATATCTATGGTTTCGGGGGAAATGTTTTTTGTTTGTTGAGTTAAACGCTAAGAAGTGTCATGGCGTCAGTAAACACTGGTATTTTTTGCCGTTACAATGTTTTAGGTGCTGCATTTGTTTACAAACTTCTTACGTGATTTAAGTAGTAGTTTTGGTCTTAGCTGATTGTGATGGAGAAAAAACGTAAGGCTTCGCCGGACAGGTCACTTTATAAACAGCGTTAACGTAAAGAATGGGAGCAAGAATTGAAATGGTTGAGGCGTGGCAAAACTGAATTTTCTGCCGTTTGTTCGACTTGCAACTCGGAACTGCACGTGACAAAGGGCGGCTTGAAGACGCAAGTTCATGCGAAAAACCAACGAGCTGCTGATCAGAGTTGTTCTTTGACGAGTTTTGTAACCAAACCAAACAAAATAATTGATGCGGAACTGTTATGGGCGAACTTCGTTTGTGAAAAAAATTTATCTGTGAAACTCGGTGATGATTTCACGAAACTTGTCCCGCAAATGTTTCCAGATAGTGAAATTGCAAGAAACTTTCCTTGTCCTCGCACTAAAACTAGCCAGATAATTATTCAATCTTTGGGTACATCTGCTGCAGATAATGTTACCTATGCAATGAAAACACAATTTTTCACACTGATGATTGATGAATCAACTGATGTTACAGTCACTAGGCAGGTTGTAGTGTTAGCAAGGTTCTTTCCATCTGAGATTGTTGAAACTCATCTGTACAAAGTAATGGCTTTGAGTAGTGCTGCAACTGGAGAAAATCTGCTGTGGAAAGGGATTTTTCAGCAATCTCAAGATGGTTAAAACTGTTCACAGATCGTCAATGGAATCGCCAATGTTAAATGTGCTGTTGCATTACAGAATGAGAACATCTGCAGGTCTGGCTTTCAAGCCCACTGACGAGATGCGGAAAAGAGCACAGAACATAAAAAAGTAGCTAGTTAATGATGTGAAATACATTTGTTTTTTTAAACTTGTAAATAACTTCAGTTGTATGGATGTATTTATAGTTTGTAAATAAGAAAAGCACCAAAGCCTATACTGAAGAGAAATTTTTAAATTACTTTTCATTTTATTGTGATACCAACTATTAGTTTTGTAATGTAAGTGGCAAATCTTAAAAAAATTTTACATTCATTTGATTTTTTTTTTAATTATGTTTTGGAATGCAATATATATTTAAAATTACTGCGGAAAATAAATTATGTCAATTATGGCTATAAATTTTACAGGATTTTTAAATGCTGTAAAGAGGATTTAGGAACCTAATTTGGTGGCAGGCCTGGCATATAGTGTCACAATATGAAATTAATGGGAAAACATGTTTTCCACTGCTTTGTAAACTTGCAAAGTCAATGCTTATTCTTCCACACAGCAATGCAGGGGTGGAAAGGATATTTAATAAGCTCAACCTTATCAAGACAGCGCACAGGTCATGTCTTGAATCGCCAATGCTAAATACTTTGTTGCATATATCTTCTAGGAAGAATATGGCAGAATTCCAGACAACAGAAGAAATGAGGAATAGGGCAAAACATCTGAAAAAGTGATATTTAAATACTGCCAGTGGTGAAGTGTAGGCTACGTGTGTGTGTAAATACTTGTATAATGTTAAAAATTAAATTGTTTTGATTGAAGTATAGTTACGTACGTTATGATCAAGTAATTTTTATAAAAATTGCAAATTTTTTTGTATTTTTTAATGTACAGGATTATAAAGGAAATATTTTATATTCAAAACAAGGATATTACAGGATATTTCACATTTCAATCAAGGATATTGTTTTCAAAGTGGTGGCAGCCCTGCCCTAGGCTATACCTGTTACACATGAAAGTATTGTACCTTATTACAAAATCCTTGGATGCAAGGTGTTCCATCAGGCAAGATATCCTGTGGATCGACAGGGTAGCACGTGTCGTTCAAGTTCATGCGACAACACCGCTTGCACGCATCGCCAACTAAAACAAATAACAGATACCCATTAGTGATTTGGCAATTTTTTTTGTCCCAAATTTCGTTGCCAGATATTCACTGAACGTTATCTGCAAGCTGTGTATTGTAAACCAAAAGATCATAATAATGAACATTTGCAGGACTTTTTATTTTACTGCTATTGCATAACACATAGTAAAAATGAAAAAAAAAAAATTTTGTGACGATATAAAAGTACAAGAGTGAAAGTGATGACACGGGGTTCGTGAGACGGAGACTCACCGGTGTCGCACATGCAGCTCTGCAGGCCCTGCGTCTCGCAGTAGGGCACGCACTTGCCCCGGCGACACTGGCCGCGCTCCAGGCAGCCCGTGCCGTCCGACATGGGCGGGCTGCGCGGGCACTCGGAGGACTGCCCCGTGCAGCGAGACTCCTGCTCGCACGTCGCGTACTGCGCGTCCCGGCACTTTATGCCCACCGGCATGAACTGGCAGTTCTGGCAGCACGGCGAGTTCTTGTCGCTGCAAGCACGGCACACGGCTCACCCACCGACCAGCCCACCACAGCAGGTTTCATCCCTCCAATACATCGTAACTAAGAAAATATGAGTTCAGGATGGAATATGATACAAAAGTGTAATTTGGTAAGAAAAAGTAACAAATGAAACAAATTTGGAAAGAGTACAGGAACAAAAAGACAAAATCATTGCTGATACAACATGCAGTTTAACACTAAGTGAATGTGAGTATAAGAAATAAATAGACATTTAATTTACCAGACAACATCCAGAAATACCTTACTACAAGTAAGTATGACAGCTAAATGACTTGCTGAAGACTAGAGTTGACTGGACAGCAGCCCAGGGAAGAATAAATATACTAAAAACTTTAAATACCTACCTAGCGTCACAAGTACAGACGTACTGGAACTTTTGCAAAAGAAAAAAGAAAAATAAAGAAACAAAGGTAATTTTTATGGATACAAAGTTGCAACATTTCACCCGGCAACTGGAAACAAACATGGATGCTTTATAAGCAAGTTATAAATATCAAAGTAAATGAAACAATTTCTTAAACAGAACACTGCACAGCACAGAATGCAATGGTAACAAGCAATTACAAGTACCTATTTTTTTTAAATTATTACACACAATACCATGGTTGTTTTATAAGAGAAATACTATATACTCCATTTTTATTCCATTATTACTAAAACACTTTCCTCATCACACTACTTTCAAATGGCACAAGAAAATGCACTGATGTAATTTTCCAAGATTTAAAACTGTATTCAACACATCCATCAGTAAACTGTCATGATTGCTTTAAAATAAAAATTCCTCCTATAGAATAGAGTTTTGTGATTCCCTTCAATGACTGAATGAAGTCTCAGTCTCCCTTCAATAACTGAATGAAGTAGTGTCACTAATTCGGACCCCGCTAGTCCTGACATCCAGTTAAGAACAACGTAGTGGCTACTAAACATAAGAAGGTGACTGCAACAATGGAGCAAAACACCAAGCCTTATTTCGTATTGATGCGGGTGAATTATTAACTGGAATCCCGCAAGATTTAGCAGTGGGAAAACAAACTGTTTCTGATTGGAAAAAATAATCAGAAAGACATTGAAGATTTTTGTGTGAAAATGGTGAGTAAGAACAGTGAGTAACAGAAGCACGTTTAAAAAAAATAAACTAAACTTTAGATGAAGCTTTGTACATTTGGTTTTGCCAACAACGTGATCAAGGCGTTCTGCTGTCTGGTTTAACATAACAGGCATTCGCATTCAAACTCAATGAAAAATCCTGCTTTTACTACCAGTGTAGATGGTTGTCTCGTTGGAAAGATTCACATGGTGTTCGTGAACTTAGTGTAAGTAGTGACATTTTGTCAGGTGACAAAGTGAAGACTTTAAAGTAAAATTTGAAAAATTTGTTAAAGATGAAAACGTAGAGCCTTGTCAAGTGTTTAATGCTGATGAAATGGGACTAAATTACAAAATGCTTCCAAAAAACATTAGCCTCAAAGTTGGATTTTGTAACCAAAATTCATAAGGTAAAAAAAAAGAAAGTGACTTTGATTTCTTGTGGTAATGCTTCTGGCAATTTGAAAATTACACTTTTTGTTATAGGCGGAAAATTGGCTAAGTCTAGGGACGTTTAAATTTTAGTAAAAATGCTCTTCTAGCCCAGTACACTTCACAAAAATTGGTATGGATGGATGGAAAAATTTTTACAGCTAAGTTTTTTGAAACATTTGTTCCTATAAAAAAAGAAGTTTTTAAGATACAAAAACCACCCAGAAAAAGCTGTGTTGTTAATTGATATTGCACTGGGTCACCCAAGTGAAGAAGAATTACGAGATGGTGAAATTTTTGTAAAATTTCTGCCACCAAACATGACTGCTTTGATACAGCTTATGGATCAAGGTGTGATTAAAGCAATAAAATGGCAATATAGTAAATACTTGATAATGTCTCTTTTAGAGCAACAAGAAGCTAACTTAATGGATCATATTAAAAAAGTAACCATGAAGACTGTCATTTACTTGGCTGCAGAAGCGTGGGAAGAAATTAAGCCTTCAACTCTTCAAAAAAGATGTAAAAAATTGTGACTGAGCATTTCACAGGAAAACTAGGGACAAGACGAAACTAAATCAACTTCAACTAGCGTTGATTTTGTACAAATTTTTCAACAGTTGGAGGGTTGTGCCAACGTGGAGGAGAAAGACATATCAGAATGGATGAACAAACAGTAGAGCGGTATTGGTCATCATATGTTAAGTGAAGATGAAACTGTGGAGGCATTTATTGCAAACACTGCAACTGAAATAGTTCGGAAGATGACGAAGGTACGGAGGAATCAGTTGGCCTAACTCACTGCGAAGCGACTAAAATGCTGGAGGGGTTGCCGAGTTACTTTGAGAAGCAAAGAGACACATTGTCTGCTGAGCTAACCTTGAGGCACCTACGAGTTTGGACTGCAAAATGACTGCAATCTTCATTTAAAACAAAAGAATATTACAGACTTTTTCGAGTGAATTTTAAATGTATTTTAACCTTAATTGTTTTATATTTTTAAATTACGTTTGTTCAATACATAGTATTGTTTTATATGTACATACAACACACACACAAGCATTTAAAGTTGTATCTATGGATTGTTCTTAGTTTAGCAAAATATTTACATGATCTTCGATTTTGTCTTTGGCAAAGACTTAGATCTTTGTCTTCAAATTTGATTCGAATTGAAAAAAAAAAGGGGGGGGGGGTCATTGAACACCCCAGGTAGAGATTTCAAATATAAACTAAAATTGAGAAATCCTTTAAAAGTGATGAACTCTGCAAGTTTCCACCATACTAACTGAGGGGCTTCACAGCAACAGGGTCCTACCTGCAGACCGTGCCCGGGGTACGCCTCAGCTTGCAGTTCTTGTCACAGCAGGAGTCATTGTCCTCCGTCCCCAGCAGCCCTGCGTCGCACTCCTCGTCTCCTTCCACCCGCAAGTTGCCGCAGAACGACTCTTCCGGCTCGGAGAAGCAGCGCCCCGACTTGGCCTGCAGCACTTTCCTGATCGAACGCAGACTGCACGGCGAGAAACGCTGCACAGTGGATCACACACATAAACACTAATGAGCACCTGACTGCACAACTCAGTGGACACAAATACTGCCTGTATTTTTAGGTTCATGTGTATCAATGGCATAATAATTAGTAATTCAAATAAGAATTAGTCATGTGCAAGTCTCAACAACATCCAGAACCATTATAAATTTAAATTTTCTCAACCTCATATTGAAATAAGTTACATACTAGTCTAAAAAATTTTTGAGAATATTTTTTTATCATTCTGAAATCAATAACTTGTAGGTTATGTTTGAACCATTCAGTTACCCAGAATAAACTGTCATCAATGAAACTAGCAATTAGGTATACTTAAATAAAAAAAAACTGCCTTAGAGATTTAAAAAAAAAAAAAAACATTGATAAACATATTTACAACCAAAGAACCAAAAGAAACTATTTTATATCTATACACAGGGCCAAGAGCACAATTTTTCCTCAAAATAGTTGATTTAGTGACCACAAATGAAAAAAAAGTGACTTATTTAGTGACTTTCACTCGTACTCACAGACATTTATATTACAACACAAAAACAAAATTAGTACATGTTATTTCAAATTATGTACCAATTATGAATATACTGGCCCTAAAATTTAAAAATAATTACAAATAGCAAAATAAAACCAAATTTACTTTGGCATAAAATAAGATGTACCCAAATATTGAACATTTGAAACATTTACAACAAATAAGTGATGTACAGGGCTGTATTAAGTTCATGGAGGAATACAATTTTGTTAAGTTTTACACTTTCACTTTGTTTACACAGTAAAATATTTACATTAGGGCTGCAAAAGTTCATCACTTAAATTAAATATTTGTAAGGAGCTTGTTTGTTTTCTTGTAGAGTTCATTTTGTAAACTAGACACTCTCTTTGAAAGCAGTTGTTCTTCATTTTTGACTAACTGTGCTCCTTCGTACATTGCCTGTGCCAGGCTTACTTCCTGAACATCAACAGGAGTCTTAGACAAAGCTTTTTTTAGCCTATTATTGGCCTCTTCGTGCATTTTTTCCCAAGTATCTTTTTTCAGTTTATGAAATTTGTTGGCTTCATCCAGTTTTTTCTTCAATTCTTCAACATTTAGCTTCATTCTTTTCACTTCTTTTCTGGATTCTTCTTCTGCTTCTCTTTTCTTCCTCTCATCTTCAACCTTAATCCTCTCAGAGTCTTCTTTTCTTTTCTTCTCCTCAAGGTAAAGCTTGTAGCTCTTATGGGCATTAACAGCAGAATTAATAAGTTGCTTGGTGATGGGAACATTCACAGGCAGGGGCGTATTCTCCATGAATGCAATGCATGCAGTGCATGCTCTAAATGAAACTAATATTTTATGGGCATTGTTGCATTGATCACTATCTCGCTGTTTAGTTCTGTAATTGTTTTCTGCTTAAGTTATTCCCTTTTCTTTATAGCTAATCTCGTTCCGTTCACGATTTGTGCGACGTGTGGCAAACAAATGCATTAGCGCTACCTATTGACTACAGCGTGAATGATACTTGTAATAGTTCCTCAGACTGTCGCGGTACGGCGCTGTGGTGTTCTCAACAGCCACTCTCCAGATGTGACGTCACTACCAACTCTCGCGAATACGGTGTCGCATGCATGCACTAGTTGCTTCTGCATTCACTGATCAGTAACACAGCGCGGCCGCGAACGAGTCCATTTAATGTCTGTTCAGTCGGGTTTTTTTTTTTTTTAAATTAAATGTTTGGGTTAGAATTATATAACATTCGTAGACACATTTAGTTGTAATTCAACTCTTAATTTTACTATTACTTTTTTGATATTGTTAGGCTGAAATCTGAATTGAGTGCTATGTTTACATCTAAAAATTTTGAGGGAAAGACAGTGCAAGAAATGCACCATTTCCTGTATCAAAATGAACTCCAAAGTGGACTTCCAGAACTCTATAAACTGTGCGTAATGGTTTCAACTATTCCTGCTACATCGTCATCCGTAGAACGTTCGTTTTCTGTATTAAGACGAATAAAATCATTCACAAGAAATTCGCAAGGACAAAGTCGTTTGTCTGCACTCTCCATCATGTCCATAGAAAAAGATCTGTTGGTGCAGATGAAAGCCCGCAACTCGTTTTTCGACGAAGTCACGGAGCAGTTCTGCAGGAAAAACCGCAGAGCCGAGTTCCATTATAAGTAAATACATGGTGAGTGACAATTTGATATCTTTGTTAATTCTTCTCTCTAAGTTTATCACAAAAAATTTAATGTTGTAACCAGTTTTATGTTTAATTATTTTTTTAAAAAACTGCCTAAACAGCACCATTTTGCTCCCTGAAAACCAAAATTTTTCCGGAAGAGGGCCACCGGACCCCCTTCTTCCGGGGGGGGGGGGGGGGGGGGGGGTTTGGATGTATTCTATATTGCATGCGTTACCAAATTTGTCAGGATACGCCCCTGTTCACAGGATTATTTCCATACACTCTAAGACCATCAATGGTGTTTAACCTGGCATTGAGAGTTCTTTCACTCATTGATGCTCGATCTTCAGTCAGAATTTTTGAAGAAAGGGAAAACCCCCTTTCAACATCAGCACTGCCATGAGAAATGCTTAGACTCATTTTCACAACTTTCTGAACAGTAGGATACTTTTCAGCACCGACAGCATTCTTCAACTGAAAGATACTTCTCCAAAAATGGTAGATTCTCTGCCCTGGACTGAAGTTTGTCATTTCTCTTTCACTTTGCAACAATCTCCATTCGTCTAAAAGGAGGTCAACATTAATCTCCCCTGGTAAAACTCTTGCTATTTCTGATATGGACTGCAAACTCTTTGGCTTTAAAACCTGCTCAGGCTGGAAACAGCTGAAGTGTTTCAACATTTTGTGGAACTTACCAACCAAATAATTTCCAGCTGTTGCATAGTGTTTCTGTACACTGAATTTAAACTCCAATCTGTCTCTTTCATTTACACTACTAAGTCCTTCCTCCACAGTGTGTCCACACTGAATGTCAGTGGCATTTTGGAGATTTTCTTTATCAAACACATTGTTTGAAATATCTTTCCCACTAGCAAGTTCTCCCTTGCACACACGACCCATCAACTTGCTTACCAGTGTGTCCAATTCAGTTTGCAGTGCATGTATTAAGGGTTCTTCTTTTTGGAAAATTGTGCAGAAGGTGCTAAAGATTTTTGAACTAGATATAACAAACAGAATTTCAGCTTTCATTGTGCTTTTCTTTAAAAAGCTACAAATTTTCTTGCATTGTGCTGAATTAAATGTTGCATTTGTTTTTTGCAAGGGAAGAAACTTGGTAAAGTAGTCTAGCAAAGCTGGTCACTGTTCAAGGAGACGACTTGCTGCTTCTCTGAGTGTAACCCATCTGGTTTGAGAGTGTTTAATGAATGAATGCTCTGGAACCTTAACTTTTTTCTGAGACTTCACATAATCTTCTTTTCGTGATGGCCAACCATGAAAGAAATAATACACAGATATTACCAACTCAGAAACATCTGTTCCAAAAACTTCTAATCCTTTCAAGAACGCATTATGAACATGATGAAGATTGCACGTTCCTACATCAAGGAGACTTTTTCCTCTTGCTGCAATAACTTCTTCATTTAGCAATGTGAAAACCTTCTGATTCACTTTAGGACCATCACTGCCAACAGTCACAACATTCTTAAGACTCAATGATCCTTTATTAAGAACTGAAAGAATTGATGTGGCTAAAACATCAGCAGAAGCCTTTCCTATAAAAATTGTCTCTAGATGATGAATTACTACTTCATTACGAATGTCAGACCAATATCTAATATTTATCTGCAGTTCCTTCTTACCTTTTCTGTTGGTAGTTTCATCATATTGAATAGAAAAATAAGTTTTCTTTGCCTCTTGTAGCATGCCATCTTTGAAGTATGGGCCAAGTGCTTCGGTAACTAAATATGAGAATTTTTTCGGGGAAAGTGAGAAACCTTGTGGCACTAATGCTGGAAACATAGCAGAGAATACCTCACCAATATCTTGACATGATTGGGCAGACAAATTTTTAGCCACTACTGTCATCGCCCAAATTATTTATGCTTTAGTGGCAGCTTCTATGGGGTTACAAAATCGTAGAATGTTATTTTGACAAACTGTGGAACACTCCAATGAAGAGACTTGTGCTGGCTCTACTTGTGATGAATTACATTCGTTTAGTGGTGCATGACTGCTAAATGATGGCAAACCTAAGGGTGTTAAAGCTTGTGATGGGTCCCCGGTGTTTTCCTCTGACTTACCGTCTTTAACTCCAGTAGTAACACATAGTCGTTCACAAACAGAACTATTTTTCCTATCAAAAACAAGACGACACTGTGAGGCATTTAGTTTTAATTTTACATTGTTAATATGCTTCTTTCCTGTGTAGTGTTGTGTGACAGACTGAAACCCTTTGCCAACATTAACAGAAACACAGCATACAATACAATAAAGTTCATCATCTTTAATCCCCTTTTGTGCCCATTCGGAAATCTTGTGTCCTATAGTATCAGTTTTTTCCAACTACTTTGCTCAAAAATGACACTTCCCCATTTTCAATCCATTTGTACCAAAACTATCACTATGTAAAATCAATTAAAACCAAAAAAACAAAAACAAACACCATAGCGATTTTGCCATTAAATATTTTAGTAAGTTTTGTTAATGTGGTCGTTGCAAACGGAAAATTTACAATAAACAATAGTGAAAATGCAAAAATGCCACAAACTGCTAGAAAAGTTACCGAAACACGTACCTCAATTCTGTTTCACACCGAACATAACCACGACACACTGTAACGAAGTTACAGCACATTATGCACTTATATGTTATATGTCACCGTGATCCCACATGTTTTCATCTAAATGTAGTTCCTAACAAGTGGTTTCGCGCTCGCCTATAAACACGAACACTTTCGTAGTACACGAATTTGATCGCAAAAATACGCTTCACTATCGTTTATTGTGTTGTTATTTACAACCGAAAACCCGAAAGCCGAAGCCGAGACAAGTGACATATGCTATCGATTATAGAAGCGATACAATCACAATACGATAATCGAATCGCTGTTACACTGGCGACTGGCAGCGCCGCTGCACAGCAAAGTGACGCTGGCATGCAGAACGGTAATATGGTTGGCGTTTTTAATGCACAGTGCGTACCGATTATTACGGCATTTCTGGTAGTACCAAAAACTACGTTTACATGTAAAACGGAGCAAGAAAAGGTAGTCGATGTAAAAGTGAAGAAAATAGTGACTGTTAATAAAAAAACGGACCTTAGTGACTTTGCAAAAAAAAAGTAACTTTTAGTAACTTTTAGTGACTCGCTCCGAGCCCTGTATACATGCTATAAATAACCTAAACCTGAACCAAACTTAGCTTTGTAAACCATATTCAAGTTCGGTCATCTGTGGATTTGTGGCAGTGCAATAAAGGCTACATACTACTGCAAATTTACTAATTGAAGTCATGTTTTATGTGATTCAAAGACCAAAAAGTTTTTAAGTGATGTGAATGAAAATGTGCAAAAAATGCTGTTAGATGAAATTAGCACATTTGAGTTTATAGAACACGACATAGAATGTCATATCCAAAACAAGAAAGAATTAAATATGGCCTCCATTTTGAAATTTTATGCAAAGACCATGCAAGCAGGTGAATGCAAATTGATTAAAGCCGTTATGAAAACGCCAGCCTCTTGTAAAAGTGTTTTTTTTCCAGCACTTAAAACCACATCCTAAAGATGAAGGGGAAAAAATGAGAAAATTGTCAATGTTTAAGTATGTTAAAAAATCAAAACTATGCATTAGTGATGCGAAAAAATCAAATCAACAAGAAAATTGCTGCCTTACCATATAAGTTTTTTTTTTTTTTTTTTTAACACAAGGTTTAGGAAATAGCATGCAAAAACGATTGAATGTAGAAGTGATGTAAAGTAGTGTAAATACTTTGGAGCTAGCCAATGTGTATTTCATTATATATTTTTTTCATTTAACTAAAAATTTATTTGTTGTAAATTCTTTAAACTGTAAGGGAATTTTATGTTGGAATTATTATAAGGCAGTCAGCAGTGTAAGACAGTGTGTCAGCCTTGACAGCTAAGAGTTCACTGCCCCGGTCTTCTGCCTCAGAGGCACGTGTGCAATTCAACATCGACTGGCCATTGTGCAGCAAACACTGACTTGCCGCAAGGCCCCGCCCCGCACAGTCGACCAATGAGAGATCATTCACCAACTAACCTCTTTACCATAAAGACTTGCAGTTCGACATGTGCAGAGACAGTTAAGTTTTAATGAGAGCAAGAAAAATTATAGTTTTACCGAGAAGGTCGTACGATTCATTTATATAGTAGAATGATAGTTGATAGTTATCAATAAGTACAGTGGTTTTCCTACCAGATAGTTGGGTCACAAGTTCTGGAGGTAAATAAGTAGCCTGTGTATGGAACAAAACAAGCATGGACTAATTTTTGAGTATAGCTCATGACTCCTTAGATGGAGGCAGATCCTTAACTGACAAATGCAAAGATCCAGAGATCTGAATTCCGCCCACTATGGTCCTGACCTCTCCCAACCTCCATCACCCTCCTTCCCCATCTCTTCCCAGAGTTTACTCTGGTAGTGTCAGACACAAGAGTAGAGACCCCGTCCCAAAAAGAACCCATTACAAAACATAAAATATCAATGCTGTAGTAAAGAAATAGCTAGTGAGTGAAATACACACCTTTTGAAATAACAGCATATATGTTTTAAGATTCTCAATCTCATCACAATTCAAGGATATTCCTTAGTCACATTTCAATTTCATCATGAACTACAATCAATATTTCTCACACACTTTTCATAAAAATACTACAAGGAAATTTAGACACTTTTCTCTAATTTCATCCTAAAAAGTGTGTCAGTTATTTCAAACTATTACAAGTTTCCCCCAAATTTCAACTGCACATTTAAAATAACATGGACACGATAAAAAGCTAGACCAAAATACAAAATGTCACAACTTGGCAACAACAGAAAAGTGTTTTCTTTGTATGACCTTCTACAGAAATCAGTCTATGAATGCTTTTGTTCTTGTCCATTTTTCACTTTTAACTAGATATTAGCTGTTTATGCAGCAACTTCAATTTGAGTTACTAGCAGCAGAAGCCAACATCTCAGAGTATGATATAGATTCCTGTGTTTTGCACACGGCATCAACATTAGCTGAAAAGAACTGTCAAAATAAGCTGATGTTACCTTCAACATGTGCGTTTGTTTACAAATATTACTTTACCGTACACACGCTGCTTCCGAAATTATAAAATTTTAAGTAGTATTGTTAAAATGATCATATATTAATGAAAACCTTACTATGCTGGAGGCCCACCAAGCATCCCTGGAATCTAAAAGACCTTCACAAAGCGTGTGTTTTATCTGAATGGTGAAGTCTACGGTGCGGACACGGGTATATGTTAGACAATGCCAGCATCAGAAACAGTGGCCTCGAGAAGCCGTGGAACCCGGGTCCTCTGCAACGCGAGTGCGCCGCGCTCACCTTGTTGTTGACGTCGTAGCCGCTGACGCTGTAGGTGTACATGAGGTAGGACCCCCCCTGGCTCGCCCCGGGGCTGCACTCGGGGATGTCGGGGTCGTGCTCCGAGCCCCAGTTGTGGCCGAACTCGTGGGCCGTCACCAGGTCTGCCTCCCTGGTGATGACGCGCTGCCCGTAGTGGTTGCGGCTGGAGCTCAGGCCCGAGTTCAGGTACAGCGTGTAGCCGTTCTTGAAGTACTCTGCGGGAGGAGAACACACTCGTTCCATCTCAACTACTTCCATGAAAACTATACGTATTCACCATTCAGGTGCCCGCCCACCCGGCCACAAACAGCGCACAGAGCTTCAGAAGAAACCAGACTACTTGAAAACTGCTCAAGATATCCAACAGGTGTCTGTCTACGAAAAGCATTTAAGAATACGCTGAGGGCCGATGAGTAGTCCTTTTTCCGCATTTTGTTTCTAAACTGTATTTATAAAAGAGTGAAAATGGCTAAAACGCATGTTTTCAACATTAGTATTTAGGCAAGAAACACCCAGTACTGATTCTTCAAAATCTCAAGGGACTTGCATTACACATTTAACTTTATTTCTCCGCCATATAATGTTATGGTTACTTCTGACACTATGCATGACGAGAAGACTGCACACCAGTCCACAGCCTTGCGCTTAGTGATGCAAAAGCTGAAAAATACGGAAGATAAGGAAAGAGGCAATATCTAACAAATGAAGAAAGGCTGAAGAAGTTTGCAAGTTTATTTCATTGTAGGCTGGAAACAACACTACATTTATAAAGGGAAATTAAATTAAGTTTCCAAAGAAATTGGAGTAAATTTTTTGCACTGTAGGGTTAAGCAAATTTCCTAAATTATTCCAAAAATATTCCAAAAATTACAGATACAAAAAAATTAAAACCACTTTAAGAGAATCAAATGAAAACTAAACATTATTTCAAAAGTGAGATTGACTAGTGTGTAATTTAACTAATTTAAAAGTTATTTTCAATAGCAAGTTGCCTTAAATTTAACACATCATTTTATTTGATGACATCTCACAGTCGAGGTCACCTTGCATTTTAAATGTATTACATTATATCATTATATGTCATCTTACAATCAGTCATATTATATACATACAAGTTTTTATCTTGACTTCAACTAATTTTCAAACTCAAGGACACCTTATTTTGTTATGTTTGAAGTTTTATGTTATTTCATTTATTGGTAGTTTAAACCTTCAATTTATCCCTAGAGAAGTGTACAACTGACTTCAAACTACTACAATATTTCATGTAACTTTAATTAATATGTGTTTCATACTCAACCACTCACTACTTGAAAATGTGTACATCAACAAATTATTAAAGTTAATTTAGTTTATCAAAACTGAAAATGAATGTTTGAAATATATTAATACCAACAGAGTAAGAGATGTTTAATTTGGCATGTTTGGAACCAAGGCCATGCCTGATAAGCGATTTTGCTGAATTTTTGAACGTTAATATAGTTTTAAAAGAAATACCAAAACAAATTACAAATTTGTATCTTGTATAGTACAATAATATTAAAAACAAGATGCAATAAGCTACTTTATGGCTATACACTGTATGCAGACAGTCATAGTATTCATAACGAGCAAACTTAACACATTTAACTCCCCCCTCCCTCAGAGAAAATGAGTCTACCAGGAAAACCTGAACGAAAGAGGCTTGATCAGTGCAGAATTACAAAATGCCGGATTAAAGACACCCACAGTACCACTAGTGAATAATTGTGCAACCATAAAACACTGCCTAACTTAAAAAAAAATAATGCTTATAAGTATGTAACTATGAAAGACAACCACATTTCACATACACTCACCAGTAAAAGCTGAAGCATTCTAGTAAAAATACTAAATGATAATCTTAAAAAAAAAAAAAAAACCTTCGGTAATTTTAACTGTTCTGCATCCATATGCATGTGTTTCATTCGACCGGAGGCTGGAGAAGCACACAGCATGCAGGAACGAGCACATGCAGCCAAGCGACGGGCCCTGACCTGGGGTGCAAATCCCTCCGACAGAGTTGCGGCGCGGGGAACCGACGTAAGCAAGCCCCAGAATCCCGCCCTCGAACTTGAGGTCCGTGAAGAGGTGCGCCAGGCAGAAGTCCTTGTGGCTGTACTCCCGACTAAACACCTGCACATCACCCGGCCGTCCCTCGCTCAGCAGCCCGGGCACCGCATGCCGCCCTCCCGCCCACATGCAACTGCAGCTAGTGAGTGAGCCTGCTGCCATGGAAGGTCTTTAATCCGTGCGTTTGGGACCATGGGCATGCTGGATTAGGAGGGACAAGATTACATGGTGAATGCTAGAGCCACGGAATTTTCGCGCATTCATTTAGTCGCAAGCTAGAATGCAAACCTCCACACTGTCGCACTGTGTTCGTGATTGGACCGCAGTTATCTGGACACGCCCCTGTATGACCGTGAGCCGACGATGTCCAGCTAGGAGAGAAGTAAGAGAATCAGGTAGTGCCAAATAACAAGGATAAAAATGTTCTCGCTAAGAAATCAACCAATGGGAAAGTAATCATGGGTCGAGCACACCTATAACTTTGAATTCTATCCTGAGGCCAGAGGAATCCGCGAAATTTCCGGGACTCTAGTGAATGCCAATACACCATATAACACCTTAACGCAAGTTAATACACCATCTTGAATGTTAACTTGCTTACCTGTTAATAGGCAAGTTGCAAATAAATAAATAAATTAATAAAGCACCAAAATGCATTTTAATTCATGAAATAACAAGTATTTTAAATTTTAAAAATTAACTCAATTCACAAAATCATGAGCCTTTTAATATATTAAATTCAAAGAATGTAATTTATTCAGCATTCAGTTTGTACCAAAATGTATGTACCCAACAGATTGGAATTTCTGATCTTGCAACAGTTATTAGCTAACTAGTTTTCACATTATGAGGTTCGTACATTTTTGGAACACACAAATACTTTTTGAATTAATTTTATTGTTCAAAGTAGCTAAACAAACTTATTACAAATCATTATATTGTAATTATTGTAGAAGTATATCATTTAACAGTCAAAATGACATGGTTTAGGCAAAATAAGTATAGTGAAACATTAAGTGTCAAATTAGTTTACTATTATGCTATCTTTATGAATAAACAAATTTCATAAATAAATTTCAACAAAAACACTGAAATCTCCTGTTTTAAGAACAGAATTGGCCAAAAAATTTAAACCATAAAATCTTGCCTCTATGAATTAGCAATTTTGACAGATTATTGCACGTCAAAATACTTTTAATGAGAATACCAAACGTGAAATTTACCTGCTAGGAAACGGCAAACACTGTATACTGAAATTAAAAATCACAGTAGGGATAAACTCAGAGCGAACTGAAAACACAGGCAGCCCAGTAACGCAACATACCGGCCAGGCAAACAGACAAAAAACACGAACACAAGTGGCTTGATTGGTGACAGATTACAGAATGCAGCGAACAATACACTGTAAATTTTCACCGCCGCATGTGTTAAGATTGTATTGGAATTCCTGTTCTTGAATTAAAAGCATGTACAGGGTCTTGCAGTTTTGTACATTTTAAATTCATTTTTTTAAACTTTGTAATTTGTGGATAAATATATTTCATAGTTACCTATTATTAAATAATCTTATTTTATATAATTATTAAATAATTAAGTTGTCCAGTCTCCATTAGTAAATACATGTTTCAATAAGCAACTAATGGGTCGTCAATAAACAATTGAAAACAAGCTAAAAATAGGAGTTAAAAAATATAGGTTATGTTCAGTTTATAAACTAAATTACCTACATTCTCATTTGCATTGCATGCTTTTCTTAGAATGATCTATTTTGGGTAATTTAGTAAATTTATAAAAATATTTTAACCAAAATGTGTTTGCTCCTGTAACAGTTCGGTATTGGTGAATCGGCAGCAGTTGTATCGGCATATCGGAAAAATTTTGTGAAGCTTATAACAATATTAATATTTAATGTAAATAATTATATATTTTCGCTAATAATCTAGACCTAATGCTTTTACAAATAATCTGCACCTTATTCAATATTATGTTTAATTACATTACTTGAGTATTTTTCATAGATATATAAAATTGTTGGTTAAGTTTTGAATCCAAATGATATTATGAATAAAAATGTATGTTTTTACTTCTGAAGGTATCAAGTACTGAGTATTGCAAGTATTGACAGATTTTTAGCTGAAGACATTAGCAAGTATTGAGTATTGTTTCAGTCAATTAACTAATCAGATAACTAACTAAACACTTTACGAATATATCTACCTGCATAAAATTGCAAATTTAATAGCATTGTAATTAATACTGAAACTTTTTTCAGTTCTGACATTTAACAAGAATGTAATGAGGATATAAAATTATTTATTTATCACATGAGCTTGGCCAGAGTAAATTTTTTAAAACAAATTTGAAGATTTTTAAATTGACTGCTATCCTATATTTATTTATTTTTAAGAAAGAGTGCATGCTATGGTCAAGTGCCTCTTACAATCAAGATTGTCATTTAATTAAGGTTGTCTTATAATTGTGATTCTGTTTTAATCATGATGGTCTTAAAATAGTGATCTTGTAATCTAGGTTATAACATACTTCAGTTTGACTTAAATTAGAAATGTATCACACCCCTATCATATAGTGTTCAAGATTGTCTTATATTCAAGGTAACCCAAAATGTAAAAGTATCTTAAATACCAGGTCATACTATATAACTGGATGGATACAATGATTTATGAAGTGAAAATAATAAATCAAATATTCATATTTTTCTTTAGAAAAAATACAATAATTATTAAGAATTAAACATTTTTCATTAACTCAAAAATGTTTGTTTTACATGTTGACTTTCATTACAATAATTCTGTATTTAAAAAAAAACTAATTTTCCATAGCTTTCAATATTGATACAATTACCAAACATTATTATGTAAAAACTAATGAAAAAATGAAGTTCTATAAGGCCTAAGTCAAGGTGTACAATCTTATCCCTTAATCAGCAGCCTAAAATCAAAAACATATGACATTTAAATGTTGTCCATTGTGTATGAATAGAAGTAAGAGTTTAGACCAAAAAAATTTATAAACTGTGTGCCCAATATTGGAATGCAGGGACTAAAATAGGTTTTAAAAAACCTTATTAAAAAACTACGAGCAAATATAAATGTGTCTGAAGACCCAAACCATTAAGCATTAAAGTAACAAGTCAAAGAATAAATAGTAGTACCACCACAAAACATTCACTTACTTATTCAAAGTGTCATTAAGAGTCATCCCAACCACCTTACACCCACATACCATGGTGCACTTAAAGATATTATTTTACTTAAACTACAACTGTTAGTGTGGATAAAACTGGGGAGGTATTAACCCTTAGTACAAATCCCTCCTGGTTGATTTTTGCGAGGCGACGCAGTGTACGCCAGTCCAAGGATTGCTCTTCCGGGGCCTAAAAACGTCTGGTGAGTGAACAGATGAGCCAGGCAATAACTCTGCCGATCCAATGTTGCTTTAGAAAACCACTGAAATTTATACATAAGTAAAACGATTTGCTGTGTATCCAACCAATTCACAACTACCAGCAACAATTATTTCATGACAAAGAAGGCTTTAATAATACTAATACTACCTATTATTTATCACAGATGAATAAACCTGCTAGTAATGAAATTAACATACATACTTACCAAGTATAAATTTATCACACATTATAAATAATAAGAATGCAAAAGGAAAAAAATAACACAATGTTCAATGCACAAAAATGAACACAAAAGCACAAACAGTAAAATGGTAAATCTTGCAGAAGAAAATGGTGAGGATAAGATTGGAAACTTAGGTTGGAATAGATATGCCAGAATGAGTTTCAAGAAATGTAGATGAATTATCACTAAACAAAAAATTTATTTAATAAGGAGATTCGATGTTGCACAATTAAGATGCAAATAGATACACAGTTTGACCAAAAAAAACGCACTTGATCGTTTACATTACCATATTTCTTGAGCTTATCAAACACAGCACATTCATTTGCAGAGCACCTTACAGGGTGAATATAGCAGGACAGTGTCTTTACTTAGGCACATCATGTTAAAGGACAAAGGTCACCAAAACATAAGAATCTTAAAACTAGGCCTGTGCAAATATCAGTTTTTTGGTTCTAATCGAATATGAATATTAAATTATTTGCAAATATGAATATTGAATTTGAATAGTAAGAATGAGAATTAGAATCACACTAAAAACATTTTTTCACCTTATGTAACGACTTTGGAAAATTAGACAAATATTACTCAAGTGAAATGTTGGCTACAATAATTATATGGAAAATGTTTGTTAAAATATTTAAATTATAAAATAACTGTTTTTTTTTGTTTGTTTTTTTAATTGAGCATCTAACCTAACCTAATCTAAACAAACACTCTTTCATTTCAGTTCCTATTCGCTTTATTTCCCACAACCTGCTACTCTCTCTACCTACATCATTGCAATCTATTTTATGAAAACCATGAATTTTTTTTTAAATTATATACTCTAAAATTAGGGATTGAATGAGCTCATATTTATACCCTAATTATTCAAGAGTTTTCATTGTTAATGGCAGCCAGGTAAATTGTATTTTATTTTAGCAATATTATAAACACAATTTTTGCTAATTTCATTTTGCATTTTAAACCATTGTTTACTTTTTTTATATATTTACTTTTTAAGCACATCTGTTTCATCATAGATATATATAGCAAGTAAGCTGCTACTATATCACATGATATTAGATCGATTGCGACTATCAATTTATATGCCAGCGAAACCACGGTCATATAGACAGGTCTTACAAACTTTAAGAATATTCTAGCAAGTAATTACCTACTGTGTTTTTTATTTATTGTCCATTTTCCCATTAAATATTATTTTATTAAATATTTATTTGATTTAGAATTTCACATGATTATGTAATTTAACTGTTTAAAATATTTAATTTCTGTAATTAATAGTTAAATTTTGCGAGAAATATTAAAATGAAAATGTAAAAAAAAAATATCCTATCAGGTATTGAACCCGAGCCCGCAGTTTATCAGCCCATGCATTTTACCACTATATCATACCACTGACTTAACAATTGAAGAAAAAATATGAGTTAAATAGTATCTTTGTTAGATTAAAAATTTAACTGACAGTTGTGGCAAAGTTACACATTAATGCTATGTATTGAAACCCTAAAAAGCTTCTCAAATAATTAAATTCCTACACATTTAAAAAAAAATAATTTAAATATACCTACTTATATATGAAACTCCCATTAAATCCACTGTTAAACAAGGGGACCCCAACTACTAACACTGTTAGTTCGCAGGCTTCATTAAATTAAGCCGATGGAGAATGAAGGTAAGTTGCCAGACCTATCTATATGACCATGGTTGAAACTATGACGATTACTTCTTTTTATGCCCATCTCAACAGTTTCCATGTTCTGTGGTTCTGAAGTCCATGGTTGTTGATGTTTGTTTTTTTTTTTCCCACTTCTGGTGCATGTGACGAAAATAATACAAATAATAATTAGTTTTCAAGTTTTAAATGACAAATATGCTGTATTTTTAATTGTTTACATGATTTATTACGTTACTGTTTAGTGAGACAATAGTGGAAAAAAAAAAACTTTTAATACTTTTTGCATGTTTAAAACGTCATTTATTGTTAATGTTTTTGATCGTGAAGTCCCATTAACCATGAAAAATGGGTTTTTATATCGCACAAATGACTTAATCTCACCAGTGAACGTTGGTACATAACATACTCATGAGGTATACTATGTCAAGTATTCGTATACAAACAAATATTCGTTATTTCGAAGTGTTAGTACTTGAGGTCAAACTGAATACAAAGAATTTTTTATTAGTATCCGAAAATTCAAATATTCACACATGCCTACTTAAAACATACCAATAATTGGTGGGTAAATATGTTTAGACATGTTAACAGATGAATTATTTTGAAACCAAAGTAGATACTAAATACAATTATTAAATGGCTAAGTAAATGAAACTACAAAGAACTTCAAATATAACTCACATTCTGTGGCTTGAGTATGTGCACAGAAAAGTTTAATCCAGGCTGGAGCAAGAAAAATCTGTGAAATAATCATGGCTTTATCTACTGGTTAAGCATTACATTATTATTCTGAGCTCTAGAGACAATAAGCTCTCTTTATACAATTGTACAGTAAGGGGAGGGTGTGGTTCCAAATAAACAATTCACTTCCAAAAAACATAGGAAATTCACTAAGCAAAAATTTTATGCACACACAAACACATAGCAATGCAAAATAAATCAAAACTCAAAATAGACTGCATGAATGCTTATCTACAAATTAAACAAGAAGGGAGTCAGAGAATGTTTCTATGTACATTCATACCAAAAAAAAAACTTTTTCAAGATGAAACTCCACATCGCAACTACAGGAGAATCTCAGTAAGTGGAAACTCCTCAATACAGACCAATCAGATTAACAGAAACAAATAAAACCAAAAAAATTATTATTTGAAGGAGCCTTGTGTGTTAATTAGAGTGATCTGTAACCTAAAAAAAAATTGTTAAAACATAAATTTAAATTTGTGCCAGAATTACAAGCAGAGTTATAGTTTAATTATGTGCACAGTATCATTCGTACTGTACAATGAGCATGGGACAGTAGTGGATGAACAGATGAGTCATACTGCACAGCCAAATTTTCCTCATACCGGATAAGCTCTAATCCCAATCATCCTGTCTTAATGATGTTCTACTGTATTTGTAATGCAAACCAAACAACTATCAGGGTAAAAAAAATTAATTTGAAACTATTTACTGTCAACAATATGAAATATAAAATTGCAAAAATTTCATCATACTTAGTTACAAAGTGTTTTGAGATTAAAGACACAGATAACTTCAATAAAACTTGTGGACACAAGGTAAGGTTCAAACAAAAATGAATAACATTTCAAGATTTTGAAAACGAACAAAAGCTGGACAAGGAAAATTTCTCGAGGGATGTAACAAACACTGACCTCCAGCAGGTTCCGCACATCCCACTTCTCCCGTATCATGTTGTAGTGCGCCTCGCCGCCGCGCACCCTGGTTGGCTCGCTGTGGACCACGATCTTCTTGATCACGAACCCCATCCCCTTGAACCCGTCCTGCTCCTGTCGGTCCTGCCAGGTCGTGTCGTTGTAGATCTTGTGCACCCTGTCTATCAGGCTGATCTGCAGTCAGCGGGAAACACTCGCTTGCAAAACCACTCTTACATTTTCAATAACATACACATTTACATTTACTTTTCTTCATATGTAACAACTCTCATACAAATTATTTTTTTTTTTTTTCAAATTTTACAGTGGTTCAATTGAGTAAAGCTAGTAAACTTAAGGCTTAAACTCACACAATACTTATGGGCTTGTAGTATGTAAAAAAAAAAAACCACAATGCCTATTAAACTAGAGTTTTGACATTCCCTGCTTTTCCCCAGATTTTTTTTTTTTAATTAGTTTTCCTGATTATTTGTAAGATGGAAGTTAGACCTGTAATAGACTAGAATAAAAAACAGGGCGACCCATTATGATGTCAAAATACACGGACGGACAGGATACTCAACATGCAGAACATGTAGACTACACAGGCCAGTTGCAGACAGGCTGAGATATTCAGAGAGTATGTTCCAATGCATGAGCAAACATATTCCCCAATTTTTGTTGACAAATGTCACCATCTTCATGTTGAGGTCTGAAACTTTTCAGACAAACCTCATATATACCACTCCAGAGAGGTCACAGAGATTACACCCCGTGACGTCGCTCTGTTGTGAAACATTTAGAAGGGTGCAGAAAGGGAATACAGAAAGCATGGCCGACAGTCAGCTTGCAGTGTGTGTCGTGCTTGTGTAAAAGGAGCAAACTCTTATTTTGTGCTATGAAGCAAACCTTTTTTTTTTTTACCCTACCGGAAAAGATAACAGCCTGAGCTATAAAGATAAGTATCGCCCAGTGGAAGGGTGGAAGGGGCAGGCATGCATCCGCATATTTTCCTGTTGCATCACATCCTACGTGTGGTGCCGTCACGCTAATGTGATTCCAGCAACATGCGTTCACTCACAAAGCTGTTCATTGTCGGCCTGGTGACGTGGTGAGGCAAACAAAAATAAAAGGCTACGTCTTGACCGCCTGAAAGAGTAAAGCATTACCAATTCAACAAAACATTCCCAGAATTAACTAGAAATTCATTGCTTTTTCCTGGTTAGTTCCTGGTCACGTCAAATCCTCGTCATTTTCCCTGTTTTTATGGTTGGTAGACACCTTGATAAGCATGCATGCTTAACAACTTACTGATTCTTTTCAATAATAAAGGTCCGTTGGTATCTATGAATAAGTACACGTATACGTAAGTGGATTGCATAAGCATACTTGTTCATAAGTATGCAAAATTAATTATGCACATCCATATATCTGCCCATTAGTACATGTACTCCCTCTCAAAACATCAGCAAGAAAACTTTCAGTAATACTAAGCTACACTCACCAAATAGTTGATGGTGGTTTTGGTGTTGCTGGCACCCATCTCGTGGTAGAAGCGGTAGTCTGCCACCAGCAACAACGGGCATCTTGTTTTCGTCGGCGTGTATTCGTATTGCTCAGCCTGCCTCCTGTCCCTCGTCACGTCGTCTTCATCTGCATCACTGCTGACATCTACGCAAAACTCTATTATAGTCTAGCCCATGAGCAAGTGCACTATTTGGAGGTTCATGTGAGGCGTTAAGCTGTCACTTCGCACAAGTTATTCCATTAAACACAATAAACTAATAAAGTAATTTACTTTACGAAGAACTGGACTAGCCAAACATTTACCAGTACAAGGGTCTCAATTAACCGAGTTAACGTGGATCATGGCAACCTTGGATAAGAAAAATCTCGGACAACATGGAACAGTTGAATAAGTACCATTTTGGTTTTCAGTTGGCCGAGTGGAATCATTTTTGGTGTGATATGCCTCCAGCTTTTCTTCTGTGTATATTCTTTCACATCACTCCATAATTCACCCAAAAAGTTACTGACATCTTCGAGGTTAATTTCTTTTTTCTTTTAACAATGATTAGATCTTTTTCTATGTCCTCAAGTAAATTTTTCAAGAGTCTTTGCCAGTAAAGAAGTTTTAGGTAGGCTCGGATAATATAAAACTTCGGTTAATTGAGAAACTACTGTATTTGTCTCAGAAATGATGGAAGAATATTAAATCTATCTAACTTAAATTACCAATCAGGAAAGTGAGATATACGATATACCATGCCAAGATACATGTGCATGAACTTTTACAAAATGGCAGGCAAACATACTTTAGTAGAACAGTTGTGAAAAAATTATTTTCTAGGGTGTTTTAGATTTAAGTTAATTAATAAGAAAATGATCTTACAGTAAAGAAGTCTAAAATATGTTTTTACAATATCAAGTGCTTATTCACTGAAATTAATTAAACTAAGGAACTTTAGAACTTGGAGCAAAAGCATTACATATATGCTGTAGGAACAATTTATTTTTAAGTTAGGCTTTAAGTCTAATAGACACCCCAGTAATTAGATACAATAACATTCAATGATATTGGGGAAGCTATGGCCTACAATATGAAACACCTCAGCACTTGCCTGGAGTGATTTCAGAAAACCATGGAAAACAGAAATCAGGATGTTGGACCAAGATTTGAACCCAAGACCCTGGAATTTGAGTCTAGTGTCTTACCACCATTGTCATATGGTAGTAAAAGTGTTAGAAATTTATTTAGACTCGAATGGTAGAAATTATATTGCCATAAACTTATGTAAAATTTTCAGTTGATTTAAACACAAAAGAATATTCAATGTGGTGTTTACAGAAGTCAGTGTTTATATCTCACAATTGTTTTTAATGTTTAATAGTTGTAGTCAAACAAAAATACACATACAATATTTGTCATTTAAAACATGCCTGCATAAATACACAAAACTATTTATCTAAAAAAAATATTTAAAAACTCAAATACTACAGAAACAAGGTAGAGATGTAATAAACAATGACAATGTCATCAAAAATTACAATATTATATTGAATGTTATTTGCCGGAAGAAAATTAAGCCATTTGACAAACATGACTTCGGTTAATGTTGTTTTGATAAAAGGTTTCACATTGTGCAGTTTCAAAGAGAAATGAGCCTCCAGCCTCATGACCCCTTGCTCTTAACTGAAGAGTCATGCTGAAAGTTGGAATCAAACTGTAATCAATCTAGGATCCCTGATGCACAAGCATCTACATTATTAACCACACATGATCCTTTCGTGCTTGTGTTCACTCATGCAAGGTGTTACAAGAGTTTATTAAAAAATAAACCTCATCGGTAAGTGGCCAGCACACACGTTGGAAATGGCACTTCACAGACTGGTATTAGCTCTATATCAGCTCACTAATGATGCTGTGTTTTCAGAAAATCACTTGATGGCTAATATATGATTAATGATTTGAATGACTTTAGTGATAAAGCTACAACAGTACAATTACATGTTAAGTTATGTTTTTCGCTAGTCCAAACTAAGCTAAAAATTCCAATTTTAGTAGTGTTAAGAGATTCAGAATAATGTGTGTAACGTGCAATTGACGTATCCGTAGCCACAAATCCTCGCAACACTCAATTTCTCAGTATCGCTGTAGATGTGCAAGTGGAAAAAAACGTGGCACCAAACAGCAATGCAGTTACATCAATCTCTTAATGATTGTTAACAATTTCCATAATGCTCCGAACATTAGACTTTTTTTGTTACGGTACTTTTTTTTATTACTCTGATGAAGTCATACCGACTGTGGAAAGTTTCACTTTGATGAACTGTTTAAGAGAGCATTGTAAACGCAACTACAGATAAGGCACAAGTGAAGTCGGCTCACTCGCATCCTCCTTGACGTAAGCGCAAGTACGGGGCCACGTGTCCGTGTCCCCGCTGCCCTGCTCCCAGCTGAAGTGGACGTCCGACGCACGGTACACGATCATCGACTGGTTGTCGACGTCTGGCAGGTGGCGCCACGACGGCTTCAAGCAAACAACAAACGTTCACACTCACGGTTGGAACAAGAGCAGTTCCAAACTGAACAACCACTGCAGTTCAAACCTACTTCAATGTGATATGTTTCTTCTGGAGCATTGATGATGCCGGTCATCATTCCCTCTTCTAAATGGATACTGGCATCGGAAGAAACCTCACCAAACAAACGGCCATCATAGAAGTTTTCATGGTCTGGAAAAAACAATTGCCTTACTTAAAAAAAAAAGATTCACAACAAATTAACATAATAA
The DNA here is from genome assembly GCF_032445375.1 of Bacillus rossius redtenbacheri. NCBI lineage: Eukaryota > Metazoa > Arthropoda > Insecta > Phasmatodea > Bacillidae > Bacillus > Bacillus rossius. The sequence goes on along the minus strand of NC_086335.1, from coordinate 24,466,126 downwards.
TAAGTAATTACTAATTAACAAACAATATATTAGTGTATGCTTAGTGTCTGATATGCAAACAAAAATCAATGTGTGTCATCCAATATTCCAAAAATATAAATTAAACAATTACTTATATTGTCGCGGGTTGAAATTTTGCAGGGTTGTTGAAATCAAATTTAGGGACTTTACTGACGGGACTCTGGGCTGGCTGCTCTGTTCACTCGTCAGCGCAAGTGGCGTGACCATGTAATTGGGGCACGGGGCCGGCGCGGCGCGCTGCGGGCTTGCAGAATTTTGTTTGTTTGTTTGGCCGCGCGCTGGCGCAGCCACGGGCCGCAGTTACTGGGGCGCGCTGTCGTAACAAGCCGCGCGGTGTGGCCTGCACATTGGGGTAGAGGGGGGGTAGTCTTCCCAGATGTTCTAGTTAGTTGTTTAGTAAATTTGACTTCAATAACGAGCTTTTGTTATGGTAGGCGCGGCAGGGCGCGCAAATTTAAGCGCAAGTGAGTGGTGACTCGGGGCTCACTCAGGCGGAGGCTATGCGTCTCACCTGTGGTCACGAGTTGTTAGTTCGTTCGTGATGTAGGAATTCAGGCTCTCGGGCGGAAGCTATGGTCGACGCCAGAGGCCACGAGTCGTTTAATTTAAGTTAGGTCATAATGTAGTCGTCAAGCTTTCGGGCGGAGGCTATGGCCCTCGTCAGGGGTCACGCGTCATAGTTTTTAAAATGTAATGTTCGTTCGGGATTTCAAGGGCAGGAGAGGCCCCTACGTTATTTTTTTAAAGTAATCGATCAAGAAAGGCTTTTCGGAAAATGTGAGTATGGACTTATCTTTGTTTTAATTTTAAGTATTAATTATGATTTGAGGTATTCGGAAGGACTAGGGAAGTGTTTAGTGAAGTTCTCTCATTCTCTCTCTTGTAAGGTCGTTCAATCGTTAAGGAAGTAAAGAGATTATTGTTTTAAATTGTAATCCCGCTATTTAAATGTTCTTTAAAATGATGTTGAGTATTTGACTTTAAGAATAAAATAATTTTAATTAAGTATTATGTTATTTTGCAAAATCTCCTTAGTTCAGCTCTCACCAGACATCCTGTACGGGATGACGAACCTATGATCCTAGGTACAGTAAAGTATTTTATGAAGTTAAGACTAGTTGATGCCAAGCGAGTTGTTTCTATGTAAAGAGCTACGATTCTCGCCCCCCCCCCCCCCCCCTCTGAAGGTGGATCGTGACAGAAATGGCGGTGGCACCGGCTAGGTGCACGTGACAGAAATGGTGGAGGCGCCGGGTAGGTTCTATTTCTGGAGAGAGAGAGAGGTAGATTTTTATGTTTATTATTAAGTTAGTTTCAGCTTCTGATAGCAGGTTATTAAGAGTTTAATTGAGGAGAGGATTACGGAATTTTAGTCTATAGTGGAGGAAGTCTTTGAGATTTTTTTTTTTTGACGTAACAAATGTTTATTTGAGGATACTTGTAAGGATAAAGTTTATAGTGATAAGTTGTTTTAAGTCGTTGAATTTATTGTAGATTTATATCGGGGATTATTACGTGAGGAGAATACGTTATAAGTTAAATGCTTATTAGAGATAATGCAAGTGGTTTAGTTTTATTAAAGTTAATTTAAGATTGTAGGTTAAGAGAATTATAATTTAAAATAAAAATTTTTTGTCGTAAATAGGAATTATTTTCAAGTGAAGTTTGTTTTGTTGTCGTGCGCGTAGGAGACGAGACGTACGAATTAAATCAGTCGAGGGAAGGATAAACGTTAGAAAGGAATTAAAAAGAAAACGAGAGTTTATGTAAAAGAGAGTTATAGAATTTATAGTGATGTTTTGTTTTAATTAGAAAAATGTTGAGAGTTGTTTCAGAACGACACGTCAGTGGACGTGGCAGAATGAACACGTGACGGGGAGGTGCTGAGACCTAGCGGAGAACGGAGGAACCGCAAGCGAGGGTTGGCGCACCTGATGGAATTCGGTGACGTCACGAGCACGTACAGAGACGTGGACGGCCGTGACCTTGTTTTGATCAGCTGTACGGTAACTTAGCGATAAGAAAATAGACTATTGGTTAAATAAATTTAAATTTAAGTGTGTTTTAGGAGAAGAGGAACTTTCAGTATGTAAGTAATTTAATTTAAGAAGTGTATGATGTATAGGCTAGAAGTGTTTCGTTGTAAGTTGTTTATGTTTTTGTTAGTTAAATCCTACCTCGGTTTTAAAAATATTTTTTTGGGATTTGTAAACAGTAATAAGGAGGTACACTATAAAATCAATAAGCATTGATAAAAGTGGAAGGATAGTTTTTGTGTGTAGAGGGAATTTACTCCAAGGGAACAGAGAAAATTAATGTTTTCTTTAAGGCGAGGGACCCTAAGGTGAGGCGTTGTGTCCCTGGGAAGAAAGGGAATTGTAGCGCAGACCATAGGAGATGGGCTGACTACGGAATTAAGGGTCAGGAGAATCCTGAGAGTTGTGAGTAGTTTGGGGCAGGAGTTCCCCATGGTAGTACCGAAGTGGCTATCCTGTATGGGATAGGGTACCATTTCAATGAAGTTTGTTGGTGGGGTTAGAGCCCCCTGTGTAGTGGGCCTATAGCAGATAGGCACTACAGTGAAATTTTTGGTTATTTTGTGAGGTAAATTCCCTGGAGGTTAAGTAAGATTGGATTCAGTTAGGAAGGAGGGAAATGAGAAACATTGCTGTAGAGAGTTAGTGTACTTGCCTAATGTGAAATTGAATTTTACTAAATTAATTTAGGAGAAAGTTTTGTTCGGTAAATAAATAATAATGGAAGATAGCTAGATAATTAATTAATTTTTTTTGAGTAAGGTGTTTTAAGTAATGAAATAAAATAAGGTGAAGTAATTTATTTGAATAATTGGGGAGGAGTTTCTTTAAGAGTTTAGATAATTGTTTTTGAATTTATTGAGATATTCAGCCAGTGAAGTTTGAGTGTGAGAGATACAGTGAGATTTTAAGGAAATCGGTTGTTTATTAATTAGGACAAATGAGATTTTATGATTAAGAGTCAGTAAGCATAGTTAAAATTTACGACATGATATTTGTTGACAGTTTACAGTTATTAAGGAGAAAACAGAGTAATCTATTTATTTTTATTTTAAATGGTTTGAAGATAAGATTATGAATTTTTTTTGGAAGTTTCTTTGGCATGTTGGAATAATTTTTTTTGATTTTTAGAATTTACAGAGAAAATTTAATTGATTTACATTAGTTTGGAAGTATGGAGGTTTAGTGTTCGATTAGCCCTAACTTGATGGTCGGATCCCAAAAGAATGCCGTAAAACCGATAGCCAATTGAGAGGAATGCGGTAGGCGCTTGTGTAGAGAGGGGTTGTGGGAAAACTCCTTGGGACTGATGGCAGATCAGGGGCCCTAAATAGTGTGTGATGCTGTAAAACCAGTGCAGAGAAAGCCTGGTATGCTTAAATTTTTGGGCACAGGTTAGGTAAACCTGGGGTTCCATGGGATTTAGTCATGTTAGCTGCTGTGAGACATTAAGATTTCCAGGCTCCATAGTAAATTCAATGTAAATTTTTGTTTTCTTAAAATAATAAATTTGTTTTTAATTTTTTTGAGATATTTGATTTGTAACAGTGAATACAGACCCCGAGGAATAAGAGTTGTCATGCTGTGAGAGGAGAAGGTGGTAGGCCTAAAAGGGTACAGGCACCACAGAGGTTATGTGCATTGCATAATTTAAATATAAGGAAACTTGAGAATTTGAAATTTTGTTGTTGGGTTGTACACCCATAAGAAGAGTATAGGCAGAATTTTTATTGTTATGAGATGTCTAATTTAATTGAAAAGAAGAAAGTTTAAAGATGCAAGGTAACATTATTATTGTAATAATTGAAAGAGATTAAGAGGTAGAGAGAAATAGGCAGTTTTTGTTTGTAAGTACTAAAGTTTACAAATAGAAATTTAGTAACTAAGAATGAATAATAAGTTAAGTCTAGTGTAAAAGTTTTTTTTAAGTTTGTTAAGTTAAGAGTCACAAGTAAATTTTTTTTTAGAGAGAATGTCTTTGATAGGAAGTATTAGAAACTTATGGGAATTTTAGGGTAACATAAATAATGTAGGTAATGAATAATAAATAGATGGTAGGTCTTAAGTTAGGATTAACATTTGAAGCAGAATTTAATTAAGAAGAAGGAAAATAAATAGGCCTAATGAAAAGAACAAAAAAGGATTTTATGGTAAAGCATTTTTTTTAAGTAATAAACAATGAATAATAATGTTGTTTCAGGGTAATGTGTACTAATAATACAATTTTTTTTTTAGGACCAAAGAACAGGAATTATGTAATTTAAATTAACATGTATTTTTGAAACTGTTACAGATTCCTTAAGATGAGCTGAGCAGCAGTCCAGTTTACAAGATGACAAGAGTTCGAGAGACAAGATACAAGATCACTGAAACAAGAGCCAAGACTGAAGATTCAAGAGAAGAGAAAGCTGGCAGCCATGGACTTACAAGTGGAGATTAATAAGGTTATGTAAAGTTTTATTTTTTTTTATGGAAGACAGTAACTGGAGTTTTTTTTTGTTATAAACATTATTTACAGAACTTTTTAGGTTATAGTAATGTAATGGAACTAGTGAGTTGTGGTAGCTGTCAAAAAGAACTAATACCTTAAGTTTAATTTTTAAAGTTAATTTTCTTAATTTACAGAGGGATTAGTAGTTTTTTTTAAACCTTATTTAGGTTGGAATTTAAATACAATAGCTTATTATAAATGTGTACGAACAGTTCAAGTTCACAGTACTGATAGGTAGGTCAGATGATCTTATTGATTTTGATGATTTGTTGTTTTGAGTTGATTTTTAAGTGTTGTGAATTAGACAATGAAATAGTTCTGAAAACTTAAATTATTTCAAGCTAAGAAATAGTAAAGTTAATTGTAACTCAAAGGACACCAGAATTTAATTTTTTTTTGAATTAGTAATGTTTGAAAATTTTATACTTTACAAGAAAGGTTATAAACAAACAGATCGGATGGAACAAGGATGCAGTAAATCACAATTTCATTTAGAATTATTGATTAGCTTTTGAGGTTATGAAGTAAAAGTAATTATAGTTTAAAAGTTTGAATAAAAAAAAAATGGTTTTTTTTTATTTGTTTGAAATAGAAAGTTTAAAAGTTAATTAGTCATGATCTAGGTGGGTGATGGGGTGGGAATTGGCCACTCTTTTTCCCTATAACCTCCCTAACATGGCCTTCTATTACATCTAACAGAAGAAAAAAAAAGAAGAAAAAGAAGACTTAGTATTAGTTAGAATGTTTTTTCATGAAGATACCTGATGAACTTTTTTTTTATTGTTGGGAAGAATAGTAGCAAGATTAATCAGATGTTTTACTCAGAAGAAGAAGAAGAAGAAGATAAAGCAGTTTTATGACTCGACAAGCCAGAGATTGGTGTTTCCCCTCTGCGCTCCTATTGACTACGTTGTTTACTCTCATGGGATAGCTGGTTCGGCACCATGGAGAGAGATTGGTGGGCATTGTGGTTGCCCCCAGAAGAAAAGAAGAGTAGAAGAGGTTATGGGTGGGTCATGTGAACTGACCTTCAACCCAGTTACTTCGTGGGGACTATTTGCTGTATAGAGAAGATCAAGACTCAAGAGTTAGGGAAAATCATTGGAGGTCATGTTTCCCTTCCCTAAGTTTTTCCTATCAAATTATTTGCCTGATTAGATTATGCTAAGGGTGGGATACTTTATGTTAGCAGTTGAATTAATTAATTTTATTTTTTTGTGTGTTTGCATCCTTGCCCATCGATTGCAGTTTAGTAGTTAGTTTTGTATTTGTCAGGCGTGATGGTAATGCCTGTTGATGATGTTTCAGAATTGTAATCTGTTCGTGATGAGGATGGCACAACTCCGAAGCAGATGTGGGGAGAAGTTGTGAGCTGCCCTGGAAGCCAGTCCAGTAGCTGTTGGAGTTGAGTGGTGTTTGCTGATGGCCAGCCCAGGGAGCTACTCTTCTCGACAACACTGACTTCGAGGAGTTGCACCAACCTTCACGAGATAAGAGTTTAATTAATTGAAACACTGTAAGGACACTTAATTTTTTTTGAAGAACGAAAGAAGTATGGTAATAAACGGAAACTGAAAAAAAAAAAAAAATAATAATTATCAAGAATTTGCACATTGTTTAACGAATACTGAGAAACTAAGAACAGTAATTTAATTTGTAAAGAGAGCTTCACTAACAGAACAATTTTTTTAGAATTGAGAACTCGAGCCTCTGAAGGTTCCTGTGAGAACAAACCAGATAAAAGTTTTACATTTAATTTTATGAATACTTGTTGTTTTAAAATAAATCTTATGCAGAATCTAGATGTATGTTCAGACAGCAAGGAACTAAGAAAATTATTATTTTTGTGAAATGAGGAATTTATAGTTATGGTTTAATGGAAAAAGACAATTTGTAATTTTGAGGTAGCTCGATGGGGCTCGAGCTCTGTGAGGGGAGGGTTATGTCGCGGGTTGAAATTTTGCAGGGTTGTTGAAATCAAATTTAGGGACTTTACTGACGGGACTCTGGGCTGGCTGCTCTGTTCACTCGTCAGCGCAAGTGGCGTGACCATGTAATTGGGGCACGGGGCCGGCGCGGCGCGCTGCGGGCTTGCAGAATTTTGTTTGTTTGTTTGGCCGCGCGCTGGCGCAGCCACGGGCCGCAGTTACTGGGGCGCGCTGTCGTAACAAGCCGCGCGGTGTGGCCTGCACATTGGGGTAGAGGGGGGGTAGTCTTCCCAGATGTTCTAGTTAGTTGTTTAGTAAATTTGACTTCAATAACGAGCTTTTGTTATGGTAGGCGCGGCAGGGCGCGCGAATTTAAGCGCAAGTGAGTGGTGACTCGGGGCTCACTCAGGCGGAGGCTATGCGTCTCACCTGTGGTCACGAGTTGTTAGTTCGTTCGTGATGTAGGAATTCAAGCTTTCGGGCGGAAGCTATGGTCGACGCCAGAGGCCACGAGTCGTTTAATTTAAGTTAGGTCATAATGTAGTCGTCAAGCTTTCGGGCGGAGGCTATGGCCCTCGTCAGGGGTCACGCGTCATAGTTTTTAAAATGTAATGTTCGTTCGGGATTTCAAGGGCAGGAGAGGCCCCTACGTTATTTTTTTAAAGTAATCGATCAAGAAAGGCTTTTCGGAAAATGTGAGTATGGACTTATCTTTGTTTTAATTTTAAGTATTAATTATGATTTGAGGTATTCGGAAGGACTAGGGAAGTGTTTAGTGAAGTTCTCTCATTCTCTCTCTTGTAAGGTCGTTCAATCGTTAAGGAAGTAAAGAGATTATTGTTTTAAATTGTAATCCCGCTATTTAAATGTTCTTTAAAATGATGTTGAGTATTTGACTTTAAGAATAAAATAATTTTAATTAAGTATTATGTTATTTTGCAAAATCTCCTTAGTTCAGCTCTCACCAGACATCCTGTACGGGATGACGAACCTATGATCCTAGGTACAGTAAAGTATTTTATGAAGTTAAGACTAGTTGATGCCAAGCGAGTTGTTTCTATGTAAAGAGCTACGATTCTCGCCCCCCCCCCCCCCCCCTCTGAAGGTGGATCGTGACAGAAATGGCGGTGGCACCGGCTAGGTGCACGTGACAATATACCATGCAGCAACAGTGTTTTCGAATGTTTTTAATTCAATACCTACATTCAGCATTGAACAACTAAGAACTAATTTCATACTATGCCTACAAAGGAAGTTATGAATTATTTTTGACCTTCAACACCCATATTTCATTCCTAGCACTAATTCGTGATCGTAAAAAAAATTGTTTTGGACCATTGTTTAAGATATTTAGAAGTTTTAAAAAAATTTTGAAAGAATTTGATAATGTACATTTTTTCAACACCTTGCAATAATAGTTCAACTCATCAAAAATTGATTAAGCCAAAAGTTATAGATAATAATTAGTATTTTTACAATAATTTATAATGGATTAGACAGTATACATAATATCTGACATGATTTTTTTTGTCCCATCAACCCTTCTTATTACCACCCCTTGCAGTAATGGTTGGTTATGTAAAAATTACTTTACACAAAAGTTTTAGATAAATGATGCTTTGTTTGAAAGCATGATGATGCAATGTGATGGTAAAATTACATCAGTGTTAGAGAGAGGAAGAGAGAGGCAGATGTGTCCTGAAGTGTAAGAGACAGTTTAAAATAACAAGATATTTGATAGTGTACGTGGTACAGAAGTCATGAATATTTTTATTTCAACCCCATGTGGTAATGTAAGTACTTAGATTGGTTTCAAGCGGACAGTGTACGTCAACATGGGTAGACAGACAGAGTGGCAAAAATGGACAATTTTATTTGGCAGTGCCCAGTTGCTGGATTTTTCGGCGTTTCGCAGCAGACTGTTCAACGTGTCTACAAACAGTGGTGTACTACATGTGACCACGAAACACAATGTCAGAAATGGGGTTGGAAAAAGATCCTGACTGAGAGATACCAGAGACTGGTTTCACGGCTCGTGAATGAAAACTGCTTTCAAACCTTAATGAAATGCTGCGTTCAGTGAATGAAGGTCCATCCTAATCTGTTATCGAGAGAAATTGTGACAGAAACTGCATGCAATGAACATCTGGAGTCAGGATCCTCGCAAGAGGCCATTGCTCACACATGCACATAAAGCTGAGCATCTTCAATGGGCTAGAAAACATAGAACGTGGACATATTCATCGAACGTGGACATATTCATCGAACGTGGACAGTAGCTGACTGACGGTATATAAAGTGGTCTGACAAATCACTTTTTGCCTGTGACTCCAATGACGCACCTTGTCTAGTGCACCAAGATCAAATTAAGAATTTCATTCTGGATGTATGTAAGGTCAGATTCAAGCCGGAGGTGGGTCTGTGATGTCTGAGGAGTGTTTTTCGTATCATGGATTGAGCCTGCTCACTGCGGTGACCACTAAAATAACCACCATGTTTTTTAAACATTCTGGATGATCAGGTGTTGCTTTTCAGTCAGAATCTGCATGATGAGTATACCCTGATTTTTCAAGATGAGAACAGCAAATTTCTTTGGTCTGGACGCATATGTTACTGGTTTTATTAACATTCTCCCACACTTACATCTTGATTGGCCTGAAAATCACCTGACTTTAACCCCATTGAAAATCTGTGGGACTTGTGGAACAGCAGGTAAAATGCTGACATCAGCATCTCCAAAATTTGGTGGAATTGCACAATCAAATTCTTAGTGAATGGCTTAACCTGGATGCGACGTACATACCTGTGCAACCTTGTAGACTCCTTCCTAACTGAATCCAGGTGGTTATAAAGTCAAGAGGCGGAGTTACACGGTATTAAATGATGCTTGTAATGATTTCTCCAGGGATTACTAATGTTTTGTCGGGTGAGCTTATATTACACATATGATGCAGGTGCAGACTGTTCATGGTTGCTGGTTCTAACACTTATTTAAAAACACTTATATTTGTTGGTGACTCAACTTTGAACAATCTGCACAAGACCTACTGATATGTGCACTCTACACAAAGACTCTACAGCAGCAAATTTAAAAGAACATTACCCACAAAAAATGGAATCTCTTCTCCATCACCATTCACGGTGTATGCCTTGAACTTGGGGTGAAGAATGCCTTTCTTCTGATTCAGAATCAGGCGAAACTCCCTAAAACAAATTAAAAACTTCTTAGTTGTTACTCTACTTGCTAATCAGTTTTATTAAAAATTTATGTGATTTTATACAAATTATTTATTTTTGTTCCGTGGATCCCACATGTAGTCAATGATTAGGTATACAGAACATGTCAAGTTGTACAATGTTAAGTATGTATGTAAAATATATATGCATGCACATGCATTGCTATTTACACAAACTTAAAAAAAAAATTACAAAATGTTGATCTCCTTAAAATGCAGTACAAGTTCACAAAAATTTACTGTACAGTTGATACATGATAATGGTACAGTTAATTTTAAGTTACTATTTTTATAAAAAAAAATTATTGCTGTTAAAAAAATGTAGCAGTTACTGTAACAATTCAAGTCAACAAAAACACAAATCTATTTCTTTATTTGAACTTGGTGCAATTAATGTACAGTATTAGCAAGAAACTGACAAGAGTAATCTACAAATACAACTAAATAAAATCATCATTACAGTGTAAATAAAGAAACTAGAATGTTAACACACTTCGGAAAACCTACAGAGAGTACGAGGTGAAAAGAGCAAGGGATGGCACTATAAAAAAATGGAATCTGATGAAAACTTGTGCCTTCCTTAATTAGTTTAAATACTATGAATGTTTAATATCTTCAAAGTATTAATTATGTAATAGTGATGTACAGTATTGCTATTAGTCTAAGATCCGGCTGCAGGATTAGTGCGTTCATCGATTTTTTGCTGAAAACTAAATTTTTATGTATATTTATAATTAGGAGAATATATATTTACCAGGTTGCCTATCAAAATTTGGCCGCCGGTATTTTTAATTAAATTATTTTTAATTGATTTTTGGGAAAAAATTTCGTTCACTTGTTTTTTAAATAAAATAACGTCTACATCACAGCAATTTATATGAAGATTCAAAAAAATCACAGTTGCAGTTGCGCACATGGCCGCACCTCTTCGTAGCCAGGTGTAAACAGGTATGATTTCGATACATTTATACGTTCATAACATTTATTTATTAATCATATATCAAATTAAGCTATTTTTTTTCTATTTATTATCATATATGGTTGCCTAATTAAATACACCTGCAAATTAGGGGGTGCTGGCTGTTAAACATTATAAATATTTAAGGTATAGTGAAAGAGAGTTAGTGCGTAACATCATTTGTCAGACGAGGATAGCGATTGCCGGCTGTGCGACGCTTTTAAGCCATTGCGCATGCGTCGAATGTTAGTGTTCTCAACTTAACAGCTGCGGCATTTATTCTTACATGCTGTTTTGAAGTTCGTAATGCACAATGTTTTATATTTACATTGTTGTTCTATTTGTCCATCTAAATATTATCAAAGTAAAATAAAATTGATAAAGATGAAGTCATGTTTTCTGTGTAACGAAAAAATCAAAGTACTCGACTTTAATAATGCATCATTCAAAAAGTGCTCGCTAATGTTATTGTTTCGTCGTAAAAAAAACATAAATATCATGACACTTTATTTACAATTGAATCTACTAATGATTTTGGATATCATACAGAGTGTCTAAAGAAAATGACAGTTCTAAAGCAAAAAGATAAAGAAGAATTTGAAGAGTTTAGCAAAACACAAACCGTTAGTAAAATTTCAATTGAACTTAAGAATAATATAGGTTATAGTTACAAAATAAATGACACGGTGCTAACTTGGAGGTTTTTTTTTGTTAAAAATGATTGTTTTTTAATCTCTTATTATTATAAAAATAAATTACCGCATTTTTCAAAAAAATTAACAACTTAACAAATTTAATTAATACATTTTTAAAATAATTATTAATTTAAAAAATTAATTAATGACCTTTTTTCAAAATACAATTAGTAAACTTCTTTTTAAATTAATGATTTAAAAATGTAGTTTTTTTAATTAATTAATATTAATAACTTAAAGAATTACCTAATGCATAGTTTGAAAAAATTAATAATATAAAAACTTCAGTAATGCATTTAAAAAAAAATTTCAAACAGTACTTCACAATAAAATTTTCTTTTACTTAAGTCACCTTGGTTTTATTTTTTTTATTTTTTAAATCAATATTAATTATATTAAATCAATATTAATTCAATATTAAATATATTAAATCAATATTAATTTTTTGTTGTCATTTTTGAATTTGTCATTTTGTAAAGGAAGACATATTTTTTGGAGTATTTATTAAGTCTATTACTCCCCGGTGGTTGAGAACACTAACATTAAACGCATGCGCAATAGCTTAAAAGCATCGCACAGCCGGCAATCGCTATCCTCGTCTGACAAATGATGTTACGCGCTAACTCTCTTTCACTCTACCTTAAATATTTATAATGTTTAACAGCCAGCAACCCTTATTTGCAGGTGTATTTAATTAGGCAACCATATATGATGATAAATAGAAAAAAATTAGTTTTAATTTGATATATGATTAATAAATAAACGTTATGAACGTATAAATGTATCGAAATCATACCTGTTTACACCTGGCTACGAAGAGGTGCGGCCATGTGCGCAACGGCAACTGTGATTTTTTTGAATCTTCATATAAATTGCCGTGATGTAGACATTATTTTATTTAAAAAACAAGTGAACGAAATTTTTTCCCAAAAATCAATTAAAAATAATTTAATTAAAAATACCGGCGGCCAAATTTTGATAGGCAACCTGGTAAATATATATTCTCCTAATTATAAATATACATAAAAATTTGGTTTTCAGCAAAAAAACCGATGAACGCACTAATCCTGCAGCCGGATCTCGTACTATATTGTATAAATTTAAATGAACATTTTTCATTGCATACATGATTCTAAAAAAAATAATGAACGACACAAGGAAACAAGTGACTAAGGCTGGTATTCCCAGACACAAAAATAAGGGTTTAGGTGTTGAACATGCTATACCTGTACTCTAACCATATTCCTAGTGCACGATAGGACATGGTCAGTCCCTCATTTTTAAGGCGACCAATTTTGGTGTCATATTTGTTGCCGTTCTGTTGCCAAAATTACGAGCATGCGCAGTGCTCACTTTTTCTTTGATTTCGTCCAGATGGCTGAATCGCATCTGGCGCCATTAACTCGTATATAGTAATTTTTATGATCATCAGGGGACATACCAAGCATGTTGGTGTCCCAAATGAAACTTTATGATAGCGAAAATATTCTGTAATACATTTTGTACACTTTAATGGTCATAACCATAAAAAATCAAACTTAGAAGTACTTGAGAAAATTAAAATTACACAATTGAATTTGCACGATAGTGCTGCTATCTGAAGGATATTTTGTGTAGCAAAGGCATCGATGGTTGCCAAAAGGTTCAGTTTCTAGCCTTGAGCAGGGGACTTTATTAGAACGGTTGCTTTTTCGTTACCTAATAGGGATTGGGTTTGGACACATCCTGGAATATGGTCTGCGAGTTAGGTTATAGTTGTATCCCAACAAGGTAGTGCTTATTCACTACCTTACCCTGGAGCCTGGGCACCAAGTGGTGAGATTGAGTTTTGAAAGTTTTTTTTACTTGTTGGGTTTACTCTGATAGGAAAAAAAAATTAAAATTCTTTTGTTAATAGGATTCATAGAAAACCATAAAAGTAATACAATATGCACAGATCACGTTTACAGTTATGGCCAGAGTAACATTTAGTCTTTAGATTATTATTTTTTTTTTTTTAGTTGTCTGATTTGAGTTGAACATTTTAAAACAGGGAAGGGGGGCCCGACATTTACCCCCAGATCCACAGTTTCTCTCTAAGACACTGGTTACTCCAAGGTTCAGCCAATTGTAGTGGCCGGCATCCCACATCCGCCGGCTATCGGATTCATGGACCTCTAATCTTAGAGGTGACATTTATACCAAATATGTTGGGCGTGATGTGTCTGAAGCAATACCTCTCCACGGCAGTCCAATAACGTATGTAATTAAGCCACTTTAAGGTGCCTGTTGTATTTTGGGCGCACATCTGTAACTTAGGATTCCATTAGCAAACAAAGAAGGTATGCATAATGATGTAATAGGATTAATGTCATAGTATGCAAATAAAATATTACTGAACTTAGCACTGAAAAGTGAAGAGTATTGATTGTAGTTCATTTGAAGAGTCATTTGTATACTTTCAACAAGAAACACTACACAAAACACAAATATTTTTCTTGAAGAATTAGTAAACCCTGTAAAATACTGGGAAAAAAATATTCTGTTTCGGTAATCAACAGAAGGAAAAAAAAACAGAAATATGACCTACGTCATCTTATCGTTTCATAAAAACCATTCACACAAAGTCAACCCTAGTAATAATTAATACTACAAGCAATGTAATTCTTACCTTCCATGAGCTTTGAAAATAACTTCTCTAATTTTATTATAAGGATGGTCACTTTGCTTCGATCCTCTCTTGACAATGTTGTGTGTGAACTGTGATGCATGCAGTGTCTCAAAGTATTTCAGGTTCTTATGAATAGAACCTGTAACAAGAACAAAACTATCTGCATAGTGAAAAGACACAGGAAGAAAAGAATTCCAGTGCAGTTGAGCTAATCTCATCATATTCGAATTCTTCTTGAGCGTTTCAGTTAGTTCAATTTTCTAAACTCCCCCAATACATTCTCTAACTCCTACTGAACTGTAACGGGCAGAAGTAATTAGACCTTGTCCGTTATAAATAATGGTAGTTTTGCTTTCAACACTTTTAAGACACCAAAAATATTTTCGAACATCAAGAACATCAATTCCATTAAAAAATTAAAATTAAGAACCATCCAACCTCTTACCTTACTCATCTGAAAGTGTTGAAAGTAATATTCCAATTATTTCTCTTTGGACAAGATCCTGTTATTTATGAACAAAAAAAAATTAGTAAAAATTAGGAAATGAAACATGAACATTATAATATGGGCTGGTACAACTGGTGACATGCATGAATTTGGAAAGTTTTAAATTGAGTAAACTGCATAAATAAAAATATATTTACATTCATAGACATTGTATTTTTTTTTGTCAGTATCTCACCACGATTCAACTTCAGTACATTCCAATGAGTCCATAATAAAGCTCCTGTCCAATGAACTTGCAGCCTAAACTATGAGTTAAATCAGATTAACCTATTTATTGTAATTAATTGTGTAAAGTAAAGGCACAGGGATCAAGTGGTCAGTACACTCGCTTTTCACCAAGGCCATCTGGGTTTGAATCCAGGCGGGGTCGAATTGGATTTGTCAGAAAGTGGGAAACGTGGCCACCTGTAGATTTTCTCAGGGTAATTCCACTTCCCCCAACAACTCTCACCGTCGCAGCTCCACACCCCATCTCACCTCTCCGCACGCATTCTTTAGATAGACCGGAACAGGTCTGTCCCTCGGGTACGGCAGCCGGCTCCTGTGATTGTCAACCCTACTCCATCCATGTAGACCCTGCCTCGGGTGTGAAACTATAAGTGAATTTCATTTTCATTGCAGTTTTGAGATCCTTAGTTTTATCACATGCACCATATCACACCCAATCATAAAGATCTTCACGTTCCACAGGTGAGGTTTTGGGTGACTGTATATACCTGTGGCTGGTTCCCTGCTACCATCAGTACCCCCTTCCCTTCTCCATAAGCTGTCATCCTGTTTACAGTACCCATCACCCTGCTTCTAGCAACAGTCACTTCGCTACCAGCAGACGTCACGCTGCAACCAGTGACTGGTTCCCTACTACCAGCAGTTTCCACCCCCCTAATGGGTATTTTTGCAGACAAAAATTTTTCCGTATCACGTATCCAAGTTTATTCTTTGATTTTAATGGTATGGTCGTGTATAAATTCATCAATCCTATTATAAATGTACCACAGGCTCAATATACGGGATCATGCCATCAAGAGATAATCTTGGATAAGTTACAGGAACTTTAACCCAATTACCCAAATTTACGTCACTATATTAAAATTACAGGTTATAGTTAAAATAGTTTTACAACAAAAATTAACCTAAAAATATATATTTTTTACATTTGTCTACATAACCTGTTCTTATGAGTTAATCACGTCTTAAAATGATTTGATCTATCATAAAATTAATATAAAAAACATTGTAGGAAGACTATTAAATGAATTATAAAGGTAAAAAAGGATCTGCGAAAAATTACATATTTGTAACATTGGCCCATTATACTAATTAAACATTGTACGTCAAATGTTAAATTAAAGATTAATTTACACTCACAAGATACTACACAGTTCAAACCTAAAAATAAAAAAACTTGGAATAACGTTTTGTTTGTAAAATACATATTACAGAACGTCAATATTTTATTTTTATTTTCCCCACATGCTGTCCTATTGTAAACAGTGTTGTGAGCCCCATAGAATAGGGAAAGTCAGTCCTACCCGTACTGCAGAGACTAAAAAACCCAATCGATAGTATTGATAGGTAGAAAAATATAAGGAAAAGGTTCTCAATACGTTTGACGATTTCCACCAACCTGGAATGGTAGATAAAAGGGAGATACTGGGGAAAAAAAGGAAAATGGAAGAAAAGAGACTCAGCTGGTATAAGGGAATGGAAACGTACTGAACCAGCTTACTATCCATTAAAACAACAAGAAGGAACTCGAGGGAATAGGGTTCTAATTACATGGCGAAAGGATATTTTGTAGAGTCTTCGCATTAAGGCCTAATCTCTGCTATATGACATCCGGGATTCCCATCACTCAGTAAGTACACACACAGGAGTTTGGCATTAGATTTAATCAGCCAATTACTACAAATTCCTATATGAACCACGACACAGCAAGACAAAGTTCTATTCACAACAAAAACTATGTACAAATTTATATACGACAGATTTAACATGTACAAACGATAATGATAATAAATCTCTTGGTTCATGCACTCACTTTGATGATAAACTGATACCTATAAAAAAAAGCATCAGTTCTCTGCACCGACAATTGCAGAGCACAGCACCGTGTGACTGCCATTCACACTCGCCGCAATGCCACTGACTTATGCAGTCCACCTCTCCTCCTACTGTGCAAGCACATCGCGTTATATGAAACAAAACACGCTCACTGGGACGTGCATACATTGGAACATTCGTGGGTTTCGAACATCGGAGATACTAAGACTTGATGGACGATACCAGACATTAAGTTAGTATAAAATTCACATGATAGCATGGTATATACAAAAATGGTATAGTTTTCTAAGAATTAACACAGGAAGTACTAAGACATGGTGGACGATACCGGACCTCCAATTCACAAATTCACAAATTCAAGTGACAGGCATGGTACATACAAATACTGTAAAAATTACTATAATGACATAGAGACATTACTGGCAGTGGCCTGTGATATTGAGAAGGACCTGCTAGCAGCACAACCAGTGTGTGACGCCGCCGTAGGTACTCCCTCTTAGAGCACAGGCCGTTATGTGTCCTCAACACCTGATCAGTGCCGTGCCACGAACACGCCCGTGCGTGCAATGTAGTGCAGTGCCCCGAACGGCGTGACGTCAGTCACGACCTCCTACGTGTGCAAAGCCGGGTGTGGCACTGCGCAACTAGGTAGTCTGTGTACATGCATTTCATAAAACAATCAAAACTAAAACTTTTAAAATAGCCAATAATTATTGTTAATTAACTAATCATTTTGTAAACCAATATCGTTCACAAAACTGGCCGAAATCATCTTCCCGCGCTCCGCAGTTTCCCGCGTATTTTTCCCCCTCCCTGGCCCGGTGGCCAGGGAGATAAGGGCGTAGCGATCTAGCTCTCACCTGGGCCGGCAGCCCCGCGCACGGGGAGCATTCATTTTTCGCGCCATCTCCACGTTAACAGCAATAGGTAACTATCTTCAAACCTTTATCAACAGCTCCCCAGTCGGCCCGAACCGGCCGTACGATATTTCGTGCGGTCTTTCGTTAAAATGTGTGACTCACCAGCGAGTCTTTCCAGTGCTACGTAAGTGTAATTGTTTAGGTGGCCCGTCGTGGCGCCTGCGCCTCAATCTATTAAAAAAAAAACCGGGGAACTAGTTCATAGCCCACGCGGGGCGGCACAGTGCCGAACGCGAAACAGAGTTTAATAACGATTCATCACCTGGGACGTGCAACGGTCGCGGACGAGATATCCCGCCGGATTCCGCCGCGCCCGTCCCCAGCATAACGTGGCCCTCGCCACCACGCAGATTAGTCGCCTTTGTGTGACCACCTGAGTGGGACACTTGAACTTTACCCCGAACTCGGGACTAGCCCTTAGTGACTCTAGTGTAATATTTCTTTGTTAAGTGAACTTGTATAACCAGACGTTAATGTACCCCGTGTTACGTCCCGCACAAACATCCATGTGTGCAGAAACGGGCTTGCCGCACTCCCGAGCATTCGTCTCGTAACTCGCCGTGTTACCTACCCCTCTTAAAGTACTAGCCGCCGGGCTACCGAGCGACCGTAAAGAGTACAGCCAATTGAGGGTGGTGTAGGCTGAGTAGAGGTCGACGATGATGCTGCCAATTGCGTAAGAGTGCCATATGTGACGTAGAGAAGTGTAACGTGTGCGACGTAATAAATCTGTGAAACGTACGTGTGTGTTTTCTCTAATACGGCGTCCTGGGAGGCCATAACAGCCCAGGGAGCCCTTTGCCGACGTGTCCCTGCCTGCAGCCACGAGGCCAGGAACCCCGCCCTTGAGATCAAAATTATTTAAAACCTTTTTAATTAACTTAATTTCAAAACAGGCAGCGGGGACGGCGTCAGTGTGTACTTCCTCGAACATGACAAGCAGCAGCGCTACCAGCTGCCATACTACCAGAGGATGCCTTGGTTGTATGTCAGGCCCCCATCGCCCCGACGATCGTCGACATCGGCGGAGACAGCACTAGGTCGTGGTGCCGCACAACTAAGTTCGCCTGGCTGATCCTGACGACAACCACAACAAGAGTAGAAACGTGGTGGCAGACAGGATTCCTGGGAGAAGCGCCCACCCTGTTGCATGTACTGCTGGAATGAGACATGTCACTGGTATTCCGAGAGTCCAACCAGGGTCACCCTGGGCAGTCAGCTGATAGGGCACTGTGACGAAACTGGCCACTACCCCCTGAACTCAAGCGCAGTCCCAGAACTAGACCAGCTGCCCCGCCCACCTGATGTGTGCAAAGCCAGCCTGTACAGCCACGATGGGCCTCACCCCGAGTCTTTGGCGAGCCCAGTCACTTGCACCACATGATCGGTGACCCTGCCAGCATCTATGGGCGCCCATGACTAGCCACCCCGCCCATTTGACATCGACAGGGCTGGGCCGCAATGCTACGATGGCCCTTCCCCCCGAGTCGGTATTAAGGCAGGTGTGCCACAAGGCAGCATATTAGGCCCTTAATTATTCAATGTTTATGTGAGTGACATGCCTAAGCCAGAGCATCGCAACTGCTATGAGGACGACACAGTCCTGTATAGTAGGACACATAACCTACATTTAGCCATAGAGAGACTGCAACTTGAGCTTAGTGCAATGTTACAGTGGTGCACAACATGGCGAATAAAAATAAACACTACCAAGTCAGTTTTATCTATCGGGATTATTATGACCCCGATCAGATACATAATGCCCGAAAATGGCGCTTACGCGGCGATCATCGTAGTGTCCCATGATTGGCCTGGCACTCTAGCCAGTCACATCGGACCTGCGCGGCCGAGGTCAGACCCAAACCATGCGGTTGCGGACTGAGAGAAAATTCTGCCCTATGCTATAGAATTTCACTGGGTAGGACATGTTTATATTTAATCATAAATATACCAGCACCACTAACAGAAGTATGCTGGCAGTTCGTACACCTAAATTAAGCTATATTACAGCCTGTGCAACATCGTAGATAAAAATGCATGGGAAGTTTAGGCTAGGAGCTCGAGATAGACTGGGTAGTTTCACAAACTGCGGATCTGCCTATTTCTGGTGACAGGTGACATGATGCTTTATTCACTCTTGAGTATGTCTCGATGCACCAATTCGCAGTTAACGTGTTTAAATTAATTACTAGTACCTTGACGCCGTCCCCGCTACCTCTGATTATTTAGACGTGATTTTGGTTTGGGTTCGTGATCTCAGGGAGGATTCGGCCTTGTGGCTAGAGGTAGGGGTCAACGCAGTAGGGCCCCCCGAGCTGTTATGGCCACTCGGGACGCCTGAAGAATAACACAAAATTTAGTTAGTGAATTTAATACAGCACAGCCCAATACATGGTGCTGCCCGTTCTGGCCGTAACGGTTTGCCCGACGCGACTAGTCACACGCGCAGCTCATTTCTTCAGTGGCGGCTCACGATTTTTATGTGCATGAGGGGCTAACTCGTACACGTGATGCGATAGTTACAAAAGTACACTCTGACATGGCACACGATATCTTGACGCACAATACACTACACTATTACCTAACTCCTAGTAAACTGGGCTAGCAGCACGTAGGCTCGTGTCTCCGGCGACTCTACGTGGTGTCTAGGTGTGTCCCAGGGACTGACTCGTTATAAAGTTCGATGGCACGCGTCGCCTGCTGGCTGCCCCGTGCGGGCCAAAACTAAGTAGCCGGTAGGCTAGGTTGGGCGTGAAGCGCCGACGTAAAACCACATAATCTCCCCACAGTACTTACGTATGACGTAGAACACTCATCTTGGAGCACTGATTGAATTAAGTTAAGTGTACCTCATGGTAAATTTAGGCCGACCGCAGAACTGTACGTGAAAGGTTGAAAAGAAATTACACTATTGAAAACTACATGTCGGTGAATGCAAAGGTTGAAGGTTCCGCGTTGCGCGCAGGCTGCCGGCCTGGGTGAGCTCTCGAAGTACACTGACTGTGTCGCCGCGCGCTACCCCCCTCCCCCGCCAGCCCTCCCATAGAAACGTGTGAATTTCGCGGGAAACTGAACCGGCCAGGTTCGGGACAAATCGCACAGTGAACCATGTTTTTGCAAAGACTTAATTATTAATTAATGGAAAATAATGTTTAATAAAACCTGTGGAAAACATAATTAAAATAATTTGTTGTAGTGCGGCGGAGGGACATGCCACACCCGGCCAGATCCTTCCGCCGGTGCCGCACTCGTTGCGTGGTGTTCGCCTCATCGCACGCACTACACTTTGTTGCGCGCACGAGCGCGTTCGCTGCACACGCTTTTGCGAGACGTTGATGAGGCATAGCGGTCTATGCGACATAGAGGAGCATTGGCGGTCGGCGTCAACCTCACGAAGCATAGATGCTGTTGCAATACATAAGTTGGATGGCAGCCTGGTGGGAAACGACGACCTCCGTCCCCTAAAGATTAGTGTCCACCCGAAATCTATGTGGCCAGAAGTTCCCAAGCTTCCCACTTTGCTTAGTAGATTCTTCCTACCGAAACAACTCTTCTTTCGGGACCATCCTTCTTTGTCTTGTATTAAACCTGCTTGCTTAATGCTGACTTTTGCATCCTGCATGAAGTGACCAGGGTTTTCCTTGTGTCTATGCAAGTTTTACATGGCCCAAACTTAAATAGTATTAGTCTAAAGTTAAGATAGGGAAGTTATTCATGATATTACACGCAGGTCTGAATGGACCCTGTTTTCCGAACAAAGCACATGATGCATGGTACCCTTTCTGCATGGCTTAAACCCAGTATGATTAGGCATAAAGGCTTCGGTCTGGGACGCACTTAGATTTTTTTATAACCCAAACCCCTCCCAAACAAATACATTTAATTATGTTCGGTAAAAAAAAAAAAAATCGGTCATACTTACAGACTCGCGCAGTTTCATTAATTCCTCTCCTCCTTTTCTATCCCAATGAGAACCTTTGATTTGGGAGATTAGAAATGTTAGAAATGTTTGTCTACAACGGATAACTTGGGGCGGGTATTTAAATTTATTTCTATCTAAGGTCACATAGGTATTCCTGGAAATGAAACTGTTGAATAACTAGTTGTAGTATCTCAAAATATTTTTACATGACTCTCTATTCCTCAAGCTTTTTAAAGAAAAATATCACTCTACGGAAAAAAAAAGTAATACCACTCAAACAATTTTGTACATCATTTGTTTTGGCGCGAAACGAACTCCAAAAGTCTACCAGTCGTTAAGTTCAACCATTTTAATTTGTATGGTTAGTGGAGTTGGAATTTGTGTAAAATTTGGAAGTAAATTACACGGAAGAGATGTCACGCACGAAAACTTCAGGAGGTGCTTCTAGAAAAGGTTATTTCTATTTTGCTAAACAAACACTTTCTCGCTGTTTTTGTGGGCGAAACTTGATTGATATGATATGTTAGTGAAATATCTGTACTTTCCTGTCATGTTTTAGCTTTCTGGTCGCAGTTTGGGTTTACTAGTTTGTGCATATTAATTCTTAAGTTTATGTCAGTACTTAAAATAATTACAATCATAAGTGTTTTTTAAATGTAATTTACGTTTCCATTCATTTTGTGTGATTAATAAACATTAATAAAGCCGGTTTTACAACGAGTTGGTCGTAAGCGTCGTGTCTCAGTATGATTCAGAGTGCATAAAAAAAATGCATCTGCATTACCTGTTAGAAAATTTTTTGGAATAACCAATCATAAACAAACAATGACTATGAAATACAAAATAGTTCTTTTTGAACAGAAAAATAGTATTTTAGCGAGGTGTATTTGTAAATATATGTAGCTATTTCAAGAATAAAAAAAAAGAAACTGGTTGTAAGTGTTTTAATCCCATTGTATAGAGCTGATTGGCTAGTCATGTCAGTCATAGTAAACAAAGTTCTGTAGGTTGCATTGTAAGACTATGTGGACTATTCTATGACTGGTTTCGAATGCATGACTGCGACCAGGACTAATAGTAAAACCAGCCTTAAGTCTGTGTAAGATGAATGTGGTACTTGTTCCATATCACATATCTAATTTTATCCCTTGATCCTGATGGCATGATCCTGAATATATGGATTCAGTGGTGCATCATGCATGTTGTTTTAGTTTAGTTCGTCGAAAGATATTGGGACATACAATAATTTAAAATATCACATTATAAACAAATTGTCACAATCTTATAGAAATTTTTTCTTTTATAAACATTTGCCATCACCCGTGCTCCTATGTCCAATAACTCCGGATGAACTCGGTGTGGTGTAATTTCCGCCAAGAGCGTCAGGCTAGTCTCCAGAGTTGAACACGAGAGAGGGGTGGGTCGTTGACCCCGTGTGGTACACTGAATTCGAGGCTGCAATAGTTTGGGACTTATTATAACTATTATTGCAGCACTCCCTTGCTCAAGTTAAGACGCTGATGCCTAACTAGGGTGGATAGGTGAAAACAACAAATAATTAATACTGATTGGACTATAAACTCTAATCACACATGTTTGTCGGGACGCTATGCAGCTGCGTTGGCACATCACACACAATAGAACAATGTGCTGTAGCCTAAACACTTGTGACCTGATTTCTGCGGCAGTCTCTTTAGCCACGCGTCCCGCGGACAGTGCGGGAGACACCGTTAACTGGTCAGTCCCGTGGAGTGGGTTCCACACACCGATAGCTGTGTGGCATGATAGTGCACGACACCATAGCCCCCACAAGGGTGGGACTGGGTGGACCCCTTGGTCCAGGTCCCAGGCCTGGAGGGGGCCCGGACACAGTCCTGTTTATTTTTGTCTCATTGTGTGAAGTAAATATTGGTTATTTCAAAGTAAAATAATTTTATAAATAAAGCTTATTTTGGACTTAAATAGTAACCATAATTATACCCTGTATTTTCAGGTTATAACACTCTAAAAAGAGTGTAGGTAAGAAATAATGATGCAATTATAATGTAATATGTGACTGTAAAATTGGGGGGGTGGGGGACGGGGACAAAATCTCCGATCCTGGGTCCAGAGCCTGTAGTTGAATTTGGGGGCCATGCGTGACAGAATTACCCGCAGATCTCTGAGGGATGTCTGCCAGTGCCGTACGTAAGCAAGCCGCGCGCGGGAGGGGTCTCCCGGCGGTTGAGCTTTAACCGGACAAGGTTGATCTACTGTGAAATGTTTCCGAGCTGCGATGGTTAGCGTAGACAAGGCTCCAGCTTGATTGCTCACGGAACAAAACGACTCGATCAAAGTGGCACCACTGAAGGCTCTCCTGCGACACGGCGTGGCCGGAGACGGGGGAGGGGCGCGAGAGAGGCCATGCAAAAAAAATTTAACTATTCTTAAGTAAACTTGCAGACTAAGAGTCTTGCAGCATTCCTTAATAACTAAATGGCATCGAACATTAATTTAACAGGTGTTATGATTTACGTGATTATTATTGTTATGAGTAATTATTGTCTTGGCTGCTAGAGTCAAACGGAAGATTGTTCATCACCATAATTCTGAACTCTCGTACTGTTTTCAATGAAATATGGCAAATGCCTTTTCACCACTAAGTAAAATTTAAAACAATTGCACAAAAAATAAAAAGGAAGATTTAATATTGAGTTTTTTGGGTTCTATTTTACAAGTGTGGCGTTGAAAAGTGTGTATTTTCTTTGTTGGCAGTTTTGGCTGGGAAAGCACCTCGGAAAACGTTAGGTGGCTCAACATCTAAAGTTTCGAAACCCAAAACCAGGTCTTCCAGGAAGTCTATGTCCAAACCTTCCAAAGCTTCGAAATCATCCAAAGGTATGTTAAATTCAGTTTTTAAGAATGTTTTTTGAACGCTATTAGTAGTGTGACACTCTTTCTGAGTGTCCCTTCCCTCTTCTCTTTTTCTCCTTGTGTTTTTGTTTGTTGATGGATGATGCGCGCGGTTGGTGGACGCGTTCCTATTCTGGATGCAAACGCCGGTTTGTTGTGGCTTCTGCCTGGTGGGGCCGCACGGCGGTGAGTTTGGTAATCCCTGAGGTGTTGCTTTTTTACGCGCGCGGCTTTGGGTGGGCAACTGTGTGGTCAGCTGTGGGAGAAGTGGTTTCTCTGGCGACTGCTGGGAGAAGTGGTTAGTCTTGTCGCCTCGGCCGCTTTGGTGTGACGAGGTTGAGTTGTTTTGAGGAGAGAGTTGGAAAAGCGGCGTGAGAGAGGCAAGTCTTGCCATGAATGGTTAAAATGGGTTGGCTGTTGAACTTTTGATGGAGAAGAGCGATCGACGAACATCATCACGGAAATGTTTCGATTGAGTCAGAGATTGTGCAGCCTTTTTTTTTGTTTTGTTTTGAAATACTGTAATACGGATCTACATAATTACGTTTTGCTAACATGTGTGTTGGTAATGTACGAGAATAGGTCAAAGTTGTGGTGTGCCAGTTATTGGATCTACGAGCGTACATCCCGTGTATCTGCTACAAGATTATAAGTCCAATTTATTGTGAAATTTTTCCAAGAACAGTTTGGTAACCAAGATTATGCTAGGGGCACGGAGAAGTCTAATGGGGCGTTTGAAGACAAGAAGGGGTGTTCTAAAGTTGTCGGCAGTCTTCTGACAACGGGACTGTGGCGTGAGGAAGGTGAAATCTACTGAGGCATGCAAGATACTTCAGGCTTCGAGTTGGCGCTCTTAGTTTTTGTGCAAACAGCTGTTATTTGCGGGATGCAATGTTAATGGCTGTTCGTCGTTGTAGAGGCTTCTAGAAAACTGTAAGTGTTGGACATCCTTTTTTTGGTTTTTGTGTTGGGAATATTCGTCGTAATTATATAATATATATATTTTTTGTAGACTTGTTGATTCTCTTAGGGTTTTCGATCGTCCCATATTGGACGAGGTATTCGTTGTTTTTCCCATTTGGGGAGGTTTCGACGGCGCGTCTGATATCTATTTAATGGTGTTATTTTCGCTTAAATTTTTTTTTGTTACAAAATTTGAGCCTTTTGGGGTACACCACAGTAAATCAGCACTTTGCGAAATGAATTTATAATTTTGATAACGTCACTGTCTAATAATGTCTTTTGTGTGGTAAATGAAGGTTTTGTGCTGTGAAAGGCAATCATTTATATATATATGTTATATATTTTTTTTAATGATCAATATTTTATCATATTTTTATATTTATTTGCTAGTTATCTGGTGAACTTTTATCAGTCCTGTGCAGCTGAGGATGGATAGTGAATATAATATGAGGATTTTGTAAATCCTGGCAAATGAGTACAAACTTATAAACTGCGGTGTAAATTTTATTTTTGCGCTAGAGATTTTTGAGGCACAAATGAATTTGTTTCGAGGTTTGGTCCACTAAACCATTATTCTTATTTATTACCATATCTTATATATTATTCCTATATTGTTGTTTTTGGTTAATGTTGAATGTTACTGATAATCGTTTCTATTATGTTGCCTTTTTGAAACTTAGTACTGTGTTATATAAATATTTATTTATTATAAAATTTTGATTTAAAATTACCACCTGAGATTAGTAAATCTATTTATAATAACATTGTAATTTTGTTTTGTACAATAATTCTGTGGGGATCAAGGGAATTGTTTTAGGGGTGCACCCAGGGGAGGGACAAGAAAGAGGTTTCTTTATGAGTGATGTCACTGATGGGTATGGTCTTGTTTTTTGAAGCTAATGCATGTGAATGCAGTGGAGCCGCCTGGACCCTCTTAGAGAATAATGCCCTTGGCCCCCCCCCCTTTTTTTTTTTTTGCTGTTAGTTAATGCTTTTTTATACGTGCATATTGTTGGTCCTTCCCTTTTTAATATTTTTTTTTATTTAATTGTTTTGTATTTTAATTTGTTTTGGAAGGGGAAGTTGTTGACGTTGATGTTTATTTTGGCCAAATACAACTAGCATCACACACTATTCCTTTTCTTTCTTACAACGCCACCTCCCTTTACCTCTTAATTCTTGATAAGCTCTGGGGGTGTTTCAGTAGCATGATGCTACTAGAGTTATGGCTGAAAAATTGTGAGTCATTGTGCTATCTTGTATTGCTGAAAAGATGCACAAGACAATTATTTTTACTGCATATAGGTACTGTTCATTTTTTTGAAGCACACTGTTTACAGGTGATCCCCCTTTTATTTGATTGTATTTTTTTGTTGATTGCACGTACTATAATCACTTTTTGATAGACTATTTTTGTTTGATTCCAATCCTGAGTTATTTAAATAATTACTGCAAATGCTCAAAAATGTTATATTTGTTGCCTTACATTTCTTACCCCATTTGTAAAATATTTTAAGTTGTTACCATCTGTCATGTTGGTATATTCTGAAGTAAAAATCAAGAACTTGAATTACTGCTGCTTGTTTTTTTGTTTAACAACTTTATCAGAACTATTTTGTGCTTCTTGCTCATGGTAAAACTGTTTAACTTGGGAAGCAACATGTGAAAATTACTCAAATGACTGAAATGCTGTGTAAAACATATATGGTATTTATTCTTAACTAATATTGGTAAGGAGCATACATAGAATTTCATTTGGGGGTGGGGGTTTTCAACCACTTTCCCGGCTGTTTGCTTTCAAATTTTTTTTTCGTTTTTAAGATT
The DNA here is from genome assembly GCF_032445375.1 of Bacillus rossius redtenbacheri. NCBI lineage: Eukaryota > Metazoa > Arthropoda > Insecta > Phasmatodea > Bacillidae > Bacillus > Bacillus rossius. The sequence goes on along the minus strand of NC_086335.1, from coordinate 24,439,018 downwards.
TTGGGGAGGGATATACACCCCCTCCCAATTTTCCCACCCCTCCTCCCGTGGTATTTGTTATGGGTTTATCTTCTGTAAACAAGTAAAAATGGATATTTTCTGGGAAATGGTGGCAGTATAAAAAGGACTCTAGTGTTTAGAGCAAGTGAATGTTTCATTTAATAGGTAAAAATGGTTACCGCGGTGGTAATCGTGTTCCTAAGAACATGAAGACCCCCGGCTGGCAGAAAGGTATCAAGGAGTTCTTGTCTGCGGTGAACCAGGATGGTGCTGGTTGTTCAAAAGATGAGCAGCAGGTGGAACCACAGGTGAGGGTGTGTGCCGTGGCAGTGCCAGTCCTTGCTGCCCACTGAATATGTTGCTTGGCTGTCATTGCTATGTAAATTGACATTTTCCATTGCTAAACATGAAGCAAAAAAATAATGCATGACAGGAAAACAAAAATATTAAATAAAAATAAGTTTAGGATAAAATAACACACACCAACCTAATTAACAAATAGCAGTCAGACATAATCTTCTTAAGTTATGTTAATGTTTCCTGAGCCCGTCTGCTAGTGTATCTGCTGATTCCTAAGCCTTTGTAGTTTATGTTCTGTGGTTTCAAATCATGTTTGTAATCTTGCACTCATGTTTGGCTGAGTAAAGGTCTATTCTAATTCCAATGATAGTTAAATTTGAAACCCTGTTTATTGGCAGCACATAGGAGTACCACAAACAGAAATCAAAAGATTAAGAAAAAAAAGTACGTAGCAACGAAATGCCAGCTAAAGCCTCATTTTGAGAATCTCGCAAATAAGTCAGTGCCATTGAGCTTAGAAATGCAGTATGTAATACATATAATTTAATTGAAAGTTTTATTTTTACTATTACATAATTAATAAATTACACTACTGTGAGATTTAATTTTGTAAGTGGTTATTGACTGCTATTGCTACTGATTTTATCATTTAGTGGTTTAAAAATTTCATGATTTTCTTGTAAAAAAAAGGAACACTTTTGTGTGTGTGTATGATGGCTTTTTAAATTCAAAGAAATTAATTTCGAAAATAAGTATGTGTTTATTCATTCAGCATGGTCAAGATATGGTATGGTATAAGATGTAAAAACTTTGAATGAAAAAAATTGTGAGCGAGTATTTCAGTACTCACCAGTGATGTGTAAACATCTAACCTCAATAACGAGCAAATTCATGTGTTCTCATGTTGCAAACACACTTATAATACGAAACATGGAAACAAAATTTAATGTAGAATTCTTTAAAATAATGCACTGGTAAATATAATTTTCACTTTTCAAATAGGTACCAAAATTTCTGGATGCAAATCATACATACCGTATTTACTCGCATATAGGTCGCCATCGCATATAGGTCGCATCCATAATTTGAGGTCTTGAATTTGGTATTTAAGATTCCCCCCATATAGGTCGCACCGGTAATTTAATGACGCGAACGGCCGGCGTGCCGTGCACGAAAGAGTTAACGGGTACTGTAAAACTACGCTACTACAGGAGCTGATAATGGCGTGATAAATTGTTGTAACAACAAGTACTCGTAATAACCGAATATAAAAAATTGAAGTCAAGTTAGATTCCGGACTTCTTAAAAAGTCTTAATTATAGACTATGTTACGTTGTATGTTTTGCCCGGCTAAGCACACAGAGAAACGTAACAAAACAAAGACATACAATGTTCCTTAGGGATTTTTCATTACGATGGTTCTACGTTATTTGGAAATAAAAGAGTTTATTAAAATATCTTTGTTTATTTCGTAAAAAAAAATGTTTTTTCTCATTGTTACATAGCCTCAGTACACAATTTTACAAATGAATTTAGTTAGAAAAATTCGTTACTTGCACAGTTTTTTGTCTTTTCTTATACCAATTTTTATGATGTCCAAATACATACCACAGCACCGTACATCTTGCCGTTGATGGTCGAGGAGTCTTGTCACTCGCAAAAAAAAATTTAGTAATGTCCCTTGGTTAATTAATTACATAACTCAAGGTACCGTCGATCGCGGACCGTAATCCCACAAAGTCGGGCTGACGCCGACGCCTAGGGCCTAAATTTCTAATACATTTGTCTGAAAAATCAAGAACTTAAGTTAAAAAATACGGCCTGGCCCCAGCCCCTAGGCATTAAATTATCTCTTAGTAACTTCTCATATTGTGTCGTGACTTGCCGACGACGCAACTGGCTTCGGCGACGATCGAACAACAAGTGACTTGGTCGACGAGATTACCTTTCCTTGTACAGGTGAAGACAAGGGAGGCAACCCCGTGGGCCAACTGACCAATCAGAGAACAGAATTCCAAAACCTGACCATATAAGGAAATTCGGATGGGCGCATCATTCCATGCCAGGGCTCGCCCTGATTGGCTTGCTAGTGGTAGCCTCCAGAGACCCTTCCAGATGGTCGCTACAGCTGTGCGTACAACGTGACGCATAACTCCCAAACACGCATTTACAAAGTGAAAAATAACTTTCTGGCGCCAGAGTGTTGCGCCTGTCCGCTCTTCCTTCTGTACCTTCCAGACTATGTATTTTCAAAATATTACACTAGCAATATCTAATAGAATTTAACCTTACCCAACAAATTCAAATACAATGTTCAAAATTTAGTAAACAAAGTTGAAATTCATACCATTTTAGAAACTTTTGTTTAAAAATGATGTCCTGTAAAATTATAATCTATACTGCTTTAAACAAAACAATTACTGAAATTAATCATCAAATATCAAAATTAATTATTATGAACTGGAGTTAACCCTCAAATTAATAATTAAGTATCTCAAGGAAATAAGTATTTTAAGGCTTTCCATGAAATTTAACCAAAGTAATTAATAACAATTCTTAACAGCTCTGAACAATTACCCTTATCTACATATTAAATAATTATTATCTTTCATATCAAAGTTATTCTTAATCAATATTCTTATGACCAAAAAAAATATATATGTATATAACATACTCATTGTGCAATGCTACAACTATAACTCGAAAACAGTGTTTTGTATTGAAAAAATGTACAAAATAAAAGTTGTAGTAAATTTAATTTCAAATAAAAAAGGCCTGTTATGATTTTTTATATCTACAGCGGTTTGCGTTTTAAACGTGCGATTGGTCTGACGCGTGAGGAAGTTCCTGACACAGATAAGATAGTGGCTGGGGAAACCATTGCTTTTCCCCTTCCCTTTTTCTACTTGTTTGCCATCCAGGTGCAACATCGCCCTTCGTTTACCATTTTTTTTGGCGCTAAGTGAATTCGCGTCATGCAAGTTTGGCTATGCTAGCCGGCTGGTTGTTATTTTCGTTCAAAACGTGGCGAAGGAACTTGCGTGGATCAGGTAGAAAACATTCGGCTCTAAACTATCCTGAAATGCTGTGACATGTTTTTGGAGTAGATAATCTCAGCAACAGACCTACTGGATGCGCTCCTGCCCTTGCCGTCAGCGATGTTTATTTTGACAGCTCAAGCAATTATCTTTTCCACGAACCTTCACAGTGTAAAAAAAAGAGGAAAAAAAACACATTCGAATGCAGATGGAAAAGTAACTACTTATGCAGTAAAATTAATATATTTACGGCCCTTCTAAATTTTTCTATTCAATAAAATTCGAGGTTAGTGATTTTTCAGCAGAAACTGCTGTGTGACTAATAAACAAATTGTTTCATAATAACTTAAACTTATAAAGTATTTATTAACGGCGAAGGACAGTCGTATAAGCCCATAAAAATATTTATTTGACCGAGAATGGACTATAAAACCTGGCTTTTGCCGCACGCGGTGTGGGAGGGGAGGAGGAGGATGTTGATAGTTTCTCATGCAGAAGGTTGAAATAAGGGAGAGAATTTATTGAAATGTTAGTTGGAAAAGGGGGGGGGGGGTGTGTTTTTACATGGTTTGTGGCTCTGGGAGGGATGAGCCTTGAAGAATTAGTAGGGGATGGGAGAGGTAAGTGTCACGTCACGTATGACGTCAAACCGCCGCTACCGCCAGCATGGCCGGACGAGTTGCTCTCGCAGAAGCTACCACAGTGGCTTTTCGTGCGGGCGGGTAAGATAACATGACAGCTGAGACGGCTTTTCGTGCGATAGTGGACGCGCCGAGCTCGGCTAGTCACTGCCCCCAGCTCTCGCCAAGATAAACATGAACATATAGCGCCCAACAAGGTGTAACAGACTTGTTTTTCAGCCGATTTTACTCAAATTTTCTACTTTCTCTGCTCAAATTTTTCCCGGTTTCTCAAAAAATGGTTGTATAAACGGAATGGACGCATCAGAGTGGGGTCGCATCGGCAGGATTCTACTGTATTGCAAAAAAAATTCCTCAAACATTTTAAAAAAATTTTCTTCACATATAGGTCACACTTCATTTTTTCCCCATCAAATCTGGTAAAATTGCCGCGATCTATATGCAAGTAAATACGGTATACTTTCTGCGCCCACAGTAAGAATTAGCTGCCTGAACTGTAAACATTGCTTGCCACTGTCAAACGCAGATAGCAATTAGCAGCATGAAACTACTGAACATTTTCAACCTGTATTGAAAATGGCTCCTATAAAACCCCAGCTTTGGATCTGATTTTTGACAAGGAATTTTATTAAAATACTGCCCATTTTGTTAAAATTTACTACTATAAAGTTTCTGCGCACGTTAGAAGTTAAACTTCTATGGCATTACTAGAATATTAACAAGAAAAATTTTAAAACACATAATATAACACTAAGTATGTGTTTATTATTTGGTAGCTTAAACAATTGAAATCAGTCTGTGAATACTTCTAACAAAGAAACCTTCACCTTATTGAGCTGATTCAACATTATTATATTATAATGTTATTTAAAATTAAATAAAATCATCTTTCAGTGACAAAGATTTAAACCATGTTCCTTGAGGTTACCAAGTGTATGCTCTACCGCTGTTGTACTAAGCCTCTTTGGAATTCAGAAGGATATGTATTATAATCATTGTGATGCCAGTTTTCCTGGGTATTGTACAGTTTGTGATTATGTACTTTTTACTATGACTATTTTAGTTTACCAAATATAATATTATTCCAGCGTAGTTTCACTATCATAAAGTTTCATTTGGCACACCAGTATGTTTTGTTTGTCCCTTAATGTTTACGAATGTGACTATATACATGTTTATGTTGCTGCATGTGGGTCCGCTGTCTTTGTGACACATTTACGTTCATCGACTACCATTCCATTTTCATGGAAGTACTCCTACCAAATGACATATTCCGAGAACTAAAATGTTCGCCATAAATAAATTAAAATAGCCTATATAATTTTAAACAGACACCATAGTAATTACCCAAGTACCCATGATTACTGGACAATCTCTTAACATTCTCTAAAACTATAAATAATAATAAAAAAAGTTTTTAAAATCTATGTAAGTAATTAGTGCACTTTACTTAATATGCGGTCTTGGATACAATATAGTTTAAAATTTATATTTGCTGTGTTGTGTATAATATTGATCATATGAATATCTGAAAAATATTTACTAGAGTTTACTGGTACCGTGTAGCTATTATTAAACTATTAGCAAAAATTAATTTTTGTCTGTTTTTTCATTATAAATGTAAACCCCTACATTAAGTTATTTCCAAAACTCAATTTTTTTTAAACTTAGGTGTCAAGTATGGGATGACATTTTTGGCATAAGAAAACAAGATAGCCAAATACTGTTGTCGTAAAAAATATAGTTTAGAATATTCCAAAAATAACAGCTTTGGTTTCAGAACTGTGACAAACCGTAGCTGAAATATCAGGTGTCATACAAACTTCCACAAATGAAAAAAAAAAAATTAAATAAACATTTTGAAAGTAGTTAATGTAGAATAATTGACTTGTTTTTGCACTACCATCACTTAGAGGTATTCAAGAGCAAAAATCAATAATAAAAAAAATGATTAAGCAAAAATATTCTTTCCTTGTGCCAATTGAAATGAATTGACCGTTGGAATGAAATAATTAAAATCATTTCTTTTTTTATTCTCTCTAGCCTGTTGCTAAATGGGTTTTCCTTACAGTGGAGTGTTAATGCAGGGAAACTGTGCAGTGGACTTGCAAACCTCAGCGTTATGTTTCAGGAGACAGAGATGATGCTCGAAGAAAGCGCTGTGAACAAGGTTGCGGAAGGCACTTCGAGTGGACTGTCGGATTCCAGTGTGGACCAGTTGAACAGCAGTGGGGCGAGCGAGCAGAACAGTGATGAGGTGGTTTCTGCCAACGAGATCACAGAAGCAACAGCGTCCAGTGCAGATCGTGCTGACATGGAGGTTTCTGCTGAGAAAGCTGATACTGCAGAGGCTAAGGCAGACTGTCGTGTGGGCATGGCGGTTGATGGGAAAGATAATGCAGTCGAATGTGCTGATGATAAGGAAGACAAATCTGGAAATGATACAGTGGACAATTTTTCAGAGGACAAGGAAGGTAACTCTATGGAAGTTAAAATAGATGATCTGGCAGAGGATAAGCTGGCTGACCTTGTGAAGAGTAAAATAGACAACCCTGTGACTGATAAGATGAATGAGGTGAATTCTGCAAACAATGCAATGGAAATTGAAGCTGGCAATTCTTTACTTATTGCTGGGGAGTCTTCAGAAAATGAGGTGAACAGTTCTTCAGAAAACAAGGAGGGTGATTCTTCAGATAAGGTAACTAGCAATTCCTTAGAAGAAAAAATGGGTGATTCTTCAGATAAGGTGGCTAGAATATCTTCAGAAGACAAAATGAGTGATTCTTCAGATAAGGTGACTAGAAATTCCTCAGAAGAAAAGATGGTTGATTGTTCAGATAAGGTGGCTAGCAATTCTTCAGAAAACACGATAAACAATTCTTCAGATAAGGTGACTAGCAATTCTTCAGAAGAAAAGATGGTTAATTGTTCAGATGAGGTAGCTGGTGATTCTTCAGATAAGGTGGCTACCAATTCTTTAGAAGACAAGATGGGTGATATCTAGGCAAAGACCAAGTTCTCAAAACAAAAGGGAAAATTGAAACAGAAGCAATGTTTTGTGTTCAATGGTATGAAAAATTAGGAAGGAAAGAGAAAATGTAGTGCCTGCAAAAATGTTGTAGGAGTCATTGTATGAGACAATAGTATTTGTGAATTTTATCCTACTGCCTGTAGTTATAAGATATCGTCAGTCAGATCACATTGCAGTCAGCAATTATTTCAAAGCCAAAACCAAAGAAATGAAGTACTAAAACTTGCAATGGTTTTATCAAATATTGTAGAAGAACAATATAGGAAAGTCACCTTAAAAACGGGCGACACGTTGTGCAGCGCATTCTATTGGCATGGCCTGGTCCTGCAGCGTAAGCGCATTTGGGACAATGTTATTTTAGCGATTTTTATTTCATGTTTTTTTTTTTTTTTAAGTTTTCTTCAGCATTTGTAATTTATTATGGCTGGAAAAATTTGTTCAATGTTTGGTTGCAACAATTACGATGTTGCTAACTGTTTGAAGTCGTTTTTTAGATTTCCGAAGGACGAAACACTGTAAGTAACCCACTCCACTACTTCATAACCATGATAACCATGTATGGTTTAAAAATTTTCACTTATTGATAGGTATACCAAATATTGTTATACTGTAGGATTAGTTACTGAATAATCTTCTTAATTTTTCTCAAGGTGCAAACAGTGGGTGTTGAAATGCAAGCGAAGTGACTTGGATGTTGTGCTCAGAAAGAATGGGCCTGGTCATTTTAAATCCAGACACATTTGCTCTGACCATTTTAAGAAAGAGGATTTGCGTAACCCTAACCTGCCATCACAAGGGTAAGAACAAATATACATATGTTAATTTTTTTAATCTTTGAACATTTGGTTAGGTTTGCTACATTTACAGTCTATACTGTAGTTTATCTGAATGGTTGGTTAGGCTAGGCTGGGTACAACACAAATCCTGTAAATTGGGTAACTTTCGTACAGGGAGACTCTTAACGAAATAAAAAGAAAAGGAAAGGAAACTATGCTCCTTGCATTCTAGATACGTCGCTGAGTTTACCCTTAAAAGTCCGTTTTTATATTTCTAATAGTTTGGGATAAATCACACTTCATATTTTCCAGTTTAAAATACCTGTGCTTTCATGCAGCAGTGACCATTGTTACAGCTATTACAGATGCTGCATCAACAAGCATAGGCGGATTTAGGGAGGGGTGTTACGTGCCTCCCCCCCCCCCCGTACCTGGAGGCACCCCTGTATAAAATCTTATATTATGGAGCTGCAAACTAAATAAATAAAAATATATGCTTTCATAAATGATGCTAATTGTTTTAGACTACAAAAAATAGCATCCCTATGTGCTAATTCTGAAATTCAAAAATTTCTTAACTTTTTACTTCTTGGCTAAATCTGCAAACTCCAAAGGTAATTTATGTGCCCATAAGGGGTGCTGCCAAGATAGCTACTTTTTAAACTACCCTGTGGTCTACGATAATTTATTTATACCATATTAGGTTTTACACTTGAGACGTTCAGTTCAAACTTAGCCCTGATGACTAGGCTACCAGCAGACACAGGTACCTAACTCAAATCCTGTCGGTCAGAGTTACAAGTGGAACATGAGGTATGTTCAATTTTATAATGTTAAAAATGGTAAGAGGTAAGGGTTTGTCAAATTGTTTTAAGCAATTCCCTTCCCATTGTTTTAACTACAGTGAAACCTCATTAATACAAACCTGAAGGGGAGTAAAATATTTCAGTTTGTAATAACGAGGTTCATATTAATGAGGTTCTTGAGCCAATAGGTAGAATAAGAACTCAATAAGAAATATTGAATTCCTACATGTCAGAGCACTAAAAATGTGGAATATTATTATTGTAATAGAAGCCAGATATTGACATGCACACTAACAAAATACACTTAGAAGCAATTTTAATAGTTTTAATAAAATATACTATAACAGACTGATAATTAGTATACATATACGTATGTATGTATTCTTATTTAATTTGCTTCCAAAGTTTTGACAAAAATGATTAACATTTACCGTACAGTTAATTGCTGTTGAGTGTATAGCAATTCTTATGCAAAGTATGCAAGATATATTTACATAGGTTTAAAAAAATCATTAATTTTTTTCTGGACACACTTATCTCTGTAAATATCATTTACAGCAGAACATATCTTCTCAAATCCTGCAATCAAGTCAATTGGCACATCACTTGCAGCAAGTACATTTTCCAGTGTACGCAAAGCACTGATTGTATCACTTTTGCTTGGAAGTTTATGCACTACCTCACCATTGTCGTCATCACCATCATTATCCTGACTCGTACCACCCTCACAAAGTGACTGTACAGCGTCAGCCGTTGGTGTTTCCTGTAATCCTCGTGAACCAACAAGATCTTCTGCAGTTAATCTTGCACTGGTGTACACACTGTCATCAATATGAACAAACTCATTGAAGTCATTATCAACTTGCACATGTTCTTTTAACTCTTGCCAATCCTCTAAAGGTTGATCACAGTCAGGTTCTTCAACAGTTTGCTGGCCAAAACCACTTTTTGCAAAGCAATGCACAATTGTCTTTTGGCTGATGCTGTCCCACGACATGGCTATACTGCGGATAGCATCCAAAACTGACCATCTAGGAAGCTCAGTCTTTCCTTTTTCACACTGCCTGATAAGGTATTTCACCAAGCGCTGTCTGTAGTTTCTTTTCAAGCACTGTATTATACCTTGGTCGAGTGGTTGTGTCACACTTGTTGTATTTGGTAGCAAGAAGAGTAAGGTAATGTTTTCCAACTTCATACCATGAGCAGTATGTGCAGCACAGTTGTCCAACAATAACAAAATTTTGCGATTTAGAGTCGCCATTTTCCTGTCCAATTTTAACAACCACAACTGGAAAATTTTTGTGGTGACCCAAGCCTTACTGTTTGCCTCGTAATCTACTGGCAGGTTTTTTGCTGCAACATCTTTGAAACATCTTGGCTTGGCAGACTTGCCAATAACCAAGGTCGAAGTTTAGTACTGCCATCTTGATTACAACATAGTAAAACTGTAAGACGAACTTTACTGTGTTTACCGCCATGGCAGTTTTCACCTTTTACGGTTAGAGTTTTATTGGGCAACAGATTGTAAAAAAGCCCTGTTTCATCCATATTAAACACATCTTGTGGTGCAAATTTACTTACGATGGACTGTACTGACTGAAGCCAGTCACTCGTTGCTGTTTGGTCGACAGCTGCAGATTCGCCACAAATGGATTTTGTGGCCAAATTATGCCTATCTTTGAAGCGTTGAAGCCATCCGTTGCTGCAATTGAAATCGTCAATTCTGAGTTGCAGTGCCAGCTGATCAGCCTTTTCTTGGATAATAGGCCCGGAAATTGGAACTCTGGCGGCGCGCATTTGATGAAACCACTCCAGCAGTTTGGCCTCTAATTCGGAATGTTTACCGACGCGCATCCTTTTCTTAGTTTGATTACTACCTTTCCTGACCGCTTCTTCTATTTTATCTGCTTGCTTTAGAATTGTACTTAAGGTTGATTTTGATATACCAAACTCTTCAGAAAGTTCTGTTTTCGTTTTTTCACCCTGACGAACTGAATTTATTATCTTAATTTTCGTCTTCAATGCAATTTCCTTGCGTTTACGTTTTGCCTCCATTTTTATGTGTGTACGTACAAATTCTAAAGTTTAATAAAATTCTCACGAGATAATTCACTTAAACTTTCATTACAACGTACACAAATATTAAACACGTTAGGCGTAACATATATTTTGTTTTTATTGGTCCGGCACAGATTCATGTATACAAAGGAAGTACAAAATTGAACGTAAATACCATCCCACGTGAAGTTCGATATATCGAATATTGTACAAACGCGAGTGATTTCTGAACATATCGAACACACGAACGAGTGATTTTGAAAACATAGAGTTAAAAACACACTTCGGACACTCAGGCGGGGCCGTATCTTTGTGGTAATCTTTGGTTCGTATTAAACGATAAACATGACTGTTTGTTTATACGGACGGGAATTGTTATTGTTCGCTATACATAATAACGAGAATTTCGTATTAACCAAACAAATCTTCATTGTGTTTAATGGGCATATTTCACGGGGAAATAGTAATAGGTAATATTAACGAGTCATTCGTAATAAGCGGGTTAATATTAACGAGGTTTCACTGTATACAGAATCACTATGGAAACTAAAACAAATGAGTTAACCAAAAAGTTTAAAGAAAGATACAACATTGTGCTCTTAAAATTTTTTTTGCTGCAATGTAAACCAATTTTAAAAGTATTTTTAAGATATTTTATGTTTTTTTTTTTTAAGTAGATGCTTGTTTGAAAAAAATTCAAAACTATTTTAAAAATTGTATTTTTTTAGTTCCTCTCATTCTATTTAATGACTTAGGTAACTGTACGTATCTGCTATATTTCAAGAGTTCATCAGTATTTACGTATTTCAGCAGTAGTGAAAATTTTGTTTGTTACATTAAAAAAAACTAAAATAGTTGGTTAGGTTAGCTATATTTATTATACTGTAAATTTTTTTTGAACAGTTTCTTACATTGTGTTAGCTACATTTACGTTACTTTAATTTTTGTAAATGGTTAGGTAAAACTAGCGATATTGAGAATTCTCACTTTTGTATCAAGTATCTATTAATTTTTTATGTATATTTTTAATTTTTTTTTTCCAGATGAATTCTTCCTTAGGAAATTACCCGTTTTTTATTTTTTCGCGGAATATTTACGAAGTAAACAATATAGTGTATATTTAATTGTTAAATGCTGTCTTATCTGTGTCCTTTAGTTTGTCTGTTAAAGACGAGAGAAAAAATGTGCCAAAATCGGCCATTATAATACACGGAAATTTGAATTTCGCAGGCGTTCTGCAGGACAAGCCGCTAGGATCGCTGCAGTCATGTGTCGCCATTGCTGGCCATGTTAAATAGCCTGATTTTCCTATATTGTTCTTCTACAATATTTGGTTTTATATAGAGCCAGTTAATCCCACCATCACCAAAACTATAGTGTGATCTTAATTATTAAAAATTATGTTCATACTTAATTCTGTTTACTACCTGTAAGTAGGTATCCATTTTGTGTATTATACTTAATTTTGTTTCAGCAAATTATCCTGTTGGTAATAATTATGTTATTTTACTTAGTATTTGGTTGTTCGTATGAAGGGAATACAAATTATATTGTTTTAAAATTTGTGGAGTAATTAAAAATAAAGAAAATAAACTTGGTGTGATTAATTTTAACATATTATTTTACTTTATTGTATTGTTTATAATTCCTTGCAGAGTACTTCATACTATTTTAAAATAATAAAGTATACTCCCGCAATAATATGAGAATATTATGTAAATTCGATGAGCTTAAAGTTGCTATTCTACTCATGACAAGTTGTATTGTGTAATGGTACTTCAACTGTTGTCATTAAGGTATGTAGCTTCTCTACATATCATAATTTTCTAATAAATGTCACTGAAACCTTTTAATCACATGTAGGTTATTCTTGTTGCATGCCGAGGACCAACTGACCTAACGTGTTATGTGGTTGAAACTTTGGTAATTGCAGTAAAACTGTTACATTAAAGTAATTATTTTTAATTATTGTGATTTTCAATTTTCTGTGACACATCTTTCTTAATGATTGGTGTTAGATAATGCAATGATAACTTGCAACATCATCCTGCTACACTCAGTAATCCAGGACCACTTTATTGATCAGCTCTACAACAGCATGTTGCAAGAGTACACTCCATTCCCTGGACATTCACAAACACAAAACAGCATACCAACCTTTGCTCGGTACCCAACAATGTGTATAGTAATCATCTTGCGTATCAGAGTCTTAAAACCATGTATGAAGGTGTCCGCAGATCATTTGTAAACTAATAGCAGTCCTTGACCAATGAACATACATACTTGTGTTCATCTACCCTGAAAATTTTCACTGATACATTCAACTAATAATCACTGAATAGACTTTTATTAATCCTCAACATAATCACCAATAGATACATCAAAGTGTCTACAGGTTGTTAAAGTCATGAAAAAGTAAGGAAACTGCAAGACGATTCATGAAAGTCAATGAAAACTGAAATACATAAACAGTAACGGTGCAAGAAGTCCCAAATCTCTTATTTCTAGATGTTTTTGTTCTAACTTACATTTTGTTTTTGATGCTTCACTTCAGTTGATAGTCTCGCATTACATAAATGTGTTATTTATGGTCGGAGACTTCGCTAAGATTGAAATTATCTATAAAATGGTTTTAGTTTTTTTTAACTTAAACATTAATATGTTCAGGAAAATAGTAAATCCATTTTGTTTTACTATGCTCGCTCATGTTTATTTTGCTTATGTGTGTTGTAAGAAAATTGTGTCAAACCCTTTGTGTATTTGTTCACTGAAGTGGTCAATTTATATCATGATACAGGGAGTTATTCAAAACTTGAATGTGTGGGTTAAGGTGTACCTACATTCAGGTGAACGTCATTCTTTATAGCTATGAAATTAATTACTATTTTACTTTTATTAATCATAGCATAATTATAAATTAATATCATAACTATAGTGTGTGATTATTACCACAAAAAATTATAAAAAAATTTAATGAGGTATACCTGAGGAATTGACAAAGTGTGACTAGAATATTTAAGGGTCCTGAAATTGGTACACAAGGTATTTGTAGACATTCTTTGTATGCTCTAGTACTGTTGGTTTGTCATTGCCCAATACCAGCTGTATAAAATCCCATGGTTTGTTGTCTCTGCTACATTATGATTTGCTGCTAGTTTTATCATCGATATTCTATCATACAATCATCAAGCACCATTTTGAAATTGAATGACATCCGTGCAAATGTTACCTAGTCTGTATGAAATGATTATAAAGCTGGGTGATGCTGTCAACTAACATTCTTGAAAAAAACTTGCTACTACTTTACGGTAATCATATAAATTTGTGACAATTTTCTCTTGTATAATAATAAGGTAGTAGGTGTCTTATGGTAAAAATGAAACATTGTAAGCACATGTAATCCTCACCTTGTCAAATATATATATATATATATATACACACACACACACACACACACACACACACACACATATATATATATATACACACACATATACACACATATACACACACACACACACATATATATATATATATATATATATATATATATATATATATATATATATATATATATATATATATATATATATATATATATATATATATATATATATATATATATGACAAGGTGAGGATTACATGTGCTTACAATGTTTCATTTTTACCATATATACACACACACACATATACATACATTAGAACCTCTTTAAGTCAAACCTTGATTAGTCAAAAAACTCCCAAGTTCGAAAAAATGTTGTGTTCCCTTCCATTCAAGACCCAAAATCTCTGTTGTTCGAAATCTCAACCCTCTATTAGTCCCTCCAAGCCATTTTAGTACATATTTTCCCTCTATAACTCGAAAAATTAAATTGGACCTCTGTATCTGGAACATAGCAATGTTTTATTTTACAACCTTTACAACTCGATTATGTATTTGAAACTTATTACCTCTATAATTCGAAGAAAAATAAGTTACCGACTTTAAGAATTTTTCGACAATGTAAGTACACCATTGTTTCTTAGAAATCAATTTAGGAGTATACAATAAATAGGATTACCATGAATTTATGACTCACGTGTTCCTTGGTGTCAGGTGTTTAATTTTATTATTATTTTTGATTGATTTGAACTTTAGCGAAGCAAGTCATTTGTAGTTGACTGTTACACATCAATTTGTACAACAGTTTACAAATAAAATTGTTAAAACATGAGTGCTGTGAAACGTAAACTGAAAACTTTGAGTCTTGCTGAAAATATGAATTGGAAGTGCTCGAAGCTGTGAAGAGCTGTCAAAAGAAGAAAGATGTTGCTGTACAATTTAGCCTGCCAATGAGTACTCTGTCAACAATAATAAAAAAATGAATCAGACTCATGAGAAAAATACAAGAATGTCAAAGTTTGTCCTGCAAAGGATGACGAATTACAGAATTTCCGGGCTTGGAGGAGTGCTTGCTTAAATGGTTTTAGCAGTGTCTGAGCCAAAATATCAGTGTTAGTGGACAACTGTTACAAGAAAAAGCAGAAACATACTCTAAATCATTGGGACCTCTATGTCGAATCAAAATCCCCCCCCCCCCCCTCTCTCTCTCTCTCTCACACACACACACACACAGAGAGAGAGAGCGAGAGAGAAAGCGAGAAAAATGGAGACAGAGAAAAAAAATGTTTTGGGATCAAACCCACGGCCCGCTCCACACTTGCATGGTGCCCTAATGATCACGGTCACCCAGGACCCTTGCTGCGTGAGTGATCTAGAGGACAAGATGTGGCATGTGTGTGGATACAGCCTTGCATGCCAGCATGCCAACACAAGGGTTCGTGATGCTCCTCTCCAATGAACTCTATAGAATGGCACTAGCATTTTAGGTATGCAGTCTCTTGCAGATTCAGAGTAAAAAGATTATATGTTGAATAGCAATAAAACCACAACAGCAAAATTCACCACAATTACCTCATTTTGTCTATAAAAACATTTAACTCATTTTATTTAAAAACCTACATAATTATGTACTAAGTATAAAAAAAATTTAAAGTGGTTCTATGTATTGTTGTTTCAAAGTAAATTAAAGCATACACTTATTCCTTAAGGCTCACAGATAAAACATACGATGATGCAGTAAAACAATTTTGGCCTTCTAAAATTAGATATTGATATTTTGATTTATATTAATAGTATTGAAGTACTAAGATGACAGAAAGTAAAATTTGAAAATTACTTGTGACCAGAAATAAACTTAAACCACACAATTGACCTATAAAATATATTTTCTCCACTGCTTAAAAAGTTATGTAGGTTTAGTAGTTCCAATAACACCATTTCTTGTTTTGCTATTTGAGAAATTTTATGTTTTAATACACAATACTTTAAAAATAACTAACAACACGAAACTTGACTTTCAACATTGCATCCGTATCACATATTCAAGTTTATCCCATTATCCTCTGGCACGTGATACTTGCTGTTTTTGCTTAGTATTGTTACGATCGCGCTTGGCTGCAGTGCTTGGCGTCGCCGCGCTCTTTCGGCCTATCTGCGCCCCCTTCCACCCGCATCCTCTCCCTGGTATCTCGTGTCATACTATCTCGCGACATCCTGACCTTTGCAGCGCGCACCTGCCTCAGATCGAGTTACTTAAAAGAGGCCGCACTGCGGCATAAAAGGACTCGGACATGTTTATTGGCGCGTTTTGTGGGAACCCGATGCTTGTTGCGTTTATCGGCGTTCTTTAAGCAGTCGCCGCGTCCTTCGACAGGACTCACGACGCGTTTCTGGGCATTTCGACGGCGAAGGTCGCGCGATATCTCGGAGACATGCCCGATTGTTCTGGACGGGAACCCAAGGGCTATATAAGGAGGTGGGGCCGACCTTCGAGTCAGTCTGAGTCAGAGAGTTCAGAGTGAAGTCGGGAGTTTTCCCGCGGCGGAGTTTCCGGGCGATAGAGTGGCGAAGTCCTTGGACGAAGGTTCCAGGGCGAAGAGTTTAGTTCCGAGCGAGGCGTTGAGTGGGATCTCGGCGAAGGGGAAGTGCGTCGGGCGGCGGTGGAGTGTGGCGACGGAGTCCCGCGGCGGAAACCCACGAGGGGTACTGCGGT
Source organism: Bacillus rossius redtenbacheri (assembly GCF_032445375.1). NCBI lineage: Eukaryota > Metazoa > Arthropoda > Insecta > Phasmatodea > Bacillidae > Bacillus > Bacillus rossius. The sequence goes on along the minus strand of NC_086335.1, from coordinate 24,422,273 downwards.
GAGAGTTGCGCCAGAGGTGCGGCCCAGCGAGGTGTGTGGAACGAGTGACTGCGGAATAGACCTTTCTTTAAGTGTTATTCATTATTTGTCATTTTAGATGATTATTTGTAAGTGACAAGTAGTGGTAATAAATAAAACTGTGTGTGTGATAAAAATCTTTAATTGGGCTATCCTTTACGAACCCGCAGTAAATCGTAACAGTATGTTAAAAAGTAATGAATTAACCAAAACTCTTATTTTTTCATTCGGATTCAACTTGGATCATAATTCATAATAACGCAAGTTTTTGCCATGTCCAGGATCTTTTGACGTGCTAAATTAAAACTGCAAACGTCATGTACCACAGGATCAATGTACATAGGATAATGCCATTAGGATCAAGAAATAAACTTTGAAGGTTAAGCTGTACCTTATATTTTAATATTCATAACTTTCTCATGAACTAAGAAACCTTACAGAAGAATATTGAATGTTTTAGTTACAATTTATTTCTAGTGACTTACCTCAAATTTTTAACGTATATTGCTTGAACATTTTTGTGCTTGATGTGTCCTTACCTATTATTACATGTGTTTTAATTTTTTCTAGTAAAGACAAAATCCATTTTCATTTAATAACTATATTTGTTTATAACACCACTAAATCTTGTCTGGTGATAAGTATCCATGCAGCCAAGGCATCTCAGCACTTCCACGTATACCAGTGATAAGTCAGTAGATTATTCAGTTTTTTCTTTTTTGATTGAACATCACATTGGTCATTAGGGATCAGTGGCGAGGCGTGAGGTTTACATGAGGGGAAGCAATAACTCCGTTCACACCAAAACATGATGAGGTTGTGGGGGGGGGGGTGTCTGGGGGCCCTCCGCCGGGAAAATATGGATTTCAAGGTACAAAATGGTGCTATTTAAGTAGTTTTCTTAACTGAACATTGACTATTCCACAGGTAGAAAAATTGACATTTTTTTTAAATACATTATTTTTGAAAAATAATGATTGACTTACATTATTCTGATAGTAAAATACCTACTCTACATTACTTATATACTAAGTGGGAGTGTAGTATCATCGTACACCCACAAATCCCCCACGCACTGCCAGCCAACAGCCCGCGGGAGAGATGCGCGCGCCCCGAGAGACGACCGCCGACTGAAACGCGACATCGCCACCTGCTGTGCCGAACTGTACCGGACATAGCCGAAGCAGTCGGCGAAAAAATTCCACCGTCTGCTTCGGCCATGTTCGCTCCAGTTCGGCAAGAAAGCGTTACCTTCGTAGCTTCTACCGCGTATTTTTCCAGCCAATCCCCTCCCTGAACCTTTGTACCATGCCACCCCCCTTCCGAAAGGAAACTACTGCGGCAGCCTTCCTGCTGAAAGCGATCCTACCAGCGCTTCTAAACCTAGCAACGCTTCTAAAACAGCATGTTTTTGTGTCAACGAGTTCTTTTTTTATAGCGCACAGCGCACAGTATTGGGTCCCAAGAAGATAGTGTAAAAAATACATACACCTAACTGCACGAGCCAAAGTAAAATACTATTCTGAATAAAATATTTATTTAAAAAATACAATGTCTGGAAACTGCCTGGGCAAGCACTGCTTGCCTTGCTTGCCCTGACGAGACGCCACTGTTAGGGATGATAACACTACACAGAACTTTGGGAACAACTGTAGAAAACCGGTTTCAGCATGGCCGGAATGGGAATCAAACTTGGATGCCCTAGAATGTGAGTCCTGTGCCTTAAAACTGTGCTATTTGCATTATGTTTAGTTTATAAAATGTTTTTACGGTAATTTACATGTAAATTCTACCAAAGAGTATGACATGCAGAAAATTATGATAATAAACAACACTTAGACTGAATTATTTAATTAAATTTTACATAAATACTACCAACTAAAAAAAATTATGCAATGGAACATTAAATTAGGATAGCACCAATTAATTAATCTGTCATATAGTAGCATTGTTTCAAGTTTTTCCATTGTATGGTACAATTAACATGCCTACATATTTTCTTCAACTAAATTAAATCTAGGTTATGCCACAATTCAATTTTCTAATAAAATCAAATATTCATTTGTTTAAAAATTGTAGTGTTTAAATCATAGATAGTTTTTATTTACATGTCCAAATAAAATATATAGGTACTATTTTATTGTAACATCCATTGTAATTTTATGACAAACTAGCTGATGTTCCCCATGCTTCACTACAAAAGTCTACAGGCTTGTTCTGCTCATACAGAAAAGGGCCTGAAATATCATTTGTTAGTACTGCTCATTACCTATGATGAACCTGTGTACTATTGAACCCTGTTGCATATTCAGATATACAAAGATAAGGCATTGAGTGGGTTTTGGTTTTCATTGTTAATCTATGTAATAGGACCCCAGGTTATCCAAATGATTTATTGAAAACAAATGAAAAGTATTTGCACTGCATTGACATAAAGCAGTTTCTCATTCAAAAATTTACAGAAAAATGTTAATTTTTTGACCATTCTTGTTTAAAAGAAGGCCAGATGTCACTTCCACTTGTGTTTTTCATGTTGTTATGATAGTAAGAATTCCTAATGCACTAAAAAAAAGATCTTAAAATTTTACCCAAATTCAGAGAATAAATTCAGGAATATAGAATAATCTTCATTTTACTCACATCATCAAGGTCTGCATGAGGTGTAAACTGTCATCATTTGAAGATATTTATAACCTGATGAATTGAAAAAACATGTTTGAAAATCACTTAAACATAAATAAAAAATAATTAAATGGAACTTTGAAAAATAAAATCATCACTGAGGTGTGATTGGACCCTCCCTTGTAAAATCTATGTTCCAAATTTCATGTGTCCAAGCCTCATCTCTGTGCTACACAAATAACAAGAACAGATGCACAGACAAACTTTCTCTTTTATTAATGTAGATGGCTTCATTATTTTATAAGTGTAATGACCCAACCTTGATTCATATAAACACTATACAGTAATCCTTGTTTAAGTTTTATCAATTGGGACCAAAGCTGATACATAAAAAAAATCAGTCTAGGTTTGCATGGTTGCTGCAAGCTTGGAACTTCAAAATTCCCTGACTTTTTCAGATCTGAATCGACAAGTTTCTCTGACCTAGACACACAATCCTGTAATCCACTTGATGTTGCTTTTCCGGTGTGTGCCATTCCAATATGTCTTATTAATCTCAAAACAAATTAATATCTGCTTGATAAATGTCTTTAACCTGCACCTATATGATTTTACTCTGTAAAACTCACCAAACTGAAATTAATTATTCAATACTATATAACCTTTGTTTTACCAGGAAAATACAAATATACACGATGGGTAATATTTACTTATACACTAATGCAGTGATCATAGTGCTGAAAGAGACTACACCTATCCCTCACTTAGCACGACTAATTTGTTCCTAAAAATGCTCGTGTTATTCAAAATTGCATATTCTGAAGCATTAGTTTCCATAAATAGCAAGGCTAATTTATTTAATGTGTTCCAAAATTGTGCAGGAATATACTTTACGTAATATAAATGCGTTGAATAACACTCAACTATAAATATGTCACATCATTTATCTTTATATGCCTCTCATCGCACTTTGTATGACAAATAGGACACTGCGTAATGGGATATACGTGGTTATGTACTTCATCGTCAGTCCGCTGGCTGACTTGCCCGCCCGGGCGTGACCTTCAACTCACTTTGCGTATCTTTCCAAACCATCCTTTACTGACAGTGAAACCAATATTACTGTTCGGATAGTTATAATTTAATTTTTCAAAAATTAAAGTGCTTATTTACGTTATCACCACCTGGTTCATACCAATCCTGTCAGGTCAATGATTATTTTTTCATTGCAACATTCATTTAACAACCTTACCAAGTGAATCATCTGTTCATTTCTGTTCCGGTTTCTAATGTCAAATATATTCCCGCTAGTACAAACAACAGCATCAGACTTATATAAACTTTTGGTAAGAGTCCTTATTTCGTACGATTGTGCGCACAGTTGTCTTGCTTAAAACTAAAGTGTGACCAACATAAATGTGGCCTTCATGACAATCTGCGCGCCGTAATACTTCTAGTTTTGTCTCAAATACTTGAACACGATGCATTATGAGTGATCAAGCACGTACAGTTACCAATAGCTGAAAAGGCAGAAGTAGCATTTTTTGAGTGAATTCCCTGCCATTGGCTAGACTGAGTTCACGGCCCGGTCTGTGACCAGGCGACGACAGTACGGCACGGCACGGCACAGCAGCATACGCGCGGACGTAAAAAAAAATTTGGTCCTTTACACTCCATAGCTGCAATTTAACTTGCCACAGCTGATGTTTGTACAACAGCCGATAGCGTAGACAGACCTGCGCGCGATTCTCTTCCCCCCCCCCCCCCCCCCCCTGTTTGGCCGACTGTATCCCACGTCACATGTTCACAAAAGTTTAAACGGACTCATGGCGTCGTGCTGGAATTTTTTTTTTGCCTGCCATGATTTTGTGCTAACTGAAGTTTACAGACGTGCTATTTGAGACTGCGGCAGTAAAATTAAAATTGCACTAAATGAATTCGCACAATCTGAAGCCATGCTAAGTGAGGGATAGGTGTATGTGAAATGGGAGGTTGGAACAATTATAAAATTAATTTTTGATAACATACGTGGAAATAAAAAAAAATGAGGGTCTTTCAGTACTCTCCAGTGATGTGTAAACTTCTAACCTTGATAATGGGCAAACTCTCATGTTATTCATGTATCAAATAAACTTATAATACGAAGCTCAAGACACAAAATTTAACATAGAATCTTTTTAAAATAATATTGAGCATGATAAATGAACTGATAAGTAAAATATTTTCTTTTCAAATACCAAAATTTCTGGATGCGAATCACACTCATACTTCCTGCGCGCTGATTATTCACTAGGAATTTTATCAAATCTGCCCATCTTGTTAGAATTCATTAAACAGTTAATACTGTAAAGTTTACACTTTTTTCTATGGCATTACTAAAATATTTGTAAAAATAACACTAAGTATATGTTTATATATTTGTTTTTGCTTAACCTTATTGAACTGACTTAAGTATAAAAAAAAATGCAGTGACAAGATTAGAACCACACACCTCAAGGTTACCAAGTGTGTGTGTGCTCTACTACTGTGCTATTGTCTTCTTAAAGAACTAGGAGAATATGTACTGTAATCATTGTAATGCCTGCTTTCCTAGGTATTTTAAAAGTTGATTACTTTTTACTATATTTTAATTTACCAAATCTACGAGGTTTTTTTTTTTCAACCTCCGATTGGCTGTAATAAAAAAACGGGAATGAATTGGAAAATTATTTTAATGTCAAAAGAAACGTACATCTTTACTCTATTTTTCCACATAATCACCGTGCAGATTGAGGCATTTGTCGTACCGATGCACCAGCTTTCCAATACCCTCTGCATAAAATGATGCCTCATGCCTATTCAGCCACGTTTTAACAGTGCCCTGCAGTGTGATTACAGTTTCATTTCTCCATGGCATGCCCATTAATTGATACCCTAATCACTCGTACACGAATCGACACGTCTCGTAGTGTTTACCCCCTTCCACCAACCATGTGGAGTGGCCAACTCACAGATCAGTTGAAGCTTGGTTATGGGAATGTCAACATGGCTGCAACGATAAACTGTACAGCGAAATGCGAGCTGCGTGGAGTCATCCGTTTCTTACAGTCAGAAGGGCACACTGCAGCAGAAATCCATCGCCGAATGAGTGTTGTGTACGGTGAAAACTTTATGAGCGATGGCGTTGTGCGAGAGTGGTGTCGGAAATTCCGCGAAGGCCGTATTGATGTTCATGATGAAGGTGGCCAAGGAAGGAAGTCGGTAGTAACATATGAAACAGTTCAGAGAGTTGATGCAGTTGTTCGCGAGAGATGTCGATTCATGATTTCAGAACTGTCTGAACAATTTCCTCTCATTTCAAGGTCAGCCCTATACGCCATTGTTACAGACAATCTCGGATACAGGAAAATCTGTGCCCGATGGGTACCCAAGATGTTGACTGACATCAACAAGGAGCGGCGAATGGCATCAGCCTTGTCGTTTTTGCTGCGTTACGCAGACGATGGTGAACACTTTTTGACTCAAATTGTGACAGGTGATGAAACATGGATTCATTTCGATAATGAAGAAACAAAACTTCAATCACAACAGTGGATGCACACCTATTCTCCAAACAAGCCGAAATGTTCAAACGGACATTCAGCACCAAGAAACAGATGGCTACAGTGTTCTGGGATCACCAAGGTGTGCTACTGGTTGATTTCATGGAGCCAGGGACAACAATCAATGCTGCTGCATACTGCGCGACACTACGACGGTTAAGACAGTCGATACGCAACACGCGGAGAGGAATGCTGACATCTGGTGTTGTCTTGCTTCATGACAACGCCCGACCGCATAGTGCTGCCGTAACACAACAACTCCTTGCAAGATTTCGATGGGAAGTGTTTGATCACCCTCCTTACAGTCCGTATTTGGCACCGAGTGACTTATCACCTTTTCCCCACGTTGAAAAAGTGGCTGAATAGGCAGGAGGCATCATTTTATGCAGAGGGTATTGGAAAGCTGGTGCATCGGTACGACAAATGCCTCAATCTGCACGGTGATTATGTGGAAAAATAGAGTAAAGATATACGTTTTTTTTGGCATTAAAATAATTTCCCAATTCATTCCCGTTTTTTTATTACAGCCGATCGGAGGTTGAAAAAAAAAATAACCCTCGTATTTCAGGGTAGTTTCACTATTGTAAGTTTCATTTAGCACACCAATACGTTTGGTATGTCCTAGGTTTATCCTGACAATTTTATTTTACCTTTTTTTTTCCTTTTCTATACCTGTAGTAACCCTGGTTTGCTATCCTTCAATATTAAAACTGAACCAAATTCTAATCTGCTCTTTGGACTAAAGTCACTATTTTGTAATCAAGTTACAAGTTTTTCACTATAATTTTGTGGTCAAAAAGAAAGTATGAGTGGTTTTTTTTTGGTTTTCAGTTTAATTAGGATCAGATTTTTTTTCCTGCAGTCATCTTTGCATAGTTTTTAATGGGATATAAAGCTAAGCATTGAAAGTGTGATGGAAATCATAATAGATACTAATACATACATTTTGTCACACGTTATAAGTATCTGTATCCATAGCACAATAATATAACCACTGCTGTAATAAATTTTATAGGCTCTTAAGAACTATTAGCAAATTTAGAATTTTTTTTCCCATTTATCTTGGGTCAAATATTTTTTAATTCTGCCTTACATAAAAATAATATCCAGATAAAAATTCAGATTAAACCCTTTCAAAATTTTAATACAACAATTTCAAAATGGTCTTCACTATTTTGTAAAAAGCTTTCTTCAGTTATGTTCAGTTCAGTTTAAAAGTTTGTAAGAATAGCAGGTGCAGCTGAACTGAAAATAATAGTTATAACTTTTAATCTAAGATTCATGTTGAAGAGGAAAGTCAATATAAGAAAACGTAGTTTCAGAAAATCCTTCTGTATTGCCACTTCTACATATCTGTCAACACACACTCATAGTGAAGCATGAGTCATTAAATTCTACCAAATCAGGATTCAGCACTTGCTGAAAAGTACACTTTATCATTGAGCACAATTATGTAATTCTCTCATAAATTTTTTCTTCAAGCTCTAAAACATTTGTACATTTAGCTTTCTAGTCATCAATGGTGAACCGCTACATGCTACAGTAACTCTTGGAGTACACCTGCTATACCTCCAGACTGGAGATCGCGTAGTCTCCAGTCAATCAACCAATCATCAGTACTGTTTTGCCATAAAATATGTGGGGGCTTTTTAAATCAAATATCATTGTACACAAGGCGTAACATAGTGCATAGGAAGATACGATCTTGTCTCACATTGATCCATAAAGGAGGTAGACCCTAGAAGGTGTGGGTGTATGCATTGCAGTAGGGCACAGTGTCGCAAAAAAAAAAAACACACCTGGTGTCCGACGACTTGACATCGTTTGTGTGTTACCATCCAAAAAAAAAAGCATGATAACATGCATGTTAAAATGACTTTTGCAAAAATGTCAACACATCAGTTAAAAAAAAAAGAAAAGTGTGTGTGTAACTCAGTAAATGTGAGAGAAGTGAAGACAATTTTCTAAATAAAAATTAACTAACAAAATTTATATTCACTTAAAAATAACTGTTCAGGATTTAAATAAATATTGATCAATCAATAATGATTAATTAACAATAAATATTACTCACTGTTGAAATAATCACACCATAAAATGTTATATTAAGATTTTCATCACCCCTACTATAGCAGGGAAACAATTCTACGTACAATTTAGACACTTTTTAAAAAGTAAATAAACTTTTGATAAATTTAATCTTCAACCCTATTTATAATACTCAGTATTACTTGGCAAAACCATTTATACAATTTAATAACAAGATAACACAGCGTAGTTACCGCCACGTGGAGCCCGCTCAAGGGAATGAGGCCAGACGAGTTCTCGCACCGTCCACAATCTATTTTCTATCCTTTTAGTGTCACTGAAATGTTTCACAATAATGTTTCATGAAAACACTGCATAAAATTCAACCTTGAAATTTTACTCCCATCACACCCATAGAAGTTTCACTTCAAAAATCCACTTACAGAAAGAAAGCATCTAAGGAGCTACATGCAAACATTGAAAGTGTTAAGCATATAAATTACTTGTGCAATATATACCATACTGGTTCACTGGTAAATGTTGGGATATGTTCTCGTCTTCCAGAATCATCACAGCCACTAACAAGGGAGCCTGATGAACACAGATGGATGGTCCAATCATTGGAATATGGTAGTGTCAGTGGTGTGGAAAGCTTTCACACGCTGCTACTTGTTCACTTGACCATACGGAACGCACACCAACAGCGCGCCAGTAAGCTAGCTGCTTAACCAAACTGCTCCATGGCATAATGCTGAGCGCACAACTAGTGCATGCTGTTTGCTGCTCGATGCTGATGAGTAGTTGTCCATCAGTAACTCGAATGGTGAGCACTGCACATGATACTGACTCCAGCAGTAGCAGTTGCCACGTACGTACAGCCTGTTCAATGCCTGGCATTGCTCTACACTGGTTGCCTCGGGGCATTCACTATTTTATTCCTTTACAGATAACTGTCAGTTATCTCAACCTCCAAAGGCAGTAATTTAAATTAGAGACAATTAAGACTAAAAATGCCCAGCGCACTGTAATAGCCCAGTGTTACACATACCAAGTTATTACCAATGTTGGATTCACTCATGAATGCAGATCCTTATCATGCTCGTGAAATTTATTGGTTACAAAACTGTGAACCCTTACAAATATTTTTAAAAATATTTCAACTCGTTCACCTAATGTCATTATTTAGTTTTTTTTTTTTTTTAAAGGAACTTGCATTAAGCATGTGTGCACAAAAGAATCTGCCACGTTCAGCAACAAAACAAAAGGCAGTATGGACATGGATAATGGAAAGGAGTTAGTTACCAAAGAAACGTCCACCAACCCCACGGCACTGTCAGTGATGTGATGTACGAGGGGATGGAGCAGCGACAAGAAGACAGTAACCAACATTGAGTGCCTCATGAAGACTTTGTACTATACTACTGCCTGCCACACATGACAATTTCCTATGCACGAAAATTTATATCCTGCTAGGGTATCCACTCAAACTTTTATTTCAAAATTCCATGACAAGATTTTTCCCAGAAACTCTGTTAAGATAAAAATATCTAAAACAAATTACATTTGACTCTGACAAAATATTTTTTATTACATAATAGAATTGTCCTATTAGTAATACCCCCATTCATTATTTTTTCCAGTCTTCAACAGCAAAAATCAACCTGAATCTTCTTCAAAGTCTTGGTATCTATTTTGTTGCTGACCTTTTCATAATCTTAAAGATACTGATTGTAAACTTTTGAATTAAAATACCTGTAATGTACCTTCAGCAAGAAAATCCCTAGCTCTAATGGCCACTACCACTCATTTATTTTTGATGAAAAGAGGGTTACTACACACACAAAAGTATTGTGCGTGAACCTATAGTTGTGCTAAATTCAAACTTTCTTCCACAGGAAAATTATGTTAACTGATAGTAATTTCACATTCATTCAGATTCATTCAGTAGCATCCGTATATTTTTAATATATATTATTTTGAATTCAACACATTAAAAAAAACTATGTAGCGTAGAACACCAAAAGAGCATTATAAAACTGACGTCAACCGGGCCTGCGCCCCAGAAGCCTGGTCAGCCTTCGCCACCTTTCCTCTCACCCCCCGTCCCACTTCCCGTACTGGCAGCCGCTCCGTCTTGAGTACGTAGTTGTGTGTATGGGTTTGAATAGCGCGCCACGAACTACCTCAAGAGGGCGCTGTAACGGCAGTGCGACATCCCCCTAAATATGTAATAATAATAATATTGTATATAGGTTTTTTATTTTTCCCCCAATCATTTGTATCGCCACTGACGGGCGGGAGGGTTTTTGTTTTGTTTATTATATAAGTTTTATTAAGTTACAGACGTTGCTGGGTGGACCCGAACAGGTACGAAGTTGAAATGTATATATATTTTAATTAATAACTCTAGTTTAAATAGTAATAGAGCCGTGGGAGAACGTGTGTTAATTTTAGGAATGTTTTTTGTATTTCTTTATATAAGATTACAAGGCACTTAATTGGAAAGGCGTAACGGCAAACTGGCAAGGCGGTGGGCGCCATGTTGCTTCGAGGGCGCCCGGCGCTCTGCCAGTTCTACGCCGCCAACGACCGAGGTAAGACGCTGTCTTCCGCACCCGGGGACTTCACTCTTGTTCACTGATCAGTAATTCAGTTTTTGCTTAATTCTTTCAAATCGCTTTCACGTATCACTGGAGCCTGCCTCGGTCAGGGGACTGTTTAACATAATCATGGTTTTCAACTCTTAACGAGTCTTTTCAAGTCTTAGTAATCGCTTGTGCAAGCCACGTGCATGGGCCTTATTCCCTGCGTTCAGATTAGGTGCCTGGGGTCTTGGAGACGCACCTCATGAGACCGTGTACGGGAGTACGTGCCAGTATTAAATGTATTAATTCTAATTGTATACTTGTATTTTTTGCACCGACCACGTGGCGACCTGTACCCCGTGAGCAGGCGTGTGGGACGCCTGGAGAGCTCACCATTACGTATTACATCATAAGCGTGCCCGATGCTGAGCGCGGGTCAGGTCCGAGTGTACTACGGGAGTCAACCGAGGGTCCAGTCTTGCCTCACACAGGCGACGTCACGCCCTGAGACGGATGATAGCCGGGTCCACGTGCCCTTCCACGTAGTGGCGCCCATTACCAATCGACACCGTAGCGACCCTCTCGAAACCAGAACCCCGACAAAACATAATACAGCCGGTACACACAGTGCAATATTTACTTGGCAGAGGCCACCTCAGTAAATTTAAAAAAAAAATAAAAAATAATAAAAAAAACCCTTTAGTGATCATTAATACTGATGTGTTTACAACATGCAAGGAAAAAAAAAATTGGTTGTCTGTAAAGTCGGTGTACGGACGATAGTTTAACATGACGTCATAACAAAACATTGATGAAATGATTGATCCAGAAGAAAAGGAAATATATTTGGCCTGAGACTGAGCCGTAATAGTTTTTGCAACCAAACCATTTAGGCATTAAAAATATTATATTCTTTGAGGAAGAATTTTTTTTTAAATTTTTCTATCTTTTGTATGATAAAATCTACCTCTGCATACTTTTATGAATAAAATTGAATCATTTTTATTGAAATATCACTATTTTGTATGGATTTAAAGGAGTGAAATGAAATGTACAATTTAATTAATAAATTTACTTTTATTTGCATTCATTATTCAAATATATTTATTACTTTTGAAATATTACGTGCGCCGTATTTATTTTTACAAGTTCAAAAAGAAAATTTCGCTGCTGCCGGGATTCGAACCGACAACCTTATAATTAAAAAATAGCACCGCTGACCGCTCAGCCACGAGGCCATGCATGAAATAAGATAGTTTCACATGGTATATATAACTTTATAAAAATTTTGTTTACGGTAGGGGAATAATATTTCATTTTAATAACTCGATTTTATAACAAATACGCATCCCAAATACACCAAACTTATTTATAAGGCGTTACAATATTTTTTAAAACATTGTGCAAAAGATCCCGGTTGTAATTTGAATTATTATGTGTAACTGTAAAACAACATTGTTGGTTCAAAACGTATTTAAATATTCAACATTACTTTTAAATAAATGTACCGATTGTGCTGAAAATCGGTGGACGATCGTTAAATTACATAATATTAATAATTCAAACGACGAAAATATGATTGAAAAGTCAAATCGATGGTCGTTCCAATCGAGTGGAAGAGAGATGCCACGCATGCGTACAATGAGCATGAATAGAGATGCCACGCATGCGTACAATGAGCAAACAGGAACATCCGTAGTGGGACATCCGTAGTGGGACACTTTTTCGTGCGTGCAGCTGGCGTTCATCGATTTATTAGACGTTATCATGTCAAAAAAAATTATGTAACAATCTACTTAAATGTCATCTGAGAACATGTATTTACTTATTCGTAGGCCTGTGCGAATACTAACAATTCAAAATAAAGAACGAGTTTGTTTACCAAAATTCACTGTTACAGTTAAGTTATTTATGCAATATAAATACCAAGTTTAGATGTTTTAATGAGACACATAGATAAAACTATGGTAGCCATAGCTGACAAGTAATCAATGTTATGTCACTACTGTCTTGTAAAACAGTAGATGTAAAAATTGTATGGGCAATTCAAAACAATGTTTATTTGTGGCATTTCAAATATGAAAAAAAAAAAAAAAATACAGGTTGAGCACAAATGATCAGTAAACTTTCAAAAAAAAAAATCATAAAAACTAAACGTTGTGGTCAATTTACATAAACTTCTTTCAGCCAATATAAAACTACTGAAAGTTTTTTCTGCAAATGTTCCAGATTCATTCTTCTCAGGTTGCCTCCGCTATTATCAGATTGTGTTTATAATGGCGCCTACCGCACAGCAAAAGGGATTGTGCGTGCTTGAGTTAACGAAAAGGAGTCATTACTGTTGCGAAATGTGAATTTCGCAGACATTTTAACACAAAACTACCACTCTTGTCATCCATTTATGCCTGGTACAAGACATTTGAAGAAAAAGGGTGCATTTGCAAAGGCAAAACACATGGTCGGCCCTCTGTGCCCGGGGAAGATGTGGACCGCGTTCGAGTTCGAGCATCATTTTTGAGTAGCCACAGAAATTGACTAGGCATGCTAGTCGTGAACTGCAGATGCCCCAATCAACAATATCAAAAATATTGTACAAACGTTTGTGCATGAAACCACACAGACTCCAGTTGGTCACGGCACTCAAAACAAAATGATCACGAAGCATTCTTTCTGCTCAAAGGTGTTAGCTAGGATCGATGACAAAAACCTACCCCATGAGGTTAATTTTCAGTGATCGAGGCCACATTCCACACGAATGGCAAAGTGAATAGCCACAATGTGAGTTTTTGGGGAACGGGAAATCATCATGTCACCATCAAGCATGAAAGAGATTCCCCAAAAGTGAATGTGTTCTGTCATGTCGAGGGAGAAGATTTATGGGCCATTCTTTTTCATCGAAAAAAGAGACAGGTCATTCCTATCTCAACATGCTTACCTTTTGGTTTCTACCTCAATTGGGAGAAGATTCAAACGACTACATCGTCTAACAAGACGGTGCACCACCTCATTTCCACTTGTCTGTAAGGGAACATCTAAACACACATTTCCCCGAGAGATGGCTTGGTTGTGCATGTGTCGTAGATGCGGTGTGGGGCAGATGGCCACCACAATCACCAGACTTAACCCCGTGCAATTTTTTTCTGTGGGGTTATTTCAAAAAGACAAAGTGTTTGCGCCACCTCTACTGTTATTGTTGCCGGATCTGAAACAGCGAATCACAGTGGCAGTGGCAGACACATTGCACAAAGTGTGGGATGAGTTTGAATACCCTCTCGATGTTTGCAGCATAACTCAAAAAGCTCATATTGAGTCACTGTAACTTGTAAAAAAAAATTGACAGATTCTCTATTGACTGGAAAAAAATTTTCAGGTAAATCCACCGCACTGTTTAAATTTATGATTTTGAAAGTGTACTGATAATCTGTGCTTATTCTGTATTATTTTTATTAGTTTCATCACATGTACTTGTAGCGGGAAAAATAAACTTAAACATGCATGGACTAGTACAGAAAACAGATACAGATCACCATTAAAAGAAGTGAATGTGATAGTTGCAACTGCATTTAAATCAACATTCACAATCGATCCACCACCATGTGCCACAGTAGCAGTTCGATGAAAGTGGTTGTGACTTAAATATTAAATCAACTGACGTAAATAACAGTTCTGGATTGTAGAGGAGATAAGTAGAACATGTGTTAAAATATTTCTGAATTAAAACACAGTTTACCTGGTAGCAGTAACAATGAAAATGCACGAATTATGTAAATACGAGCTCATTGAATCCAAATCACAAACATAGAATTAAAAAAAAATTCAGGTTTTAATAATTGATAGGATTTTGCTGTATTTTGATTCATGAAAATTTTGTGGATTAATATTTCATGTAGCTGGTTTTGGGAAATAGCAGAACAAAACCTAAGTGAAAGGTTGGTTAGGTTATGTATGTTAGATCAGGTTAACTGCATAAACACATTAAAAAAAAGAAGCAATATTTAAACTGACATTTTATGTTTAATTATTGTAGCCGTCTTCATCAAACAAACATTTCACTTCAGTATTAATTGACTTATTTGCCAGAAAGTATTACACTCTATATTTACTATTTTCTCCGCTATGTATATTTTACATGCTGCAAAAAAATTTATTTTAGTGTCTTTCATGCTATTCAAATTCAATGTACGTATTTGAGTTTAATTTGGTACTTGTGTTTGATTCAAATTAAAAAAAAAAATTGATGTGCAGATGCCTACTTATTAGTAATATGTATAATATATGGGAAAGGGGATGGGGAGATATGAAAAATGTTTGTCCAAATTGCTCCTTGCTCCTTACATACTGTAGAAACAAGAGGAAAAATAGTATTTTTTTGTACAAAGAGACTGGAATAAGTCAGTTGAACTAATCCTTTCTATCCCGAAAAACACGTACTGTACATTAGTTTTTCCTATAGGTATACACATCTACAGAACTGCTGCATTTCACAAATGTAATTTAAATATTTTCCTCTGCTGCAAATATTAAAGACTTGGAACACAATTTCCTATACTGTACGGATGCCAGGCGTGGTTTACGAGTGGAATACAGACAGCTGAAACAACCCTGTGTCGCCGCTCCTGACGAGTAAACACTGCCACCTTCGCAACTTTCCGAGGTAGAGGTCATTAGGAAAAGCACTAAAAGTACAACATCCAGAAATTTTTGTTATATTTTTGACAATAAATGATTTACAAATGAACTATTCGAGTGCACGCGCACATGCACACAACACGTACGTCACTCAGAAGACAAAACGTCACGCATATATGCAAATATTCACTGACACACATGTATGTATTATATGTAAACAAATTGCACACACAATAAATGAATCAGCATAATATATTTCCATTTCATAATTATTTTTTTCCTCAAGAAACCAGCCAACCTAGAATGTTTTTAGTGAGACACTTTTCTTAGGTTCTATTAAGTTAGTTATTCAATCAATGTGTCTGAGGCAATTCTAACTGTATATGACAAAGCCTATCAAGTTATCTACTACTGAGTGTGCTTCCCATACAAACAGCAACAGATTGCAAAGACCAAATAGTTTCAATATGAACTATGAGATGTTAAGACATAAAAACATCATGCATGGTAACGAAAAAAAAAAAAGTTAACCATCCTTAAAATATTTGCATTAACAGCTTTGACTTTGTGGAATACATCATTATTCACATAAATGGTCTCAATGCCCTTTCAGATAAATAAATACAAACAAGTGTTTCAAATTTGAAAGTGTGCTTTAACAAAAATATGGTAAAACTACTGCATGCCTATGGCAATGGCACTACGATAGATTTTTTTTCCATGTCCACCACTCTTTTGCGACATGTGGACCACATAACATATTTTACCGTGGTTATAGGCTGGTGTTCATAATCACTACTTGTCAATCGGATGCATGACACAGTCAGTCTGCATGCATATTGTTTTGGTAGAAAACAAGATTTGTGTTCAACCACTTTAAAATCAATTAATATTTCATCATTTTATAATGTTTCCATGAATTTCAAACTTGGAGAACACCATAATTAAAATCAGATATCAACTAGAGCGAAGGAAAAAAAAAAAAAATTACATAAGCAATTTGTAACCAAACAGTAAAACCTGATCAAGAAGTTTCTGACAGGACTGTAAAATATCAGGTCAAATCATGACTGCTGTTGCAGGCTTATAGCAGTATGTATGGAGCAGCAGAGCGAGTGTTTATTCCTGTCTGAAATCACTGTCGGATACTAGGCACAAAGCCAACTACAGTGCCGGCCAAAGTCTTGTGAGTGGTCAGCGCGGGAGTGAGCAACATGAGCGGTAAGCAGATTGGAAATGGAAGCAGGGAGGGGACTACGTATCAGTGGAGTACGGTCAAGGAGGTTAAAATATATCCTTGGGTGCTGCATATTTTGAGTGTTATATCCGTTCAAATTATGTTGAACAGGTAGTGCTAAGCGAGAGGTACGTAAATACATGCACCAGTCACATAACGATAGTTGATGTTTTTTTTAAGTTGATGTGTAACCGGGCACTATTTGGTTCTGCTTTTACATCTTATTATAGAGCATAGCTCACAAGAGTTTGGCTCGCACTACAGAAGTATTTGTGTTTAGTTAGCTAACAGAAAATATCAGAACTGAACATTTGAAATCAAATATGGGGGTAGTGTTTTTAACATAGTTGTTGAAAACTACTTTAATGAGAGAAATTTGCACAAGGCAGGTGGGGGCGACAACAATGCATAAACAATTTTTGAAGTCACACTTACTACTTGTCTTTCATAGTGGTTTTGTAGCTGTCCCTAGCAAACAGCAGACAGAAAAGGAATATTTTTAGCCTCACATAAAACCCAGACAACAAGTAGTAATGAAAACAAACCTTGCGAAACAGAGAAACTCACAAAATTATTTCATGATCCACAGTCTGTTTCCAAGTTAGATACACAATCATATTCTCTCATTCAGGAAGCTATTATGGGGTAGCTACCAAAACAATTATAAATATTAGCCTTAATAATGCATGCACTTTCCTGAACATGGTTTGCACAAAGATTCAATACTCAATCAGGTTTTGCAGTGTATCTGATGGTCACCAGCAAACATTTTTCCAGAGGTATAAAACATTTTTATAAGTACAGTAAATAAAAAAATTTACAGAAGGAAATTATTTTCTTATACATTCAGTTAAGGCCAAGAGAGAAAATTAACAATTGACAGTGCATTGCAATCCAAACCATCAGAATAAACATGCTGATAACAGTGAACATCACTATCTATTTCAGCTGAATGTTTGCATGTCAAACCATGCCTGTGGTTTTCATGTATCGATAACCCCTCCAACAGGAACCAAATGCAGCGACTTGGATAGCAGTCTTGATTTCAATACACTAACACATACTTTCCAAATTTTGTTTTTATTAGTATGTATGTACTACAAGAATGGAAATACATACTATAAAAATACTGTGTGCCAATGAAAAATTAGTGTTTAAACCTGAAAATATATTGCACTCCATACATTACGACCCAACACATATTAGGCTTAAACTGGCAAAATGAATGACAACTTTTTCCAAGAAAA
The DNA here is from genome assembly GCF_032445375.1 of Bacillus rossius redtenbacheri. Classification (NCBI taxonomy): domain Eukaryota; kingdom Metazoa; phylum Arthropoda; class Insecta; order Phasmatodea; family Bacillidae; genus Bacillus; species Bacillus rossius. Next base: position 24,404,326 of record NC_086335.1, on the reverse strand, counting down.
TTACCTCACCCACTATAGATTCTGTGAGCAAGCAAAAAGATACACAAAAATGTGCCTCATGGCACAAAGCCGTTCACACATGCCCCCACCCACTACTCACTTGCTATTCCAAGAAAAACAATTGCTGCCAACAGAGCGGCAGAGCCGAACTAACACAGAAACTGTTGAGAGCTAGCATATTGTTGGCACTGTGGTCATGTTGTCATGTTTACCGAACTGTGAAAATGCATTAATTTTTATGAGGATATTTGTGATGATTTCGTAAAACTACTGTCCACTATCCATAATTAACATCGACTCTAAAATGCAAAATTAATTTTTTTTTTGGTGACACTTCACTTCAATAATGTAATTTGATACAAGAGACAACTGTATCATGTTTAATGTGATTTTATAGTCTGCACGGTAGTTTACTGAAAGCATGGGCCAAAAGATTTTTATAAAAACCTGTATCATGTACAAGAAAATTGTTCTTCCTCACACAGTTTTTTGACAACACTATCCATTTTAAAAACAATACTGCCTATCACCTATCCAATTTAATACACTAATTTCATTCCATTTTCTTGACTAGTAGAAATATATGTAATACTTGCTTACCACACAATTCATAGTTACTCATGTTGTTATCACAAAATAGCAATACAACATTTCTTGATAAATATATTGTAAATTTAAATAATGCATGCACATAACACGTAAAAAATATATACATACAGAAATAAAGAGACAATCTTGTTTTGCTTCATTAAATGATCATACATAACCAAATAAAAATATACATTAAAACAATTTGTACAAGAACTACATAAAGCTTGGAAATTTGAAGTCTTATGACGGTGATGAGACACGTCACGTAAAATTATGCTTATCTATACCATAGATATTAGTTAGCATAAATAGTAACATTTACCACTCAATAGTAAAAAAGACAAAATCAAAATATTTCAACTTAATGATACTTATTGCACATCTCAACTAAAAATATTTAATTAAAATAAATGGTACTTTCAACAATTTAAATTAAAAACTTAACATGAATTGCAAATTCTACCTGAACTAAATTTATTTTTATTTGAAATGAACTTTACAGTCAAACATGGTAAAGCACACATCTTTAAAGACACATGCTTATTTGCAGCCAATCAAAATACTATTTATTGCAAACCAAGTCGGCACCTCTTATGAATTCTGGAGTTAGGCAATAGCAGCCCATTAGTGTTGCACACATATTCAAGCTGCAAATTATTTGATACCAGATTATATTCAAGCAATATTGAATGATCATCACATGCAGCAATTAATTTTGTTTGTCACTAAAACAATCACAGAAGCCAATAACAATACTTAAACTGTTTCAATATTTAACTCCAACCACATTCCAAAAATTCAAAAACTTTCATACAGATTATTGGTCAATTTTTTTAAATGTTTTCCCCTCTCATGTCAGTTATTCTTTTAAATAGATCAATGTGAATCCTATATATGTACATTAACACACACAATGCTGTGAAATGTAACAATTAAGCAATATAAATAATATAAGAACATCTCTAGATAAAATTGCAAAAACATATTCATGCAGTTCTGGCACACATGCTACCAACTGTAGCAATCTCATCACGATACTGGCATAGCGATAATCACAAAGTTTGTTATAAGTGAACTTACATAAGCATGAATAAATTTTACCATCTTTATTCTTGGTCAGAACTAGTTTATTGTAACCTACGTATTTCTGATGAATTTTTTTTTTAAAAAAAGCCATTATACATATTTCGTAACCAATGTGGAACATTTGTGAAAATTTCTACAAGTTCTATGTACGTCTCTAAGCACAATAATGAAAGTCCACAACAAATTGCTCCTTTGTCTGAGTTGCCATTTATTGTAATGGTGTTAATATTTTTTTTTCCCTTAAAAAAATGTATCAACATGGCATAGTAGGAAATGTTCACTAAGAGTTCAACTTTCAATTATATCATTTTATGTAAACTTCAACGATGGTGTTTCTTTGCCTCCGTAAAGCTTCCCCTGCATTCAAGTTGCACGTCCTTAGCCACCGAGTCGCACGGAAGCCAGTTTCTTCCCCAGAAGCACACACTGGACTCCTCACCGGCACCACTGCGAGCGGGAATCACGTAGAATCCTTTTATAGACTGCACAAACTAACTAAACAATGATCCACACCTTCTTCTTGCAACAAAAAAAAAATTTTTATCGGCTGCAAAGATGAAATAGCAAGTTTTCACAAAATGCTTTTTCTTCGATGACTTAGGAAGCAGCTCTTCTGGAGCACGCTGGCACCGCTCAGCGGGTGCTTACACCAGGTTGTACTCTTTCAGGTTCGACTGTAAGATGGTGTCCTTAACAGCAGCAAATACAAACCTTATGTTTTCAGTATCTGAAAAAAAAAAAAAACAAAAAAAAACAATGCATCATTAAAACAAAATTGCATACGAACATAATCAGACAGCAAACATTGGTTTCCTCCACCTACATCACTTTGTACTGACTATCAAAATGCACAGGTGTGATCATAACTGCAAAAATTGAATAATTTAAAACAAAAATATAAGCCAACACAAACTGCGATAAGAAATGAAACATTGTCCATTAGACCATCTCTTTAAAACATCTATTTGGCAGGTAAATTTTTAAAACATCAAAAGCATTCTAGTCAGTTAACCCAACTGCATTTTTTTTTTTTTTTTGGACTTTCTCAATAGCTAATGAAGTTTGGGTGGTCACAAAAAAAAAAAAAAAAAAAAACTAACAAAATCTGAAGACTTTCTCCAAACAATACCGTTAGTTATGCTCTAACCCTTCAGAATGAGCATGGAGATAAAAAGATAATTTTGAGAGCAATTAGGATCATTGAGGAAAACTGTATTCCATAGATGAGTCACTTGAACAATAATAGAAGTTAGTCTGCACCCGATAATGTTGAGCATATCCCAAATTCAATTAAAAGCCTGGCATTGCCACATACACCAATTCAACGAGCTGGCTAATGAAGGGGGAAAAAAAAGGACAGGAGGGTAGGCACAAGGAGAGAGGAATGAGGAAAAACAAGGTACAACTGTTGATGGCTTACTAACTGATCTCATGCACATGGTGGAATTAAACCTAGGACCCCTTGAGATAAATACTAAGTACACTGGCCTTTACACCAATACTGTCTATCAGGTCGGCCATGTTGGCTATAAACACACAAAATATAAAGTGTTAAAAGCTTACAAATTTATTGTTGGAAAAACCGAGCAGTTTATTCAGCAGAAAAACTTGTGTGAGCTATGCAGTTTGCCAGAAAAATAATTCATTAACTTTAATGACACAGCTCCAGGCTTGCCAGTATGAGGCCACTGAAGAGAGAAGTTTCGCTGGCATTGCGCAACAGCACAGAAGACTTAACGTACAGGTACTGGCAGATGTTTAGTCTCCTACTTGCTAGACTGAAGTTCATCAAGGCCCGGTACTTGGCTGGGCAACATACGTGCAGACATAAAACCATCTGGTATTTGTTCTGGAGTGACATCATCAAACATACGAGAGAAAAGTACAGGATACTGGGAATCTATTATGTAACAAGTGTTTTTGTTTTGTGTGAAGTCAGTTATATAATTTCCATTAAGTGTGAAGCAGTGCTTCACCTGCGATTAAGTTCATCCGGCACATGCCAACCTCCCCCCTTCTCCTCTCTCCTTCCCCACCCTCTGACATTTTTGTTTTGCACCCCTCCCCCCTGCCCATTTCCTCTTCTGATGTTTCTGCGCAGGTGTGGAGGCATTAAATACTGTTGCTTTGGCCAGTGCTCATTCTTAGCTGCAGCTCTTCATTATTTGTATGCCCATGTTCTGACACTCGTGTCATTGTGCGACAGGAGTCTAACTGGGCATGGCCTCAAGGTGTGTTGGTAGGTATGTTCGTTCATTCATTGCATGCATTGTGGCTGCACTTTTAACTTCTGATTAATTATTTCTGCCTTTATTCTAAAATTTATTTCGGCCACCACACTTTTTGGTATAACTATTTTGTGCCATTATGCACAGTTGTAGTAACCCCCTTTAATTGATGATCATGACCGAGGCCACGCCGAGTCAAGCGAGTGTCTCGCGTGCTTTAAAGCTGTCGCCCCTGAGTTTTAATTCTTTAGCTTTTCAGTTACGGCCGTTTGTCCTTTTTTCTTGTCCTGTTTAAAAAAGTTTTGTAACGTTTTGAGGATATACTAGCTAATTTCTATTGTCTTGGGTTTATTACCCTTGTGGACCCGCTTACTGCCCTATTCATTTCGAGGGCAGAGCTCACGGCAGCTTTGTTCAGGTGTTTTATCAATTGCTTGTGTAACCCACGGTTGAATTGTTGCGCCTGCTTTTGCCCCTTTTGTCTTTTTTTTACGCTTATCACATGGATGGGCCTTCGCCTTATGGATTGACTTGAATTTATCCTGCATGATCCTGTGTTTATTTTGACGATTGATGTTCTTGTTGAATAATGATCACGTTGTTACCTGCAATTGAGGTGTTTCTAGTTTTTAACTTTTCTTTGTTTGCTTTTCCAGTAATATTTTGTACTCCGTATAAGTTTACTTAGGCTATACTGAGATTTAGTGTTAATGTTTTTTTTAGACTTATATTAGTTAATTGTAGAACACAGTAACATTTTACTGCCTTGTAACTCTTAATCCATATACCTGTCAGTATTAGATTTTCTTGTGTGAATATTTATTGTAAAGGTGCTATTACTATCCTTATGTTTAAAATATTTATTTATGTACTCATTGTATCGCACACTTGCTTTTGCACATGTTTTCAACCTCTTGTTCAGAATTATTGTGGAAACAAAAATGTATTAAAGCTGCTTTGATAAGCTGTTTTTTTTCCCCTCTCTCTCGGCTCACACTCTGCATGCCCACAAGAGAATGGGGCCTGCAACTCCAATACTTGTTAATTTGTAATTCTTGTTTTTGCGCTTACTGGTTGGTAAGCTATCGGGGACTGACTCCCAGATAGGCTGCAAGTGTGTGCACAAAAATATGTAACAGTACACATTACATTACAATTTTATAAGAAAGAACTACCACACTTAAGGGAATGTATGTACAGTATTTGGATACAATCAAATTAAAATTAAGAATTAGAGGTTTGAACAAAAAGACACACGCATACAATTTTCTTTGAACATAAACAGTCTTAAACATATTCTCTCATCGAAACTGTGAAGTTCATGAAGCTCAATGTAACTTTTCTTTTGTATTTGAAAATTTTTTTTTTGTTATGCGAAATGCAGCAACAAAAAATAAAGACTGTCAAACTTAAATTATATGCAGTTACGATAACGTATCTAAGAAAGGAAGAACATAATATTTATTTTCTATATGTAACAGAAAAAAATGTATACAAAATTCACTTCACTACAATACTTTCTATATTAAACTGTTAACAACTTTGCTCGTAATAATTACTTTTTATTAACACGCATTCCGGCTAGATGATTTCAACAAATTTGGCAGTGAGTCACTGTAGCACTGTCACTGTAGACATCCATTAATACATTTAAAAGTTTAATAAATATACTGACATTGACATGTTAGTTTAATACAAATTTTTCTGCATATTTTAAACATTTTATTTGCTATACCTGCTTTTCCCTGAGGTTATTTGGGGCATGTTTGGCATTTCTCTCCTGGCTTTACAATTCTGCATATGGCTTTCTCACTAATGATGGTATATTTTTAGCTCTTGAAATTGCCCTTTAAAGTGGCTCAGGAAGACAACCTCTTATCCTTCTTATCACAACACTGAATGACGACTTTATTATTGCGCATCCACTGCTGTGGATAACTTTCCCGTGCCTATGTGACCGTCCTTTACACTCCATAGCCTTCCATGTAACTGAACTCGCATTAGCTGATGTTTGTAGGGCAGTTGTTAGTATAGTCTGACCTGCGCACATCACTCTCTCCCCCCCCCCCCCCCCTCGCATAGCTTACCACGTTTCTGCTGGTACCAGTAGATAAAGCATTCTTGCTCTGCAAACATTCTAACATATGAACAATTTATGCATTTCAGCACTAAAACTGTGCACTAAAGACTTTCACAGACGTTTTCTACGATAGGTAGTAAATTAGTCACTGCAGAAGGTTTAACACTAGTAGGGCTTTACCACATCTGAACACTTTAAGGATTTCTTTGTACATAATTCCTACATACAATTTTCAGAACACAGTTTCACACAACAGGAAGAGATGGGACATGATGGATGGTGAAAGGCATAGCAAGATGATGGGATCAAATAATGACTAGAATTAAAGTATAGATGGTAACAGTATATACTTGTTCCCTAGTGCCTACAAATTAAATTTTTGATACAAACATAATTTCAATGAAGCCAACTTCATTTTACTTCTACCAGCCTCAAAACTTACGTATTTTCTATTTTTAACCACTACCAGAAATACTTACTTGAATGGCCAAACATGCAACACAAGTTTTATGCATGCAAAATGGCAACATGCAACATCTCTATGCCAAATTGAATTCTTTCAATGCATTTTGCATGATTGTGTCTTTCACAGCACAGAATACAAGTTTAATATTTTCAGTGTCTGTATAGGTGCACAGACATCACAGCACCCACATCCGGCACCAGAGCAGCATGCAGAGGAAAAGACATATGTTAAGACAACACAACAAAGAAAGGGCATGCCTCCATCATGACACTAGCTCCTCGGGAACATTCGTATTTTAAAACTGCACCAGAGAGTAACTTTCAATTTGTGTACATTTACCATCTCATCACACAAATACTTTAAATTTACTCCACAAAGATACAACTAAATTTTTCCTTCTGATGGTAGACTATTGATTTAAAGAATTAAATTACTAAAATATTGAATAGTTTAACCAAATTATATTTTTGACTATATTTCCACGACTAATAAATAAAACACTTATGAAAATGACAACCTAAGATTCTCCGAACACTGCCAGTGTTTTTATCCCTTGGTATACGAATACATCAACTGGCTTCATGTGAGAGTTAAAAAGCATCAATCTCAATGTTTGGTCACATGTGTGTTTTACGATGAAGATCCCTTGGAGCTTGCATCCCCAGGATGCATGCCTACAACACATCTTGTACCTGTGGCACACGTGAAGTGTGAGTAGATAATTTTCTCACTGTCGGGGTTCAGATCCACAAACATTCTCAGGATGAACTCTCTGGCAGCTATGGCGTCTCTCTGGGGACCTACAAGCAGACTCCGCGATAACGGCTAGCACGCACACACGCTTCACACCCTGGTAGTCCACTACAGGTACACCTGCGACTGTTCACAGCAGTCGTACACTACAGGACACAACTAGCTCTGGGAAGGAGCCATCTGCGATATTTCAGGAAGTAATATTACATAACACAACACTTGCATGTAAAAATACAAGTAAACCCATTTATTTAACAGATGCCCACCCTCCCCAAATTTGCAGAGTACATTTAAAACATATTTTTCAGCAAGACAGTACTTCAGTAGATTAAGTATTTGGTCCACGGTCGTAGTGACTTAGTTTTCATTTCATACTTGTATTTTATCATCCTTAATATTATTACAATTAATTTTGATACTTGGTTGTTTTATTCGGAAAAGCAGTTTAACTTGGTTTTTACTGGTTGTAACTTTGTTTGCTAGGTTATTGTCTGTGTACATGAGTTTTTTCCTCAAGTATTTTATTAATTTTAGATGTGGTTTTTATGCCTATATTTTATACTTGGATTTAATTGAAACTATAATTATATTTCTGGAACATTGTGTATTGTATTGGGAATAGGAAGGGCAAAAGACAGATGCGTGACTCAGTGGTTCCTAATTATTAGACTTTTTTTGTGCAGAGACTTTCTGGTGCATTCCATATATATTCTTTGATGCGAAAATGGGCAGATGTTCTCTCTCACGGGTGACAGGAAAATTATCATGTTTCATCAGCCAATCAGAAGAGGCTGTGTTTTTTCATGGTTTATCTTTTACAGGAAAAGCCTCAATAAGAAATTTGTATACGGTTGTGTTCTTGTGAGTGCTGTGTTGTGATTGGTCGGTGAGGTCATGCACCTGCCTCATCCCTGCTTGGTGGATTCAACTTTGTAGCCTTGTAGTTAGTCATCGCTTGGGCATCTGTGAGAGTAGCTACGTTAAGGGCTCCGCCTACCCGGGCACACATACGGTGTGCAGAGCTTCAGGAAAAACAATGTGATTTAAAAACTTCTATAGATATCCGAGTGGGGTCTGCTTACAAAAAGCATTTAAAAGTTTGCCGAGGGCCGAAACGTACTTTTGATTTTGGATTAAGTTTTCAAACAGTATTTTTAGAAGAGTTAAAATGGCTAAAATGCATGTTTTCAGAGTAATTTTTAGGCGTAAAACAACCGGTACAGATTCTTGAAAGCACTTAAGGGACTTGCACTACACCTTTATCATTCTTTCTCTGCAATATAATGTAACGGTCACCGCTCAAATTTCAGTTATCATGTGATGACGAGAAGACTGCGAGCCTGTTCAGAGCCTTGCACTTAGAGGCTATACTGCGCTAGAAGCACCAGCGAGCGTCGCTCTTATCATCCCGCCTCACTAACACTTGTAATGTTGCAGAACCCTGCCCTCCTAATTAAATAATTTTTCTTTTAAACTATTTTTATGCATGTAAATATTTCTTAAAAAGTCTTTCTAATGATATTTTACCATTTTTATGTATTTTAGGGTTGATATTTTTCACTTGCTATGTTTTTAAGAAGGTATTTTGTGTTTTAACAGACATTTTCTATCATTAGTAATTTTTATGTAATTATTCACAAAGAAGTCGCTGTTCTAGATTTTTACGTGGTTAGGCCTACTTATTCATGTTTTTCTCAATAAGTTTAATTTTGTAAAGTAATTCGTATTATAATTATTGTTCTTAAATTTTATTAACGTGTTGTAATATAATTATAAATCACGGGACTGTGTCTGGGCCTGTGTGATGGTTAGAAAGAGAGGCATGAGAGGCCTGTAAGTGGGAGTGAGAAAGGAACAGTGCTTCCTCGCCAACCGAGATAAAGACGGTAATTCCCCCCCTGTATGGGAACTGAGTGATAACTGCTGTCTCACGGTGTGGGAGAGAGAACGAGAATGGGAGTCCCCGATTTCGAGGTGAAATTGAAAAGAGACTGATCAGGGGAAGCCCAGAGTTCTGTGTGTAAAGGATTTTTTCATGTGTTGTAACTTGTTCTGTAATTGGCTGGTATCTGTAGCGTGAATGAAGAGTGTGTGTGATTGGTCGGTGAGGTCATGTGACGTCTACTCCCTGCGTGGAGGAGACGAGTTCATGAGATCACCAGTCGTCTGTCGAACGCTGGACGAGTAGGTCGCGTTCGATGGCTTCTCGCTAACTTATAATGTAAATTACGAAGAGATAATTTCACGTTGGTGGTCGGAGCCAGGCCTATATTTAAATCAACCTAATTTTCTTTTTTTTCGTTTTGGATATAACTTAATTAGAAATTGCGGCCACCTTCGTAGGCATGTTGGCTCGGGGCGGAATTCGTTTTCGCTGGGTGCGGTCCTCTTCGAGGTCATCCCATTTTCTTGTACTTGCAGTAAAACATTACTGAAGGACTTCATCTACGTTATTATTTTTCGGTAATTTCTCGTCATGCGAGCTACCAGCAGTTTTTCGACGGGCAGATATATGTGTGGAACGAGTGAATGAACTATTTTAAGTGTTTGGATTCGTCGGGACATTCTGTTTAGAAAAATAAAAATAATAAAAAACATCAAAATTTGCAATTGGCGTTGAACTGTTTTATTTTGTATATAACGAACCGTTATACACTCATACACCCCTGATGAGGCGGGCCCCTTAAGGGTGGCTCGCCAAATTGAACATATAATGTAAAGTTGAGAAAAATTTCACACCTGTGGTCCGGGCCATGCTGAGCAACATTGTTCTGGACATTTTTGATCAGACATTTTCAACCACAGGCAGCAGCGTAGGTCCAGTTAGGGCCGTTTTTGTGAATCGGTGGCCATGTCGAGCAGACAAATGTTTGTCAGTTTTGTACTGTGTGTCACAAGCAATCACTGAATTTTCATTAATGAACTGTAAGTAATATATTGCATCGTGCCTAGTGATGAATCCGATATTTTTGAGAAGTTTTGTTTGTCTGTGAGGTTTTAGTTGTTTTCAGAGTGTAGACACTATTGTCTCATTAAATGGTGGCCTTGTTCATTGTTTGATAAAGAGGGTAATAAATCAATAAACTTTATTAGCGACTGTATTTATTCATACGAGGCAATCTTCAAAGTAACAGACATTACCTCAAAAGATAATAATCTATGGAACTTAAATTTCTCTTGGCACCCAACAAATTTTCTCGTGTTTTTTTTGTATATGCAATTTACACTAATTGAGAGCTAGCCAGGGGTCTGGGTTGGCACACTTTCTAATCTCACCACCCATCACCTGTAATTATCCTGATGTCAATGAGATGTTATTCCTTAGTTAAATTAAAATAAATATCACTTTTTTTTTTACAGTTAACATTATTTGTCTACTTTCCCCCCACTAATTTCACATAGTCTTTAAGTTTGTGGATGCTAATCTAATTCTGATTTTATGATTCTACATATGAATGTACATACTTGTATTTTAAATCGTGTAGTATAGAAAATTCTTCGTAATCAACATTATAAATAAACCTTGTGACAAGAACTCTCATTTGGCATTTCAACTGAATTCTCTCTTATTGCTGGCCAGCTATTTGAGAAGTAATGTACTTTTACAACATTACACACAGCTGTACCACTATCACAAAAGTATTAAACTAGCTTTATAAGTAGGTTCCAACTGATGACATTAAATCTACAGCTTACGTACAAAAAAAAGTTTAACTAACATGACTACCTGGTACAAGTGCTTATTTTTCATCAGCCATATTTGCACTCAAATGTATGCAGCAAGCATACAGATAATCAAGCACATAAAGCACTCAGTTCAATCGCAAGGAAACCACAGCTCTCAAAGCCAGAGCAGTAGTGCCACAACAGCAGCACTGACAAAGTCAATGTGGCAGAATGAAAACACCATTACGCCTCTTGAGTTACAAGTTCACTTCCAGACTAGTACCGACTGTCAAAATTAAAACGTCCAGATTACTCAAAGACCAAATTTTAATACTCTAAATTATACATAGCATATTGCACCAACTTTGTAATCACAACCACATACAGCTAGGCCTTCACGGGAATGATGGGTAGCTAAGAAGCAACAACTATGGCACTATGGCAACGCTACTGGGACGCTGGGTGCGACCCAGACAAACCTGTTGCACATGTAAAATGTGAGTAACACATGCGATCTGAGTCCGGGTTCTGATCCATATACACTTTCAAAATGTATTCTCTTGCAGCAACATGATCTTGCTTAGGGCCTGTGACAATAGATCATACAAAAAAAGCTGCAAAACACCAAAACTGCACAAACAACATACAACAATGTCTGGGCACATACTGCCAGGCAATTTCATTATAGACTGTCATACAACTAGTTGGTATTTCAACACTGTTTCTACACAATGAAGAGACATTAACCAATTTTGTTTTATGTTAAGTGGAGGGAGCTAGTTATTCATTTATAAAATTCTGCTAAATTAGTAAAATAACAAACATAATTAATGTGTGCTATGTGAACCTTAATCTGTAACACTGATTTTTAAGGGAGATTGACTCCTGCCCATAGAGAATTACCAATTTCTTGCAATAATTTACCTTTTGGAATCTATGAATCAAAGTTAAATAGCCCATTTGTTTGTGGGTAAATTTCCCAGTGTCACCAAATTAAAATACTTAAGTGATCCAGTAGACTTTGCATGGGTCATTCAGTTAATTTGCCTGGCCGGTAGCGTAACTCAGTACCGAGGGCACGGCGGCACGTGTGGATGCCTGCGATGCCAATGTATCGTCTCGGTTTCGCTGGCACAGGCGTGCCACATCGTGGGAGGATGGGTGTGAGATTCTCGAGGGAGCACGGCTCAGACCATCGGGGACCAGTCATAGCTGATGTGCAATCCTTGAGATGTACAAGTTGGGTTCATTACCATTGGCGCCCGAGCTGGGGCAGTCAGTCCAAGTCATCATGTAAGCAATAAATTGTGTGTCTCCTCCCATCGTGGAGGAATTACTGATTCGTCCAAGTTTATAGTTGTTTTAAGATGCTTCCTGCATACAATATTAAGGTCTATAAGAAATCTTTGACAATATTAAGTTAAGTCATGGGTTCTGTTTAATTTGTAAGTCTATTGAAGTCTTGCTTTGATAATCATTTATAATCTTTAAAGAAATTGCAATTGAAAGTAATTGAATTTTAACAATTTTTTTGAATGCATAATAAATGTTTATTTTCATAAGTTCAAGTGTTAAGTTATTTACTTATGTTTAATTAATTTAATTCCTTAGGTTAGTCTCTCTCCAGAAACAGTATATGATGGAAATTTGCTGATTACCTACATGCAAATTTGTTTATCAATATCTATTGTGTTGAATTTTTGTGGGCTACATCATCCCCCCCCCCCCCTCCCCAGCACTTCCCCAATGATGGGTTGGTAACTGATGAGCTTTTAAGACAGCTTGAGTTAAACTTTTACAGTCTAATTTATTTGACTGCATTTGTTTCCCTCCACTACAGTATGCTAAGATGTACTTATCCAGCAAACACTCACCATCGTATTCTGGAAAATAGTCTACCAGATGAGAATACATGATCTTCTCCTCCAAAAGATCCTTTTTGTTCAAGAAGAGAATAACTGACGAATGTTGAAACCATGGATATGTGATGATTGTTCTGAATAAGGCTTTACTCTCTTCCATACGATTCTATTGAGAAAAATAAACACATAATTTCTTAGGAACACATCAAAAATTAATAATGAAGTGGTGTTCTGCTATAGACTACAGTGTTGTATTATGTTATACGTACTAAGAACATATGTTTGGATAATTTTTAATTACTAATTACATGTAACCACAATCAAACCCTTTCGAACTATGTGTTGCATTTATAAAATCAAGTGTTCCAAATAACTTTCAACTCCAAAGGGATTAGTGCATAAAATTTAACAAGTAAAATAGAACATAATATTGATTAAATATTTTATTAAAAACTAATGATTTTGAAAATAGTACTTTGTATTTTTTTCAGACTGTGAAACTATCAATGTTACTGTAAGTAGGTGATTCAAACTTAGGAGATTTATAAAAACAAGTTAGTATTTAATATTGAAAAAATTCTGAGGTCATGTATTTACTTATTTCTGACAATATGGCTTTAATTGTTATGTTTATGGTGGTAAACTTTTGGTATCTTCTTAGGCATGGTAAACTCTGACACTGGGCAAAAATTCAGCATTTAAATTTTTTTTCAGAGGTTTGAAACATTACGTTTCATGGCAGTGAAGGTCACCCCAGCATGAGCGACTAGCATGGCCAAAGTTCAGTACACACTGCGACACTCACCACTCTAGCAATGCAATAAATTATTTAATACTACTTTTTACAAATACACTATAATAAAACCAAATAAATATGTGCAAGTGATTTTTATACATGTAGTAATTTGTATTTGGATTTCTGTAAATATGAAGGGAAAAAATATATACAGGGTGTCTACCAGATCTAGTAAATGAAATTCCCTGATTTTTCCAGGTTTTCCAGGTCTAAAACTGAACTTTTCCAGGTTTTCTGTAACACAATTACGACATTCCACAAAACTGAAAAAACTGCATAACAGTACATTGACGGGTTTCAAAATATTTCAACTCACTTAAATTATTTAAAAAAAAAAAAAAAAAAAAAAAAAAAAAAAAAAAAAAAAAAAAAAAAAAAAAAAAAAAAGCCTTCTTCCAGACGTGGCCAAAGTGACTCAATTGATGGCAAATAAAACATGCTGCTACAAATATTTCACACACTTACTTTTGCAAAAACATAAGTAAAAGGAAGCTCCCATCAATTTCGCAGTGACTCAACTTTTGCGTCTATTGCACTTGCTTCAGAACGAGCCAAATCCAACACACGAGCCTTTTTCAACTGCAATGCCTTGATCTCCTCTTCAACTCTTCTTTATCTGCCTTCTTCTTGTCTGTAGCTTCCTTTTCTTTTTGTTTGCAGGGCTTCCTTACGCCTACAACTAGCATTTCTTATATACTGTAACATGGACTTGGTGATATCAACATGCTCTACACCTCCAGAACGTTGAACAAAGTCTTAGTGCGATCAGTATTTCTTCCTGCAAGTTTTCAGTCAGCAGATTAGAATTCACTGAAAATCATCTTTCCAATGATGCATTTCCATTGGAAAGTACCAACATCATCCTCACAAACTTTAGAAGGCCTGTTTTGGCAGCTACTGTATGTGCCTTAAGGATGAGCATCCACAATTGATCAAAGCGCCAGTCTTCTCAAGAAAAAGACGAGAACAGTGCTTCAGAATCTTGCGAAGAACATACCAACTGATATGATCACTCAATGTTATCAGCTTCTTGTCCTTATAGCCCCTTGTTTTGAAGACAACATTCTAAATTGTAATTCACATGCTGTTTCCTCACACCCGAATTTAAAGCCACAGACAGACATAAGCAGGAAATTCCCTTGGTAAGTTTTACTTTAGGGGACTTTTGTCTTGATGTTTTTTTACCATAACCTTTAGACAAGTCCTAACATCATTTTTCAGTAACAGGACAGACTTTACTGGTACTTTCTCTTTCTTGATGGCATGGCATACTGCATAACCCAACTTGATATTGTTAGCAGTCAATAGATTTTCCTGGTTATCTACATCCAATTGAGATACATTGCGTTTCTCCATAAAGCTCTTCAGTACCTCTGGTTTCAAAAACTTTCCTGCCAAAGCTAATAAATTGTCTACCAGTTAATCATAGAGAAAAGGTGCCATGGGTGCTTCACTTTGGAACATTGTGAGAAACAATTCCAGCTCTGATGCCAAAGAGTAGAAGAATGTCAATTTTACTTCTAGAAGATTATCTTCAAGAGCACTTTTCACTACACTGAAAGACACAGATGAAATAGAAACTTCACTAACAAATTTCTTTAGGTGGGGTAAAGTTTTCATGGCATGCTCAGCAACTGCAGTATTCCATCTGATTGCACAAAATTTCTTGGAAAAAAGCTCTGATCCAGTTATTCTAATGTAATCTGCCCTCCTTGCAGGTACATGCATAAACAAATAGTAACTGTGCCTGAAAAAACTAACAACATCCAATTGTATAGCAGAAATTCCAGTTTTGAAAGCACCATGGACCGTATGAAGTCCACAACTACCAATTTCTAGCAACGATGGCGATTCTTCACCAAAAGTGTCTGTGATATGTATTTTCAAAGCTAACAAAAATGCCCAGATTACGTTGAGGGCATCCATAGATACTTAAAATTAAATGCACCTGTCGGTATAATCCGAACGTGGGAAGCACATGCTGCAGTACGTACGTCAGCAGGATAACAGACCAGCTTGAACCAGTTTGTATCACGTGATTTAACGCCACTTCCGAATTCGATGGTAAATAAAAGAAAATGGACGTGGGAACTGTTCGTTATTTTCCATCCAAAAATAAAATAATGGGACGCGATACACTTGATGCTACGTCAATGCAAGCAGATCAATAAACAAAAAACGTATTGCCAACTACAACCTACCAAACAAAAATTCCCTGATTTTTCCCTGATTACAATATTCCCTGATTTTTCCAGGTTTTCCAGGGTCAGTAGGCCTTCTGTATATAATTACATATTTATTGATTAATACTGCATTATCACTTAACTCATCAAAATGTTCGTGGTTTTTTACAGTATGTTCAGTTATAATATTGTTTGATGATCATTCTGGTTGGTTTAATGACAACTGTTATAATTTCTTTTACAGAATGCATGTTGTGAGGAACTGCAATAAGATATCATTTAGGACTTAGCAGTATGTCATCTGTTTGATGCACAAGGTTTACGAAGGTAAACTTTTGGTATGTTACCAAGCACGGTCGACTACATATACCGTTGTTTCCTGACAGCGAATGTCGCCCCAAGCCCAAGCGAATGCAGTACACATTCCTACGTTCAGACCGCACCAGCGAGACAACTTATAAAGCCAGACTATTTATAAAAGATATGCCATCTTAAAGCTTCAGGAATATCAGAAACTTTAAGTATAGTTATTTTTATGTCAGAGTGTTCATGTTTATGTTTTGAGTGGACAATTGCAAAAAGCAATAATTTAGGATTTGCACATTTTCTGAGTCATGCACAAGGTCTATGGCAGAAAAATTGATATGTTACTAAGCATGGTCAACTTCTAGAACACAGCCTATTCCATTTCAGCATGAAAAGCTCTCTCAAATGATAAGCCTTACAAAAGCAGCTAAGTCAGCAATTACAAGTTTCGGCTTCAGAGATTGGTATAGTGAAGTTCTGCATACTGATATGTGCAGTGAACCTTACAATGTCCTTGGAATTCATGATAAATGTCTTGAACACTGTAAACAAACAATGGACCAAAACAAAAATTTAAAAAAAAAATAGCATTGCTATCCCCAACTACCTTATGGACTTGCCTTTTAAAAGCACTTGATCTTCTTGTTTAAAAAGCTAACAAACTGGTAGAAAATCATACCATAAATCAAGCCAAGCATTTCATGAGCCTGATGGCTAAGTTTTCTGGAGGTAAGCAAACAGATGTCAGTAAAAATTACACTATAATTGATATTGTTTGAGTGCGGGTTGGTCACATGCCAGACGTCCATTCTGACACACGCATTACCCCTCAAGAAACTTCTTAAGCATAGCTCAGATTGTGTTTCAGAGAAAGTGTTCCAAGGCAGAGTTTGAGCTGCTGAAAGAAGTGTTACAAGGAAAATATGTCATCAGAGCTTATTTCTCAGACACTTCAAAGAAGCGAAAACGCAGTTCATGTGTACCAGACATGGATTATGGTCCTCAGGCAGCTCAACCATGCCAGATATTGGACGAGAGGAAATGGAGGCTGCCAAAAATAAAATTAAATAGGCTAGACATGGAAGCTGTTGTATGTGAAGTATGTTCTCATTAGAGAGGAAAATACTAGGCCAACATGAAAACACTGAATTGCGAGAGGTGAGACTTGACCGACTTACAGCTCCGATGTTCACTAAAGTGATCAGAATGCGAAAAAACATGTGTCATAAAACTTTGACCCAACAGAAGTGAAATATGGGAGAGTTCATGAACCACAAGCCATAAAGTCTTTTGAACACAGTTTCCGCCTCTCAGTTACACCATGCGGTCTCTTCGCCGATCAGATCACCCTTACCCGAGAGCTAGTTCCGATGGTATTGTTGGCAAATATACGGTCATTGAAGTTAAATGCTTATCTGCGATGTATGCAAAATAAAAAAAAAGGTTACAGAGTTTAAACGAGGATGGCACACTTGTTAGATAGGAAGAGCTCTTATTATCAGATTCAGAGAGAACTAAACACGTGTAAGATGGCGGTGTGCATTAGTACTGTTTTGTGATTTTGACACAGAATACATCACAATCGAAAGAGGTACCTATTTTTGGCAAAAATAAATATTACCCAGGTTAAAATAGTTTTACTTAGAATGTATTTTGCCTAAGATGGCCGACCCTACGACACTATAGAATGAAATGCAGGGACCCACCATATTTAGTTAATGCACAGTGTAACAATATATCAAAGGCTGGTGAAGCTTCTGCCAAAGTAGTACTTTAGCTATTTTACTATGTTGATGGGAGGATAGTGAGTAAGCCCATAATACTACAAATATCACAGTGTCAATAAAATAATTAAATGTTTAAAATTAAACAATAACAATCAAATAATTTACACTAAATTTAATCTAACTTAGCATTTCTCTGATAGCAAATACTATCATTGCAACTTGGTATAGAAAGCGAACCTCCTGTACGGACAAAAAAAAAAAAAAAGAAATGAAACCTATTGGCTACAGAACAGAAAAAAGTGGCATGTGTGCCATAAGTTATTTAGGGAAAAATTATAACACAAATAATATTTAAAATTTACAACCAGTGTATGAACACTAGAAACTTGCATAAAATGTTTTGAAAATATTCATAATTTTTTTATAGCCAGTATTTACAGTGTGATTTCACTCTGCTCCAGACGATGTTACACGGGTGGCATGCCATTTTGTGTTGTTGGCCAGCCAATTTCCATAGTAGCTACGATGCATGTGTGGATGACTTCAAGGTAGCGCGACGATATGAGAAAAGACATTGTTTTGTAATACTTACTTTATGTGATTGTTAAATATCACGTCTGACTAATGATGATTTGTTTCCCTTTGGATTATTGCTCCTTGGAGTATGATCTCTACATACGCTCGTTTTAATAATTATTTGAAAGTCTGTTCATTTTTATTTTTAATTATTATTTTTTCTCAACATTAGTATTGTGTTTAATGTATAGGTACTATAGGATAATGCCACAGTAACCATGAGAGTTTTGAATGTATAAACAATACCAATTTTTTAAATTTTTAGTTTCAAAATATTTAGATATGGGAGCTTAGATGATGATTTTCATGCGTTAACCAACTGTTGAAATGAAAAAAAAAAGTAATGCAATACCATGACAATTAAAAAAACTTTTTAACATTATAGCTAGATACTTGTATTTATTATTTCAAATATCAGATTATATCGAATGACCCTGGTGTGTGTATGTATGTATGAACGTATTAAGTGCACATATATGTACATACATGTGCCCATCATCACAATAACAAAACTACAAACTTTATATCACCGTAACACAGGTAATACCCAAAAAAATGAACAACAGATGACTATTTATTGATTAAATTATAAACGAGAAACTAACCAAATGTTCTTGGTCTTTTTCAGGGATTAGAATAGATTTATACAATGCCTTGGTAGAACATAATTTTTATTAAATAGTAAAACCTGAATAAATAACACAAAATTATGAAAATGCAGTACCCATTGTGAGGAAGTGGAATACCAGAAAATCTGAAAACTTTTAAACAAATTTTTTGATTAGCTGCAATGCACTGTACACATTTTCGTAGTAAGTAGTACACAAATGGTACCACCTTTTGTCATAAATTTTAATTCTTGTGAAATAAGCCATTGCTTAATGTACAATTTCCATCAGCACAATCAAATCTTCATCTCATACCAACATTAACTTGCTGACATCTCTCTTGCAACACAAATAACTGCATTTAACCTACATTTAACATAGTACTCAGTCTCATACAACATGTTTATTTCTTCATTTTCTTAAAATAACTTCATTTAAGGGCTATTTACAAAATTCCTAGAGGTTACCTACTTTTATTGTATTTGTTATGTCACAATATTTTCAACAGAAATTCACTAAGTGTAATATAATGGGTGTAAAGAGATGTATAAGTGATAATTATTAACCCTTGTGTGACACCCAATATTACACTCCAAGAATGTGTGTTGAAAATTTTGTGACATAACAAAAAGGTTTCATGTTAAATTTTCACAAATAGCCTTTAAATATTAGCATTTACAAGAAAATGAAAAAAATGGCATGAGACAGATCTGTATAATAAATAACTTATTACACATTATGTCAAAAATTACACACTGTTGTAAAAAATGCACATAATCTTTAAAACAGAATACTGTAACAAAATAAGCTTTGTGGTTTACTTTCATCCTCACACTGAATAAATAAATGAATAGCTAATAATAAACTTACCTCATTTTCGGATTCAAAAAGAATCTGGTCATATTCACTTAGCGCTACTAAAAATATAATGGAAGTAACATTTTCGAAACAATGAATCCATTTTCGTCTTTCGGACCGCTGCCCTCCAACATCCACCATCCTATATTCAGAAAACATCACACATGGTTACATTCTTGATAAAAAAAAGTACCACTACTTAAAACATAATTTCTGGAATAAAAATTTTAATACTTTTATCCTCTAAAACCTGGGCAAATGTAATATTTTAACACAACACTAGAGTTCAATGTTTTGAACTGAATATTGTCAGAATTTTTTTAAATTTTAAAGCAATGGAAATACTCACATTGACAAGAGTTTAAAAACCAGAAAATTAAAAGCCAAAGAGTAACTTAACTTTAATAAGCATAAAAAAGCAGTTAAGTTAATAGTTCTTCAAGTCTGATTGGACATGCAGTGCATTAGCAAACAAGACTATGCATAAAGCTTTGAAAGAGAGATATAACTTTAAATGTAATTACAGACAATAACGAGTTAACACTCACAATAACTGACAGCACCAACAGTGCACACTGAAAACTGGTTATTTCAACGGGCTTACTCATTCCTTACCTCGTGAATATAAACCTAATAAGACAATATTTATGATTAGCTGGCCAAGTAATTAGAACGAAACAGATCACAGTCTATTAAGTAATTAATTAATTGTTCACTGGTCTTTGATAGTGGTTTTAATTATATGCTTGTATGAATAAAAAACAATGTGACAGACTGCTATTTGGTCAGGGTGTAATTACCCGTAAAAGGGTACCGCTGGGCCAAAACACTGTGTTGTTGATTCTATTTGGATCTTCTTCCAGAACTGATATATGGAAGGAAACATATGTATTAAATTTTATTCTAAGTATGGCTACTTTCACATGGGCTAGGTCGAGTTCATTGGAAATATAAGAGAATCTCATGTTGCTGGACAGTTGGGTGGAAACGCGTAACAAACAGTGCTTATGTTTTTTTTATGTAACTGTTTATTAACTGTTTTGAGAGTAGCCTTGTTCCTTATGCCCACTTGCATTGGTGTTTTTCTGCGTTCCTGTTCTCGCTTAGCCTCAGAGTTCACTTTGTTTTTAGTTTTACGTGCATGTTGCACCACAGTGAATCAGTCTTCATCAACAAGTTGGATGTTGTTGATACACTTGGCACTGCACTGAGTCGGATATAGGTCACTAGATGGACTACCGTTACTTGATACTCCTGGACCTGAGTGCAACACTTTCGCTCTTCTTGCCAATTGTTGATTTCGTAAGAGCTTGACTATAGGATTTATAATTTTCATTTTTAAGTAATAAACGTTGCTTGATATGAATGAGTTATTTTATAATTTCGGCCATTTTGGAGTGCGAACCCATAAGCAAGGTTTTAAGTACAGCATTTTCACTTCTTAAATCATCAACCTTTTCACAAATTTTACATCATCCGTGTTTGAAATTTCCAATTTAGTTATTTTAAACGATAGTTGTTCTTGTATTTCAGGAGTTTTAGAGCCCGTTTTTTTGGTAGGTGATCTGAACATGTTCGAGTCAATTTCTTTACCTAACTCACACAAAGAAGCATCGCAAGAGAGTGAACAATAATTGATCAGGGAAAAATTAACAATGATGAATCATAGAACTAATAATAAAAATTAACTGCGTATACATCTTCACGGAACGCGCACAATAAACGTCCGGCGGCTTTGAACTCCCGGCTGCGACTGGCTACATTACTAAGTATTTTTCAGAAAGTTTTATTTGGCACACCTAATATTATTTGTAGGATTTTAAGTTTACCCAAAATACTTCAAGAAGTTTGAGCACCACTGGTCTAGTGTAAGGATCAATCCTAGCATTGCCTAGAGTGTATTAGGGATACCATAAGAAACCGAAATCACAATGGTGGAGCGGGATATTAACCCCGGTCTGGTACCTGCACTGCCCTGTTTCATGTAGCTTAAGTAGTGATTAGAATGATGTGCGAGTCATGCTCAGTAGGCAATCCATCCTAGTTCAACAAAATAAAGTTGGTTAAACTGGAACTGGCAGTCCAATTATTTCATGCAAATGCAGGTTGGTATCTAGTATCCACGAGTAAGAATTTGACGTATGTAAAACGTGGGCAACTGATGGGCCTACCTAATTTTATAGATAGTTTTAACATATATAGAAATTGTTCTAAATCAAATTTATACTGAACTCTTTCTAGTTTTATTTCCTGGATTGCAACTGAAAAGACACCACTACTCCACTAAGTGGTACAGACCACGTGTTTTTGGCCCCTCAAAACGGTTCACCATAACCCCAATCAGTAACCAGAAAAACTCTTACAATACATACTATCACATTGTGCCAGTATATACACCTATGCTATCTTTATCCTACTGAAGCTACCAAAAGGCCGTGTGGACCACAAAACAGGCTTGAAAAGAGCACAAACAGATGCCATTGTGAAAGGACCAAACATTACGAAACCTAATAACCCAACGATTACTATATTGCTATTGACAAACAGTCAAACAGAAAAAAAAATATCCTGCAAGGCAGTTATGAGAAAACGTATCTACAGTGAACTAAGGGGGTAGAAAACTATTTCCAGGCCTTTCAACTTGCTGTCAGTGGCGGCCCTGGACTTTGAGGGACTCTGGGCCATTTACTTTTCCGGGGCCTTAATATTTTGGAGAGGAACCTTATGGAATAGTCCCCTCAGAGAAAAAAGGGGTTTGGAATACTTCCCCTAGAAAATTTGAAAAAAAATGAAAGTCTTTAAAACAAGGTGCTTATGCCAACGAGGAACTTAAATGTTGATGATGGTTTTTCATAATTTATTTACAAGTTAAAAATATAACAAAGAATAATGTGAACAATAAAGATAATTTTAACCATATTACATTTAGACTAAGTCTACACTATATGAATAGAGGTATAAAATATGAAGACAAACATTTGACACAAGTGTGTGTGCAATTATTCAGGCTTGCCTGGACCTGGTGTAACCCCTGCCTGCTGTTCTTGCACCAAGACAATTGATGAGGTAAGTTACTAAATAAAAAAAACCTAAAAAAATATGTTAATATCTCTCACGTTGTAAATTACAACAGCTCCGGCACAAGCGTTATCAAGGTAATTATGTGCGGAAAATAAACAGCACAATGTTCAGATAACTTGCAAGAATGACGGTCGTATTGACTAGGGAATTATCATTACAATTACTTTTCCACACATGCACTGATAACATCTCAATATCTGCCAACTGGAGTCTGTTTACCAAAATTATCCAAGAAATATTTCGAGGTTGGAATTTTGGCTCTGCACTAGTGCTTTGCCAGAATGCATTTTTTTTACAGAGCAAAAGTGCTAAAACAGGTGTTATCAGAGTAATTTAGAACCAAGAAAATAGCAGTAGCAAATCTTGAAAGCAACCTAACAAATTTTATTACACCTTATAAACATTTATCTTTATTTTGTTAAGTCCATAAAATGTTGTGGTCACTACTTGATGTCTCACAGTTACACAATGTATAACAAAAAAAAAGTGCACACATGTTCAGAACTTTGTAGTACTTAGCAATGATAACGCATTACAATAACCGGCCAAAATAGCACTTAGCATTTTTCCTCACCAACAATAAACAGCTAGCTAGGTGGTGGCAGAATCACACAACCAGAAGACAAACCTCAAAATCAGCACATGTCTAGCTGAAAAACTAAATTGGCATATTTTTCCTATTGTAGTAAAATCAGATACCGTTGCACATATTTGGATGGCTGACACCAGTGAAGCTGTTACACAAAGTAACAAATTACAAGTAAAATGTCTAACATAGAAAATTATACCTAAAGAATATATATAAAAAAACTTATTTTATGATTTTCAGAATATTTGGAATTTATAATATCAAGTACATTAAGATGATTGTGTGGAATGCAGAAGACACTCGACTAAGAGACATTTTGCAGCTTGTTCAACTTGTTGACCAACCACAGAAAGATCCTTCTCATTAATGCTGCCCATGTCTACCATCCCAAACAGACTGTTGGAATTTATCATATCACTCGCATATTGCTCTGGCAATGGTTTTATGTGGTATTTTGACCAAAACCACTAGTACATAGCATCGCCACAATAAACTCAAGGTGTGTCAAACTCCAGGACAAAGAATAATTTAATGGAACACATTCTCCTACCTGATATTTTGCTCCTTTATAATGTGCCTCGATTACTGTACTGCAAATTTTATATAAAAGAAAAGAATGAGTATGTAATATTCTATTACTATGTGCTGGTTCTTAATAGTACAAGGGTGAAACATTGTAATAAAAAAATAAGCTTTTATAGCTTCCAGACATAAAAATGAACCACAAAAGTACCATAAATCATGACAAAGTGAATCCCCTAACACAAAGCTGTCAATGATTTCTCTTTAATTCTTTATAATCACTTTCTTAAGGCCTTGTCACAAATTCAAATTTTCTGACTATGTATATTAGACAACAAAGTTTAAAGAGTAATATTAAACAAATTATTACTTCCAATTCTATCCATTAAAAAGTAAAGTTGGTCAGATATCATCAAAATATTTTTGAAACTGTTACACTACAAAAGTTTATTACTGAACTGAACCAGATCAAAATTTTAGTTCAGGCTTAAGTAAAAATTAAAATAATGCATCACAGTGCCGGATTGAATATTTAAACAAGATAAGATTTAGGCAATTTTTAAGTTATACCTTGACCATTCAATTTTGCAGGGTAAATTACTTTACAAATGAACATTATTTTACCTTCATAATCTCTTCATTTTAAAAATCTGTTGAGAAAGAAACATCTGCCATTTTCATTTACACTACACACTATTCTGATTGGCTGATTCAGTTCAACATTCAACACCTTTAGAACAGAATATGTTTCATGAAAATTAAAGTCTTCCAACTTGCCTACATATATGGCTGCACTAGTGACTTTTTCGGTGCAGTCATAACTATCTAAAACTATCCATCATCATTCTACTTTATAAGAAGATATTGGAAGCAAAACTTTTACAGTATGATGGGGCCTTAAGCAGAGTAACAGAGAAAAACAGAATGTCCATAACAAACAAACTACTTCCAAAACCACTGAACAAGTAAATGGAGACAGCTTTACAGTTAAATACTTGATTAAAGCAAGAATTTGATTTGACTAGCAGTAAGAAACTACCAAGAAATTGTTTAGAAAATAATTTCTGACTGTTGGTACCAAATCGCCAATGACCTTCAATGGTAGTAACTGGTACAGCTTGGGAAGGTATCATTAATTAAAACTGAATTCCCACTACTGTTACCGATACAGGACAAAAGCTTTTCATATTAGCAGCTTCCGTCCCCGGCTCATTTAGAAAACATACCTCGTCAACAAAGAAGCACAAACCGAGCTTCACTGCTGTACAGTTACTCAAAATTTTCAGTAGTGAAGATGGGGGACAAAGTGACAAAGATTTTTTTTTTTAACCAGTCTGCACTGTTAGTAAATAAAAATATAAGAAAAAACTTAGCAGGTTAAACAATGGAGTAACCCATTCCTTTGCTCAAATTATGACTATGCAAGTGGGCCTAAAATTAAAACAGTAACTCCACTGAGACAGAAATGAGACTACCACAAATTTTATTGAATCTGCATAGCCATCTTAAAAAAAATTGCTTTTTCTATGCAATTTGAAAGAAAATAATTGTCAATTTTTTTACACTGTTGAACATTGTTGGAGAACTTTACTAGCTTGTAAATCTCTCTTATGTTTGATAAGCAACAATTAACATTCAATAATAACTCACATGCAATTGTTTGACTTATTGAACATGTGAGACACCTTCTTAAAATTAATTATTCAGATTTGACAATTTTAAACAATGTAAACTCCCTCGCCATTTTTAAATTATTGAAATGTACATGCATAAAAACCCACTTGCTATAATATATTTGACAATAGATACATAAAAACCTATGTCAAATTAACCAACACCACATGAAAAACAATACAACAAAACATGCAAAGTGAATACAAGATATGTAACTAGCAATATCTTTGTAAAAGAAGTTAACAAGCATGCTACAACATTTACAAAGCTTTAATATAAATACAAATAATCTGTGAAACACTAGAATTAAAATACGTCAAAGAATAGAAATAAGAATTTAGAAAGCATCATGCTAAAACATTTTTGGTCAATGAGTGGAGTTTTTCTTGCAATAAGAAAGATTATTTTCCCATCTCATTGTTCACAAAAGTAATTGTTCCGAGATATTCCCATGGGAAGAAAGAAAGAAAGAAAAAAAACAACTTCACGTAAGAATTATTGGCACCCACAGCAGAATAATTTATGTTTTTCAAACCAATGTAAGAATCATTCCCATTAAAGAATTAAGCATTCAAACAAAACTTCTAACCCAACTGTGAAGGGTTTGCACATTACTGTGGTGAAATATTTTACCAAATGCAACAGAACTTTGTATGTACAAACTCAAAATTTCTTATTACAGAAAAATACATTTATTTTATTTATACAGATTAACTCCAATGACAGCATTGTTTTATTTCATTATATAGTGAAATTATCAACTAAACCAATTTTGGGGCCATTCAACATGCTAAAAGTGTGCAAATAATCAATGCCAGCATATCTCCCCTATTTAAAAAAAATGTGAAATATATTTAAACCTCTTACTAATGAGCTCCAGAACTTTGGACCAGTTTCATCTGATTGCATGCACATAATGTTCCTGTACTGTACATCCTTCATTTGCACCAGTCTGCAATTCAAAATTTTCCTCCACTCCCCCCCCCCCCCCCCCCCCCCCCCCCGCGCAAACCCAAAATCGTTGAAACGTGTTGCGCTGTAGCTTCAGAGAATAATAGTGCATTTCATATGCTTTCACTTAAGTCATTACATAAAAAATTTAAACATATTAAAAAAAATTGCTTGTCTGGTTAATATGCAAAATTAACAAAGCTACAGTTTTCCACATGTGATTAAACTAATTTCTTTCTACATGTAAACTTATCAGCAGCTCATTATCACTTTGAACCAAATATCATGTTAATAATTCCCTAAAACCAGTATTGTAGGATAAAAACTGGGGAAAAGTGAGTTAAAGAAAAATAAAGCTTAAGCAGTCATTCAAAGATGACAAGTAAGTGCAGATAGTTTTTAAAAGGTGAACACAATGAAAAATATGGTACAAGACAAGCACTGCAGTTAAAAAATTGGTGATTTTTCAATTTACATACAATGTTAGCATTAAATACGTGAAACAGTACTTGTACATTTTTTTTTCAATAACGAAACCATTATAATATTCACCGTCGAGCTCAGTTTACGGCAGAAGAAAAGTGGCGCAAAGGAAAACTCAGGAGTGGTGGGGCAGAGATGTGTGTTGGCACCTAAGCTAGTAACTGTGCGTAATTCTCCTCGTCCTACCTAAATATGATGGAGTCCAAATCAAAAGGGTATTCTATAATGCCAGTAGTCGGCGCCCTGGCTCTCAGAATATCTTGCTCTGTCGGCAAATACTCCGGCTTCTCTATTCGCTCGAGATCACTAAGATAGCTGCAATATCATAGACAAATAACACTCATTCACATGCACTGCAAGCACGTTAAGTAGTCTCAACACTTTCAGAAGGGCTCAACATAAATTGGCACAAACCCATGGTGACAAATGAAATGTATACATTATTTCGATTTCATTACTGGATTAGTCCATATAAAAAAATAGAAATCTTTACATAAAAACAATGCTTAACAAATTTAAATCCTGTTACTAAATGCAAAAGTAAGTAGAACTATACATGAACTGTTTTATGCTACTTTAAAATTTAATTTGCCTTTCAGAAAAAAAAACTTGTACTTTTATTTTTTGTTAAAATCTATTAAATATAGTCATATTCATGCAATAATATTGTCGCGGGTTGAAATTTTGCAGGGTTGTTGAAATCAAATTTAGGGACTTTACTGACGGGACTCTGGGCTGGCTGCTCTGTTCACTCGTCAGCGCAAGTGGCGTGACCATGTAATTGGGGCACGGGGCCGGCGCGGCGCGCTGCGGGCTTGCAGAATTTTGTTTGTTTGTTTGGCCGCGCGCTGGCGCAGCCACGGGCCGCAGTTACTGGGGCGCGCTGTCGTAACAAGCCGCGCGGTGTGGCCTGCACATTGGGGTAGAGGGGGGGTAGTCTTCCCAGATGTTCTAGTTAGTTGTTTAGTAAATTTGACTTCAATAATGAGCTTTTGTTATGGTAGGCGCGGCAGGGCGCGCGAATTTAAGCGCAAGTGAGTGGTGACTCGGGGCTCACTCAGGCGGAGGCTATGCGTCTCACCTGTGGTCACGAGTTGTTAGTTCGTTCGTGATGTAGGAATTCAGGCTCACTCAGGCGGAGGCTATGCGTCTCACCTGTGGTCACGAGTTGTTAGTTCGTTCGTGATGTAGGAATTCAGGCTCACTCAGGCGGAGGCTATGCGTCTCACCTGTGGTCACGAGTTGTTAGTTCGTTCGTGATGTAGGAATTCAGGCTCACTCAGGCGGAGGCTATGCGTCTCACCTGTGGTCACGAGTTGTTAGTTCGTTCGTGATGTAGGAATTCAAGCTTTCGGGCAGAAGCTATGGCCGACGCCAGAGGCCACGAGTCGTTTAATTTAAGTTAGGTCATAATGTAGTCATCTTCAAGCTTTCGGGCGGAGGCAATGGCCCTCGTCAGGGGTCACGCGTCATAGTTTTTAAAATGTAATGTTCGTTCGGGATTTCAAGGGCAGGAGAGGCCCCTACGTTATTTTTTTAAAGTAATCGATCAAGAAAGGCTTTTCGGAAAATGTGAGTATGGACTTATCTTTGTTTTAATTTTAAGTATTAATTATGATTTGAGGTATTCGGAAGGACTAGGGAAGTGTTTAGTGAAGTTCTCTCATTCTCTCTCTTGTAAGATCGTTCAATCGTTAAGGAAGTAAAGAGATTATTGTTTTAAATTGTAATCCCGCTATTTAAATGTTCTTTAAAATGATGTTGAGTATTTGACTTTAAGAATAAAATAATTTTAATTAAGTATTATGTTATTTTGCAAAATCTCCTTAGTTCAGCTCTCACCAGACATCCTGTACGGGATGACGAACCTATGATCCTAGGTACAGTAAAGTATTTTATGAAGTTAAGACTAGTTGATGCCAAGCGAGTTGTTTCTATGTAAAGAGCTACGATTCTCGCCCCCCCCTCTGAAGGTGGATCGTGACAGAAATGGTGGAGGCGCCGGGTAGGTACACGTGACAGAAATGGTAGAGTTCGCCGGATAGGTTCTATTTCTGGAGAGAGAGAGAGGTAGATTTTTATGTTTATTATTAAGTTAGTTTCAGCTTCTGATAGCAGGTTATTAAGAGTTTACTTGAGGAGAGGATTACGGAATTTTAGTCTATAGTGGAGGAAGTCTTTGAGATTTTTTTTTTGACGTAACAGATGTTTATTTGAGGATACTTGTAAGGATAAAGTTTATAGTGATAAGTTGTTTTAAGTCGTTGAATTTATTGTAGATTTATATCGGGGATTATTACGTGAGGAGAATACGTTATAAGTTAAATGCTTATTAGAGATAATGCAAGTGGTTTAATTTAATTGAAGTTCATTTTAAGATTGTAGGTTAAGAGAATTATAATTTAAAATAAAGTTTTTTGTCGTAAATAGGAATTATTTTCAAGAGAAGTTTGTTTTGTTTTCGTGCGCGTAGGAGACGAGACGTACGAATTAAATCAGTCGAGGGAAGGATAAACGTTAGAAAGGAATTAAAGAGAAAACGAGAGTTTATGTAAAAGAGAGTTATAGAATTTATAGTGATGTTTTGTTTTAATTAGAAAAATGTTGAGAGTTGTTTCAGAACGACACGTCAGTGGACGTGGCAGAGTGAACACGTGACGGGGAGGTGCTGAGACCTAGCGGAGAACGGAGGAACCGCAAGCGAGGGTTGGCGCACCTGATGGAATTCGGTGACGTCACGGGCTCATACGGAGACGTGGACAGGCCGTGACCTTGTTTTGATCAGCTGTACGGTAACTTAACGATAAGAAAATAGACTATTGGTTAAATAAATTTAAATTTAAGTGTGTTTTAGGAGAAGAGGAACTTTCAGTATGTAAGTAATTTAATTTAAGAAGTGTATGATGTATAGGCTAGAAGTGTTTCGTTGTAAGTTGTTTATGTTTTTGTTAGTTAAATTCTACCTCGGTTTTAAAAATATTTTTTTGGGATTTGTAAACATTATTAAGGAGGTACACTATAAAATCGATAAGCATTGAGAAAACTGGGAAGGCTAGATTTTGTGTGTAGAGGGAATTTACTCCAAAAGAACAGAGAGACAAAATTAATGTTTTCATTAGGGCGAGGGACCCTAAGGTGAGGCGTTGTGTCCCTGGGAAGAAAGGGAATTGTAGCGCAGACCATAGGAGATGGGCTGACTACGGAATTAAGGGTCAGGAGAATCCTGAGAGTTGTGAGTAGTTTGGGGCAGGAGTTCCCCATGGTAGTACCGAAGTGGCTATCCTGTATGGGATAGGGTACCATTTCAATGAAGTTTGTTGGTGGGGTTAGAGCCCCCTGTGTAGTGGGCCTATAGCAGATAGGCACTACAGTGAAATTTTTGGTTATTTTGTGAGGTAAATTCCCTGGAGGTTAAGTAAGATTGGATTCAGTTAGGAAGGAGGGAAATGAGAAACATTGCTGTAGAGAGTTAGTGTACTTGCCTAATGTGAAATTGAATTTTACTAAATTAATTTAGGAGAAAGTTTTGTTCGGTAAATAAATAATAATGGAAGATAGCTAGATAATTAATTAATTTTTTTTTGAGTAAGGTGTTTTAAGTAATGAAATAAAATAAGGTGAAGTAATTTGAATAATTGGGGAGGAGTTTCTTTAAGAGTTTAGATAATTGTTTTTGAATTTATTGAGATATTCAGCCAGTGAAGTTTGAGTGTGAGAGATACAGTGAGATTTTAAGGAAATCGGTTGTTTATTAATTAGGACAAATGAGATTTTATGATTAAGAGTCAGTAAGCATAGTTAAAATTTACGACATGATATTTGTTGACAGTTTACAGTTATTAAGGAGAAAACAGAGTAATCTATTTATTTTTATTTTAATGGTTTGAAGATAAGATTATGAATTTTTTTTGGAAGTTTCTTTGGCATGTTGGAATAATTTTTTTTGATTTTTAGAATTTACAGAGAAAATTTAATTGATTTACATTAGTTTGGAAGTATGGAGGTTTAATGTTCGATTAGCCCTAACTTGATGGTCGGATCCCAAAAGAATGCCGTAAAACCGATAGCCAATTGAGAGGAATGCGGTAGGCGCTTGTGTAGAGAGGGGTTGTGGGAAAACTCCTTGGGACTGATGGCAGATCAGGGGCCCTAAATAGTGTGTGATGCTGTAAAACCAGTGCAGAGAAAGCCTGGTATGCTTAAATTTTTGGGCACAGGTTATGTAAACCTGGGGTTCCATGGGATTTAGTCATGTTAGCCGCTGTGAGACATTAAGATTTCCAGGCTCCATAGTAAATTCAATGTAAATTTTTGTTTTCTTAAAATAATAAATTTGTTTTTAATTTATTTGAGATATTTGATTTGGAACAGTGAATACAGACCCCGAGGAATAAGAGTTATGCTGTGAGAGGAGAAGGTGGTAGGCCTAAAAGGGTACAGGCACCACAGAGGTTATTTGTATTGCATAATTTAAATATAAGGAAACTTGAGAATTTGAAATTTTGTTGTTGGGTTGGACACCCATAAGAAGAGTATAGGCAGAATTTTTATTGTTATGAGATGTCTAATTTAATTGAAAAGAAGAAAGTTTAAAGATGCAAGGTAACATTATTATTGTAATAATTGAAAGAGATTAAGAGGTAGAGAGAAATAGGCAGTTTTTGTTTGTAAGTACTAAAGTTTACATATAGAAATTTAGTAACTAAGAATGAATAATAAGTTAAGTCTAGTGTAAAAGTTTTTTTTAAGTTTGTTAAGTTAAGAGTCACAAGTAAATTTTTTTTAGAGAGAATGTCTTTGATAGGAAGTATTAGAAACTTATGGGAATTTTAGGGTAACATAAATAATGTAGGTAATGAATAATAAATAGATGGTAGGTCTTAAGTTAGGATTAACATTTGAAGCAGAATTTAATTAAGAAGAAGGAAAATAAATAGGCCTAATGAAAAGAACAAAAAAGGATTTTATGGTAAAGCATTTTTTTTTTAAGTAATAAACAATGAATAATAATGTTGTTTCAGGGTAATGTGTACTAATAATACAATTTTTTTTTAGGACCAAAGAACAGGAATTATGTAATTTAAATTAACATGTATTTTTGAAACTGTTACAGATTCCTTAAGATGAGCTGAGCAGCAGTCCAGTTTACAAGATGACAAGAGTTCGAGAGACAAGATACAAGATCACTGAAACAAGAGCCAAGACTGAAGATTCAAGAGAAGAGAAAGCTGGCAGCCATGGACTTACAAGTGGAGATTAATAAGGTTATGTAAAGTTTTATTTTTTTATGGAAGACAGTAACTGGAGTTTTTTTGTTATAAACATTATTTACAGAACTTTTTAGGTTATAGTAATGTAATGGAACTAGTGAGTTGTGGTAGCTGTCAAAAAGAACTAATACCTTAAGTTTAATTTTTAAAGTTAATTTTCTTAATTTACAGAGGGATTAGTAGTTTTTTTTAAAACCTTATTTAGGTTGGAATTTCAATACAATAGCTTATTATAAATGTGTACGAACAGTTCAAGTTCACCGTACTGATAGGTAGGTCAGATGATCTTATTGATTTTGATGATTTGTTGTTTTGAGTTGATTTTTAGGTGTTGTGAATTAGACAATGAAATAGTTTTGAAAACTTAAATTATTTCAAGCTAAGAAATAGTAAATTTAATTGTAACTCAAAGGACACCAGAATTTAATTTTTTTTGAATTAGTAATGTTTGAAAATTTTATACTTTACCAGAAAGGTTATAAACAAACAGATCGGATGGAACAAGGATGCAGTAAATCACAATTTCATTTAGAATTATTGATTTGCTTTTGAGGTTATGAAGGAAAAGTAGCTATAATTTAAAAATTTGAATAAAAATGGTTTTTTTTTTATTTGTTTGAAATAGAAAGTTTAAAAGTTAATTAGTCATGATCTAGGTGGGTGATGGGGTGGGAATTGGCCACTCTTTTTCCCTATAACCTCCCTAACATGGCCTTCTATTACATCTAACAGAATAGAAGAAGAAAAATACTTATTATTAGTTAGAATGTTTTTTCATGAAGATACCTGATGAACTTTTACTGTTTGGAAGAATAGAAGCAAGGTTAGTCAGATATTTTTACTCAGAAGAAGAAGAAGATAAAGCAGTTTTATGACTCGACAAGCCAGAGATTGGTGTTTCCCCTCTGCGCTTCTATTGACTACGTTGTTTACTCTCATGGGATAGCTGGTTCGGCACCATGGAGAGAGATTGGTGGGCATTGTGGTTGCCCCCAGAAGAAAAGAAGAGTAGAAGAGGTTATGGGTGGGTCATGTGAACTGACCTTCAACCCAGTTACTTCGTGGGGACTATTTGCTGTATAGAGAAGATCAAGACTCAAGAGTTAGGGAAAATCATTGGAGGTCATGTTTCCCTTCCTTAAGTTTTTCCTATCAAATTATTTGCCTGATTAGATTATGCTAAGGGTGGGATACTTTATGTTAGCAGTTGAATTAATTAATTTTATTTTTTTGTGTGTTTGCATCCTTGCCCATCGATTGCAGTTTAGTAGTTAGTTTTGTATTTGTCAGGCGTGATGGTAATGCCTGTTGATGATGTTTCAGAATTGTAATCTGTTCGTGATGAGGATGGCACAACTCCGAAGCAGATGTGGGGAGAAGTTGTGAGCTGCCCTGGAAGCCAGTCCAGTAGCTGTTGGAGTTGAGTGGTGTTTGCTGATGGCCAGCCCAGGGAGCTACTCTTCTCGACAACACTGACTTCGAGGAGTTGCACCAACCTTCACGAGATAAGAGTTTAATTAATTGAAACACTGTACGGACACTTAATTTTTTTTGAAGAACGAAAGAAGTATGGTAATAAACAGAAACCGAAAAAAAAAAAAATAATAATAATTATCAAGAATTTGCACATTGTTTAACGAATACTGAGAAACTAAGAACAGTAATTTAATTTGTAAAGAGAGCTTCACTAACAGAACAATTTTTTTAGAATTGAGAACTCGAGCCTCTGAAGGTTCCTGTGAGAACAAACCAGATAAAAGTTTTACATTTAATTTTATGAATACTTGTTGTTTTAAAATAAATCTTATGCAGAATCTAGATGTATGTTCAGACAGCAAGGAACTAAGAAAATTATTATTTTTGTGAAATGAGGAATTTATAGTTATGGTTTAATGGAAAAAGACAATTTGTAATTTTGAGGTAGCTCGATGGGGCTCGAGCTCTGTGAGGGGAGGGTTATGTCGCGGGTTGAAATTTTGCAGGGTTGTTGAAATCAAATTTAGGGACTTTACTGACGGGACTCTGGGCTGGCTGCTCTGTTCACTCGTCAGCGCAAGTGGCGTGACCATGTAATTGGGGCACGGGGCCGGCGCGGCGCGCTGCGGGCTTGCAGAATTTTGTTTGTTTGTTTGGCCGCGCGCTGGCGCAGCCACGGGCCGCAGTTACTGGGGCGCGCTGTCGTAACAAGCCGCGCGGTGTGGCCTGCACATTGGGGTAGAGGGGGGGTAGTCTTCCCAGATGTTCTAGTTAGTTGTTTAGTAAATTTGACTTCAATAATGAGCTTTTGTTATGGTAGGCGCGGCAGGGCGCGCGAATTTAAGCGCAAGTGAGTGGTGACTCGGGGCTCACTCAGGCGGAGGCTATGCGTCTCACCTGTGGTCACGAGTTGTTAGTTCGTTCGTGATGTAGGAATTCAGGCTCACTCAGGCGGAGGCTATGCGTCTCACCTGTGGTCACGAGTTGTTAGTTCGTTCGTGATGTAGGAATTCAGGCTCACTCAGGCGGAGGCTATGCGTCTCACCTGTGGTCACGAGTTGTTAGTTCGTTCGTGATGTAGGAATTCAGGCTCACTCAGGCGGAGGCTATGCGTCTCACCTGTGGTCACGAGTTGTTAGTTCGTTCGTGATGTAGGAATTCAAGCTTTCGGGCAGAAGCTATGGCCGACGCCAGAGGCCACGAGTCGTTTAATTTAAGTTAGGTCATAATGTAGTCATCTTCAAGCTTTCGGGCGGAGGCAATGGCCCTCGTCAGGGGTCACGCGTCATAGTTTTTAAAATGTAATGTTCGTTCGGGATTTCAAGGGCAGGAGAGGCCCCTACGTTATTTTTTTAAAGTAATCGATCAAGAAAGGCTTTTCGGAAAATGTGAGTATGGACTTATCTTTGTTTTAATTTTAAGTATTAATTATGATTTGAGGTATTCGGAAGGACTAGGGAAGTGTTTAGTGAAGTTCTCTCATTCTCTCTCTTGTAAGATCGTTCAATCGTTAAGGAAGTAAAGAGATTATTGTTTTAAATTGTAATCCCGCTATTTAAATGTTCTTTAAAATGATGTTGAGTATTTGACTTTAAGAATAAAATAATTTTAATTAAGTATTATGTTATTTTGCAAAATCTCCTTAGTTCAGCTCTCACCAGACATCCTGTACGGGATGACGAACCTATGATCCTAGGTACAGTAAAGTATTTTATGAAGTTAAGACTAGTTGATGCCAAGCGAGTTGTTTCTATGTAAAGAGCTACGATTCTCGCCCCCCCCCTCTGAAGGTGGATCGTGACAATATCATGACAAATTACTAACAATTAAAATTTTTATAGCTGTGCACTCAATTATAAAAACCTACAGAACTTTTAGTCATATTCACTAAAAATAAAATTAAATAAACAATAATTGTTTAACCTAACTGCTAATGTGATATCTACAAGTGAAAATCACACACCCTAAATTATTCCTATCCACATGAATTGCAAAGCAAATTAAATATTTAAAATGTATTTGAATTAAAAATAATTTTAACTCATGTTTCATTATGTTTGTGCCAATTATGTTGCACCTATCCTAGTAAAGTATGAGCAAGGTTACCAGCACAAGAGAAAATGTGAAATAAGAAATAAAAAAAACATAGTAAAAAAATTCACATCCTTGCACTCCCAGGCAGTAAAAGAACTATCCAGGCAGGAAACTTGGTACAGACAGCAACACACCACAGCACCTGTCCCAGCAACACCTACCGTACCTAAATCTTATCTCTTCCAAATCAAACGGGTATTCTATAATACCAGTTGTTGGAACCCTGACACGTAAAATATCTTGCTCAGTTGGAAGGTAATTGGGGTCGGCTACACGATCAATCTCCATTAAATAGCTGTAATGTAAACACACTGCAGTTGAACACAACACTACCACCAAGCTCTTCCGCTTAGCTTACAACACAAGACATTTCCAAGACTAAACAAAATGTGTTGCATTATAAGCTGCATTCTCTCACACTGTTTCATTTCCTCACAACATAAAACCAAATTTTACTTTTTCATTTTATAAATGATACACAGACCGCAACATGAATGGCATGAACATGTGGCACTGCAACACCCCTGCCTTCCCCAACTTGGCAGAGTATTTTAATGGTATGATATCCTTCAGTTATACAGTGTACCAGCTGGTTATGTCAGTTTAAGGTCACGGTGACCTAGTTTTGTATTTGCATTTTATTGAACTTGAATATTTTGATAATAGTCTGATATTTAATTATTTTTATTCAGAAAAGCCATTTAACTATTTTTTTTTTTACAGGTTTTTCACTTTTGCACACTAGATTTGTGTATATGCATTTTTCAGTCTTTATTTACTTTCAAAATGGTTTTCGTACCTATATTTTACATTTTGATTTATTTAAGAGCTATCATTATGACTATCATTATGATTCTATAACATTGTGTATTGTTTTGGTGCGTTCTGTCTGTATTTCTTATGATGGGAAAATCTGCAGAGGTTCTCTCCCATGGGAGACTGTAATTTTATCAAATTTTTACGCCAGCCAATCAGAAAGACCTCAGTGATTTTTCTAATGTGTTTATTTTTACAGAAAAGCCTTGTTGCAAGGGTAAGGAAAATTGTATACTGCTATCTCTTTTACAGTGTTGTGTTGTGATTGGTCAGTAGTCACAAGACTGCTTGTTCCCCGCGTGGTTGCGGGTGTCCATGTAGCCTCTTCAGATATAGTTAGTGTTGTGTCGACAGGTTGTGCCGTTCGGCTAGCAAAAAAAAAAAAAGAAAAAGAAAAAAAAAGTGTGTACTTATGGATGAATAATTTCACATCTGGGTGCAGGGGCCATGCCAATTAAGTTTTAACCTTCATTTTTTTTCCATCTTCCAGACTCCATGAACTAGAAATTAGATAGATCCCTGACGTGCGATGCAGGCCCGTTGGTTCACAGAGACGTAGTTCCCATTTTATTCAGCACCTGACAGACGAAGAAGTCGCTGGGAACATTATTTCGTAAAGGCACGGGATTGTGAGTAGAGATCTGTGAGAGTGAGCGAATGTTCTTTTTTTCTTTCGGACATATTGTGTGAAGGACATAAAATTTCATCGGGAGAAGAATAATTTAAAATGCCGTTCAAGCTCACATAGTAATAGTTTTGGATAATTTAATAATCACTAACAGAAATTACACCCAACTACTCCCAACAGTTGACAAGAGATTTTGTTAAGTGTTCTTTTGTACGCATAAGGAGCATTCATTGTATTATTTGGGCACAACTGTGACTTTACAGTCAATACCTAAGACTGCCAATGGTAAAATGGCATAAAAACTTGCCAAGCCTATTTTCAAATACATAGTCACTTCAAAACAGTTACACAACAAATAATAAAGTATCACAAGATTTTTAAAAGCGATTGGAATATCAAGTCTTAAGCTGCCTAGCCACCAAACTATAGCTGCAGCACATACATATATTTGAAGGGTTCCAGTTTGAATGAATGAATGAATGAATGAATGGATTAATTAGGATTTAATGTCTTGACACAGGCCAATCGAGTCAGAGGGTAATGAAATTGTGAGGATCAGTAACAGAATGCATTGGTGTAAAGAACAGAATTGACACTTTCTCCACTATGCATGACCAAATGGGCAAATACCCCATCTGCAGAAGACTAAATGGGCACACAGACTAATACTATGAATCAGTGATAACATGATCTATTAAAATTAGAAATTAATACATGAAAGTATTTGTAAGGTTAAGAGGGCTACCCAACGGCCCGCAAGCTCTAAAGTGCGGGGGCGCTAAAGGTGATGCTGGCTCGTTCATCACGCACAGAGCACGGAACTGGGGTGCAGTGATCTCGTTAGTAACGTGTCCTTATGGGACTGAGCGGTCATTCAGTAATTTTATGCTAAAATGTTACTTCCCAATACCTTTTAAAACACTAGGTTTAAAAAAGTTTCATACCTAAATACGTACTTGAAAACACCAGTTTTAGCGATTTTCACTGTCAAAAAAATACTGTTAAAGACGAAAACATGAATCGAAACTTTTATAGAATCGTGTAATGGCTTTTAATTGCTATTCATAATCAGACAGTTTTAATAAATGTTGGGCAGTTTGCAAATGGGGCGTTAACACCAGGAGCTCTGCACGCTGATTGGTGGCCCAGCTAAAAAGAAATGTTAAACTCTAAAGGGTTAAAAGTATGTAATATAATTCTATTGCAAAGGAAAAAAACATAATATGTCAACCAGGACCACATGTTTGATGATATTTAAAAATGTCCTTATATTTATCTGTGAGGGCTATGCCATTATGGGATACAACTGTGCAATTTAAA
Source organism: Bacillus rossius redtenbacheri (assembly GCF_032445375.1). Taxonomy (NCBI): domain Eukaryota; kingdom Metazoa; phylum Arthropoda; class Insecta; order Phasmatodea; family Bacillidae; genus Bacillus; species Bacillus rossius. The sequence continues at coordinate 24,365,636 of NC_086335.1, read as the reverse complement.
ATTAAGAAATGAAACAGTTGAGTGCATAGAACTTTCCTATCAAAATGGTAAGAATCACTTAGGCAGTGTGCCATAAATACTATTCAAAATACAGCATTAACAAGTACCACGTGACATAACAGCAGAGAAAATAAATTATTGATGATATCACTATTCTTCTAGTTTTGTTATTTGCTTAAGAATTAAAAATTAACAGAAAGATTATCTCATCTACTACAAAAAAATTATCATTTTCACAAGGAAACTAAACCCTATCAGATACAATTATAAATTAGGGAATACACAATTTTCACACACTTATTTTAGATATAGGTACCATTCTTAACTCCAAAATATATTTACATTTTAATATTAATTCCATGGTTTCTAGTTCAAACAAAAGCCTCACCTTAAACAAATTTATTACCTATTACGCATCATATATTGATTCAATTCTTTCACTTAATTTGGCGTTAGTAATATCCAAATTAGAGTATACCTCTGTAATCTGGAATATCAGTAAATCTGGCAGTGAGAAAATAGAAAATATTCAAGCAAAGTTCCTTAAAATTATTAATCAAAAATTTTTTCAAAATACAAATCTAGTTTTCCTTGTTGAACGTAGACTATTAGATTCACTTTTTGTCTGTAACTACTACAATACTAAATTAACTGCAAATACTTCCTTGAAACACTGGACTGAAGATTCCCACATTGTAATAGTTGTTTTCAGTCTATAATTTGTACTCTTCATAAAACAAAATTGTGTTATTTACAGACTGATCAACAATTTCAATAATCAAACACAAACTTTGATAGTCAACTTAATATATTAAAAAAACTGTACTATTCTTAACACACAAAAATATTACTATGAGATTTATAATATCCAAACCAAATTCCTTTATACATTCTATCATCATTTATTAAATCTGTTCAATAAAATGCTCAAATTAACTTTTATAACTGACACACATAATTTTTTTAAAATTTATTTATGTTCATCTTGAACTGTTGATGGATATATTACAAATAAATAAAAATAAATACCACAAAGAGTGACAAATATTATTCCTTACTATTTAGCCGAATCAGTCAACTGATACTCTCGTCTTCGGTCATAACATTCCTGGATGCCACCGTCCGCCCACAAGTCCTTGATTGCTTCCACGTAAGGACTGTCAAACGTCGTTACTGTTTCGAAGTCCACACCGCGGACTAATTCTGCCTTTTCCTACAAGGAACATAAACCAATGTTGCAGATTCTTTGTAACAAGGATACAAGAAAATTGATTTAAAACAAAACAAATTACAGTACATTTAAGAATGAACTAAATCAATTTAAATACAAATACTGTACATAGTTGATACGAAAGCAATTCCAAACACTAATTACAACCTTTTCTAAAAAAAATTATTATGACTTTGTAAGAGTCTGATCACCATAAATCAAAGCTGGTACAAGTTAAGATTACTGAGCCTTACAGAAACTGATTTCAAAGTAATCTTACTTGAACTAAAAGAAGATCCAGAGCCAAAATTCTGACTTATTTTGGCAGAGTAACAAACCATTACTAGGCAATTTAGGGTCCTTGCCACATGAGACATTTTACCAATGTGATCAATAGAGCACAATCATAGTTTACACCCATTTTCAAATTTTATTACAAATAAACACTTAAGTTATGAAAGCATAAAAAAAATTAAAATAATTTCAGGAATTAACATTTATATACATATTCTGGGAAGAAGCCATCAATGTAATATATAGTAAGTACTAATATTAATTCTTGCATCTCAATTGCAGCGCATTAGTGTGTAATGGGGCATATGCCATTTACAGGGGCATTTTCATGGTCAATAGTTGCTACATGACCGCAGCTCAGTGAACTTACAATGTGCCGCGTGGGCAGCGGAGCCAACAACGTAACGTTCAAGAATAGGGAAGAAGGGACAGAGAGTCTGTAAATTGTCTCCAGGCAGCTTGTGAGCAAGAACAGGGAAGAACCTTCTGGAATAAAATTACGTCAGTCAGCTGGGAAGGATAAAAAGGGGCCTGAAGTAGGTTGCCCAGACGCCGGCAAGTAACCAACGAGTCATTGACTCATTAGTACAGCTAGTAAGTACGAGATTCATCAGGTGAGGTTGATCAGAAGTAGTGATGCATAGAAGAAACTCTCTGGCCATTCTAACTCACTATGCTGACAAGCGAGTGCAAGGAGGACATGTTACCCAGTAGTGTCCGATGCTACTGCGGAGAATCATCGGGCAGATGGAGGGGACGGACGCAGAAAAAGGGCTGCCAACTGCAAAGGTGACTTGCTGGGCGAGTTACCCTACCGAGCAGACCCTGCAAGAACAACTCGTCGTGGCTGCTGGAGGTCGGAGCAAATGTGAACTCTCGCGAGTTGGTTCCTTCTTCCGGCGATTCCAGAGGCATGACGAGACATCCTGCCCTGAACGAGTGCCATCGAACCACCAGTTTTCAGGCGACACAGCAAGTAGGGAAAGGCACTTACACACTGGGAGGGCGGTGTACACGCGGTGAAGACGACGTGCATCAAACAAAGAATATTGGAGAGCAAGTTCTGCTCAGCCGAAGATAATTGACAATGAGTGTGTTGTCATCATGAATAATCATAATCAAATTGTAATAAGTTTTGAAGTGTGACCTTGTATGTGTCTTTGGCTGGATTCACCTACATCCCGTAAGAGTTTATTGTTTAACCACCACACAAGTGATAAATGAATTTAAGAGCCCTGTTCCACTACAGTACAAGTTACAAGATACAAGCAAATAATCTTTCAAGTTGTAAATAAACAAATTAAATTGTGTTTCATAAACGTACAAATAATCACCTGTAAATCCCAGTAAACTTGTAGATGTTACATGTGGTTTTTTTCTTTTACTATTCTACATTTCATCCGCTAAGGAATCTGTAAGTCGACCTTTAAATTTATAAAATAAGCATAAAAAATTTACCTAGCCTCATAGGTGTATTTCCGAAGATAGAAGTTTGATTAGTTATCTTTAGCTATACTTTTGGGTTAGCTTTCAAACAATTGCATATGGATGCTTCATGAAACACTTGTATGTAACTTTTACATACAAGCCTAACATTTTAGATATGTGGCTTTGTAGCTGTGAACTCTAGTATTACATAGCAGGAATACAATCCCAAGGAAAAAAAACCTAAACTCATTTTAATTTGAAACAATAGATACCTACAAAATATAGCATTTCAACTTTATATGAATACTGTTTTCCAGGTGACATGTACTGTTCATCATATTCTACAAATTACTATTCTCTTTCATAAATATTTGTAGGTATGTTATTTTATGAGTGACAAATGTAGATGTAACGAAATAACTTAAAATATTTTATTATTTATAATTTTATAATCCTCGAAATAACTATCTATATATATGTATGTGCATATACAATATGTATGTACAATTATTTCCGGCATTCAAGAAGTTGTGACACATTGTACTACAGTGGAAGGAAGTTTTTAAAATTTAATAGAATTGCATCACATATTAAGATCAGTATCAATACCTGGTATTACTTAATGTGCCAGTAAGGCATCTGATGTCAAAAGGTGCCTTGTGGCAGCAATGACTGCTTTATGCCTTTGCATCCATTCCTATTGCACCGATCTTCGTAAAACATTGTGCAAGGGTTCCGCAACATCTGCATTGTCCATCAACAAAAAAATAGTAAATGTGGAGTCCTAAATATGCCCAACTCCTTCCTTCTTAAAAAGTGTAGCTGCTTATGGCAAAAACTTTATCCGGTGAGGGTCAGATACCATGTCTGTCCAGGATGTCACTTCTGGTAATCCAAACATATTTCTGCACTTCCCTCAATTCTTGTAGTACTTGCATTCTTTGCTATGAAGATTGTCTGTTGATGAACCCCTTACAGGCCCATCATAAAAATATGAAGGGGAAAAAAAAGAAGAGAAAAACATCTAGCCCAGATAAATAACTGAATATGTGAACTTTTCTGAAACATAAATTCACTTAGAACGGAAATTCCTGCTACAGTTTGGACTTCCATTTAGACCAAATGGCCAGTTATTACTATGATAGTGCATTTTCCTAATGTATATTAGCTTCCACCCCACTTATAATCTGGTGACTCCTATAATCAATTGATTTTTAAATATGCGTTTACTTGCGCTATTTTATACTCCTAACCCACTAAATGTGCCATGTTTTCTTACAGAAGAAACATTCAGTGTTGAAACAACAGGGCACCCTGCTGTGTTGCCCCCCCACCCCCCACCCCTTCCCCCCACCAACCAGTTCATAGAATATTTTGTTTAAACTAATTTGTTTTACTAACTAACTTGATATGTTGCTGATAAATTGTAATTTCTTTATTGAGGTAGTATCTGACTTCTTAGTTTCTATCTGTTGACAACAGATGCTCAAGTCCCTAAAATCACCAATAACCATGGTGTTACAATAAGCAGTCTCAGCAGCGAGAGCATTTTCTTGAGCTGGTGCAAATATCAGTTAAGGTTCCGATAACAAGCTACTTAGTATAGTTTCCTCAGTCAGCTCATATATGAACCTGTCCATGCTACATCCAAACATCATTCAGCTGTGTATTCTACAATACTTTCGCAAATATGTTGATTGCATTGGTAAAACATAAATCATTAAAACATTTTGGAAGGTTTTGGTGCAAAATGGTTCTTTAGAAATTTTATAATTTTTTCAAAAATTTGTAGCTGGGTTCACAGCTGAAAAAAAGTGACCTCACAATCCAGTATGTTTTTAAGAACACAAACAATGAGGAACACTGCTCCTTTTCAATTCAGTTGATTTAACTTATTTTTTTCAATAGAACCTTAAAAAACACTTGGCACACGCATACCACTCCTGAGGTTGCATCACATCAAAATACATAGTTAGTCATGCTGCAGTAGATGATTTCAATTAATGTGTCAAATCCCATCCTCGTCACCATTGTTATAATTTATGTATGAATAAACACATACCATTATTTAAGAAAATCTCAGAACACATTAAAACCTTTATAATAAACTTAGAGACAACATTCAGCAACAAATGTCCGCTCTACTGCCATATAAAACTATTGTAGTGACAATCAGCTGACACCACTTACACAAGTAAATACATAACAAACGTGTAGCACTAGTACAACTACCATGACCACAAAATGCACTGAACATGACATCCAATTAAATGAAAAGACAACTGTTTACATGTGTTTCTGCTACTTACAATGTTCGACGATTCTGCGTACTGAATTTTGAGGAGGTCCATTGCTCGTATCATGCTCTGCATTGCCATGAATATATTCTGGTACACCAACTTGATGAAGCCCCGCTTGTCTTCATCGGTGTAACCAGACCCATGAATAATTCTCATCTGCTTAATGAATGTTGATTTACCCGATTCACCAGTACCTAAGAAACCACAAACAATACCTTTGAGATAATTTATATACACTGGAGAATCCAAGCAACATTTATAGTAGTTACTCAAAAACAAGATTAAATAAATTTTTCACTTTCGGGCCCAAAATTTTATAGTGAGCTTAGTTATTAAAAAAATGTTAACACCACCTTATTTGAATTAAAACATACCACTGTAAAAATGGGAAAAATCATGTAGGATTCCCAGGGTGGGGCCGCAGAATAACATTTATCATTCCCATATCACAGTTACAACCTGAAAGCGCAATTGGGCCCACAGAGAGGGGGTTCTTGATTCCGGGGGGAGGGATGGGAAAGGGGGGGGGGAAGTCCCTGGCACAGCCTGTATCGACGCTGATGACAGTAAATACAGCCCAGTTCTTAATTTAATGTAGGTTAAGTGTGTGTGTGTGTGTGTGCTTTCCACTTACAAGTTATAAGCATTACGACATTAGTAAAGCTGATACTAATAAGCTATTACCAACAACATGAAAACAATCACAGATAATTTGTTGCTACAAAAAAAGTTAAAAAAAAAAAAAAAAAAAACACTAACTTTTTTCCCTAAAAAGATAGCTATTCACTATTAAAATTAAATTTTGGAACAGCTTATAAAAACAAAATATCAGAAAATACTTAAAATTAAGTAACAAATTGGTGAATGCTTTTTACGATTGCCGAAACATGGTAAATAAAATCTTCACCCTTTAGTAATAAAATAGTAGCCACCTTTTTTTACATATAATTTTTATAACACAAAGCTGTAATTTTTTTTGTAGAAAACTATTTACGCATGCCCTGCCAGCCTGCTGAAGACCCCAAAGATAAAAGTATACCATAATGACCGTAGCGGAACAGGTGCTGTTCTGCACTGCAGGCGAAGTGTCGTCAGAATTGAGCAGGACGTAGCGTCTCGACTAAGTACCGCCCTATTGTAGCAGGGCCTTCATTCGACACTCCACGCTGTTAAAGATTAATTGAAAGAAAGAATAAATAAACGAGGCAGGGCCTAATGTCTCATTGACAGTGGTGTCTTTGAAGACGGCGAGAGCCGATGAGACGATCGATCTGACAACAATCCTACATCTCACAAACAATGGGTTCACCCCTACGCACTGATAGGCATTCCTGGTCAGTTCGGCCATCGTAGTGGTGTGTGCCGCTACATGGAGTTCGCAGTAAACATGACCGTTTTGCTTCTGAATGACTGGGTGCCCCGTTCCAGAGGCTGTCAAGACCAGTGGCGGATACGGGAACTTTTTTCGGGTGGGGGAGTAGGGACATTAAAGAAAATTGGAAGAAGAAAAAAAAGTGTGGGTGGAGTCCACGTGTGACAAGTGAAATTTCTTGCTTATTATATTATTTGGTATTGGAAACATAATTCTCTTTGGCTGAGGTCAAAAATAATAATAAAAAAAATTGTGAGTGTTAAATTATGCTATTGCACAAAATGAAAATGTGAAAGTGTACAAGTCATCAAGTGTGTTAAGTATGCGAGTGTGTTAAGTATGCGAGTGTGTTAAGTATGCGAGTGTGTTAAGTATGCGAGTGTGTTAAGTATGCGAGTGTGTTAAGTATGCAAGTGTGTTAAGTATGCGAGTGTGTTAAGTATGCAAGTGTGTTAAGTATGCAAGTGTGTTAAGTATGCAAGTGTGTTAAGTATGCAAGTGTGTTAAGTATGCAAGTGTGTTAAGTATGCAAGTGTGTTAAGTATGCAAGTGTGTTAAGTATGCAAGTGTGTTAAGTATGCAAGTGTGTTAAGTATGCAAGTGTGTTAAGTATGCAAGTGTGTTAAGTATGCAAGTGTGTTAAGTATGCAAGTGTGCAAGTATGCTGCATAATTTCTACCTCTCCCCTGCCGTCTCCTCTTCTACCGGTTCCCCTAATTATTCCACTTATCTGCCGGTTCTCCCACCACATACCTAACTAATCCCTTAATGCAATGAGAATTTATGTAATGCTAGAAAATTGTAGCCCCCCTCAGCAAAGAAAATCACTTAGAAAAAAAATCCTTTTGGCACTGCCTACAGGCGTAGGTAGATTTCGAAGTACCTATTTCTTCTGGAAATATTTTGGACACTTCTATAAACTCCTGGAACATTTTTAGAACATAATGTACACATCCTCCATGTTCGCTAATATTCAAAAAAGACTGATTTAAAATTTTCTCATATTCCATGCAGCAAAAATATTTTGAATGTTTTAACTTAATGCATCCAGCATTAAATGTATTAATGAATTTCATATTAAGCCTACTAAGGTATTCATGCAAATAATTTTGATCTTCAAACACTATCTTTTATCTCTTGCACTAATACATGGTTGCATAAAGTTTTTTGCACAAAGGTTTAAGGTAACATTAAGATGGTTATTAATAAATTCTAACGGATTTGATACTTAGATAGTTTTAATATTTCTTATTTCAACCTCTGTTTTTATGGTAATAGTTTGTTTCAACAAAAACTGTTTCAGCCAAAAGTTTTAGACAAAGTTTAGGCGTTTTACAATAAATCAAAATGGCTTGATAGTATAAAAAAAGTAATGGCATTTTGTCTTTATTATCTTTGTTATTCCACCCCTTGCAGTAATGGTTTGTAATATTAAAAGTTGTTTCTGACAAAAGTTTTAGATAAAAATTATAAGATTAATACATAAATTGTACAAATTCAATATTGTGCCTTAGAAGTGAGTTTTTTTTTGTCCTCCAACCCTTGTTTTTTTAACCCCTCACATCAAAAACGTATTCATACAAAAGATTTTGGTATTACTCCTACGAGTTAAAATAAGTTCAAACACATGTGATATTTATCATAGTATGGGAGTTATGGGGATTTTTCTGTTTTCCAAAAAAAACCTTCTCCATTTCTAACTTTGGTCGGATATTTCCCATTAACAAACTCGTCCAAGTTTTTCCACTACTAGATTTTACGTACCGGTTTGGAAGTGATTTGAGAAACATTTCGCCAGTTATCGTGTCCACTAAATTGTCATATATATATATATATATATATATATATATATATATATATATATATATATATATATATATATATATATATATATATATATATATATATATATATATATATCTTTTGAGCTGACGATGTTTTTGGGGTTCATGGACCATGAAACTAAGAAATACAGTATAAAATTTTTCCGAAAGTCGCATCATGGTAACGGCTACACGTGTATTATAAAAACTGGCACCAAGCCACTGACGTGTGCTGCGGCAGTAACAGCAGGCAACGGCTCGAGGGCAGCCGCACGAGACAAGAGGTCCGAATGGGAAGTGCGGACTGCCGGCGGGGGGGGAGCAGGGGAAGGGTGCGTGCTCGCAGATGCGCCGCCGTTATTTCTGGCGGCGCCGAGACTGCGAAATGTCGCAGTTTGATCGCGGGCGTGATCCCGTCGACTCGAGGTGCGGCGGAGCGAACACCGACGTCCCACCGACACCACAGACAGACGTGCATGCGGAACTATGGTTTTCCCCAAACACTTGACATGGTAAAATCCGAACCCAAGCATTTCCCAGGTTTGTGACACAAGGTTGTTTTTTTTTGTATTAATGATTCACGTTGGAGACACATTTTCCGGTGGCGAGACCAGAAAATGACGACGGAAACATGAGTTACAAAGCAAGCTTAACGTGCATGTCGAAGCCGCGGAATGCATAATAATACACGGCTGTTTCTAGATTGTAAGGTTAAGTGTGCAAACCGACACACCAAACGTCGAGGTAGCGTCCTCGAACATGCGTTATAACACAAGAGCTATTCAATTTATCGAGTTTTGTTTACTAGTAAACAGTTAGAAGGGTCACGTTTGTACAAAACATGGTACGCTTCACTGCCATAATACTAGAAAGACGTTCTGTTGATGAGCTGTCTTGTGTGAGAGACCAACCCCGTCTTTCACTGATCCACCTGGGGTCCTCATGAGCACTGGCTCAAGTTCTTCAAGCACGCGTTTCCGTGCTGATGGTCCGCTCACACAAGAAAGTGGAAACAGCATGGTGGTAGTATATATACCACATGCATTCTATGAGCTGGACAGACAAAGGCTGACGACCCTCAAGCAAGCAGACAAGCAGCTTAAAACTGAGTGCTGTATTGTTTGTATTAACTGAAATTTTTATTTATTACTAGAAAACAATATGACGTGCTTAAATCCGAACTGTTTCTAATAGATACAATCTGCAATTGGTTAAGGCGTAAGACTTAAATGGGCAGTAGAATATTTCGTAGTCTTTCGTCCGGACACTAAACCTCTACCTTTTTTTCTTTTTTGAAAGGCCCACACTTCCTAACCTATTCGCCAGCATGTGAGTTCCAGGCGTGCGAGGTGACGTTAAAGCCAAGAACTCACTCGTATTGTCATAGACTATTGGCAATATACACAAATTTTTGCATTTGGCCACGGCCCCACCATAGGCTTACAATTTGCCAAAAGAACTACAGATGTAAGCAATACGTATTTTCCAGCAGATATACGTTGTAGTTTGACGAATCACACGAAACATCCAGAAACGCGGCATACAAAGTGCTATGAGATTTACATTACCGCAATAATATGTTGCCCACGTCCATGATAACTAATTTTATTTTTTTGACATTTTGAATGGCAAGTAGACCTCCGATGTTGTGGCCGCAAATGTGTTCGGCTACTGCGCTGTCTTGTGGTCTCTGCAATGTTTCTACTCTTAATTAAAACTCTTACTTCGGTGATGTATAGGTACTCAGGCACTAGTTGAACTACATCTGCAGTGCACCAGACACATTGGACCAGAATACAGCGAAAATAAGCTTGGTATGTCCCAGTTTTCCAGTTTAAGGCCCATTTCAACATTCCATAAAGTATAACTGACAAGTGCCTAATTTAATTTTTGGAGACTTGACAAAACGTTTGCTTGCAAATCCTGAATACATTTATAGGCCCGGCCCCGCTGAGAAACACTTTGTTTAAGCCTAGGTCTGCGTCAGTAATGTGGATAAATAATTCCAAACAGTAAATTAAGGGGGGGGGGGGATGCTAAAACCAGGGCGCCGGGGCTCGAGAAACAATATATTTATTGTATTAGCACCACGAGTCCGCGAATGTCGACTTCAAGTGTGTCCGCAGCAATGCTCAATGCCATATCGAGCCGAATAGTGTTCGCTGCAAGTTGCAGATGAACAGTAGCGAAAGTTGGATGCCGAACAAACTGTGCGTTGCTCCTGCAGATGACAGTTGCGTCGTGACGAGTGGGCAGGGGTCGCCAAGCCACTGTCACTCCTCCGTCCAGCCATGGGAACCTCTCACGCTCGTGGGAAACGACAACAGTCCGCGAACCGTCACTTCAATGGGAGATACAGCGCGATGTAAGGCGAGCTGCGACAATACGGCGGGAAATGCGCATAGTCATGGAAATTAACCATGGATTGTGCAAGAGTTTTTCTTGCCAGAGTAAGAATACACCAAACAGTTTAGATGAAATTAGTGAGCAGGTCGCGGAATTAAGAGTAGATGGAAAAAGGGGGCACGGGCACAATGTTATTCTTATAGGACTACGATTTTGGTGGTGGCTTGCCAATCGTCAGGATTCGCCCATGTTCGGACGTTTCCGTCGCTAGATGCCTATAACGGGATCTCGCCGACAATCTTCGGGCACTATCGCCTTTTATTTGGTCCGTAATCCTGCATAGTGCTGACTGGCGGCGGAGTGAGTGGTCAGTGCAACCACTCACCACCAGGGGCGCTTGCGTCCCTGGTCACTAAATCCAGTACTGGACAATTAGCAAAGCGGACCACGAGTCCAAGTGCCCAACCCCCGCATGGTAGACTCTTTTCTACTCTGTCCAACACTTCAACCAGACCATCCTCTGTCTCCTGTAAATTCCTACACGTAATGCATGCCAATTTGCATCCCGCATGAATGTGCCCAGGGTTTTCCCTGTGTCTATGCAGGTTTTACCTGGGCCCAACCTATCTCTAGTTATAGTCTAGATTTAAGAGTGAGGGGAGTTAGTCATGGCGCCAATCGCTGCCATGGCTGGCCAATCCCCTCCTAGCACATGATGCATGCGACCCTCTCCTTGCATGGCTAATCCCAGCATGACTAGGCGTATAGGCTACGGCCTGAGACGCACCTAGGTCCCTCCCTAACCCGGACCCCTCCAAAATACACTTAGTTTTAGTTAGGTTAGGAAAAAAATATTTTAAAATCCTGCATAGTGGTTCGCAGTTGTGCTAGGCACACTACTGTCGTGGATAGTTATTTTTATATTTTTCTCGGTATTTGCTACTTCTACTGTAAAAAAGTTTTAGGTTCTTATGGTGGTTCTTTAAAATATTTTGGAGTTGGGCGGACTCGAACCCACGACCTTCAGATTACAGACTAGGTTCTTTGACAGTTCAGCTACTGGGTCAATCATAACTAACACTAAATTGTAGGTGTATATTAGGAAAAAATTCGAACTTTGATAGCTCGGACTTCTGTATTGGAAAACATACGCCTTTGACCGCACACCATCGAGACATTTACCAAACCGGGAATTAAGTAAGGTATAAAAAAATAACACACATATTCCACTTGTATATATTTTTTTAATTTTAAGGAAAAATAGAGGGTGAATTACTATTTTTATTTCCAATACTTGCTACCAGGAGCGCTAGTTAACACACATGGTCAACTATAGGGCACTAATACCATCTTGTTTTCAGTTATCGATACAAGGAGCGCTAGTGTCACGTAGTACATATGCCATTTTCTAGTTTGCGCTGCAGTCATATTTAATCTTTACCTGCTAGAGTGCCATTCACCATCGTGTCGACCGTCTTAGCCGCCACCTTGAAATTCTGTAATTATTAACGCAGAAATTAGGGAAAAATTACAAAATTAACCGAAAAAAATCCTTTATTAAAATAATGAATGATTCGATCGATTCACGTCCTTTGTTCGATCCTTGCTTGATGCAAAAAATATAATTTCACGTAAAAAGTTATATAATTAAAATTACCATAAAAAGTGACAGGTTTGAAAAAAAAAACCAAAACAAAAATTCATCACATAAATTCTACAAGTACAAACAGGGAAATTACTACGTTTCTCGATTTATACAGTCTTCTTAAAAGGCGAAGCGAGTCCTTTGCATCCCTTGACACGTGTTTCCAAACCAGTTATAGATAACAGTCGATTAACCAGGCATGCCTATCCAGTAGCCAGGCATGTAATTGGCGGCCAGGCACAACCAGTCGGAGGTTAGGCACGGATTCGATGATCAGGCACGTCCAGTAGGTGGCAAGGCGTATCCAGTCGGTGGCCAGGCATGTATATTCAAAGGTCAAGCATGTATTTAGTGTACAGACACGTTCAGTTTGATGGTTAGGCACTTACAGTTTGTAGTCAGCCTAACACAATCAGTAGATGGCCACGCACATCCAGTAGTCGTTGGCTAGCCACATCCAGACTGTGGCCAGACACGTATATTCAGTGGCCAGGAAAGCACGTCAAGTAGGTGGCAAGATGTATCCAGTTGGTAGCTACGCATGCCTATTCAGTAGCCAGGCATGTAATCGGCGGCAAGGTACATTCGGTTCGTGGCCGACTTGTCCAGCTATCGGCTAGGCATGTCCAGTCAGCGACCAGGCACGACCAGTTGTCGGGTGGGCACAACGTCCGAACATGGACGAGTCCTGACGATTGGCAAGCCACCGACAAAATCGTAGTCCCATAGGAATAACATTGCGCCCGTAGTCCCTTTTTCTCTTTATTTTAAAGGGCGGCTTCCACAGCCGCGACTAGAGGCAAAAAGACAGGATTCCTCTGCTCGTATCAAACTGCATGTATTCAGAGAACATTTTTCGAGCCCAAGTGGAAGAAAAATGCATCATGTAGCGAGCAGCAGTTAATTCGCGCGGCTGGGCGGAGAGAAAGCCAAGAAGAGACAGGGAATGATGAGGGGGGGAAGCCAAGGTCGATCGGCGGCCAAGGTCACCGCCGCGCCACAGGTAGGAAGCCGTCTGTTTGCCGCCACGCCCCAGTCTGTTTGCGACCCCTAGAGCCCTCCCCTCCACAACGAGAATTCCCCCCGGGAAGGGGGGGGGGGTGGGCGAAATTGCCCGTCAATTAGTGTCTGGGACGCGACATGGCGGGGATATCCACAACCTTCAGAATACGGTTTGCCTCCTACCACGCCATTTTTTTTTATTTCAGCGTGTTTTTTAATTTTACCTTTCACACCTGGCATGCTGCTGCCAAACTGACATTTCAATGTGAAACCAGCAATGCAAAACGCGAAGAACTTTAAATAGTGACAACTGTCACAAAAAAAAATAATGCAGTTAGCATTGCAACTCGTCAAAGCCATGATCTATAGGACACAGAGAAGTGAATAATCTTGGCTCAGAAGAAAACTATCGGTGTGAGCTTGAATCTGATAGCGCGATGGTTCCAAGTAAATCATGTTGGACGCTGTGATGCAAATCGGGCAGCTGTCAGAACACGCGTCTCCCGCGGACTGAAGCAGCTGCGCACGAGGCACTGGCTTCCGCTCCACGGCAGGTCAGAGGGTGCCACAGATGACACACCAAGTCAGATGTGCGTGAAGACGCTAACAACCAATTAGTCTTTGACAAGCGTTTCAAATTGGGAACTCTGAATCTGATGTTTAGGCAAGTGAAGTGATTATAGGTTAGTGGACTTCATTCAAGCGTGACCGTGCACCAGGGAAAATGATCAACTGGCGTACCTCCACTACAGACGTCAAGAGAGGTAGTCAAGATAGGAGGTCAAAGAAGGGGAGGAGGGGGGAGGCTGGTTTAGTCTCATGCTTGTGTTTATCCTAATAAGATCGACATTACGAGTCTATTGTTAATATTGATAAAATTCATATATAACCTTACAAGTTACGCGATGCATGCCGACCACTTTTACAGCTAGGGTCGTAGTAACGTTTACCGTATTTTGATTTTTGAAGTGAAACTTCTTTGGGCGCAATGGGAGTAAAATTTCTAGGTCGAATTTCAATGCAACGTTTTCGTGAATCATTGTTGAGAAACGATTTCTAACGCTACCGACCGCGTCCCGCGGCTGGCGGATACGGGATCCCGGCGAGATTAGTGACCTCGCCGCGCAGCAGGAAGCGGGGGAGCTCCATGTGTAGCGAACTGCAGGCTGCAACTTGCGGAGCTGCGGAATGCTCGCACGGAAGACAGCTGGGCGCTGTGCCTCGACGGGCTAGTCGTGACCCTCCCCCACCCCCTCTGGCAGGAAAGGTACACAGTTGTTGACTGCGAAGAAGAAGGAAGGCGGCACTGGAGCTTCGCCGGGCTGCCTGGAACCTCGCGCGCCCGCAGTTCGAGCCGGTTTACTGGCTCGTCTGCGGACATGACGTTCATTGCTTCGACGGCAGAACGTCATCAATGACTATGAATGCATTGCAGTGTGTCTATGTAGCCTATTGGCAGAATTTGTTGCACTATAACTCAATGATAAGGCGATATTTGCAGAACTACAAAATCAGTCTATTAGAATGCTCGACCACATATAACCTATACATAAAATAAAATATTAAAAACTAATTTACTATAATTAATCCTAGCTTTGATATTTACCAAACAAATTTTCTTTGTGGTGTATTTTAACAATGAGTAATATTTATTGTTAAGATCAATATCATAGATGAATAATTGATATCTTTAGCTGCTATTTTGGAGGTAATAAGTTTGTTAATTCATATTTATTTAGAAAATTTACTTTTTTCTCTCTCTCTCTCTCTCTCTCTCTTTCTCTCTCTCTCGCTCTGCCGTTTTACCCCTTACGATATACTTACGAGTCGAGGTATGAATTGCCAAAGAAGTTTAACTTTTATCACATATACTGAGTATCATGAGCTTTTTTTTTAATGTAGGGTTTGAAAAGCCCCACAGTTAAAAAAAAAAAAAAAAAAAAAGCTCATGAACTCAGTATATGTGACAAAAGTTAAACTTCCTCGCGCGTGAGAAGTTATACTTCTTTGGCATCATTAAAGAATAGTTTTTAATTGCATGCAAAAATTCTCCATGGTAGCGTTAAACGTTTAACGCAACCTTGTTGGAAGTCGCATTAGAAGTATAACTTCCATAGGGAGGTGTTCCACGAAATGAATCGCCCCGGGCCCTTGGTTTCTCTCGATGGCTCTGCCTCAAGCTTTGGCTACAGCTATTACGTGATAACTGTTACTAATCAAGCTGACGCAGTGCAGCCGAGTAAACACGGGTTGTGCAGTTTCTAATTTTGCAGTAAATGGATTGTGAAACTCTTTGGTGATATTTATTTTACAAATAATTAAAAAAAAAAACATTTTATCTAAAAGTAACCCATATCATATAAAAGTAAGCCTCTGGCAGCTGCACTCTTTTGATTAATGTTTTGTGAGAGTTCTGTGAAAGTACGTACATTGAATTATTACAAGGAAAATTCATTTAATATAACATGTAATCATCCACCATTGATGGCTTATGTGTTGGGATGTTATCTGTAGATCTGTAAGCATTGTCGAATATTTTTAATATGTACGCAACTCCAACTCTTGTCAAACAATTAAATAATTTATTATAAAGAAGTCTTTGCCCGAGGATTAATGTAAAAGAACAAGTGTGGTAACTCACGAATTATATCCGTTTAAAAATGTGCAAAATTATAGTAAAACAGTTCCAGAATTAAATGCTATGTATTTTATTTACGAAGGTGGACGAGAAAACTGTCTTTGATACAGAAAATAAAGTCTACGCATGAACGTTTTTAGCAGTAAAGTTTACACACTAACAGCAATGTTTATGCTAATGCACTGCCTTAGTGGATGTAGATCTTCAGTATTTATGTAGGCTACTACACATTATTATATTCATTCGCTTCCTATTTAAATTTATGGAGCAAGATTTCACGGTCGAATCACGAGCATTAAAGGTACGTAAAAACAAAACATAAAAATCACAATATGTGGAAAGTACTTGCATTAGTAAAATGTACCCGGTCTTTCTACTAAAATACTTTAATTTCTAGAAAAGCTTACTAAAATTCAAGTTTTGTTATACATTAATACAATTCGCATTACTCTTGATGATTATGTGAGATTATGTAAGAATAAATAACACTGAATAAATCTTCTAAATATCGAAGGCACAATGATCATTAACTCGATATGAATGTCAAGCTGGCATTAGATACATTGTGTACATCTTAATTTTATCGCTAAGAACTATCATGTAAAGGCGTTTAGTTGGTAGAAAGACAACATTGTCACTTTCTTCTGTGACGGTTGAGCCCAAGCTGGAAATACCTGTATATTCATAACTATGTGTGTCCCGGCTGGATTAATTATTACAATCAATAATTAATGCCTTTCATTTGCGAGGGGGGGACGAGAAGAAAATAAACATAAAGAGAAATAAAATAAAATATAGTGTAGTGTATATTGTGTTGATTGCTGCAAAACTAGAAATGCTAGGTGTTATTATGATGTATCAAATTAAAATGTTTGACACTCTGAAAGAAAGGAACAACTTATGCTCATAGACTTTATTCGTTACGTTGAATATTAAAACCTTTAAGTGACAGGTACAATAGTTCCTTCATAAAATTAATTATATTTAAGCACACTACCTGGTGAATATTGCATTTTTACTATTATATTAGGACGTCAGATATACGATCTGATTATAGTAACACCAGATTTAATGTGTACGGTTCTGGGTTGGTTAATACATCACACTATAATACTGTGACACGTCAATACGATGATTTACTACACTAGGTTAGAAGTGCAGACTCTCAGGCAAACGGCGAGATGGGAACTCAAGAGGATCAGGACCTCCAGGTCATGAACGCAATATGGTACTAGCTGGAAAGACAATTCAGAAACTACGACTGGAGTTATCGCAGGCGTTGATTCCTCAGCTTCTGTATTGGCACCTCAACCAATTCTTTTGGCGGTAGGAACGAATCTCGGAAGATTAGTCAACTGCACGACGCTCAGTCCTATGTCTAGCAAGAAGAATATTGCCGACATCCTGCACAAGGCTCGCGGCCGTCGCGGAAGTCTTCCTGTCATCCGCGCGGGTTCCTAGGAACCCACAACTGCCCCACACTCGGGTGACGCCTTCAACGATGTGAATTCGCTTATGGTCATTCTCATTCTCCCTAATGCTTCCCTTTCAATTTCGTTCAAACACCAAATAGTAAGCGTGCTAAGACAAATACTGTATGACTTGCAAACAAACTGTAGTAGATATATTCCTAAATGTTTCAAGGGAAAATATATTGTGTGTTTTAATGTAGGCTAATAGAAAAAATAATAAATATATGATGCATAAGCAATTAAATAAAAATAAAATCAACTGTGATATAGTGTGATATAGTGATATACGACTGTCCCTATATACATATAAATATATATATGTATGATTTTCATAATTTTCTCAATACACAGGTACATAACTTAAACAAGTACAAATAATAATAATACTGTAAGAATTTCCAATTATTATAACATTGATCAGCGTTCGGCCATTGTATCCGATGCCAAGACAACTGGAGATTAGGGCGGGTTGGTACCCCTGTTCACTGTTACATCCAGTGTCGATCATCTCAGGACACATGCAAGTTGCGATGAAAAAAAAGTTGCATTTGCGAAATACTTCTAAGAAACCTAAAAATTATTATTATTATTGACCCCACAACAAGTGCGTCCATGGCTACGAAGTAATACGAAAATGTAATTGATAAAGGCAATCCAACTTACTGAGAGCTTTTAGGCTTTGGTTCAATGTTCAATACACTGCACTTTCAAAGTTGCATAGAAAAAAAAATCGCAAAATGTAAAATAATCGCAGCTAGCATTTAATGTGACAAGCCTGTGAACTTATTCAGTAATATATGTGAAGTGGTTTTCTGAATGACGAAAATCACATGAGGAACTAGTGTGTGAAGAGCTGACTATTAAAACAATGTTTTACCTTAGTAAATATATTAATTCAACTATTAAAGACTGTATATTACAGCATGAATATTATACACACCTCAACACAAGTTTTAAATACCACCAAAATGTGTATTCCGAGCTATTCCATGCCGCACTGACATAGGTATATTATTCATTTACCTATCACGACCCTGGAATTCGACAAGGTTTACTACAGGCATGCTTTGTGCCTTGTATACTAGTCACATGAACATGTGAAACCTGAGTGTTGTATCAGATGGTCCCTTCTCATATTACCACAATACAAAAGCTTGAAAGGATTCAGATAGTGACTACTTTCGACAGGCCATATACAGCAAGGTCACACAAAGCAGCGTGCCTAAGGCGCGGAGAAAGTACAGAGAAACGGGAAAAGTGAACGATAGACCTCGTCACGGCCTTATTCGTGTCACAACACCGGCCCAGGATCGTTATCTCGAAGTGTCGCCTCGCAGACATCGAACATCAACTGCCAGGTCTCTTGGGAATGACCTCTCCAAAGCAACAGGGGTTCGTATTGCTGTCCAAATAGTGCGCAGAAGACTGTATGAAGTTGGTCTTCATCCACAAGGCCAATGAGAGGCTACGCACTTAACCAAAGGAACCGATACATAATTGGGCAATGTCATGTTTACAGATGCAACCGGTCAGATTTGAAACCTGGCACCCGACATACAAGTGTATTGACAACCATGGGCTACATCAGAAATCTAGGCATATCCAGGAAGTCCATCCATATGCTGGCTGAAATGGTCAGGAATAATGCTGGGTCAGCGGGCCCCTCTCATTCACCTTCAGGGATCTTTGAACGGCTCTCGATACATTCAAGAGGTGCTGCAACCATTTGTGTGGCATTTTCGAACTGCATTCGGAGACCATTTCATCCTAGCAGATGACAATGCAAGGCATCACCTTCACTGGACAGTATTACAGTATCTTCAACGACACATTATCACTCAAATGGATTGACCTGTAGAGTCCCCAGACATGAACGCAATTGAGCATGTGTGTAAGAGGCTGAAAGGGGCCCTTTTAGACCTTCCAAACCCACCAGACAATCTTCAGGAACTTACTGAAGCTGCAATTGAGGAGTAGGGCCATTTGCCTCGAGACAAACTTAATGACCTCATTCAAAGCATGCAGTACAGGGTGGAAGAACTCATCCGTATGCAGGGTGGCCATACCCATGACTAAAGACTGCTAGCACTGTGCGATGAAGAGAGTTTCAAAGTGTTGGTCTCTGGACTTAAATTCAGAAAATGCATTTTGTTTTGCTTGTTCGGTATTTATATTGTTCACAGTGTTTGATTCAGAAGAAAATATAGCTGAAAAACCAACAAACGGTTGACTTTACGAACCCAATATAGTTGTATCCATGTAATTCCAAACTTTTGTCGAGTGTGTTTTTGCGATGTGTCAGTTCATTCAAGGAGATTTTGTGTAAGTAATTCAAGATTCAAGAAAAGTTCATAATAGTTTTTACTTAAAAAAAACATAATGTAATTTTAAGTACATACAATTACTATTGTTTTCAGATTACAGAAAGGATGATATTTTGATTAAACCCTTGTACGAAATTTATGATTATACGATAGGCGATATTTCTTTGTACTTACTAGACGAATTTAAGTAAGGATGATTTTTCTGTGACTAGCATGCATAACCGATGCCAGTCAGTGGTCGATGTCTGAGTAGCTGACCAATGTTCTGCAATTAATTTGTGTTTTTGATGTGAAATTATTTGGGACATCTGGGAGATTAGGTTTCACAAGGTGGCAATTAATTTAATTGCAGATTTGAAAAAATGAAAAATGAAAATAATTAATAACAAAGGGCAACCAAATGAGGAGAAGGATGAGAGTTGCATTTCATCCTGCGACAAGAGACGAGTCGGGGCGATGAAGACAAGAGGGATGGTGGGTCGTTCTTGAGAGAATGAGGCCAGCGAGGTCTGCTGCGGGGAGAGATGTGGACTCATCAGGAGCACGTGTTATCTCCACACACAGTTGTCTTGCAGACCTCAGTGGCGCACCTTCCTTCCAGTATCAGCGTAATGGGTTTCTGGCCGCTCCTCTGGCACGAGGTGAATAATGGATTAGTTCATAAACCCTCCTGCAAAATGCCAGGATGTTAATATCCTCTAAGATAAATAATACATAGTGCGGGCCAAATGCCTGGCGAACTGTCCGCGCGGGGGTGAGAAGCGGGGGTGAGAAGCGGGGGTCTGAAGGGGAAGTAGAAAAGGGAATACGTATCAGTGGTGCGCGGTCAAAGGAGGTTGGAAAATATTCTTGGGCGCGGCATTTCTCGAGTGTTGTATCCGTTCATAATATGTTGGACATGTAGTGCTAAACGAGCGATAAGTAGATACATGCAACAGTCACATTATGGTAATCGATGTTTTTAGAACAGTTGGTGTAACATGGCCGAGTCGAATCGGCAGTGTTTGGCTGCACAGGGCTTCGCCTGATATTTGACTGCCGGTCCGTTCCAAGCAAAGACTTTCAATCGAACTATGAAGCCCAGCTCACAAAACATTTGCCCCGCACTATACGTGGCTTATATCTACTCCAGTGATCAGGTTATATGCGTAAACAGCCTTTCTAGGTGCAGCCAACGGAAAATTATCGTGATCTAACAAGTTTCGCAACTGACGGTGGATTGGTTTGAATTTAGGTCTCAGCTGATGTCTGGGAAACGTGAAAGCGGACAATGACCTAACAATTCTCTACCGTCTCTAATTCAGAGTTCGACGAGAGTTTTGAGAGACTGCAGCGAGACAGACAAGCAAGCGTGCGCCTGCATAATGAAAGTGTCTCTAGAGCGGCTCTAGTCTCTCGACTCCCCTCCCCCCTCCACCCCCTTCTAGAGCTATTTCTCATAAAGAACACTGAACTGTTTCTTTCACTAAAGATAACTTAATTATTCAATTATTCGTGTTTGCACCAGATGAGATCTAGTAACTACAGCCAGACGGCAATTCGAGAGGCACAGAGCAACTAAGAGGCTATCTAAAACAGTTATATTTAGACTAAATAAATCGAAAGGCTAATTTAAAGTTCTTGAAATAAACACTAAGTAGCCCACTAGATTAAATGAAATTAAAATATATATATTGTTGCAGAATAACAAACCTATTATGTACAACAATATTATAGTTAGGAAAATTTCACAGTAGCCCAATCTCGTCGTTAAGTCGCAGACGGTGTAAAAAAAGAAGTCGGAAATATATACTTTCACATAATAACTTGGCTATTACAGCAAATTTGTGAGTTTAAATCAATTACACCCAAATTAACGTATAATTATTACTTTCAACATATCTGTAATCATTTATAAAAAAAATTAACAAAAAGTGCAAGTTGAATTTCCTAGTTCTATAACTTTTAAATTAACGGAATTTTTATTTTATTTTACAACATATAAGAGCAATTGCCCAGTGCAATATCGATTTGGTTGTTGAGAAGTGTAGCGACACAACTTCTACCATCAAAGTACTCGCCTATAAAGTGGGTGTGTAATTCGGGAAGCCTAACCTTCGTCGCACTGCATTAGTCAAACGGCCGAACAGTTCTCAAGTTCACCGAAAGTATGACGCCCGATCGTGCAACTTCGGTAGCACATATTGTTGGCTAAAAATGCGCGCGAGGATGTTTTTAGAAGCGCTAGATGAATTCCAAAATTATTGTGCTGATGAAGCTAAAACACGCCATATCTAGGTTTATATACTAAAATAATGCGAGATCGTGAGAATGGTAGTTTAGGTTAAGTTAACTACATTAAAAATACCTTAAAATAAGGTGGGTAGGTAAGCTATATTAAAAGTTATGTAAAATCGTTTGAACTGTTGGAATTACCAATATGAAATAAAACTAAGCTAACCTACAATTCACAATATTTCAAAGCTATATTAATGTAGAACTTAATCTCATAACCAGCTATACACGATTTCGCAGTAACCAATCGTTAAAACAGTAACTATGTAGGCCTACTAAAGTGTCAAAACACCATCTTAGATAATGATTCGAAAAAATTATACCATTTTTATTACATTATTTTGTGTTTATATTACCAATCATATTTTACTAGAAAAATAAAACTATAATCACACAAAACACTAAGTCTACTTCCTACTTGCATGATGACAATACGCGTCAACAGAGGGGGGAAAAAAATCCTCAGATGCATGAACGCTAATGGTTCGGGATTAGGTAGTTGTGAATGTAATGTGGTGAAGGTAAGGCTTCCTGTATGACACCACTCTAGTTATCAAAACAAACTTTACCTTTTCAATGGCTAATGCTAAAAGTTTATTTAATAGTTGGAAAGCAACGTAACAATTCCATCATGAAGTTTATTGTTAAACAAAAATGTTAACACCACATCAGCAAGGCAGGAAAATTTTTAAGAACCTCAGTCGATAACTGTTACCCTGAAGATGGCGACTGCAAGGTCGTACGAAACGTCGGTGAAATCTTCGCCTTCGACGCGGCTACAACCCAGAAGCCAAACTACTTAAAAAAAACTGTTACTTTTTTCTTTTTTATCGAATATTTGTAGGTATTTGTACTTATTTTTATCTCCTCCAGCACACGCATGCTTGGGTGTAAAGAGGGCGAACATTTTCTTGCCCTCTAGCGCAACTAGGCGACTTTTTTTTTCCAGCCAGGCGGGAAGAGATAATTGCCAAAACTGACAAGATAAAGTTTGCTGGCACCAATTATACCTGAAGGGGAGTTGAGGGCGGCCGTGTATCCGGTCAGTTGACGTGTACTACCCTCCGGAAACGAGTGGCATATGTGAAAGTTGAGGTTGCCGAGTACTAACGATATAGTTTGTAGTCAAATCTCCTCCAGATCTATACATGCTTCCCTTCTCTCCGTAACGTTTTGAAATAAACTAATCACAGGACGGGAACTGTTTTTTACGCTGTTTTAAAACATATACTTATAGGTGTGCCGGTAAAACGCGACTAGCTGGATAAAACGGTGTTAATTATAACTCCGAAAATGACCTCTAAATATAAACACGTAGCCAGATGTACTGTAAAATAAAAACACTCACCTTAAATTACTCTAAAATTTTTTTTGAAGAAGTTGAAATCTATTTTCATAAAGGATGGAAAAAAAAAATTGTGATCCCGAAACGTTTCTCGAATTTCACAATCCCGTACAGCACTAGTTTTTGTGCGACTATAAAACATGTTCTTGCGGAGTTTTACGGGATTCATAGTAAAATTTAAGGTTATTAAGGACACTTAAGCAATACAAATCAAACTAAGGACTTGCTTAAGGATATTACGGAGACATACAAACCTTCGTTATGAAACAACGTACGTGTATGAATACTTTTTTTCAAAATTAGAACTCAAGACTGGGAATAAATGCAGTATGTGTTCTTTAAAATATGGCTGTGGCAAGAAAGCCTATAAGTTATTCTAATTATTCGTCGTTGTATATGTAATAAATAATATATTAATATTTGCCACAAAACAAAACTACATGCTTGTAAATTGACTACATCTTAAAAAAAAAAAAAAAACATAACACGAGAAGTTTGTAAGTACCTCTCCTCTGACCTGAAACATTTATAATTGTATTGCAATGGAAATCGGTATACTCTGGTAACTTCAATAGTAAACAACGAACACAGACAAGTGCCATGGGGAAAGGCTCCGGACAATCAAGTCTTACTTCGTGCTCTGTGGTCCACTCTCCGGGCTTGTGGACCGCGGGTCGCAGCAACTACACAGGCCCACTTAGCACCAGCCTCCCCGCGAGCGATTACCCGACATGCGCTAAGTGTTCCTCGCCGCAACGGCACGCACTAACTGCACAGCACACTCCACGGCAACACTGCCAAGGCTAATAATATCACTGTCGGTATTCTATTTTTATAAAAAAAATTGCAAAATTACTGCAGTTTCATAATTCGCAATGAAACATGCACTATCTAACGAGATAAAAAATTACATAGGAATCAATTTTACCAATATTATATTGTCTGATCGTTGGACTAAAAATAAAAAGCCTACGTATTAACACGTTTCACAGTAGGCACTTTGCAAAGATGAAGTACACACATTTTAGTCAAACTTAAGTAGACTCACTGCACTCATAAAGTCGAATTAACTTGACAACTTAAAGTATGAGATACAATAAAAAAACACAACCATAAATCCCACGAACCATAACTATTCTCCATTTTAAAATATTGTATTTAAATATTTTCTTGGATAAAGTAATCCACTAAGACCGATTACGAAAGAAAAATACTATACAACCCAATATGTAAGAATTATTTTGATAAAACAAACACTGGTAAAATTAAAGACAATAAAAAACTCTTTTCGGCAAAAGGATTTCCGAAGATAAACAGATTCTTTTTTTTCTCTCGACGTGTAGTATAAACAAAATAGAACAAATGATAAAAACTTTTGATTCCAGTTCCGCAAATTATAAATAAACAGATATAATTTTTTGAAGGTTTTTGGTTAGTGACTTCTTTGAACGACAGTAATTGTTTGATTATGTTACAATTATACTTTTACATTTTTTAAATAGTTATAATGTGAAATATCGTAAGATTAATTTAAAATAAAAAAAAATTTAAGAGAAAAATTTCACTTTTTAATATCCTACATACACAATAATTTTCACTGAAATATATAGTCATAGAGTAGTGGCTGCCGAAATAATTTTTTAATATTCAAGATGGCTGCCTGGTATGCTCTGCTACAAGATGGCGGCCTGGTATGCGGTGCTACAAGATGGCGGCTTACAGCAATCGATTGTCATATATAAAATTAATTTATTTTCAAAGTTGGTTTTTCTGGATACTTCCTAGCAGCAAATTTTTTTTTTTCCAATGTCGACGAAAAAAAGATGCCGGCCGCCTAGCAGCCAACAATATATATTAAATTTCCCGCCTAGTACTTTAAAAAAATAAACATGGTGGCCGACTAGCAGCCGATGCGGCTTGTTTAAATTTCCCGCCTAGTACTTTTAAAAAATTAACATGGCGGACTACATACGTTTTTAAAACTTCCACAACACAAAAAAAAAATTATAAGCATATATAGGCTATAACATTTAAAATTATTATTTTCGTGTGGTTAGCATTGCTGACTACCAATCCAACGAATCCCTGCCGCCGCGATACCTTCCATTTTTGTACTTGTAAAAATTAATGTGGGGCGCCACACTAGCGCTCCCTAGCTTCCTAAATTGGAACCAAGATGATGTCGCCCGAGCAGACGACGTTCCACGTGACAACAACTACCTGAGGATTCCCTCCACGTGGCCGGGGGCCACGTGGTGCCACGCCCACCTGTTTGATTGTTTACTGTGCCCCAGAACCAGCTTGCTCTCACTACTCACGTATTTTCCGCATCCGCCGCTAGAATTCGCTGTCGACTATTCAATCATTTTATTAGGAGACAGAAATTTTCGACTAAATGACAGCTCCAATAATAGCTTATATATATATATATATATATATATATATATATATATATATCACACACTAAACCCCAGCTTTGGACCCGATTTTCGAGAAGGAATTTTATTAAAATGCTGCCCATCTTGTTGAAATTCACTAAACAGTTAATACTACAAGTTTCCCTTTGACTTTGTAAACTTTGGTTCGCGGCATCCGCCACAGATGACAGCACCGTGGTTACACATTTCCGTTCCATGCGAATTCCGTTCCATTCACAAATTACTCCTACCAAAACAGAGTCCGTGAATTAACTCATCTAAAACCTTCAAAAAATTTCAACAAAACTAAGTTTTAAGATACACAGTTCATGTTAAAAAAAAACATGCTGCAAAGGTAAGTTATTTTAGTAATATTTTTGGTTGATATTTTTCGGCATAATTATTTGTCAAAGTGTAAAAACAAATTCAGGTTAACAGCCATGCTACTTTATTACGCAATTATTATTTTAGCGCCAAATGTTTAGAAATTATTCCTCTAATATAAAGTTAAATAAATTTATGCGTCATGAAGTAATATACGCTAGCATTCACATGACCTGAAAACTTTGTTTAGTAGGTAATCAGTTTTGTTCTCTGGGCAGGTGCCCCCCCCCCTCCCCCCCCCCCAAAAAAAAAGTTACTTTGACAGCCGACCACTCACTGGCCCTATTCGGACAGTAGGATAACAAGCACTAATGGCAAAGAGCAGCGCCATGAGAAGTGTACACTGTCCGCACAAAGCGTCTTGGCGGGTGAGAATGCGCTGTGCGGCCATGTATCGCCGCAGAAGACTTGCCGACTGTTCTATTTGGCTGTATACAATCCAGTCACGAGTGCCAGCCACCGAAGGTCAATGAACAGTTAAGGGGTAAAAATAAGAAAATAAAAAAAAACGACATCTTGGTTTCAAAGGTTTTCATGCCGTAACATTGCCGTTTAGTTTTATTTCAAAAAAATTTCTTTAGCTACGGCATAACTCAAACATTGATAGATATACGAATCACATAACATTGCGTCTATTAAGAGTATTATTACAATTTCAGTCACTCGCAAATACAATTAATTAAGTTCTAGACGCCAAGGTCTTCACCGGGTAAGTCATTAAACTTCAGGCATTCTAATAAAATTAAATGCTACACTTTAACGAAGCCAGATTTTGGAAACAAAAAAGGTATAACATGTTGATGGTCTAAAAACGGTAGGCCTATAGACCGATATGGCGTGTTTCGGTTGCGAAACCTCCCTCTTGCCGCGAGGAGGTCGTGAACAGTGCACACAGGCACCCGGTGGAAGTCTCGGGCAGCGATACGCAATCTGCGGTCAATCAGCGGCGCCCGGAAGGCCGTGGAGGGGAGGGGCAGTGGCGTCCGTGTGGGAACAGCGCCGGCCCGCTATCAGCGCGCTATACTACACACCCGTGGTTCAGACACCCCCGCCTTCCTTTTACCAACTTGCATTCTCACGTGTTTGCTAGCTGGAGCACCCGGCGTTGCCCGGGCTAAACACATCATAATTAGAGACCGGAAAAATTCGCGGATTCATTTCGTGATAGGCTGAAATTCAAACATGTGTACAATTCTGCTGGTTCTGCTATTGGCTCGCAGTATAACTGTAGCTCTCTGGGCCAATGAGAGACGACCAAAGAAGCGTCGAATCAAAAGCTATCCAGTGGAGACGACTCACAATTTAGTGCCCAATGAACACGCGTGTTTACTTGAGATGTGCAGAGGATAATGGAGGCTATCCTAGAGGTAATTGAATCCGCGAATTTTTCCGGTCCCTAATCATAATACAAGGAACACCACAACCGAGATCCAAGACTGTAGGACATACACTTGAAAAAAAAAACTGGTTTTTAAAGTCGCAAATGTGGCACAATCTCGGTGCATCTAGGCTACGTATCAGCAAAACCGGGATGCCAATATTCAATTTAATTTTTGTGGTAAGGCAAGTCAATCCCTAGCTGTAGCATTTTAGAGGGGCATCATTGTTGAATGACTAACTAGTTTGAGGTTTTTCCCTTACTCAGGTTACTGCTCTCTCCATCCGCATATTAATCCTGCCCAGTTAATGGGCAGACCAGCACAGCAGCATGAGTTCCACATTCAATGATCTCCAAAACAGCATTATCTACATCTGTTAGGTTATATTATCGCTCCTCGGCTTCCCGTCTGCTTCCTGATGTCAATTTTCTTTAGTTTTCTTTTCATTTCTATATGTTTTAGTGTAGGTTATATAAGTAGTTATTTATTAACTAGTTTTTTCTTTAAATCCTGCTTGGTACTTTCACAAAATATTATACAAATTGCTCAAACTCCTCTATTGATTTCATACTTTACTAACCATATAAAAATTAATCCTTAAGCTTATATAACCTAACCAAAACTACTCTAACCTAAGATTTTTCCAACGAACCTTCAGCTATGACCTTATTAAAACCAAACTATTGTGGTAAAGTTAATGTAGTTAAAAGTAATTTTTTAACTGATTTAGCTATTTAGCAACTGTGGTTTGTAATAATTATAATAAAAATTAATAATGAGTTTTTTAATAAACCATTATACATTTTGTAAATGAGGTTATGGTTTTCATTTAAAATGTGTGTGTGAGAGAGAGTTGTAATTTTAGTTGAGTATAATAATATTTCAGTTATGTTACTAAAAAGGGGCGTTTTTCCTTAGATTCTGCCCAAATATGCCTTTCAGGTGCGGGATGCCAGCCGGGATTAATTCCAACCCACAAGCCTCTTCGTGGACTGTTAAACAAACTTTTGATTCATCTTTCTTGGTGCATTTATTAGAGAAGCAGCAAAAAAAAAACCTCTTCTTGTCCCTTATCTCATTTAAAATTGACAACTTGGGGCATAAATTTGAAATACGTTTCTAACAAGCAAAAAAAAAATTGATAACGATCTTTATTCCCAATGCACTGTGTTTAGGTTATGGCCATAGGCGTACCCAGACATTTCCATTAGGGAGGGCCCTGCTAAATTTTTAAATCAGAGGCTGAATTTAGAATGTTAAATAGCCTAAATACATTCACTCATTGCCGTGTTTATATTTTTGTGCAGTATCAATGAGATATGTTTACTAGTTAATATTTATATCCGTATAATTTTAACAATCTTGAAAATATGTTTTTTTCCATAGACAATGTTTAAAGGGTACTTACACATTCCCCCCCCCCCCCCTCGAATTTTCCAATAGCTTGGTCCAGATCTACCTTGAAATGAACTTCTTTTTAGTGAATGCAAACACAGCAATTCAGACAACAGAACTTTAACAAACCTCTTAAAATATATATTTTTTTTGCTTGGTCATGACCTCGTGTTTTAAATAAACTAAGGCGGCTGTATTTCCAGAACGATAAAATGTTTAAAAATATTGTTAATTAGCATGCTGCAACACTGAAAAACAGTTTTGAGTGTCACAGTGCCAGGAATATACGAATATTAACGAACGCATTAGAGAAAATGCCGATCTGAGTGATTACATTAGGGGGGGGGGGGGGGGCATGGCCCACCTGGCCTCCCCCTGTAGGCACGCCTATGGCTATGGCAACAAAAACAGGATTTAATATTGCGAACTCGCAGAATTGTCTTTTTATTCCTACACTTGTTAACAATTATTTGTAGATCACTTGCAACAACATGTAACTTGTAGGTACGGAGACTTGTACTTGTAGATTTGTGACTTGTACTTTTGTGGAATTGGCCCCAGACAGTCGTGTTTGACCCGGCTCTTCGACACAAAACTACACTGAAACTGTTCTCTTATTAGCAACATTTAGCAGCAGCTGAGGTTGCCACACATGGCCACAATCACAAATAACTAATGGATGTTAACTCGAGCTGCCAGGAAGAGAGTTCTGCGACACAGGAAGCAGCAGAGGAACAAAGAAGAGGAGAGAGCTGCACACAGCACTTCTCATCAGCGGGGAACAAAGCGGGCCGGGGAGGGGGGGGGGGTATTCGCGGGACGAGAGAAAATATATTCGGCCATTATCTGCGGGGCGCAGGCTCCCGACACCGGCGCTGGACCGCTGTCATTGTGTCGCCAGACCGCGCGAGCCGCCAGCCGCTGCTGACCGCCCCACGCAGCACAGGCGACTTCACAAAGAACGGACGAGTGAATGAATCACGCCTTAAGGGGCCCGCCTCGTCAGGGCTGTATCTGTGTTGGTGAGGCGGGATGATAAGTGCGACGCTCGCTGGTGCTTCTAGACTCTGAACTGACGAGCAGTCTCCTCGTCGTGCATACAGCTATGAAACTCGAGCGGTACCATAACATTATATGAATTATATGGCAGAGAAATAAAGATAAAGGTGTAATGAAAGTCCTTTTGTGTACTTTCAAGAATCTGAACCGGGCGTTTATGTCTAAAATTATCTGCAAACACGCGTTTTAGCCGGTTTAAAAACAAAATACGGAAACAAAACTACTCACACGCCTCACTCTGATATCTTGAGCGGTTTTCAGATAGCATGGTTTCTTCTGAAGCTACCGTATGTAACCAAGTGGGCGGGGGCCCCTTAACATTCAGACGGCATCGCGGTGATTTGAAACGACGATCTGTACACAAAGTACGAAAATATATTAAAGGACACGAGAAAGTGGCAGGGCGATTCGTTCAAAGGCTGAAACAGGTGTATGCGTTATGTTGGCCGACCTTTGTTAAGTTGGGTCTTAGTTGAACTACAACTTGCAGGGCATTTTGTAGGTACATCTGGTAGCACAACAGCAGCACATTTGAAAATATAAATATGCTTTCTCCAGCGTAGACCTATCTGCCAACACAATGTTGATACCTTATCTAAAATTAAGGATACAGCGACTAACCGGATGCATTCACGATGATACTAGTTCTTGCAAGTGCATCTCCTACAATGAAAGAATTTCATTACGACACAAAACACACACGCATCTTATAAACGTCGATAAAACAGACCAAGATTAACACTATGCTGAAATCGTAATCGCGTTAATGAGATCAAACAAAGGTCGTTTTAGCGGCCTACGTTCTAATCCAGGCGCTGGAAACTTGGTACCAGGGCACCGCTACAAGGAGCAAAGAGACGGTTTTTCTAATAGCTGAACGATATATCAAACCTTGTAAGATAAAAGTTTTCAAACTATAATATTTTACTTATATTGCAGACTTACGTTTTTTATTCACAGTTCAAAATTAACAAAACCCTCAAACTATTACTTTTAAATAAGAGACTCATAATTTTTATCATGTGCTGCACATTTTGAATATAAGCGAAACGAAGACATGGTGAGATGAAAGTGATCGGCGTGCTAGTTGAAATAAATTTTATTCTGTATTATTATTTGTGACATGTGTGAATTTGTTATGTACTGTGTGTGTTATACTGAAAGCACAGAAGACTATATAACATTGATATGCTTTTCGTTAATCTCCCATTGTTAATTCAAACACATCAAATGTTACAAAGACCTATAAATAAATTGCAGGTCTGATACTCCACATTCTAACAAAAAAATCCACGTTTTGACTATTTATTGTATATCTATATATCAGTATAACTTTGTAACACATCTATGGACTTACAACCCGTTTATTGTGAATTAAATGCGTGACAAAACTGCACTCATGTTTGTCAAGTTTGCTATCTTGTAGCACAATTATGAAGAAAAAATCATTTTCAGCACAGCCTACAGACGTAGGTAGATTCCTAAGAACCTATTATTTTTTTTTTTTAGAAATACTTAGGTAAATTCTATTAACTCCTGGAACATTTTAAGAACTTAATCTAAATAACATCCTTTGTCGGCCAATATTCAAAAAATATAAATGTAACATTTTCTCATATTCCATGCAGCGAAAATATTTTGAATTATTTTTTTTTAACTTCATGCATCCAGCATTGAAGTCTTGGCGTTTTTCATATTATGCCTACTAAGGTAGTTATATAATTATTTTTGACCTTCAAACACTATTTTTCATCCCTTGCACTAATACGTGGACATATAAATTATTTTGGACAAAGGTTTAAGGTAATATTAAGATGGTTATTCATAAATTCTGACAAATTTGATACTAAGAAAATTTATTTTTAAATTTCAATCCCTGTTTTTAGGCTAATAATTATTTTCATCAAAAGTTTTTTCAGCCAAAATATTTAAATAAAATTTAGGATTTTACAAAAATTATAATGGATTTGATAGTATATATTAAAAAAGTAATGACATTTGGTCTTTCTACCCTTATTACCGTAATGACGTGTGATATACAATTTGCTTCAGACAAACGTTTTCAAAAATACTTAAGGAGTTTGAAAAAAAAAATAGCGTACATGGTACGAAAGTTTCATTTATTTTCTTGGGTCATTCCACATCAAATCAAAACAGAGTATAAACCTGACCTCAGAATTTGATTAATTTTCGTATGAAGGTTGTCCTCATAGAGATTAAGAAAACGACTTTTTTTTTTAATATCTCAAACGGTTTTAAAATTACGGCTATGTAAAGATTCACAAAATCCGCCAAAAAAAACGTAAATCATATTTTGAGATCACCATAATTATATAATCATCCTAATTGAGCTAGAGATGTGAGTGGTATCATTTTACGCAGTTTTAAATGCTATTTTTTTATGTACAACATAACATACTTTGTTATAAAATGTGTTTAAGAGAAATCAAATTAAAAATATTGATTTTTATTTTCTCAAGAAGTGCATTTTTGGACATTTTTTTTTAAAAAAAATCCTATTAATATTTTATACTTTTGGTAAGTGATTCTCAAAATTGCAACGTGGGCGACTAATTGGTTCATAGTTAAATAATAATTATAAAAAAGGTGTTTTATGAAACTGTTAGCCTACCTACTACATATTTCTTTACTAAATTAGATTAATCATTTACTTCTTCAGATGTTATTACATAAATCCTTCCTGTAGGAGTGGTGGGATCAACTTAACAAAGTCCACCTGTCAGTGGTATCCACAATATGTCCGGTTTTCTTGGATATGAAAATTATGAAGTAGTACCAGAAGGATGCAGAAATGTCACTTTTAGTTCATATTCTTACTTCTTCTCCAACACATATGCCAGCCACCACTTTTGGTCATATACGGCGATTGTATGTCCAATAATTTCTGTCATTTGTAGTTTTTCAGGGCATTTTTGGATAGTCACTGTTTCCTCTGTTGTATCTTTAGAGAATATTTTTACACATATACTTTTGATACATTGAATTTACAGGCATATAAACATGATATTACTGTGTTACCTTAACAGTTACTGCTTGGCTGAAACGGTTATTCAGAAATTTCTCAGACTCAACATACTCATCTTGTGTGGAGGTGAAATTAATTCCAGTTGGGCAAAATTTCATCTAGGAGGACCAAAATTCCGTTTTATGGGGTGGGAGGGTGAGGTGTTTTTTTTTGTTGTTGCGAAATCTCATGTTTAAGGTTATAAAATATTATGACAAACTAGTATATTTAGGAAAAAAAAATATTTATGATAACAAAACACACCAATTTACACACAGTTGTAACTTTCCAGAAATTACATTTATAAAAACTGGCCCCCTTTTTTTTGCGTAAAAATGTTAGAAAAATATGTTTTCACAAGCATGTTTAGCAACAAAAATTCTGGTTGATTGACTTAAAAGTAGTACAAGAATACGCCGCACAAAGTCTTCATTATTCCACCATAGAATTAACGGGTCATTATTATTTGTTTTTCCCGTAGCAGGACTTTTCTGAGGAAGGAAAAACCAGCGCGTAGAGACGAGACTATCGATGAGTTGAACCAGTGTCGTCCATGGCGCTGCCACGCGGAGCAACACAAATGCATGCCTACTTCACATTTCCAGCCTGTGTGAGCTCACACAACGGAAAGAGTTCCTAGACAGCGGCGAGAGGCGCGAAATTATCTCGAGCAAACACGAACTTTCAACCGACCTCACGAAACACGGCTCGCGCTGCGCGTGACGCAAGGCGCGGGTCCCCGAGCAAACACCGCCAGCGTTCGCGAAGGCTTCCATCCGTCACGCTCGCGGATACGGAACCGCGCCTCTCCTCGGCGGCCCAATCGCCTCCGTGCCGTGTCATTGGTCGATACGGCGAGCCCCAGCCCACCTTACATCACCACGGCTGCGAGTACAACGGCTGTCTGTTAGCCACGCCTTCGCGTACTCCCCGAGACAAGTGGCACAAGGCGGAGATGTTTATATTCTTGAGAGTAACTGAAGAACTGCTGTAGCAAGTCCAACTGTTGAACATTTCGAAATGCAGCGGTTGATCCTGGAGGCAAAATACGTAACAGAAATATCGGATCCCGTAGGTGCGTCGTCGTAACTGAATGCTCTCCCGTTATTTCGATTAGAGCCCGAAGAAAAATAAGAAGTTGCAATGGACTTCAAAAAAAAAAAAAAAAACAAGTCGCGTAAGCTGATGACCGAGCGACCGAATTGGCTCGTGAAAGTGGCGTCAAAACATTACAACTCACGAACCAGAATTACTTACAAAAATTCGCGACATAATGTGCAAATATATTTGCCACAGTATTTTCTCAAACATATTAACATCCAAACTATTTCAAACAAAACATTAGCCTCTGCATTCAGTTTCTAAACAACATGTGTTTTTTTTTGTGAGGGGGGAATGACACGTACTTGTATGTCGAATGCACTATGGAGACGTCACCCATGCCCTCTTACAAGGCAATGGCGGAGAAGCTTAGATTTTTGGGAGGCGGATGACCAGAGTGTTTTTAAGGATCCCACCTACTTTGGCTTCAGAAGAAACCACTGGATTTGAAAACTGCTCAAGATATCCGAATGGTGTCTGTTTGCAAAAGGTATTTAAGAATACTGTAAGGGCGGATGGGTAGTTCTGTTTCCGTATTTCGTTTTTAAACTGTATTTTTAGGAGAGTGAAAACTATTAAAACGCGCGTTCCCATAATTAATGTAGGACACGAAACGCCCGGTAAAAGATTCTTGATAGCAGCCAAGGGCCTTGCATTACACGTTTATCTTCATTTCTCAGTCATCTAATGTTATGGTTACCGCTCAAATATATTAGCCGTCCTATGAACTAGGAGAAAACTGCGCGCCAGTCTACAGCCTTGCGCTTAGAGGCGACACCGCGCTAGAATCACCAGTGAGTGTCGCACTTATCATCCCTCTCACTAACACAGATGCAGACTAGGCTTAGCACGTAAGTGGCAGTGAATACCTATATAATAAAATGAGAGTCCGAATATTTGTAAATTAATAATCCCTTAAAGGGCTACTTTAACGGATTTATAACACGTCAAAAAGTTAAATCATCTAGCAGCACTAAGAAATGTAAAATAGTACCATTTTACATATACTGGCTTTAAAAGTGGTAGTATATTAGTTTTATCATCACTCCATATTATATGCTTTATTGAAGTGGTTATTGCGGGAGGGGCGATCGCCCAGTATACGAGACTGGTGACATTTTACTATCACTAGTTTTAAGTGTACGCCGTTCCCTTCACTGTGCAGAAACTGAGTTTACCACCTGCGCAGATTCTTTTCTTGATTTACATGGCGTGGTGGATGGAAACTGCCACTTCCTGGAGCCTGGCCCCTGGGGATTTTTACAACCCCCTTGCCCCCTTCCCCTTCTTGACAGTCCTGGTTGTAGGAAACCTGATGACACACGTGCGCCAAGTAAAAGTGCCAGCCGCCTTGATCGTCATTAGTAATGGAGGAGCCGACCTCCGTATCGCAGTCGGATGCACACCGGCTTGCGGTGCGAGGGGTTCTGGGTTCGAGTCCCGGGTAAGGCATGGGTGTTAATTTACATACAGAGATTTGATTGATATGATCAAGTAAAAGCTTCGCATAAAGACACATTTCCCTACGGCCGTGGGCTTTAGGCTGTAGGCCACTATCAACTAATAATAAATAAAAAAAGTAATGGAGCGACAGTGTGCATGTCCGACACGTTACGACGTGTGGAACGAGCGCCCCAGCGGCGGCGCGCCGGTCAAAGAGGTCCGCGAGATGGGCGGCTTCCCGCCTGAGGACTGGGCGCGCGGCCAGTCGCCTGCCCACGACTGTGCCGCCTCACTCCTCACACTGCCTTCACGGCGCTCTGAGAAGCAGGGCCGTCACAGGAACCTAGGACCCGGGGAGGGACAGTTTGATTCACCCCCCCCCCCCCCCGGCACCTTTTCTAGTATTTCACGTACAACTTTTTCAACCCAATTATATATACAGAGAGAGAGAGAGAGAGAGAGACTGTAAACGTACCACGGCCATAACTGAAAACAAGAAGGTCTGCATGTATCGCGCAACTTATAAGGTTTCTTATGAATTCTACTTATTAGCAATAGACTTGTGATTTTCGTCCTACCAGGATATAAAAAAAAAATAGTGTGCGTGTAGTCCAGCGTGGAACCCCCCTCAGCTCTACATTCCCCTAGAAGACCATGCTTGGTACAATCACGGCTGGATTACAAACGTTTATGACAGGCAGTCGCCTCGGACTGAGCGCTCTGCAAGGCCATCTATCGCAATGACAATGCCATGTCAGTATCCTGCAGGCAGGCACGTAGCCAGGGGGAGGTCCCTTCCTTCCAGGATTTCAAATACGAAAAAAATCAATCAAGACAGAATATTAAATAATAGTAGCAAC
This sequence comes from Bacillus rossius redtenbacheri, assembly GCF_032445375.1. Classification (NCBI taxonomy): domain Eukaryota; kingdom Metazoa; phylum Arthropoda; class Insecta; order Phasmatodea; family Bacillidae; genus Bacillus; species Bacillus rossius. Next base: position 24,329,100 of record NC_086335.1, on the reverse strand, counting down.
TTGGCTGCATAGGCTATAAACGGATTATTGTAATCCATAGCAGATAGTGTTTCAAAGTAGTCTATATATAATGCCGGTTTGTACGCGGTTAAGGTAAGCATGTATTTCACGCAAATTTGACATGTGTGATTCATTTATATAGTAACATTGATATAATATGAATTTATGACTTGTTTTAACAAAATCATCTAACCATTAATTTAAGAACCAATTAAATAAACCAAAAATAAAAATGTTCAGTTTTCTTTAATCCAGCAAAATCATAACTAAAATTGATATATGTACAAACGTCGATGTTCTAAAAGTCTACCATTCCGTGATATTTTTGTGTGACATTCAATTCTAACTTTTGTAAAAATTATATAATGGTTAACTTGGATCCCTCCTTCACAAAATCCTGGCTACGGCCTAGCTACCTCCCCCGGACATTCATACTCCGCTTACGCATGAACACTACACTGCGTGTACCAGACCTTCAGTAAGTTGCTTAACATAGCCCTCTGTTTAAAGGCAGCCTCAAAACATATAACACGCAAGCAATTTAAGACGAATGATATTTTCTACTCTCTCTAGCCCACAATATTTACATCACATGTCTCTGCTTTCTAAAAGCTACCCGGAATTATATTCCAACAAAATTATTTATAATGCATTCCAAAAAAGTTGCAAATTTTTTGACCCGGACGTTTAAACGGCCAATAATATATAATCCAATAACTAAGAATCTGATGAACCTTCCGGTATTCTGCCCGTGCAACGTTCGATTAAGTATTTTCTGCCTTACTGTATCCCAATTATATTAATTTTGAAAATATGCTAGGGGCATTCAAGCTACAAACATAAAAAGCAGCAAGAACAAAACAAAAAATTAAACATGACCACACACAGGGAATTTTAAGTTGTGGATGCATTACAACACAGTTCTTAAAGCAAGTATCGTGATAACTTGTAATAATCCGTTATAACATGTCTACACAGGATATATTAGCAAGAAACACAGGAGAAACCCAAACCATTAAACTGAGAGAGTACTTCAACAACTAACAGAAAGAATTCCTACTAATTATCTATGACAAAAAAGTCTTAGAAGAAAGTTAATATTGCTCTTTTAGCTATATCATAACTAGTAGTTTTTCATTACTTCATTTACTACTAAAAAAAGGCTGGTGACCACAGTTGTTATAAATTTTAAATCAGACATGAACATATGAACACATTTTCAAAAATAAACCTTGATAAAGTTACGACGAAAAAATATAACTACCACGCGGTGAAATTAGTATTGCGCAGTCCTTGAAAATGCACAAACCTTGCACAGTATACCATCGATTTATGTCAAATCACTTAAGAATAATAAATTAAACGATTCATTCCAAATTCAGAAAATACCAATTTTCCTGTATGCTAATTTCAATGACCGTATGAAAATGAAATAAAAGTTAAGTGAAAAATGTAAAAAGCAACACAGTATAATTTTTTCTAGCGGATCCATTAATAACCGTGACAACTCCGCATTAACCACGCTGCCGTCGTCTCTGGTATGGAAACTAGCAACCTGAAAATAGCCTGTTGTATAATTATGTGAATATAAAATTTTAGAACAAGCAAATCAACAGCAGTTATTTTTCAGGAAGAACAAAAACAGGGTGTCTATAAATACCTTGTGAACTAATGTCAGGACTTTTTCAGAACATTTCAAGAAACATCTTTAAAGTTTTTTTTAATAAGGTGATTTTTTAATCCAAATACATAACCGAAACTAAACAAGAACAAATGCAATACGAAATATCCTAAAATTCACAGTGACTTACAAATTAAAGCTATAACATTTTGAGAGATAATTTCCACATGCAACTATAACCTGAGATGAGGACATCGAAAAAAAAAATGAAAGTTAGCAAACGGCTCTTAAAAATCTAAGTTTCGTAACTTCCTGCACTATTGCTGGTTATTTAGGGACTTTTACGCGACTTTCGGGACTTTCGTGACCTATATACACTTTGCGCGTGGAAATATGCACTTATTGAATAAAACAGCCATAGGACTGGATGCCATAAATATACCCGGGGAGGGGGAGAGGGGACCACCAACCATTGGCCGCGGTTAACGTAAACCGGATCTGGCTGCGCTTCATGTCGAGACCACGCTGCAAGTAGCACAGCTAATTACCCCGATGAAGGGGGGTGGGAAGTCATAAGTTACCACGACGTTAATATTAGCTGGCAACCTCGATCATGGTCTGCAACCACGTGTGCAAAAACCGACGCAACTTGCAGAGGTGGTCCCTTACGCTGCCACTGTAACGGCTTGGCTTTCGAAACTGCCAGAGAATGAACACACCAGCCAGCATGAGAACAGATTGCAAACCTCGATACGCAAAGCCAGCAGCTGGGTTCCGTTGCGGTTATCTGTCGAATCCAGATCCCGACTGCACTTCGAACTTCGACGCAGCTGCTGCAGAGTGTGCAAATGGATTCCAGTCCAGGCCCCGCAGAATGTCGGATGGGCGTCACTGATCCCAGTGTCACGACTGAATGTTGGACATTGTTGGAGGAAGTGTGGGGAGGAGAATGGAGGATGGGCTTCAGAGGATTAAGAGGGGACGTGAATGTTATTTCGGGTTCCGGTTCAAGACGAGAAAGCGGGCTACTGGAAGGTCCAACAATAACAATGCACTTCTCGGATGCAAGTTCGCGTCGCGCCAAGTTTGCACGATCGAACAGGAGTAAATGAAAAAAGTGGCGGCGCAACAGTTAAAAGTTTAAGGGCCCCGCCTGCCTGGCAGAGCTTCTGAAAAACAACACTACTTGAAAACTGCTCAAGATAGCCGAGTGGTGTCTTTTTACGAAAATTATTTAAGAAACGCTGAGGGCGGATGTGTGTGTTTTTAAAATGGCGAAAATGGCGAAAATGGCTAAAACGAGTGTTTACATAATAGTTTTTAGGAACATGGTGTAAAGATTCTTGAAAGCACCAAAGGAACTAACTTCACTAAGAGAAATACGCCCCTGACTAGGCGGCCCTCTTAAAACATTTAACTCGTAATCGGGAGAACCCGGGCTCGAATTCTGGTACAGCCATTCCAATTTCTGTTTTCCAAGGTTTCACTAAAAATTCCAGAAAAAAAAAAGTTTGGTTCTTTACGTAGGGGCGCCGTCTGCCCAGACACACATACGATGTGCAGAACTTCAGGGGAAACAAAACGCGATTTCCGAACTACTCAAGATATCCAAATGAGGTCTGTTTACGAAAAGCATTTAAGAATTCGCTGAGGGCCGAAAAGTACTTTTGATTTCGGATTAAGTTTCTAAACTGTATTTTTAGAAGAGTTAGAATGCCTAAAAGACGTGTTCTCCGAGTTATTTTTAGGCGTTTAACAATTGGTACATATTCTTGAAAGCACTCAAGGGACTTGCATTGCACCTTTACCTTCGTTTCGATGCCATATAATGTTAAAGTCACCGCTCAGATTTCACATTTGTCTACGGACTACGAGAAGACTGCGCGCCAGTTCACAGCCTAAGGCACGTCCACACCAATCGCGATGCAACGAGCAGCCACAAACAGAGCAGCGCCGAACAGAGCTGGGAGTTCGCGGCTGATCGCAGATGTTCCAGTGAGAGCGCGTGCCGGAAGATGGGAAACACTACAAACCGCTAAGTGCCGCATTTATAGTCATTCACCAACATTTACTGAAGAAGAGAAAGGAAATGCGCAGAAAACGTCTGTATTGGCAGACACCGTTCCTAAAAAAATAGGTAACTATATAGTGGAAAAACCCTGTGAAAAAATTGCTGGTAGGGCAGTGTGAAAATTTCACCAGAATGTCATCTGAAGATTTTGACTATCTTCTCGCTTTGGTTGAACATGCATTAAGGAAGATGGTTACTAACTATAGGAGAGCTGTATCTACTAAAGAAAGGTTGTTGATAACTTTACGGCTCTTGGAACAGGAGACTCCTTTACAAATTTGATGTATATGTTTAAAGTAGCCAAACAATGTATTTCAACGATTGTTTTTGAAGTCTGCACAGCTCTAATAAATGGTCTTAAGAAATAAGTAAATGTTTAAATTATTAGGTATTGCAATTCACAAATATTTCCATTAGATACTATTGTGCACTTGTTTGAAGTCAAAGACTGAAAATTTTTAATTAAATTACAATTAGACTGAAAAACATAAATTAACATACAAAAATTAAAAATCAATTTATTTAGGCAACATAATTATTTACAAATTGTTGCAGTTCGGTATTATTTTCTGATTGTTAAAGTTCATGCAGTTGTGACTGCGATAGAAAGTTATGCAGTTCATTTTGAAGGGGTTGATAATCATGGCGATGAATACTAAGGGGGGGGGGGGGTGGTATTTGCAGCAGTAGATTTAGATTATGAACCACTGGTGTACGTGCACTGCTGAGCATACAGTTCCATTTTTGCTTCGTAAATCACGTCACTGTTGATACGGTGCATCAGGATGATTCTCTTTCGTTCGTTAAATTTGCATAGTTTCGTTAATATATGTTCTCCGAACGTAGAGCATTCATTCATCGTGAGTGTTGTTTGAAACACTTTGCAATGCGTTGTAAGCGTAAGTTAGTCTCGGATCCTCTTTTTTCTGCAGTTTCTTGGAGGAGGGGGGTTTTTCTCGGTGAAACAAACATTTTTCATTTCGACGACTCTCCTCCAGATGTGGGAGGGGGTTGTTCGAGTTAAGCTGTTGGGTGATCCGGCGGTTCATTTGGTGCATGAAGCGAAGAACGTAATGAGTCTTCGTCCTCATGAACCTGAAATAAAATTAACAAAGTTGTCAATATTGAACCTGCATATTTCAGAGTTGTGAAAATAAGTAAATAATACAATAACAGCGTTGTTCTGTACACTTTAAAATATGTTACAATGAAAATCATGTCAGGAGGACATTCCACGGGGAATCCTTACCCTCGAGCCACTCGTGCCAATTGTAAATACTTTGCGTTATTGTCAGCTCATTGTTAGAAAATTTTGTCGGTGTTTAAAAAATGAATATCTACAGAACATATTTCATTTCTCTTGGTTTTTATTTACTTTTATTTCTAATACACTATTTCTGGCTAATGTCGTGTATTATATTTTTTCAGATACCCAGTACTCTAACAATAATGGCTACGATGCTCAAAGGAATTTGAGGAACTGTGAAATTATCCTCATTGTCTACGTGCGATGGAATGGTAATCATGTAATGCTACAGGCATCAACAGCGAATATTTCCATTACAAATCATTCTTTAGCATTGTTCTATTCGCACTCGTAGATGCTAATTATCATTTCTTGTTTGCCGATGTTGGCGCTCAGGGTCGAATTTCGGATGGCGGTATATTCAAGAACTGCATATTGCTGAAAAAAAACTCCCTTAATCTTCCGCGTCCTACGTCGCTTCCTGGGCGCGAAAATGTTTTTCCTTACGTCATTTTGGGGGGCGAAGCATTTACTTTGCACGAAAATTTAATGATACCTTACTCGGGTCCTTACAGAAATGATTCAAAAGAAATAATTTCCAACTATCGTCTGTCAAAAGCCGGGTGAGTGGTGGAAAATTAATTTGGAATTTATCATCTGTCTTTAGGGTCTTGAGGAAACCCATGCTTGAGGAATCAGAAAATGCCATATATATTGTTTTGACGACTATTTTCCTTCATAATTATTTGAGACAGAGTAGAAGTTCTAAACATGTTCAAACTTTTGATAGCGAGCTAAATGATGGTTCAATAATTAAAGGACCCTGGCGAACCGACATGAACCAACAATCACTATGCAATTTGAAGATTTCAAGAAAATATTCAAGTGTGCTAGCAGTCAGGGACTAAATGGCTGCAATATTTTGTGACTAATGGACGTCTACCATGGCAAGATGATACTCCAATACTTATTTCATTACGATGTAGTATTATTACTATGAGAGTAATAATAGTAAGATTATAACTTTCTTTTTAAACTTAGTCTATTGCTTACACATTTGGTAAAACTGCAAATTCACATTTTGTTAATAAACGTTACTTACACTTTGTGAATCATTCACTTATTGTCTTCCACAAGTAAATGTTAAAAAGCTCAAATTATGGGTATTTGGAAGGTTAAAACCAAACCATAAATCGAGCCTCGTAACCTTTCTTGCACACCCGCCATATAATAGATACTATTATCTGATACAATCGTAATTCCGTCTCTCACAAAAAAAATGAACTTACATTTTCAGGATTAATAGTGTTGGTAGGGATGCCCTCTAGCAAAAACCCAACCATTTAAAGGCGAACCAGCTGCTCTCGTATATTTCTTCCCGACCTGAAAGCACAACAGCTGTTATTGTACACGTAATTTAATGTTAGATTTATATTACTTAATATATGTGGTGCGGTCCAACAGTTTCCATAGTGAGTGTGTTCAAGTGTGAGAGTCTGGATACGACCATGCTTGTAAGCAAGCCTATAGACATCAATAATGTTTTCTTTGTGCTTCTATCAGCTCAATCTACACATTACGGAAACTTTAAGACCGCAATACGTAACTTCATTCTATACAAATTATACAACTGAATATAATATTTCAATTTTATGTATTGTATGTATATTTCTTAACTCAATTAGGATTACCTTTTCCAGTGCCGGTTGAGTTCTTCACTTTGGCTTGTTCTCGTCTGCAGGATGACAATAGAGAAATCATTTTGTTTTTCACCTCACTAACCTCGAATCCCACACATTTTCCTTGCAATTTCAACACACGCAAGATTTTATTTTTTTTTTACATTTCATATGATAATCAATATTAAGTGGATCCCACAATTCGCTTCTAGCTTTATAACAACGCAATAACACGTGCTATTTTCATGATTCCACTCCATGTTGCAAGTTGCGTCAAACGCCGTCCACACCACGCACGCACAAACAAACAATTTCCTTTGAAGCACCGACGGGGACTGGCTCGTGTTCGTCAACGCTCGCCTTTGCACGGCTCTGCGCAGCCCGCCGTCTGCGCCCTTCTGGACGGTTCTGCGCAGCGCAGCGCGTGCGGCGTGGACGCGGCTTCAGAGGCGACACCGCGCTTGAAGCACCAGCGAGCGTCGCGCTATCGTCTCGCCTCACAAACACACATACGCCCCGACTAGCAGGGCCCCTGAAAGTTATTCCTACATACTTGCCATACACAGGAATGATTAAAGCGGGGGGGGGGGGGGGGGGGGGGGTAACTGTATGTAGACTAAGGAGCAGAAAAGACCTAACGGAGAAGAGACAGAAGGCACAATAGAGCACGGAGCCAAGTGCCTCAGTGGTAAGATACTGAACTAGCATTCTGGAGGACGCACATTCGAATCTCAATGCACTCCATCCTGATTTCGGTTTCTATGAATTTCCGAACTTACTCCAGGCAAAGTTGGAATGAATCCTCACATTAGGCCTTAGCGGATTCCTACCACGTTCCTTGATTGTGTGTGCTTTATGTCCAACGACCTCGCTGTGGACGAAATTATAAACTGAATAAATATAAATAACTATGAGTATAATAAGACCAAGATAGAGAGAACGAGAGCAGACAACGCGGAGAGAGAAAAACTGTGTGGAAAGACTAGTGAAAAGAGATAGAATTAGGAATACCAATGAAAAGAAACCTTAAAAAAAAAAAAAAAACAGTCGGAAGACGTATAGTGGTAAGAAAGAGTAAAGAGGTATTGGCCAGAGACAAAGAAAAAGAGAAAAAGACAGGCAAGATGGACTACAGAAAGGAAGGTGTTCGCAACACGCCCAGTCACCGACGCCAGCCACATAATTCAAACTACAAGCAAGTACAGTTTTACAACACAGAAAGGGTAGGCCCCAATCAGAAGCTTGGAGAGAAACTTTATAAAATCCAGGTTCTCAAATCCACCAGGTAGTGCTCCAAAGCACAACACCACAATTTCGTCCAGTGGCGCACTCGGCCGCGAATGAGTTTTGGGTGGTGTGGAATACCTCACAGTTGAATTAGGAGTCCGAAATAGTGTGTAATAGTCCTTTAACGACTATTCAAACGCATTTCTAACGACTTGAAGTCATCATCAAAACTAGGTATGTTTTTATGGGATTTTTAAGAGTACGCTTTTTAATGTAATAAATTAAAAATACACTTTTTAATAACAAAATTGAACCGACTTGAAGGGTGAGATGCGGACTCTAGGGGCCGAATGCACAGACCATACTATTACTAAATTTGAGTATTAAGTGGTACTAAATTGCAATTTCGGTATGCACAGGTTGTGAAGTATTAGTGGTGCTTATTTTTTAAGTGTTTTCGTGCAGCGAATATTTAGTCGCCGGTTGACCGTACTAAATTGCTATTTAGTGCTACTTTTCCCATCATGGAAGCTGTACGACGCATTGTGGGTGACGAGTTGTGGAATTTATGCGATATGCTAGGGATGTTCCCTACAATCCGCCGCCTAGAAAATATCTTCGAGATGGGGATAATCCGTTTGAATTTTTTAGTGATGAGTTTGTGAAACGTTTTCTTTTTACTAAAGAAACTGTAATTGGTACCATCGTTCCGCTTGTTGCGGCTGACAAAGGAGATAAATGTGGTTTGCCGGTGCCAGCAATTGTTAAAGTTACCACTGCATTACGCTTTTATGGCAGTAACAGTTTTCAGGTATGTGAGAATAAAATTTAAAGTGTGTACTAAGTTTGACGATGCCTATGTTGGTTGTAGTTGTAAACAACTGTTAGAAATAAAATTTATTTACTGTCGGTTTTCTTTGTAACGCTGTCATGAACATCCCTTTATTATATTTATTTATAGTCCGTTAACCTGTGTCCTGTGTTTGTTATTTTTCATATTGTTTGTAGTGACCTTATTCACTTGAATCAAGCAACAGTAAGCAGGATTATCAAGGTTAGAGTTGCTTTAAGTTTAGGTTCTGTACATCATCAGTAGTTTTGTGCTCTTTATTTGACATATTAATTTTAATAAAAAAACTGAAGCAGGTCATATTTGAGGGGGGAAAATGTTACAGGTTCCGTATTACTATTGTGTATCCAGATATACTTTTGATCCTGATGGCATGATCCTGTACACCTGATCCTGTGTACATAATGCTTATTTTGTTATGCAGGGGGAAGGCGCGTAGCGCCGATGCGTTTTGCGCTACAGTGTGAAACCTGATGTAAAAAATAAATTACGTATAAGATAAATTATGTCAATCGCGCGAAACGCATCGGTACTACGTGCCTCTCCACTGCTAAAAAATAAGCATCATGTACCACAGGATCGGGTGTACAGGATCTTACCTTCAGGATCACAGGGTTAACTTGGATACACAATGCGGAACATTTACCGAAAAATTGAAACTAAATATTTCAATTTGGTTTATTTGGCACTGTATATTTATTTCACAACAATGTTTTAACTAGTGGATAAAATTTTACGACAAAAGGTCATGTGCTCTTTATCTTGACGGCATGATCCTGTATACATTATGTTATGACTAATGCATATAGTGTGGAATAAATGTCGGTATCACACATAAAATTTTACTCCTTGGTAAATATCTTATGTCTTGGCTTTTCCGCAAAGGGTAAAAGTTCCATATTGCGGATCCAGGTGTATCCAGATATATCTTTGATCCTGATGGCATGATCCTGTATACCTGATCCCGCAGTATATGATGCTTATTTTTTTCTTAGTGGGGAGGCGTGTAGCGGTGAGGCTTTTCGTGCAACAGCGTGAAACCTGATGTAAAAATTAATTACATATAAGTTAACTTACGTCAGGTTTCGCGCATCAGGTGTACAGGATCATGCCATCAGGATCACATGGTTAACTTGGATAAGAAATACAGAACTTTTACCTCCACAAAGTAAAATTTCAATGTTCATTGAACGTCATTTCACCTGAATAGGTTAGTTTTTGTGGTTTTCTGTGAATGTATATAACAGCAGTTTCAAATTATCATTGTATAATTAATAACAGTTTGACTGGTGAATTCACAACTTTTTTTCTTTTCCAGGTGCAGTCCAGAACATGGAATGCAATAGGCCTCTTGGGGAATCTCGCCATGTATAAAAAAATAGGAGATAACGCATTGAGCACTATACCTCCAGAGGGCTTCCTCTAAGGTGATGTGGAAACTGGTGCAATAAGTCAACATGTAAGTAAATGGGTAAGTTTTGTGCAATGTTTATATAATCATGTTTGTTACTTTTACACACATAAAAATATAGATTTTTAAGGTGGCAGTCAGCAGTCTTTTTTATTAAATTTAATTTTTATTGTTAAATTAAGGATGTTATAGAATTGTAGCATTTTATAAAGAAGAATTGAGGCTTGTGCGAATCAGAGAAATAGTGGTATAAAAATAGTTGATGCATAGAATTTTTTCATTTGTTATTGTCCATTAAGTTCAAGCCTTGGCAGAACACACCCACATTTAAGAAGCTTCATTTCTCAAGCTTAATTATTGCCAGTTTTAAATATAAAATCTATCAAACCTAATTTTAGAGAATTGCTGACATTTATAAATCATTAATAAGCTTAATGGCAAATAGTTGCACAGTATATACCACAACATAAAATTATAACTGGAATGAATAAAGGCTTCAAGATTTTAATACAAAAGTCTGTGTTTCTTTTCTCCCCCCCCCCTCCTCTTTCCTTCTGCCAATTAGGTGTGATGTGTGGGGTAGTGTGTTATGTTAAGACAAGCTATAGATGGAACACTGCTACAAGGTCCATAGGGACAAGAGGAAAACAGAGAAAGGTAATATCTATATGATCACTATGGTAAGAGTGTATGAAGTATAACTGCCCAGTTTCCAGTCCTTTGGTAGAAAGTTCAACATTTTTAGTGTCCTTGAAACCTTATTTCCAAAATAATGAAAGAAAAAGTGAACGTAGTGAATATCATGGTTTGAAAAACAAACTGAATATTATCAACCCTGCTTTCAGCACCATTTACTGCTTTAGAAGGCAAACAGAAAATGCAATGCAATGTGAGGGAGGGAGACTGAGACAGAGAGATTGGTGGACAAAACAAAGGCATAATAGCTGTGTTTTTGTGAATAATGTTAAATTCAGTTCCATTATCGTGTAATGTTTAAGTATGCTCTTTATGCGATTAAAAATTAGCCAAGCTTTAAGGTGTTATGATTGTTTAGTTGTACATTTGGCCGTTTACATTACAGATTCATTGCAATTTTGAGACTACACTATATAATAGCTCTTAGCTGGGTAATCTGAATTACGTAGCAAGATAACAAACCTATTGCCAGGTTGGGTTTCAACAGAAAATCACATTGGACCAGTGCAAAACTAACCAGTGTTGGTAATACCTAAACATATGGATAAAGGAAGATGAAATATTTTTTTTTTTAGCTTAGCGTATTTTTTTATTCTTAAAATTGTATGCATGTTTTAATTATATTAACATTTCTAACTGCACAACCTTGTGAATAGTTATTTACTGTAATAAACAAATATCATAATTTAAAACTGTTTGGAATGTATAGGCTATAATAACTCAAGTGAAAAGTTGGTTTTAATAATACGTGAAATCTGTGCTAGACTGTTTATATATTTGTAAAAATGTATATTCTTATTCCCCTTTAAGACCACCTACTTATGTTATTATGTGCATTTTTTTTTTTACCCCAGCTGCCACTATGTACAAAATTTATGATTTTGTTTTAAAAAGTGCTCTCTACTCAACCCCTTCTCCTAAGAGATATTTAAGTAACTTACTTATACCTCTATTATATTTTTAGACACAAATAAACCTTTTATAGCAGTTTGTGAAAATTCTTCTGGTTCTTCACCTTGGTTAAACTAAACCAAATAAAGCTTTGGGTCATAAAGACTGAACTAGTAATTCTGGAGACTATCATCTTCGTGCATCTTCTTAGTCAGCTATATTAATTTATAATTTTGTTAAAATGGTAATTTATATTTCCTACCTAACCTAAACAGTCTTTTCTCATATGTTATAACTGTATTTCTCAGAATCAGCTAGTCTAAAGGGTTCTGAAACTACTTTAAGATGTGAGAAAAAAAATACAGCCAATAGATTCAGTAATTTTTAAAAGTAGTAAACTTAGGAAACAACAACAAATTGGTATTCTTTGTCCCAACAGATACAGTAAAGTATTTTAAAACAACTGTTCGAAATAGTTAAGCCAGTATTTGTTTTATAAATATCTCAATGTTAGAGAATATATTCATTGAATTGATACAGAGAAACTCTTAATACAATTTTAAGAATTTTATTTCAATATTTTCAGATCACTAGTAAAACTATTGTTAAGAACATGTTACAACACAAATAAAATTCAATGATTTTTACCTAAACATAGTCAATCATCTAAAAATCACCCTTTGTTAACATTTTCTGATTCTTTACTTAACATCTGAAAAATTACTCATAACATTATTAAAGAAGTATACACCATCTCTTAAAAGTTTATATTTTCAGTCACATAACCAAACATAATCTTAACAGAAAAATATAGTTTGCCAGTAGTTTCCCTTATTTAATAAGCATTTAGGTAGGATTATGTTTTAAAAAGAGACTATAAAGGTACAGTAAGGTTAGCTAATTAAAAATGGTGTTATGAACTAAATACAACATACTTAAAAATAAAATGGATTATTTGTAGGTAATAAAGTCAGCCATAAAAAAAGTTTTCCTTAATAATTTGAATGGTTGCTTAGGATCTACTAATAGAATCTCTCTGAAAACTGTCTGGGAGCACGATGCATTACAAGACAACAACGTGGATAACCCAAAAACTCAATGCTTATTATTTGTAAACAGTAAATTAAATATAAACAAAAATACCCATTCCCTATTGGCCGAGTTCGTGACGTCAGACTTGACGTCATTAAAATCAGGCCATATTCGATTAAACTCGACTATCTTCGTGATTTAGTAAGCTTCAACACTATACTTGTTTAAGCCTAGCGGGGCTATTACTAAATTATTCTTAACATACGAAATTTAGTGTCGTTCGAATCCTTCACTAAATGCAGTACAAGTTACTACTAAATTTCTAGTGGAATCTGTGCATTCGGGCCTAGGTGTGAGAGGTTGCAGGACCGCCACTGAAACCTCGGGAGGCGGGCGGTGGGCGCTGCGGCGCAAACACCAGGCAGCAGCAGGTGTGTGCCACACGAGTACACACGCGCCGCTCTGCGAGGAGGAACTGAACTGAACTGAACTGAACGGTGCTCAGAGGCGTCCCTACAGGATTGGCCCACCTGACCCTCTGAAATAATTAATGGGCGATGTGGGCGATGTCGAATGCATTCGTCAACTTCCAACTTTTGTCACAATCTGTGATATTTGCTGTTTACGGTTCCAGTATATATATAATATATATATATATATATAAACTGTTGAGTTGACGATGGTTTTGGGGTATATGGACCATGAAACAAAAAACTATATAAAAATTTTCCATAAGTCGCACCGTGGTAACGGCTACAGAATATAGTATTTTTTGAAATCTACCTAAAAGGGAAACAGAAAATAAACGATGCGGTAGGAACAGGAAGCAGAAAGAAACCCAGGACGAAACATTGATTAGTACGCGTTAGTATGCGTTTGCGACCAGTGCTTTTCAAAAGGCTGGACACGCGAATATATTTTTTGCAGTGTGATTAGAATTCATTTATTAGCATTTAGTATTGCCACCGAATTACTGAATATTATTTAACTCTTACAACTTTAACGCGTTAAATTAATATTCGAAATTAAGCTGCGTACTCATTTACAATACATACATAATGCGCTCTAACGAGTACTCGAGAAATCAGTGGATTCGGACATCGTTGTTGTGCTGAATTTTTTTTTGTTCAATATTTTAGTGCTGTTATCATTTGTGGGTTTTTTTTTTCGTTCTCTTCTGTTTTTGGAAAACTATTGTGTTTATTTCGTCTTTTCGTTTTGTCGTATTTTTGTCTCGTTTCAACTGTTGTGCTGAATTTTTTTGGATTCAATATTTTTGTGCTGTCATTATTTGTGGTTTTTTTTTCGTTTGTTAGTCCATTTTTCTTTGTTTTTCTTTTTTTGTTGACCATAATCATGTTATGGAATATTATGTGGTGTTTATATCCTGTTGACAACAGCAATTTTTTGCTTAATTAGTGTTTTTGTCTTTTGTGTTTTTTTTTGTAGTTTTCTTCTACAGACATACATGTGCTTATCAATGGCGTATGTCCAAAAGCTTACATAAAGTCAGACATGGGATGCTGCAATTTCCGCGCGACCATGTGACGTCACCCAGTGGTTTTCGGGACTGTTGCAGGGCAACGACCTTGAACCCTGCGGCACACTCGGTCCAGCTGCTGCTGGAGCGCCGAGGAGACGAGGTCCCGGGTGCGCGGGGCTGCAGGAGGCCGTCGCCCATCGCCCAAGGCCCAAGGCTGGCTGGCGGCCGTGCCAGTGTGTGTGTCCGTGTGTGGGGGGGGGGGGGGGGGGACTGACCTGCTCGCCGCCCGAGCAGGGCGCGCCGCAGTCCCGCTCTCCCCACCTGGCGCCCGGACGCTCAGGGGAAGCCTTCTTTTCACAGACGAGAGAGCCAAACGCCCGATCATGCATCTTAATTTTTTTTTGTTCATTGTAATGTGTTGATAAAAGGATACTAATGGTCAATGAGGTTAGGTTAGCTACATTATAAATACTTTAAAACATTGTGGACGGTCGATTTGGTTAGGATAGCTACATTAAAGATACGGAGGAAAAAAAAACCAGCTAGCATGAACTTCGGGAAACTTCGGGTTTTGGCTCTCTCGTCTGTGAAATAAAGGCTTCCGCGCTGAGGCTCTGCCCAAGTTAGTAGTGTACAAGTCCAGAGACTTCACTCCCAGGTCAAACATAACACCTTCTTTTATTCTCCTCTGACATCAATCAGTAATGATTCTCACACTACCAACCACACAGCATAAAAACCAAAGAAATTTAGTTTTTTTCCCCCAATAATATCGGGATCTAGGTTCCACTTAGCAGTCTTTGGGTTCCGAATCTAGGGTCTTTAATAAACATTTATACTTTTAATAAAATATTGTCTAATATGTATTTTAGTGTCACGATAGTCAATTACAAAAATTAAGAAGTTTTATAAGATTTTATTAGATATGGAAGGTGGTGTTCGTTGGTGGTCTTAATCTTTGGCTTGTAAAATCATATTAATTTACATAAATAACCAGCTAATGCAATGCACGCAAACTGGCTTTTAATTGAAGTTGACATCGTCCGGGCCTGCGGCCCCTATTAAGTCCGATATGCCACCGCCCAAACACCACCCACCCTCCATTCAAACCTCCCGCCTACCCGTGCGTACGTGTGCGTGCGTGTGTGTTCGCCCGGCAAGAGGGCGCTGTCGAGTCAGTGCGCCGCACCCCTAAAACATAATTAAATGTAATTGTGCAATTTGTTTTAATGTTTCCCAAGTGCAACGTGATGGCAGATCGGCCGGGAGGGTTTTTATGTACTTTTAATTACAATAATGTATTAAAATATAATAGCGTCTCCGGACATTCCCGAGGAAAGCCGAAGCCAGACAATATTTAAATGTAATTCTTAATTATTGTAATTTGTAGTATTCTTTTTCATTATTCAGAAAATGTCACGCAATTTTTAAATCATCCTTGTCATGTTACTTTAGTTTCCCGTGGCACGAATTCACAAATATCTTTAACGGCAATTGTTTCGGCGGGAGGACGCCATGTTAGTCGAGCCGAGCCATAAGCTCACCCCAGTCTTCCGCCATCAACGACCGAGAGCAGACAATTCAGCACTCCGGGGACCTCACCGCTTGTTTTCACCGCTAAGTAATTCTGTTTAACTTTAATGTTTTCCAAATCGTTTTCTTTTAGTCCTCGGAGCTCCTCTCGGTCGGGGGACTGTTTAATTAATTATCTTACGACCAGTAACGGTCTCTTTTCTATGTAATACGTAATTCGGTATGTGACCACGTGGCGGGTCATTACACCTAAACCGATTCGTGCCACGGGAGTTTTATACAGTTTTAATCGTGTACGTGTATGAGTTGAGTTAGTCGAATAAAGCAGGTGTGTAAATCTAACGTATTATTTTTAATCTGTATGACCACGTGGAGTGTGACGGCGTGTGGGACGCCTAAGAGCCCACTGCGTAGAGACTAGCGTGCCCGACGCTGAGAGCGGGCAGGAATTAGTGCTAGGTGTTTTCAAGGGGGTAAAATCACGCCTCACATGGGCGACGTCACGCCCCGAGTTAGGAGTCTCACCGGGTCCACGTGGTGGCGCCCACTAACTTATCACCTTAAAGCCGTCCGAACAACCCCCGGCCACAAGGTGGTGGCTACAATCAACGCAAATATGAATTACCATTAACAAGAATCAATTGATAAATTCAAACACACATGGTTACACAAAAATTAACTTAAACGTTTGTATTTAAAAAACATTTACCGAGGTCTCCAGATTCCTTTACATTTAGGTGCTACACATTATTTAATAGTTATGCAACCTATTTATTATTTTTAATATATGTAAAACACGAAGCTTTGTACCAATGCTTGTACATTGACTCATAATTCTGTAAAATTTGTAATCTCAGTAGGTCGTGTGCCATTATTATTCTGACTTAATGAATAACACACACACACACAAAGTTTGTGTTAATGGGAGAGAGGCTGTGCACATTGGAGGTCGTTGAGAACTTTTTGTATTTATTTATCAAACGATAGTAGGAAATCAACACAAATTTCCTTAAGTAATTTTTCCTTAATAAAGTATCGCCATAATTATTTAAATAAATGATGCATGATGAATATATGCAAAAATGTTTTGCAGGATATTAAATGTTTTTTGTTTACCTATCATAACCTAATAAAATTTTTGAGTTGGAAAATTGTTTTTAGAGGCTGCTGGATAGCTGTTGCAGGAAAATCATAATTAACATAATAATTTACTAACTCTACCAACAGAGGCTATTTTCATCACAAAATTTAATTGGCTAAAATTAACATATAAGAATTCAATTTTCAACCAATTTCACATTGGGTGCATAGTCTGCCATGCACTTGCTTGTGCTTTTTTAATTATTAACCCATACTTTAATGGTGTTTCAAAACACAAATTAAATACAATATAACAAACCATTTTGATCATGCCCCAGTCTCAAAACCTATTTGGATGGACAATCTTACACCGTGCAAAGGTTAATCCATTTTCCAAAGCAAAACATGTTCTTTATAAAAATTATTATTTTGCTTTAACCTATGTCTATTACCAAGAAACTGTCGTAAAGGGCTCATGCTGCTCTATTTGTACATTAACATTTACATTCAAAGCTGATATATAATGTTTTTTTAATTAGACTTGTAAGAAAAATATGTACTTGTGAATATGAATAGTATGTACCTTATAAATCTCATAAATTTTACTTACTTTATAAATCTGATCAATTATAAAAAAATTCTAAATTATGACACACATGGAGATCAAATCAGCATACCCGCCATGGCTATTTAGATGAAGAGGTTTATGTACTACCCCCAAAGAAATTAATGAGGAAAAGTTTGGCTTTTGAAGAAGGCACAGTATGGGTTAAAGCAAAGTGGGCGATGTTGGAACCGGCATCTTCACTCAACACATTCCAAAAATTGGGTTTGGAACAGTCAAAACCATACTTGTATTTACTAAAAAAAAGTAGAAGGTATAGGCATCATGACAGTGTATATAGACGATATAGTCATAACCAACGAACTTAACTTTGAGAAGAATTTTTGCAACATGCTCAATTTCAACTTTCTAAGTATTAAGATGATTTGAGACTAAGGGTGGCAGGCTTTGGATTGACCAATCCGAATACACTGACAAGTTGTTGAGCAAGTTTTGGATGATGGACTGCAAGCAAATATAAACTCCAATGGAAGAAGGCTTCAAACTCAACCTTGCCAAGTGACAGTGACGAGCAGTGTGATGAAAGTGGGCAATACCAGTAAGCTATATTTAGTCTCTTGTATTTATCTCTAGTTTCCAGTTTTGATATTGCATATGCTGTCAACTGCCAGTCAAATTAACAATAGCCCAAAAATGTGACATTGGGTTACAGTGAAAAGTGTTCAGATACCTCATGTGTACAAGGAACCTTAAATTAGGATTCAACAAAAAGAGTGACTTTAAAATTGAGGGTTTCAGTGAATCAGTATTCAATCACAGGCACTAGTTTCAGATTCATGGGTGGTATGATATCGTGATTCAGCAAAAAGCAAAGGAAATCACCTTTAGTACTGTAGAGGCAAATTCAGGGCATTGAGTTTCACTGTTCACGAGGCCATATGGTTAAGGATTCTGAACAAAGAACTGCAATGTAAAACCTGAATGCAACTGCTGTGTTTTAATGATGAAAAAGGAGCTAACACTTAGCAAAAAATGACATGACAAATCAAAGCTTAAAACACATTGATGTTAGGTACCACTTTCTTAGACAACATGTACAAGACACGAACATTTGTATTGTGTATATTCCTACTGAGGAAATATAATCAGAAACATGAGTACTTTGTAAAAGCATTAGGTTTATACCATTAAACGAGGTGAATAAGATCAGAGGGGTGAATGGGATCAAATATTTGTAAACATACTATAGTAAAAAATTATACATTGTTCTAATATTTCTAATGATAGTTCTAATATATAGTTCTATGAACAATTATTTTCTGCTACATTATTCTTCTAAATATGTTACAAACTTATGATCCTATTCACCATGTTTAATGGTACTAATTATATCTTGAAAATGTTGAAATGTATTTTTTCGAAATTGTAATTTACTGAAATTGTGTAATACTGCTTTGAAATAATTCAAGGGAAAGTGTTACAGTGGTGAATTATTATTGCTCTTTAAGGCAGTTTAGTTTTAAGTTTATGGGCTAGATTTTTGTTGTTTGAAAAATGGCATGTCAATAAAGTGTAAAAACTCATATTTTACTGTGCCAACAGTTTCTCACATTTTGCCAAAGTAAATCTAGCATTGAGAGTATTGTCAGATAATTCTGGTGATATGTAAACTGCAATGCATACATGCATACACGTTGTATTTAATTCTGTGAAAAAATAAATAAAGTACCTCAACTTAAAGGTCTTTAGCTCATGACTGTAAGTGCATTCAGTTTTATTTCAGAAAGCTTAGAATTTAACAGAAGGAAGAATTTATTTTTATAAAAGGTTTACAACAATAGGGTTTTAGTTCACATTTTTTTATACATTCCTCACTTCTGTTCACTGTGCACTTACCACACTTTAACAAACTACTTCTCATCCTAAACAGATCTCCGACTGCCTCAAAATGGTTTTTAAAGGAAATTGTTGTGGCAGATTAAAACATAACTGATGTCTCCCTGCAGGTTTTACTTTTTCATAATGACTATGTTCTTATTTGCACTAAATCTAGAGTTTTTTTTACATCACTTCTTCAACATCTTTGCTATTGAATATCTTAATATCTATGAACACTGAGCATAAAACATCTAAAGGCAGCAGTAAACTAAGCTAACTAAAATCAGACTAAGCCCAAGATTCCAGAAAACAGCTGTCACAGGAATATATTTGGCTAGGAAGTAAGTCAATAGGCAAAATATGTGTGATTGTAGCAAGTATTTTGTGGTTTGGGTACTTAGAAATTTATGAGACAGAGCCACCTAGATGTTGATGTGTGTACATAAATTACTTTTTTCAAAGGGGCATGCCATATCAAATAAACCAATAAAATAATTATTTTAAAACTTGAAGCTTTCAAAATGTATCATATTTGGTGAGCATGTTCAGTATGGCTAAAAATACAAAGTTAAAATTTTTTGGTAAAATTAAAAAATGATAGTTTGTAGGAATTTTATAAAATAGGTTACTTAAAAGCATGTAACTCTACAACCATTTGTCCTAGAAAGCTCAATATGACAAGGGTTTTAATCTGACAACTTGAGTGTATCACTTTATATTTTAACCAAAAAAAAAATATATTTTATACCAAACCACTTTGGTAAGATGTGTATAAAGTTTCATGATGTTATTCCAATGGTATCATATTGAAATGATTTTTTTATGAAAATTTATGCATGTGAAAATGCTGCTAATTCATGACTTGCTACATCATAAAAAAACTGATCTAACTTTTTAATCTGAACTTGTCTTAATTTTTTTCATTAGGTCTAAATATAGTGATAATAGTTTCTTTGGTACATATAACTGGACCTAACAGGAGTTCCTTAGCAGTGACATGTTTCTTGTGCAAGAATGAAACGCAAATTTGGTATTAGTAACTATATGGTGGGAAAAAAACTAAAAGGGAGTGCTATTGACACCTGATCCAAAACCTGGGAAAACTCTACCTCGCGAAACAGGTGTGTTGGTAACGAATTTTATAATGACGACGAAGCGAGTACGCAAATTCCTGGAAAAAAAAGATTGTGTTTCCATGGGTAAGGACACTGAAAATAAGCCAATCCATGTTAAAAAAAAGATTGATTTTGGTAAATTTGCATGAAATTTACAATATTTTCAAATCAAAATTCTCTTTTTTAAAAATTGGCTTTCCAACGTTTGCAGAACTGAGGCCCCAAAAATTGCAACATTGCTGGTGCCAGTGGCACTCATTCTGTTTGTGTTTGCACAGCACACCAGAATGAAAAACTCATTTTTTCAGGAGGTAGGTAAAATAAGTTGACACTTCCTGACTCAAAGTCCTCTATCGAGTTACAAGGAATGTACTGCTAAAGTTATGTGCAATCCACCATTACAGACATGCTTCCTAAATGAATGTGACTACTGTCCCGATATTGAGGAATTTAAAGAAGTATTTATTAATTGGGTTTTTCGAGGAGGAAATGATTGACAACATCATTAACAAACAATAGATTACTGTTGACAGATGCAATTTCGAAAAATTTACCAAACCATTTGATGAGTTTGTTCAAGAATTTGGTAATCAATTGAGTAACCTTAAAAAAATGACTATTGCTGAACAGCAATCAAGGTTTTTCTCTGGAAAAAAAAAAATATTTGTAAAACTGTAGTAAATTTGGATAGTGCCAAAAATTATTTGTTTGTTCTAAAAGATTAGGTGCAAGGGTTTCATTGGAACAATTCTATGGCTACTGTGCACCCTTTTGTAGTATATTTCAAGGAAAGCAATCAAAGAACAGGAAAACAATAGCTAGTTTACCAGAGTTTTGTATTTATACAGACTGTCAAACACAAAACTGTAATTCATGCTTTCCAGAAAAGGTTAATCCTATTCCTGAGAAATTATTTGCCAAATTTGAAAAAGTACTATAGGTATTACAGATGGTTCAGCTGCACAGTACAAAAATCATGAGAATTTTGTGAACCTTGGCTATCACAAAGAGGGCTTTCTTTGATGGCCTTGAGGCTGAGTGGCACTTCTATGCTACATCACATGGGGAGTTTGTGATGAAGTTGGGGGTACGGTAAAAAGGCTTGCTGCTAACCTTCAAAATCTATTATAAAACCAAATTTCAGCTTTTTCACTGGGGTGTGAACATTTTTCCATTCATTACATTTTTTTATGTAACCAATGAAGAGTATATAAATGAAGAAAAGATTCTAAAACCATGGTTTGAAAAAGCTGTAGCAGTCCCTAGGACCCAGAAATTCCATGTCTACATCCCTTTAGATCTAAATAAAGTCAAAACAAAAATGAACCCATATTCTGATGATTGAGAAACTTAGGGTACAGATCAGCTCTGGTGATGAAGACATTCTATTTGAAGAAATTGTGGGTTTTGTTGCTTGTTCTTACGATTAGGAGTGGTGGTTGGCGCATGTTGACTTAAAAGATGATGTTGAAAAAGTGTGTTTTCTTTCTTCATTCAAAAGAACCACTCCATCATTCACATATCCTAGGAGAGCAGATACCTTAGCACTGCCAATAAACTATATTTTTTGTGCAAACTACATCCAACCACAGCAACAGGTAGAACCTACCAAGTTCCTGCACATTAGACGGCCACAGCACAAGTTTTGGCATAAACGAGAACTCACCTTTTTGAATTTGAAGTGCTAAAAGAAGAAAAAAATCCTGTTCTTTAAGTGTAAAGTAAGTTGAATTTTTTTGTTTTAAATAAAATGGGTAAAATGAAATTTAAATTTACATAAAATTGAGTTTTTTTTTAAGATTAATTTTTATTTGGGCTAACAAGTAACGAATAAACAGAATTTCCGTACAGATTAATTTAAATAAAAAATAATTTCAATATGATACCACTGGAATACCATCATGAAACTTTGTACACAACTTACTAAAGAGGTTTAGTACAAAATAAACTTTTTTTCATTAAAAAAAAAAATCAGATTTTTGTTTTTTATATAAAAACTTCTTTTGAGTTTTTTTCATGCAAAAAATATACAGTGATGTGATACACTCAAGTCATATGTCAAATTAAAGCCCCCGTCATTCTTAAGAGAATTTGAGCTTTCTAGGACAAACTGTTTTACAGTTGCATACTTTTAAATATATCAAAATGTTCCTACAAACTGGAGTTTAATTTTTCAAAACTTTATAACCAAAAACCAAAGATGATAAAAAATTCAAAATTTGTATTCTTTATCTGCTGAGCCAATACTATCTGATATAGAAAAATCATAAATATCTGAAGAAATCATGTTTTGACCATTGGTTGATTTGGTGTGGAATGAACCGAAAGAAATATAAAAAACTTATATGTGAACACACAAAAAAATAAAGTTCAGTCAACAGTATCACTAACGTTGCACTTAGTTTTGAAAAGCATAGTTTGCTTTATATAAAGTTACAGAAACTGACAAATGAAACAGATCATTCTTATAGTTGCAAATGACATGTATGTGTATACAGATATGATTTTGGCTCGTGAGTCTGATTTGGCGAACCTGCTTGCAACCAGACTGTTTTCAGTACATGAAATGAGTTAATCTAAGCAAGTTACATCTGCAGTGATTGTTCTAGACAAGTGTAGTATGTTCACTAAAACAAAATAAAGGACAGGAAAGTATGGATAAAATTTACTTTTAACAGGTCTTCAGTGGCAGTTTTGCAACTCAAATGGAATGACTAATAATCTGTCACATTGGTTCATAAAAGAAACTATTCGTATTAAATGAGAGCTTGTGATGCTCAATGTTGTAGGCCAGGGGTTGGCATACCGCGGCTCAAGAGCCCATGCAGATCTTTTCATAGGATTCTACGGCTCTACTACTCACTATGCTGCCACAGCATAAAAAAAAAAAGCCGAACAAAATCTAAGGGCACAATTGCAACGCTGGTCCACAACCTATGTGCGCGCATCCCTACCCTTGCAAATTTAAGTTTTCTTTTTTTATCAGTACAACTCTACTAATTACTACCATATTTTTTATCTATACACGTTTTTTGAAGTGAAAACTAACTTCTTTGCTGAGGGGGCTTCAATGTTAGAGCATTACGAAAATTCTGATCACATTAGGGCAATAGTTAGGTACATGGTGGGGGAATCGAGAGAGGAGGGGAATAGATGGTACTTGGTAGAGGTACCGGTAGAGTAGTAGATGGCAGGGGAGAAGTAGAAATGATGCAGCATACTTGTACACTTTACACTTTCACATTCGCATACTTGTGCAATAGCATAATTTAACACTTGCACACTTGACACTTTCACACTTGCACAATAGCATAATTTAGGCTTACATACTTGCATATATATTTTGATCTGCAACCTCAGCTAAAGAGAATTGTTTCTCCTATACCTAATAATATAATAAGCAAGTAGTTTCACGTCTGTCTCACGTGGACTCCACGCACACACTTTTTTTCTCAAGTAACACTGAATTTGTGGAAAAAATATTTTTATTTTATCTGAAAATGCATGATGCGGCTCTCTAAAAAATTGGATAATCTGTTTATTAATATTTGGCTCATCTCACTCAAAAGTATGCCGACACCTGTTATAGCCTTGCAGTAAAGCTGAGGCCTTACAAGCCGATAGCCTACACTGCCAACCACCTGGCGATAGTGATTTAGCATCTGACTGCCTAAGCTGGCAGTCACATAACTGTAGATCTGCAGCCATTCAGCATGGCTATGTCACTCCAATGGAATTAATTTCTATTGTGGTGTCATGCAGGTCACTAATGCTCATTAAGAATAACAAAAACTAATAAATGAACACATTTATTTGCATATAAAATAAGATTGTAATGCTTTTACATAAATACACATAAAATTACCATAAAATACAGAAGTAACAGTCAATTCCAAAATATATATTATGCTAGCAGAACTTGGCAGACGTTGTCCTGCCAGTGTTTATTTTCCTCTATATATCTAAATTGAATGGGTTGAATGTAATTTTATCATAGCCACAATCACTACTTCTTGTTATTGAGGATTAAGGACAGTAAAAATCAAAATATACCAATTTTCATGGTAATCAATTGAAAGGAATAGAAGTTGCTGTGCTGCAGTGCCATCTATTGGCAAGTTATTGCTAAATAGATAGGGTGACAATATTCTCAGAGTTAAAATATACCTACATATAGGTACCAATTTTCATGGCGATCGGTTGAACTGTGTAGAAGTTTATGGGCTGCAGCGCCATCTAGTGGCAAGTTATAGCAAAATGGATATTGCAAAAATATTCTCCATGTTCAAATATCTATGTAGGGCCTATACCAATTGTCATGGCAAAGTTGAACGGTTTACAAGTTGATGCACTGCAGCGCCATCTGGCGGTAAATTAAAAAAAAAAATGGATAGGAAAAAAAACTCTCTCCAGAAAAAACACTTTGATGTGTCAATTTTCAAGGCGATCGGTCAAACGGTGTCCAAGTTTATCAACGTCACACATACCAACATCCAATTTTATATGTCAAGGCAGTTCAAAAAATTATTACAGTGGAAAAAAAGGTCTTTAATACAGCATTTTATGGTTCAGCACATTATGTAATCCGGCACCAACAGAACACATCACAATCATATATTTATGGTGGATTCCTTGGTCGCCAGGTTGTATTACTGCACTGTGTTTTAAGTTTGCTCCGTTTATAATTGATTTATATATTAATATAGTTGATTTTCATTTCAATACAATATTTCCTGTTTTCTAGTGGATTATATTAACAATTATACCTTTGTATGCCTGTTAAAAACATATTGAGGTCCAATAATCCATAATGGCTATGATCCTGAACATTTCACTGTATGTATTTCTAAAAACTGACTCAAAGATATATACTTCCTGTAAAATACTAGGGGAGTCTGAATTCAACTGACAAATTCGGCTGCAGGTTCATCACAACAAAATAAGTTCAAAACATATTTACAACATTTATGGTTTTAGTGTTTCCCAAGGCTGGTAAACACCTTTGAAGATGGAGTTGAACAACTTAAATTTTGTAAAAAATAGAGAAAGTAGGTATTTAAGAGAGAACACTACATGTCTGAACAATTGTTAATTGAACAAATTTCTACAACCACAGAAAAAAATGTAGCTATTGAAAATGATTTCAGTGAAATAATTTGGGGTGACATCATTATTTGCCACATATTTTTTGTAATGGGATAGTACCCCGAATTATTTTAAAGAAATCATTTTACGACAGCGACAAAATTCAGGTGGTTGTAAAACTTTGTTCAACTAAACATAATCCAGATGCTTAATGTTCTTATATCTTAAAAACAGTTTTCTTATTATTTAAAATAAAAAACTTGTTTGGCTACAACTTCAAAGATACATACCAGCCTTAGGAAGCACTTTAAACCATGAGTCGTAAAGATGTTTCCAACTTATTTTGTCGCGATTAATCTGCAGCTTAAGTTTGCCAGTCGAATTAGCACTTATCCTGAATGCATCAAATAATGTCAATAATAAAGTAAACATCAATGCTACTTATCATATGTCAATTGTACTAGGCTCATCAGCAAAGCACCAGCATTAATGGAAATAAATCTAAAAACCTGCAAGGAAATCTACAATATTCTTTGAAATCAGAATAAATTTAAAGTCTGGGAAATATTAAAGAGAAATAAAAAAAAAACTAGTACAGGTATTTGTTCAACAACGAACTTATATCCATTATTGCCATTTGTTATTTATATATCAATTTAAATCTGATGCTCTTTTGTCATGGGTATTTTCCTATGCATTTTTTAGCTACTACTGCTTTTCAAAGACTTTTCTTTATCTGTTGTGAATAAACGCAAGTTACGGTACCTCAGTGTTGGTTTATACAAAACATCCACTGACACACCACTTAGTTTACTTTTCTGAATGCCACGCAATTCCTTCCTGAACTATACCCAGATGTGGTCAACATTGTGTCCAAACAAATTTCAAATCATTATCAGGAAATGTCTCCCGATAAAACTGCACAAGCAAAAACCAGCCTTTATTTCACTGATTATCACTACTACTAGCTACACTAATACAAGTAGCTACAGAATTTAAAAGCTTCATTCACAAAAATATAAACCCACTCATCATTCATACGTATCACCAGAATCTGACTGTTAGATAATGGGAAGGAATTTTTGGGGGGGGGGGGGGGGGGGGGGATCACTAAAATTTCCTCAAAAAACCTTCTAAACAAGTAATTTTCACAATCCTTATTTATTTTATTTATTAAACAAGAATTTCTGCAGAGCAGAGGTTTCCCCACCCCATACGTTTGACACCAGCGTCTATACAATACACAAGTTATTTTCAATTCATTAATTTACAGAATCCATCTATTTTTCACACTTAACTGAAAAACATTTTCGCACCTAACTGTAAAACATTTTTTCATGGCCCACAGGCATTCAGAACTCAATGCGAAGGAGTCTAATGTTAGAAAATTCCACCACCATAGCACCCTCTCCCTTCCCACTTATTCATCATTGGTTTCTGCAAGCATGATTGCTGTAGAATGGTTGGAACTATCAGCCAAACAATGCTAGATGCAAGACAATAAAAAAATTTCGGTTGTCGAACATCAAACCGACATAATGGAATGCAAGAGTGATCGAGCCAATACCGGCTCACGAACATGCGCATGCAGCAGGCTATTTGGCTAGCCATGGGATGAGGTGCTGTGATTACGGAGAGGTATACAATAGGTTGGCAGACGGATCTCCAACATGCCAATACAGATGTAGAATGGCAAGGAGTACATGCTTCTAGACGCTGCACAAATTTCTATAATTATAATTGAAAGCACTGTTTACACCAAATACAGACCCTTCATGTAGGCCTATATTGTTAACTATAAATTGGATTTTGCACTAAAATATGAGAAATTAGTAACAAAATATTTTTTTACTTGTTCATCAAAGAGTGTTGTGTTAAGTGACTTCCCCACAACTCGAAAAGAGTACGCTACTAAAGTCCAAGGTTCAGAAAACGATCACCATCTTGAATAATTGAATGAAGCTTGGGGAATTTGTACGCGGGGTCGAGCCGTGAATGATGCATACAACAAAGAAATTTTGAAATGTTGGAGGCAGTGCAGTCAGGTGTTCAGCCAAAGAACAGACAACAAGACTGCACACTGAGCAATCCATGTCCTGAGATTCCTATATCATACTGCACACCTACTCTTATCATTTAGAACAACCCTCTTAAGTGATTTTTGTTAACCTACCTGAAGAGTCATTAAAGTCAGTTTTGGAGATGTGACAGCAATCTGGTATTTTTATAGTTTCCAAAAACTTTATCTTTGCCAAAATAACACATGTTGTGGCATAGTGATGATTTTGAAGGCCAATAACTAGAATTTGTTTCTGTATCTATTCTGTTTCCATATGCTAGGTGTAGAATCCTAAAAATACTAACCTTTGAGAAATTGATTAAAAAAAATATGCTTAGGTAAAATGACCACAATGCTATAGTAATTTTTTTTATTATATCAATTACCTACACAATTACTAAACATTCCAAAACATGTTGGAGATTTAACACACATCATTAAGACAATTTATTGAAAGATTTATCTAAAGGGTTGATTGCACTGGGATACAGTGCAAATGAGTTCACTTGTTGCTCCAAACTAATTGTATCATGCAGACTGTGTTTTTATTCTTGCTACAGACTACTTGGCTAGCAAATCAATATTAATCAGCTAAATCAAACTGATGGAAAAAATGTTTCATATTATACAATAGAAAATGCAAATACCGAATCCCAAAATAAAATAACACTGTAAAACAACCAAATTCATGACTGACAAGGTGCAGACATCTTCTAGCTACCGGTAGTTTGGAATAAAGAGGCAATTACTTTAGGAACGATTACTAGATACCTGAAAAGTAGTTGGCTTTAGGGTACTATTCGATATGACTAATGATTATGATGTTATGGTCACCAATGCTAATATTAGGAACAATATAGTCATGAAAGAATGCAAAAAAAGGAAATAAGATAAAGTAAGACTATGAAGTAATTATAACAATTATGTTATATCAAGGATGTTGTCTAAACTAAAATCTTTCATGATTGTACGTATGGTACAACAGTGTATAAGTATGACATGTGATTGTATAGTGTTGCAGTGAATAAGATGTAGTGTTACAAATACAATATAATATTTTGACAGATTGAATAGGACCATTTCTTATATTATATAAAATTGTGTAAAAATTAGTATTAAGAGAAGTCTTTGGCAATAGAATAAAAGAAAACACTAGTAGTTATATGCTACTATCAAAATGTGCAGAAAGGATAGAGGCAGCAAAAAAAGTGATAAGAATAATTTTTAAGGAATTTTGGCATGAGAAACTGTGTAGGTATAAATAAAGATGAGATATTAAAATGGCTTGGGAAAAACAGAAACAATTTAACAGTGTGTTTTGTTAGCGGTATTACAAAAAGAATCAATAACTGCTGTGATTTGTTATTATGAAGGTGTTTTGTTGTGAAGTGGATTTTTCAAATTAATTGTTATATCAATGGTTGTAAAAATTATAGAGGTAGAAAAAATATTTGTTCCTAAAGAATGTTAAGAGTTTCAAATCATGAGCAAGATTAAACGAGAATTAATGGTTGTGAATTTAGCACAATGTCTCAAGAGTATTTATTGGTTGTAATCTATAACTATGAATAGAATGTGGAATGTGATAATAGGTTAGGTGCGTAGTGTAAATAACCTAGAATCTCAGCCATTCTGGAATACTTCACGATACTGGGATCTTAAACAACGTAAAATACACATAAACTTCCTAGTGTGCAATAATGTACGTAATAAGTAAATTGAGTAATTTTCTAGAATGGCGGCTTATAAATAAAAAAAAATACAAACACATTTCAAATATGTTATATTACAGGTCTACTAACCATTGTGGTAGTTTTGTTGAGACAGAAGTACAAGAAAGTACGATTTACATTACCTGGGAAGGTTTAGGTGCGGTTTCATGCATGTTTACTTGGTGTACATTTTTGTTTTGATACTATGTGTGTCAAGTGTAGTATCTGTTTAATTATGGAAACAGTTTTAAATATTGTTCTAAGATTGTGTATACGACTAAAACTAAAATATAAATAATAAATTTTAATTTGTACAATATTTAGTATTATTGCAGATTAGTTTTTTTGTCATTTTAATAAGTATTATGAATTACGTAATGGGATGGAGGCAAGAATCGTCAAACTGAAATTTTTGCTAACCTTTCGTTTGAAATGTTGTTTTCTAAGTGAAAGCATCAATTTCTGGGAGCTGAAATTTAAGGTCAATTGTTGTTGATCCAACAATTTTGTACCGTTGTATATTTAAATGTAAGCAAAGGTTGGTGTTTCTGTTTCTCATGATGTAAGGCAGAATGTACGTCAGTCTGGTCTGCGAATTCTAATTACATTAGTTACCTCGTGGAATTGATGTTTCATCGAAGGTTCTAGACGATCTCAAACATATCCATTTTCTACTCACAGCAAAAAAGGCATACTACATGCCTCCGACACAGTTTTAAGTTTTTGACGTGACGTCTAATAAATCGATGAACGCCGGCTGCACGCACGAAAGTGTCTCATTACGCACATTGTCCCGTTTTGCTGTGTCCCATTACGCTCATTTTATATTGCTCTTTGCTAACCTGAACCTCCTAGCATTGCGACCGAGTCCATGGCGTAATTCTGTTTTCATGCATTTTATGCAACATTTTCATTGCTCTTTGCTAACCCGTTCCTCCTAGCATTGCTGCGCAAATATATTATGTTTGACTGCATCTTGGTGTTGGGTAAGCCATTTTCCTTCACATCATCCTTGAAACACTCCCATTAGTTTCCTAGTTTTCATATCAGCGTCCTATCCTTAACAGAATAACACAGATTGGAAGAAGTTAAATAGCAAACATGTATAAAAGTTATAGTTAAAATAATCTGTTCGTTAAAGTAATGAACATTATTGAATTAATGAGTGCAAATAAATGTAAATTTATCAATTAAATTGTAGATTTCATTTCACTCCTTCTTTGTATCCAACAAAATAGTGATAAATCAATAAAAATGATTCAATTTTGTTCATAAAAGTATGCAATCATTTCATCAATGTTTTGATGACGTCACGTTAAACTATCGTCCGTAAACCGACTTTACAAACAACCAATTTTGTTCTTATAATACTCATATTCTGTGCATTTGATGTTGTTAAACAAGATGCTTGCTGTATTAATTTAGTACATTAAACATCCTGTGCACTTGATCCTTATAGCATGATGTTTTAATAAACTTGTTTGTAGTAAATGGCCGTTAGGCTGTCTTGCCACATTGATTTTTTCATGTACTTACTCATCATTACTATTATTTCAGGGCTCTTTCTGAAATTCTATCACTGTACTCTGAATTATTTCACACGAGTTTAATTCCATCAATTGTTGGTGCATTGTACCGTCCATGTTGACCAACAGGTGTTTCGTCTGCTCTTAACCACAACTTTGTAGTCATAAGTTTTTTCAAGGGCAGTTCTGAACAATCAAATTTATGTTGATCAAATAGTAATAATTTCTCTTTTAATGCTCGTATTGAATATACAACATTGATCAGATGGTTCAAAAGTTTTTCCCATTAAATAAAATTTAAAAAATTTGAGATCTGCATTCAGCAGTGGTGGTAGTGATGCTACAAGATGATAAAATTTTCCCTTGCACTTTGAATATACACAAATAATTCTCACGCACTATATTTGCTGCACCGAATTATGTCATTTGGATACATGAATTGTACTTGTGTATGTTTGCTAAGAAATATTTTCATTGGCTTGTTTCACCTGATACCAATGTTAATAATGGTTAGGGTGTTGAATGCAATTCTGGCAATTTCACTTTTCCACCTACACAGCACATTCCTTGTGCACCAAGATGTAAATCAGCAGGCAACTGGATCAAGCAATATGTACTCTTCATGGTATCAAGTTTGATTGTTTCAGAAGAACAGGCTTGATCATTGTGTACTCTAGCAGTTTCCAGTCTCGCATCCCGTTGCTCGTCTGTTTCTGAAGCTCATATGCTACCAATCGCTTGTCATTTGGGTGGCACAATTGATTTGACAACAAAAGTAATGCTTTGTGACAACTATTACAAATTCATTGGAAAAAGAAAATGTGTGAGATAGCTATTACTTCTTTTCGACTAGAAATTGGAATTTCACAATCAACAGCACTTGTTATGTCACACATAAACTGAAAAAGCATGAACTCGTGCATCACTTATTGTAAAATGATTGTTATAATTCAGAAACCTTGGCGAGCATGTACACAACTCACCAAAGTTTCATCACAATATGACGAATGGTATAGGAACGCATATGGGACAAACTAAGAAACATTAATTTTTATATATAGATTAGAAAATGACAAAAATCAACACAGCCTACAAGACTTATCCTTCAGTCTTGGATAATTGTGTTTCAGCATTGTGTGACTGTTATAAAGAGTTATCTTTAACTATAATTTCAAACATTGTGTATTTTGCATAGTGCACTAGTTTCCTTATAAAATATAACTTGTTCATATTACTATTGATGTTTTTGGTTAAAACCTCCACGCAACCACACTTGCCCCGCACATAAAATTGAGTGATAATGACCTTAGCACTGCCATCTTTATTATACAATTGCTATTGTCATGTATCACATTGTACAAAAATCCCAAAAAGTTGTATGTGAAAAGGTATGCCGTCACTAGTTAACGTTCATCACACACTGCAAGAAAATCTCACTCGCTTGGAAAACGTTCTGCAAACCATTGTGTGTTTAATCATATTTTCTTACTTTTTTCATTTTAAATATGCGTAACAATTATATTTTAATAAATTTTGGTCATTTGTTTTTACAGACATTGACAACCACAGAGTGCAGTACTGAGAATCACTCTGATACACTTGATTTCAACGTTTTGTCAACAATGAGATTATTAGAGAGGGATGCAAGATGAAACACTGATAGATTGCATTGGTAGAGGAAATGGGATTACCTCGAGAAAACCCACTAACTTATGACAACATCCACTACATTTCTTAACATCAAAAAATTCAGGTGCTAGCAAGCTGGGAATTGAGCCCAGATTACCTTGGCAGAAGGAAGTGATCTAACCATTCAATCATTGTGGCTTCTAGCAAGTAGTGAGAAATAGTAGATCACACAAACTTCACTCCTGGTGCACAGCAAGATGTTACGTTCAGCAATTTTGAAAACGGAGAGTGAATTCACAAGCAAGTAGCTTGTAAACTACTCCAATATAATCACTTCTAAAATAAATATTCTGAGCTAGTGTCAATGTGTTCACTCACACACAGCTTTTCTCCTCACTCATGTTTTGTAATATCACCAAGTGTAATTGTGTCCGAGTGTACTAGCATAGCAGTCACACAGCATTGTAGGAAGTATGTCAGTACCACACTTCAAATGTTTCTATTATAAATATTTAATAGTAAATCATCCTTCCATAACTGTATTTTATATCTGTTGGAAAATTTAATAAGAACCAAATTCTGAATTTGATTACCTAAAATATCAGATTTCTTGATATCAGAATACATTCAGTTGCTGAGTTAGCTAAGTGGTCAATATAACCTACAAACTAGCTATGTACCAACTGTAAAATTTCTAAAAATAACAGGTAGGAGCTTTCCTGTTATTAAAATTTTTATTGCAAACTTCACTTTAAAACAAGTAATGCTTTAGGTAGATATTTAAGTTACCCCCCATCATACTTTCCTTTTATTGACAAATCCATGTGCTGATAGCAATATGAAAAATTTCTGAAATATTACATGATTATTTACATATCATATTTAATAAAACAAACAACTAATCCAAGTGTTAACCTATACAAACTTCAGTTAGCACGATAGAAGGTTCGCTTAGTTGCCCTATTTGACTAGGGCACATTATATTTGCAAAACCAAAATAAATCTATCTAGAACATCAACTTTAGGGCCGTAAATTCATATCTGAAACGCATCAAATAACCCTTGTGAAGTTCATACTATACATTTTCAATCCTCTGTTAAAATGTCAGTGGTGACATTTTCAGCCATCACAACACATCATTAATTCAATTAAACGGAAAACTAAATTAAATAGCGTATATAATGTGGTTACGGCATGCAAATTAACAAATAATCTTGCTTATAAATATGCGGCAACTGTAATTAAATTATGACAACAGTTTAAACACACTTAACCCAGAAACCATAATCAAGATATGAACCCACACAGATGAATCGTTTACATCCTAGTACTTACCCAATAAAAGTAATTTGAGTTCACGCCGTGCATCCCGCTTGTCCCTCCGAAGTTGTCGTTCTATTTCTTGATTAATTCTCTTCTGCTCCTTCGCCTCTTCCGAAAGGCAGCACGCCATGTTTTGACTTCGGAGGGGGTGCTCAGCCAATATTATCTGTAACGAGCCGTTTTGAAACCTTTAACGGCTCCTCATCCACGATTCACTCCTACAATGAATGAATTGACATAAATATGCACTTGTCCCGACTTTCTTAAAGCGCACATACACATTCACGCACGCACTCTTTTATCACACGAGCATAGGGCTCCACTTTTTACCTCCCTCGCCCTCACTGGGTGTGGTACGAACAGACGACGCAATAGCTCCACTACAAAACCCTTTACCGATTTGTGAAAACGTGCAAGGCCACCACTCTACTTATATGCTCTGTAAAACGGCCGCCATGTTCACATAATCTTATTACTTTAACCCGATTCAGGAAGCCAATTGCTATTTCCTGCACGTGTTAAATAATAAGATTAAAATGCCGAACAAACTGCGAAATGGAAGGGGGGGAAGACACGACTTGGAGCAGCCTGTGTTTTGGTTAGGATATTACAGAAAATTAACCAAATATTTATACCAAGCTAAGCTTGGTTTGTAATCTAAACTCACGTAATATTGTATCCATTAAGTTGCACACAGGAATAATAAAAAATATCCACTACTGAAAATACAAAATAAGCTTTAAAGACTCAAACAACCGCTGACCGCAAGATGGCATCTCCATCTCGATAGTGTAAAATCCCATAATGCAACTGCTACAAGAAAAAGTAGCACACGCGAGCTATCCCGCTTCTTGAAATTTAAATATTTTATTAGTACAAAATATGAATACGGAACAATAGATTATGCAATACATAGTGATTTCATAAAGTAGCTAGAAATATAATTTTGGTATGTATTATAATTGCAGGCTAAAATTTTATAAAATTGGCTAATTTAAGAGTTAAAGTGTAAAATTAATTTGATAATCGTACAACGCGTTTGCTGCTCGTCTCGGGAGCTGGAGCCCTTTCTAATATAAGCTCACGTATTAAATAAACTAACGTATAAATGTGATGGAAAAAATACTTTATGTAACAATATAGATAACCATCAGTATTTTTAACCGATGACTTGTTTTAACAGCTACATTTTAAGTTTTTTTTTCATGGCTTCAGAAACGAATCTGATTGTAATTTTTAATTACTAACCGTTTGTAATTAAAGCAATTTTTTCCTAGTATAATATGCAAGATTTTCATGAATAAGACTAATTTTACAAGCATTTATTGACGTCAGGATTTTGTTAATCCTGCTCGGAATAAGAAGTGTAAGAAGGCGAAGAGGATGAAAGCAGAAAAGAAGTGGTTACAATATTTGATTGTATAGTGAAACAGTGATGATTTTTCGCTGTAAGGAAATGATGTCTATGAATTTGGGTGTTTGCATTAACGTATTTTACCGTGTTCCTGCAAATAACTGGATCAAGTTGTCTAAGGTAGCACTAGCTACCAGCATTTAGTTTCTGTATTTCGCGTTGCAAAATTCAGCTACATTTGTTATGCGTACCGTAACAGAAACAATAATGTGCAATGTCCTGTCATCTGAGACTATAAGGACCTCGCTACCTACTACTATCATTATTTATGTTTTGGGTTTCACAAAAGGGAACCAACTCCGTATGTTTTAATTCCTTTGTAGTTGGTTCATTCTTGCATAACTTGGTCCACTTCAAGAACATTTTGGTATAAACTAATATAAAATCCCCTCTTTTCAAAATAAGCTCACAGCAATGCTTGTGATATGCCTGTAAGCTTGAATCAAGTTACTTGTCTCGATAAAACCAACATGTTGCAAAAGAATTGCTATAAGCTTCAATCAAGCTTAGTTACGCATGAAAATTAACTTGCAAGCATGCATATGCAAGTCTGTATCAAAATCGTCAAAGTTGACAGAAGCTTGATGTAAGTATAAACTTAATAAAGTTGGCCTTGAATTAATAAATCTCAGTTACCTTACATAACGCTCACAACCAACTGTAATTAAACATGCAAATTTCAGCCTCTAATGCAATCACTTGATGTCATATGTGCTTTGCAATGGTCTCTTCTTTTTTTCGTGTTGTGCTAGCATTTTCTGCACTTCAGAGAGATGATCTAGCAATTCAGCAGTGTATATGTATAACCATCTTCCCATTTACATAAAATAGTTATTTATACAATACTGGTTAATTGTTAGGTGTCCGTTGAAAAATTATTAATACCTATAAAACTTTTCTTTATATACACGTATTATTGAGAAAAACTTCAATTTCTTTTAATATTATGCACATAAAAATTATATATATAATTAGTAAAAATAACTGACAAAATATTTTTTTAAATGAATAACCTCTTGAAAAACTACTTTGCGTGTTATTTGTCTCTGATCATTCAATAATCTTCCTTGCTGTTGATTTGATTCAATATGCACCAGGATTGTAAACATGTTGGCAGTGCGATTTGTATAAAGGTGCTCAATTGAATAGAATCCGCAACATTAGCATGTTACAATTCGCGATAATTTTAATCCTATCATCAGCGCTGGAAGATTGACATAACCGTGGTTGGTAGATTCGTATTTGCAAGTGGAGGCCAACAACTTCAATAATATAAAACAGATATACGTGGCCAAAACGTAGCAAAATAAGCCACTGCTCGCTACTTTATCATTGAAAAATGCCGGAACTATCTCCATGCATATGTATTATCTTTGCGCCACAGACTCGGCAGCAATGCTAAGACGAATAAGTTAGCAAGAGCGATGGAAATGTTACACTGTAAGCGCATGAAAATATAATTCATACAGCGTTACAGAGTCAGTCAGTGAGCCAATGATGAGTGTATTTATATTAATAATTTCTTCCTTCAAAAGTACGTATCACTACAGCTTTCTTTCTGACATTCAATTTTATTCCATTTTAGAATTTAAACACTGATAATACTGCCTAAGAGCCTTCATAATAAATTTGCTGATATGTTGGTCTATCTTAAATGCATTAAAAATATTGTTAACAAAAATGTATTTGACGTGTGTTGTTTTGGATGATGGTGTACTGTTTTGTAGCTATAACTGGCCAAGAGCAGTGTTCTACACTGCCCATCCAAAGGATGCATAAGAATAATGTTAAAAAAGCAGTTCCGTTGCTCAATACTAGGACTTCGTGTAGGTACTCCATATACACCGAGCCTCATTTCAGGTTACAATTCTGTGGAACTCTTGAATAATGTAACATAATTTAATATTACTCAAATTCAGTTCACAAGGCTGTCGTTTTACTTGTTTCATGACATACCATAACTTTGAGTACTTTGCTCCATTTTTCTTATTTTTTAGTTTATATTGTCCTGAAAATGGTATTTTATGGAATAATTGAGTGTTTTATATTTTTTATCCACTAAAGTGGTTACATAGAAGATGTTGGTGTTACTAGTTTTAAGAAACAATACAAACATTGCTCACATTAATTTTTTTTTCTTTAAGTCCTGTAACCAACACTTACAAATGGATTATTAGCTATGGAGCATTATATGACCTTTATTAAACATGAAATTCTGTCTATACCAAAATAAAATAACTTTTAGGATAGCGACATTTTGAAATATGCTGATTAACATCACAATACAAATCTTTTTATATGTTAGTATTGGTACCTCAACTTTCTTCAGTGACTTTGAATAGAAAAACAAAATCATCTTCATTCTCATACATTTCTTGGTGTAGAACTCAATCCCAAAATCGATCCATTTCAGGGACAGAAAAGAAACCACGATGATTTATCACCTTTAGATGTTCGATGCTTCCAATTAAGCCATCAAAATGATATGTCATTTCATCTTTAGGTGTGGGCCATCTCCATAAGTTCAGTGATTTCTTCAGTTACCTTTGTGATCACACCAAGAAAATATTCTTCTTCATATTTGAATACAACACGCTGTCCCACCTTCTTGATGGCTTCTCCTATTCCTGATTTAAACTCTTTACATCTATCCGGAGTCTCTATACAATCCATATCTTCCTAAGCCATTGAAATTGGCTTGCTGCTTGCGATACTGCTCAAAGTTCTCATCTTAAAGAGTGAATTTTCATCATCTTCCTCCGAACTGCTGTACAATGTTTAGAAGGCTGCTTATTTGTTCCCAAATCAATGGAAATTGTACCCACCCCACTTTGTCCTGGAGTCACCTGTAATTTTTTTCCCTCTGTTATTTTGAGCACATGTAGTCCATTCAGATATTTTGTTGTGAATTGCTCCTATAAAAATTTCTTGCAAAATACCTTTTTCACATGTCCATAAAGGGAGACGACACAGAAGTTCGTTTACATTAATAGGATGTATCCCACACTTCCTGAAGCCAATATTAGGTTTTCTGCCTAATTCGGAGCTAGTTTATCCATGAGTCTGTTTAAAAGAAATGGGATGAGTTAATTTTGCAGTACAGTCTCTCTCAAACCCAGCTTGCTAGCCTGCCACTCAGAAAGTATGTTTCTCCATGCTACTTTCATGGGTAGAAAGTAATAAACACCTAGAGCCTGGTAAGATGTGTACCATTTGCTGGTACGCATATGAACGATATGCCATTGTCTCTTCACAACTTTAAAACATGTGGCGTTAAATTTGAGGATAAATGTCACAGATCTTAACCTTTTTGCTATCCTGTTTTTTTAAGTCTTGGTAACATCATGCTTGTAAACCACTCACAGAAATTGTTGCTGTCGAACCATCCACTTGGGATATTTGCATACAGGCAGCCTGGAGGGCAATTTACCGTTCATGTTGACCACGTATAAGCTGATCTGTAAACTAAAAATGGAGGAAGTGTTTCCCCTTCAGCATTCCCAGCAAACATCAGGGAAATTCTGAATTTGGAGGAGCTGTAAATTTTCTCTGGGTATTTTGTCCCTTTTATTTAAGAACCTTTTTCTTTCCTGGATCTTCAGTTAAGTTACTTTAATCGAAGTTCCAAATATTGCTAGCAGGCACGTCCTTCACTTCAATACTCAAATGATCTATGTATTCTCGTAATATTTTCTCACCTACTGCTACCCTGCTTCTTTTAATGTTACTAGCAAATCGTACAGTCAGTTCAGGATGCCTTTTACATAATAATGTAATGACCTGGACAGTTATCTATAAATCTAGCTACATTCCTTCCCAACCTAGTGAAAAAAGATTTCACTATCATTCGTAGTTCTGGAAATTCACAGTCACTCATTTCTATGACACACTGCACAAATTCAGCTTCTTCACCATTAGTAAATATTTGTGGGAAACCTGGATGTGGCCGAGTACCAGAATTACCATTTTTCAGTTTATAGATTAGAGTCCTTCTGGGAATATTAATAAATTGCGCTGCTTTCCGCTGGGCCATTTCTTTGTTTCTGATTGGTGCAAGACATTCTTCTAACTAACCGCTAATATCCGTCCCCGCTGGCGGCACGCACCTCGCATCGCGCCTGCGCAGGGCCCGTGGATGACTGTAGGGAGGACCCAGTGAATTCCCCCCGGGTAAGAATGTACATATCATTTTAATCTGGTGAAAAACTCCAAAAAAGGGAAGGATGTGTGTGGCCCCTTCACTCGTTATTTGTGGGTACCCCTTCAACACTATTTGATGGGTGAAGTTTAAGTATGTAATGTTAAGTGTAATAGTCCAAGCATATGACGAAAAATCTTCCGTTTGACTCTAGCGGCCTATAATTATTCATAACAAAAATAATCACGTAAATCAAAACACCTGTTAAATTAATGTTCAATGCCATTTAATTATTAACGAATGCTGTAAGACTCTTAGTCTGCAAGTTTAATTAAGAATAGTTTAATTTTTGTTTGCGTGGCCTCTCTCGCGGCCCTCCCCCGTCTCCGGCAGTCTGCGTCCGGCCACGCCCTGTCGCAGGAGAGCCTTCAGTGGTGCCACTTTGATCGAGTCGTTTTGTTCCGTGAGCAATCAAGCTGGAGCCTTGGTCTACGCTAACCATCGCGGCTCGGAACCATTTCACAGTAGGAGATCAACCTTGTCCGGTTACAGCTCAACCGCCGGGTGACCCCTCCCGCGCGCGGCTTGCTTACGTACGGCACTGGCCGACATCCCTCAGAGATCTGCGGGTAATTCTGTCGCGCATGACCCCCAAATTCGACTACGGGCTCTGGACCCAGGATCGGAGATTGCCCCCCCCCCCCCCCCCAAAGAAAATTTTTTTTACATTCACGTGCTACATTATAATTGCATTGTTATTTCTTACCTACACTTTTTTAGAGTGTTATTTAACCTAAAAATACAGGATATAATTATGGTTACTATTTATAAGTCCAAAATAAGCTTTATTTATAAAATTATTTTACTTTGAAATAACCACAGCAAGTAGGTATATTTACTTCACACAATGAGACAAAAATAAACAGGACTGTGTCCGGGCCCCCTCCAGGCCCGGGACCTGGACCAAGGGGTCCACCCAGTCCCACCCTTGTGGGGGCTATGGTGTCGTGCACTATCATGCCACACAGCTATTGGTGTGTGGAACCCACTCCACGGGACTGACCAGTTAACGGTGTCTCCCGCACTGTCCGCGGGACGCGTGGCTAAAGAGACTGCCGCAGAAATCAGTTCACAAGTGTTTAGGCTACAGCACATTGTTCTATAGTGTGTGATGTGCCAACGCAGCTTCACAGCGTCCCGACAAACGCGCGTGATCAAAGTTTATTGACCGAACCGTTTCAACAGTTTCAGTTTCCACGCCAGTTGGGCATAAGCGTCCTAAGCTGATCAGGGGAGTGCCGCAATAACAGTTATAGTAGGTCCCGAACTATCGTGGGGCCGATGACCCACCCTTTTCTCGTGTTCAGCTCTGGAGACTAGCCTGGCGCTCTTTGCATCCACCACACTGAGCTCACCCCGTGGTTTTGGACACAGCACCGCGGGTGATGGCCGAATGTTTCTCGATGTCACTAGGCTTAAAAAAATTGGTTGTCTGTAAAGTCGGTTTACGGACGATAGTTTAACGTGACAACGTCATAATAAAACATTGATGAAATGATTGCATACTTTTATGAATATAATTTAATCATTTTTATTTTAATAATAAAAGAATAAATACTTGAAATACTAGTAATCATATTTTTAAAATGCAAGAATAATTAACCTTTATTGCCGAAATTGTTATTGTAATAAGCAATGAAAACCACATGAACTTTTCACTTCACTTTATAAACAGTCGACGAAACAGTTCACGTGTAGATGACTTAAAATTAATTTTAAAAACTGGCGTTTAGCTATAAAGTTTAAATATAATTATGAACAAGTTTTCATATAAATAAACTGTAATCAAATATCTATCATCAATTATATGAATCACCATAATTTTTTAGTCAATTGTAACATAACCTATTAATACTGCACTCGCCGACAGCGTAACGGAACAATGAGCGTAACGGGACACAGCGTAACGGAACAATTAACGTAACGGGACACGGCGTAACGGAACAATGTGCGTAACGGGACACTTTTTCGTGCGTGCAGCCGGCGTTCATCGATTTATTAGACGTCACGTCAAAACGTATCGTAATTTACAATGGTACACACACATGTAAAAAATTCATGAACAGATTGCTATGCTAGTAATATGAAACAATAATGAAAAAACAACAAAAAACTGAAAAATTGAATAGAGAAAAGTTAGTATTTTAATCATACTCAGCAAGTCAAATTGTGAGTAATTGTTGTTTTAAAATGTAATTCATTTATTGTAAAATTCATCTCGTGCATAACATGTGTTTGAAGAGTCTGGTTATATGTTAATCTAGTATTCAACCATTTAGTGCTTAATTTAATTTATCAAAATCTCAGGAAGATTATAGCCTACTGTTTGGCACCAGAATATTTTCACTAAATCAAACTTAACTCAAAATAAGCTTATGTTAGGAAAGTGTTTTTTTTTTCCTTCAGATGTTATCTTATAGGTAATTACATTTAAAAATAAACTACAACTAAAAAAATATATATTTTCTAACCTATCGGAAGGTAATTCAAGATAATTTACAGCGTGTAGAATAACCCCGTGTACAACATTCTTCTTCATGCGAAATCTCGCAGAGAAATTTATTACTTTTTAATCTAGTTCTTCATGATAATTATGCATGGGTTGAAATATTCGTGATCGTGGCAGCTGTTCTAAAACTTCAACAAAATCATTCATTTCAACAATTATTTTTACTTCTTCGGCAAGTTCTTTCTGTTTCTCCACAGCATACAGTTTATTGAACTTGTTTCGGATCGCCAAGGACTTCTTAAGAACTTAGGGGCCCTAAATTAAGCTATGCTTAAGATCGTTAGGAGTTCCTTAACCATTGGTAAAATATTCAATGTGTGCTGGGCAGCCCTTACACGAGCCTTAAGCAGCCCTTAAAACTTAAGCGATATTGGTGAAAACGTCCATTAGTCTCTTTACAACTACTACTAACACATCTATGTCTACACGACTATACACGAACTGTCTGCGAACGTGTCCAAGGATTTGACATCACCAAATTATAAATTCAGTGTTTGGTAGGTACGAAGCGGCCGAACTATTTTGTGTATCAAAATAATTTTAGTTCTCAAAAATTTTGAAATCCTACAAATCCTATATTTAAAAAAAAACGGCAGTGCGCTTCAACAAGCCTGGAAATGATAGAGGAATATTTTATATCAATCCAAAAGGCGTAAAAAGTAACTACTTGTCGTTATAGTACTGTCAGCTAGAACAGGTGTGAGGGAGGCCATTTTCCAGTTCCATTTTTGTGCTGCTGTTGTCAAGATGACTGCTAAGAGGGATTAGAGCCCGTCATCTTGTATTTTACCATATTTTTTGAACTATTTATCCCAATTTTTGGCATGCCAAGGTATAAATAATAACTCCCAGATCATCATTACCTTTTTGCAACCACATATTTACTAACAGGCTCTAGTCTGTAAGCTCTGTGCGGGCAACTACAACTATCACGATAATCACACCAGTAGGTACTAGTTCACAAGTGTTGCCTTCAACAAGTATGCCAAAGCTAATTCCTATGCCATGCTAAACCAAAAAACATTTAGCACTGAAGCTTTATTGCAAGCGGTATCAATATATTTTAAATTGCAAGATGGTGAGGTTTAATCCCGCTTGAGAATCCGATCGTATTGATATATTGAACGATATCATATTAAGCTATATCATATTGAACTGTATTACACTGTTCTATATCACATTGTTCGTTAGATCAGATACTCTGGTACAAATATTTTAAATAGGAACAGAATACTTAAGTTAAAAGTATATAGGTATTCAAGCTGTTATAAGTTCAAAATATCATGAAACAAAACCGTAAAAAAATAAAAATAATCCTTTAAAAAAATGTTTATTAATTTTACTCCCATGTAAGAGTTCCTATTTTACAACAGCTTTTGAGTAACCGTTGACAGACAGAATAGGCCGTTTCAATTTTGAGCACGTAGAAGCGAAACATTTTGAAACAGCTTGTGTCTGTCGACCTGACCTGCATTTATGCGCACGCCTTTTCCCAGCACGTGAAGCTTGAGTTCTCTACAGGCTTCACCTGTCTCCGACACTCCTAGGGCTTAGCCATCAAGGTCAGAAACGAACCAGATTCAGAAACACTCAAGTGACAATGCTAAGGCGGGAAACTTATTTTTAAATAAATTTTAACTTGCTTAGGCAACATATGCTTCAATACTGTGTCCATTAAAACGTGATTTAATTTTATAATAATTTTTTTAAGTTTTCAATTACTTATATAATCAAGTATTTTTAAAAAATCAAAAACCAAGGATATTGTCTCAAACTTTTATTTAATTGTTGCTTCTAAAAATAATTAATCTCAGAATTTTTATCTAGCGGAACGCATCTCTTGTGTGATATAATAACAAATACTAAGCTATGCATGTGGATATAAAAATTACATATTGCTATAACGGAAAAAATGACTGACAATTATTTAACTAAAGTCGTTCCATATTCTTCAAAGCATTACTTACTGAACGAAAAATAACTGGGGCTGGTTCCTTTTTTTTAAATATAGGTAGCTATATAAAAAGGTGATAAATTATATAAGTATGGAGAATATATTTGTTGTGGCTCTTAGAAGCATGAAAAATTGTTTCTAATAAAAGACATATTCAGTAGTTAAACATTAAAAATACTAATAATACTTCTCGTTTAAATAGTTTTCCAAACAAACAGTGAACCTTTTTGCATGTCTTTGAACACTTGTTGCACAAGTCCAACTCACTATTTTAAAATATATTAGTTTAATCACACCCCACAAACAATTCAACTAATTTAATCAATAACCTTGTGGTTATTTCCTTTTTGTCTCAAGTTCCCATGCGTTCCTTAATACCAAATCAATAGTCATGTGACCTATCCGCCAGGACTGGACAGCCGAAGGGCCGCGGTGGAGGACGTATGAACCAAACAGCCGACCTCATGGTGCCGTCGACGCTCGCCCGCTGTCGGGGGTACCGGGTTCGAGACCCAGATAAGGCATGGTAAACACTGGTCACAAACACGCCAAAGTCAATGAAACTGTCAAAAAGTCATAAAAGGACGGAATGGTTGGCTCGTTGGTAATTTAAAAAAAAAAAATCCCTTTCGGCACAGCCTACGGGCGTAGGTAGATTACGAAGAACCTATTTCTTCTGGAAATATTTTGGAAACATCTGATGACATGTGGTGACACTGGGATGACATGTGGTGAAACTGAGAGTGACACTGGGATGACACTGAGGCGTTTTCTCTTGCTTCAATCAATGAACGAAATAAATTTTCATCGCATGATTTGGCGTAATCTAAAAATGTCTCATCTGGTTTTATTATTCCATTGCGAATATATAGATCAGGAAATGAGATGTTAAAATTCAACTGCATTGCTATATTATACAACGCATACGCTGTTTTTTACAGATGAAAATTTGAAAATTCTATTTGTCTTGCAGCATGACTAAAATTGTTGCTTCTGCAACCTTCTCTTCGTCTACATATGCAACACACTCAAACTTGCATGCACTCAAGCGTGCATTTTTGGTCGTCGAGTGGAGTCATCAGAGCCGATGACACACGACGATACATAACAGTGACACCTGGGAAAGGATTCAGCCATACGGCCTACAGTGAAGAGTCATCCCGGCATCTGCTG
Organism: Bacillus rossius redtenbacheri; assembly: GCF_032445375.1. Taxonomy (NCBI): domain Eukaryota; kingdom Metazoa; phylum Arthropoda; class Insecta; order Phasmatodea; family Bacillidae; genus Bacillus; species Bacillus rossius. The sequence goes on along the minus strand of NC_086335.1, from coordinate 24,284,139 downwards.
AGTGGCTCCGGGAAGCCACGCGGACCACCTCGACCAGGGACCGTAACTGAATACGCGGAACAGTGCCACTAAAAAAACTGTGCTGTTGAGAAATGCCAACATCAAAAATCAAGTTTTAAATATAAAGAAAACATAGAACATTATTATGAATTTTTTAAAAAGTAATTTTACAAACATTCTTAGTCCAGAATTTATGTAATGGTGTATTAACGGAGTGGCGTATTGAATATAATTGCAAAATATTATAATTTGGAAATACTTTTGACAATTTTGAATTATCTTGATGGCAAACGAAAAAAAAAATCATGGCTGCCATGTGCACATGTACAGACGTGCACTTGAGTATTTTTTAAAACGGAAACTGAAGTTACGGTTTTCAACACTCATACTTTGCGGCTATGCAGTTTTTTTTTTTAAGTTTCGAAATAAAAAACAAAAGATGAAGCAATTTAACATACTGTTTTGGTTGTTCCGTATTGGAAAATAGATAATCTGAAACATTTATGGTGAATTTTCCCAGCAACTAACGACCAAAAGAAAAAAAAAAATCAAGTTAGCTAACATTTTCTTTCGATAAGTTAATGATTTTTAAGTTGTTAAGTTGCCGATAAATACCGCACAGTTCGCCGATTTGCAAACTTGTAGCACCGAGTTGCGACTCTTTTATCTTCCTCGCTTTGTGAGGGAAGCCTTCTTTTCACAGACGAGAGAGCCAAAACCCGAAGTTCCCCGAAGTTCATGCTTTTTTTCCGTATCTATAATGTAGCTATCCTAACCAAATCAACCGTCCACAATGTTTTAAAGTATTTATAATGTAGCTAACCTAACCTAATTGACCATTAGTATGCTTTTATCAACACCGCCATATTTATTTACAATGAACAAAAATAAAACCCGAAGATGCACGATAGGGCGTTTGGCTCTCTCGTCTGTGAAAAGAAGGCTTCCCGCATTGTGACGGAGACCAGGATGGCCGCACCAGGAATGTAGCCAGAGCTCTCTGTGATGCGAGTCTAGCGGTTTATCAATGCGCCTCCTCACTTAGTAGTACCATTGAATTGTAGGGATAATGGGCGTACACACGAGAATATATTATTATTAACCGACTGTATGATTTATGCCGTCGTTAGTTGATATGTTTGATAGACTGTCTTCCGTAAATACTTAGTATAAACTTAAACTATGTCTCTCTCTGCGTCCGTTTGTTCTTCTAAACTGCACAATGGATTCTGGTGCGGTTTTCAATATCATTTAGAGAATTTATTCCGGAAAGTTTATGTTTATAATACGTTCATTTTAAATTTACTTAAATATATCAGATAAATCTTGACGTTTTGTAAACAATTCGTAAACAGAAGCTTTCAGGGTACTTACACGGTTTATGCTGAATTATATATTACTGATACATCAAATTAATGTACTATAGAATTGTAAATGTTTACTGTTAATCATTCTTAGAAGATATAATTATGCTATCGCAGAAATTTCTGTAATCTGTCGAAGAGTTCCGAAATCGCCTTTATCAATGCATCGCTACTGATGGCCACAATTTTCACGATGTGATCTTTAGAACTTGGTTTAAAAAGATGGGGATGTTCAGTATACTGATAAAAATATAATAAACCTCATTTCTATAAGTTGCTCCATTATTTTTTTTTAATATCGTGGACATTCAAAAACGATACACACCTTTTGCCCCATTCCGTATAAACTGACACCTTTATTTCACGGTAAAATTTGACAGCTTGTTATACTTCGGTCCACTGTGTTAATGTCTTTGAAAATTTTGTTTTACTGTTGGCTATGGTCAGTGAGCAGTGGTTTTTCCACGATTGAGACAATGGCAATGGTGTTACTGAACTACTGAGTGCACATGATTTACCGTAACAACGAGAAGAAGCTACAGTGTTTTGAGGTATATCTTGACACGGAAACTTTTCGAGAAATATACCTGTGTCTAATTATAAAGTGTCCGAGAACTAAAATATTTTTTATTGCAAAATTTGCTATCATAGCCAAAATTTATGAACATAACTGTATACGTTTTGCTCTCTCCCTGTTATAAATATTAACTAATAATTCTTAAATATTGTTTTATAAAATATGTCAGCATAGTTTATGAACTTTGTAATCATACGACAGTTCATGTAATTCTTAGAAAATATATAATAACAATAATAAATAGTTTCTTATATCTGACATGTATGCAGACAAGAAGAAAAATAAATGCATATAGCAACAAAATAAATTTATATTTAAAAGCAGAAACTCCACGGTTCTGACACCAGCCAGCGCAAGAACAGAATAAGCAACCAAAACGGAAACACCACCGACGGATTGCTAGTGTAAACTGATGAACCGACACACGTGTTCGGTCTGTTTACAAACTGACTGCAGCTGACGCAGTGTTGGGTGTGGGAGGGGGTTTACCAGTGGACCGCTCACCGCTGCTAGTCAGCAGCATAAATGTTTGTAACCAATTGTAAACACACACACACATACACGCACACATAGTTTCACTATGCACGTGTGTTCCATAGAGATGCTGCACATTCTTGCAGTGGTGGACGTAAGCACGACGGGTGAATGAACACTTCAAACTAAGACTGAGATCTCGTTATACTGCTACCTCTTCGTTTATTGTGCTTCCTATTGTGCTTTCTCTTCATCAAATGTGCTTCCGATTGTAAGTCCTTTTCTATGATTGTGCTTCCGAATGTGCGCCCTTTTCTATGAATGTGCTTCCTTTTTCGTTGAATGTGCGTCCGATTGTGCTTCCTTTTTGTTGAATATGCTTCCAAATGTGCTTCCTTTTGTTGAATGTGCTTCCAAAGGTGCTCGTTTTTTTTATTGTGCTTCCAAATGTGCTTCCTTTATGTTGATTGTGCTTTCTTTTTGTTGATTGTGCTTCCTTTTTGTTGATTGTGCTTCCAAATGTGCTTCCGATTGTGCGTCCTTTTCTATGAATGTGCTTCCGATTGTGCTTCCTTTTTGTTGAATGTTCTTCCAAATGTGCTTCCTTTTGTTGATTGTGCTTCCGATTGTGCGTCCTTTCCTATGATTGTGCTTCCAAATGTGCTTCCTTTTTGCTGATTGTGCTTCCGATTGTGCGTCCTTTTCTATGAATGTGCTTCCTTTTTCGTTGAATGTGCGTCCTATTGTTCTTCCATTTTGTTGAATGTGCTCCCTCTATGTCGAATGTGCTTCCTTTTTGTTGATTGTGCGTGGTAAAATTTGTAGTGACTAAATATTTACTAGTTCAAAACCTCTTGGTGTTGCTAAAATATTTTTCAAGGTCTCTTGGTCCTTTAGTATGTATAGAAAATTCCACGATGGTCTAATTGACTGTAATTAGCTAACGACGAAGAAGTTCATGAGGTTCGGTCTCGTAGTCAGGATATGCTTGGCCTGTATGTATGGCTTTGTATATGAACGGTTTAGAGGTTATTCAGATTATCGAAAAACTAAACTTACATGTTAGGTAATGCGACAACGTATTTAATTCGTCGGACAGGTATATTGTCATAAGTTTTATTTTTGTAGAGTGAATGATTAATAAACTCCGCGAAAGGTAATGGAAAACAGAATCTAAAATTTATTTAATATTTAGTTACACTTGTCACTGTTCAAGTATCGATCCAAGGACAGGAAATGATCGAATCAATTTGTAAATTGATTGTAAATTTTTTTTGGTGAATTTTGTAATTTTTAGCTAAATAATTACACGATTCCAAGTTGGCGTCCAAATTTCAAGATGGCGGGCACCTCAGTAATAATAAATGATTACTGCACTCTAACGGGTTAGAATAAAACTAGCATGATGGTAATGCACTCTATAAGACGAGTATACACACAAGATGGTATCCTCCAGCAGACGAAAACCAGATGGTGGCAATGTCCTCTAGCAGGTGGTAGCTACTGGTAGCATGTTCTGAACACAAATTGTCGGATCCATGGTGGTCGTCAAGGTCAAAGTCAATTTCAAGGTCAAGGTCGAATTTCAAGGTCAAGGTCAAGGTCGAATTTCAAGGTCAAGGTCAAATTTCAAGGTCAATGTCAAAGTTATATGCCAACAGTCGAGGTCAAAGGTATGGTGAACAGAAAATCATACTAACATGGCATCAGCACACTCTAGCAGACGAAAACAAGATGGTGGTCTCCAGCAGACGAGGGCAAATGGTGGACATGACATTATACCAGATGACGATATATACCTTGTGTTTGGTAGTGGTAGTTCAGTTTGAAGGTTGCTTCCATGGAAGAAGGATCTGTCGTTTTTTTATTTTTTGCTCTTACCAGTTTCTAACCAAGTATGGGAATCGATATAATCAATCAGTATTCTAATAAGTAAATCTTTTGATGAATTTTGAACTTTTTTCATTAAAATCGGATAATAAATAAAGATTTACAAGATGGCATCCGTAACGATAATTGATACAGTGGTGAAATAATTCAAATGTCGGGTGTGTCGTAAGACATTTCTATTACTTTTTATTGAGAATTTTTTTTAATACATTAATTAATTACTTGTTAACTCTCGCCGGAAATCGAACCGATGACCGAAATTGTTTACATAACTAAACATTTGAAGTAGGCAATTTTTAAAATAATTTTTGCAAATTTTTTCGGAATTTATAGCCTTGAAATTACCGATTTTCAAGATGGTGGTCGTAACGAAACATGCAACTTTTTTTATAATATTTTTAATAAAATTTTGATTATTTATTTTTTTTATAAATTTTAAAACTTTTTTCATTAAAATCGGATAATAAATATAGTTTTCCAAAATGGCGGACATGACGTCATACTCGCTGACGATATATATACTTTGACATAAGTGGTGAGAGGTCAGTCTGCCGACGGCTTCCGTGGAGGTAGGACCTGACGTCATATTTTTATTTTTGACCTCGTCGGGTTCGAACTGAGGACTCCGAGCTAAATGGCGTAAGTGTACATTTAATTTTTTAATATTTTTTTATTAAGCTGAAAGCCTATAAGCTTAGAGGGAAGGAGGGCCATAACATGGCTGGGACTGCGGAAAGGTGTTTGGGAGCAGATTCAAATACTGGAAGTACATTATATCAGTTTACGATTTACATTTGCATTTAATTAGGCCAAATATAAATACCGATAAACAGTAAGACAGCAAGACAGACAATGTTTACAATTAAGTTTCACTTAATTAGTAAATAATTGACAAGAAACATACACGACGAATTATTTAGGTGGACGAGCCATCTATCAAGGCCAAGAAAAACGGAAGTGACACCTGCTTAACAGTGCGTGGTCCCTATACGGACCATCAAAAGGGGCGTTGTGTCCACACAAGACAGACGCCTCAAATACAGAAATGTTACATCAAATGAGAATTCAAAGGCAAAAATACGCGAACAACAAAATAATGCGCGCAAGAGAGTTACATGCTGTTACAATAAATTACTTTACGTACGTTTTACGTACGTCGACGCCTCAGGGAAGAACAGTAACTACAAGTTGAAAGTTAAGTTCATTAAATTAATTAAGTTAATCCAACCATAATTTTCTAGGTGGCGACCGAAAGGGAATTTAAACAAGACAGCCTATTATTTTACGTTACATTAGGGCAAGGTCCACCGCCTCACTCGCAAAAAAGAATAACAGTTAGCCTACATTCTTTCCCCCGAGGTCGCTCTCGCACGTCGTTACAATTAAAGACTAACAGACTACATGCCGAATCAAACAGACAATGTAGCTACTCAAGCTACTGAAGTAGACCAGACGAGACGAGACAAGCAAACCAAGCTAACAAGACCGAATTACAACCTGACAGCAGCTTATACTAAATCGGCGCGGCACAGCGCGCATGCGCCAACCCCAGGAGGGGAGGCGAGGAGAAATTAAACACACTCAAGAAGGGATGGAAGGGGGGGGGGGGGGGAGATGCGCCGACGCCCGCGCTGACGCGCGAAGTTTGAAGGTAGCGGACCTGACCGCTACAAAGCTTTTATTATTAAATTCGATTATTTAATTTTTTTATAAATTTACAATTTTTTCTGATTTTCTAATACAAAATTTATGGATTTTCAAGATGGTGTCCGTAACGGATATTGCAACGGTGACGTCATAGACCAGGTTGGCTGTCATAGTATCCTTATTCCTATAAATGGCTTATCGAAGGATTTATACATGGATGCTCAAGCTGTTTTTAGGACATTGTGTTATTTCTAGGTCAAAAAGTATTTTGAGATTTTTTGAAATCCTAATTTTTGAATTTTGAATTTTTTTTTTAAATGGAAATTATGGCGATTTTTGAGAAAGTTTTGCAAATTTTTATGAATTTTGGGCAAATTTTGGCAAATTTGAAGTTCAAAGTTCCAGGTCAAAGTCAAATTTCAAGGTTAAGGTCATCCAAGATGGCCTCCGTGACGTCACAATCCAATATGGCGGCCGTACACTCAGCTGCACACCCTGAACCCTGTCCCAGGAGCCCCATTTACATACTACTAACACTCGTACAAAAAAATAGGCACGACTCTACGCCCTCGTTACTTAAAATAAAAACAATAATCTAGATTCAATATTCAAATAATCCCGGCTTCAGTTACTCTCGAGTCCACTTCGGGAGCGTTCGGCACCATCTTTATTCGCGTATTACTAAAAATATATATAAAAAATAAAGATTTTCTGTCAGTTTGCTGAAAACATACACTCCGGGGCCAAAAGAATGAAAAAAAAAAATGTTTTGCAATACGTTTTATTACAGAATTAAGGGGACGTCGCTCTGAGGTTACTGCGCCCTCTTGTGGTGGCTCGTGGCGCGCTGTTCAAACACTTGCACGCAACACACGCACACGTACGGCGGTGGTGCAGAGCCGGGAAGGAAAGGTTGAAGGTGAGTTGTGCTGCAAACTAGTGACTTTCTCGGCATCATCGCGTGTTTTTATTTATTCTCATTTTTTTTTAGTGTTCACTTTTGTCCATATAATTTTAATTTTTTTTTTCAAACGAACGGGGCCCTTATTATATTAAGCATTAGGCAGTCCGTCCACCCGCTGATAGCGCTACTGCGATACGCGGCCGGTAGCGCCACGGTAGCGGTGTGTTTGCTTTCCCCCGCCTGCCATCACGTTCGACTTCAGCGCCCGGCGCAGGCGCTGAGTCTTCCCGTTACAATCCGGGTTTCCCGTTCCCGTCGCGACGGACAGGTACGGCGTCTCGCGTCCACATTATTTGTGAGCGATGCATGATCAGCAACCTTCATTCCAGTTGGATATCGTCGCGCGTCCGGGAACGTGGTGGGGGTCGGCTGTGAGCTATAGAACTGCCTATCGGGATTCGCGCGCTGTCTCCTGCTCGTGCGGGAGTGGTCGAGTGGACAGATCCCTTGCCTTCTGGCCGAGACGGTTCTGGTGCATCCGTGCATGCGTGGGTTTCCAACAAGTGAAGAAAGGTTGCGGACGCGACCAAGAGCAGATCGGCGTTTTCTCTGGATACTTATTTTGACGTGACAACGTCTAATATATCGATGAACGTCGGCTGCACGCACGAAAAAGTACCTCGTTACGCACATTGTCCCGTTACGCTCATTTACGCTTGCGCCGCATCTATCGCTCTTCCACTCGATTGGAACAACCATCGATTTGACTTTTTCGAGGCACATTAAACTTGAAACACTCCCATTCGTTTCCTACTTTTCCTATCATCGCCCTATCCTTAACAGAATAACACAGATTGGAAGAAGTTAAATAGCAAACATGTATAAAATTTATAGTTAAAATAATCTCTTCGTTAAAGTAATAAACATATTTGAATTAATGAGTGCAAATAAAAGTAAATTTATCAATTACTGTAAATTGTAGATTTAATTTCACTCCTTCTTTGTATCCATACAAAATAGTGATAATTCAATAAAAATGATTCAATTTTATTCATAAAAGTATGCAATCATTTCATCAATGCTTTTTATGACGTTGTCACGTTAAACTATCTTCCGTAAACTGACTTTAGAGACAACTATTTTTTTTCCTTCCTCGCGAGAGTGTAAATGTGGCGGACGTTGCCGTGCCCATGCGATTGTTTTCTCGGGTTGCTTCCGTTTTCCTCACAAAAGCGGAACGTTGCTGACGTTACCCTGCATCGGTGGGGGGTTTTTCCCGAGTTATTTCAACAATCGTGAAATTTCACAACCACAATACATATATGTAGAGAAAAAGTAATGTATTACAGGTTTTCATTAACGCTTTTGCGATTCTGTGTTATCACATAGATTTGTTTCATAATTGTATTTAGATTGTTTGAATACACTTTAATTTTACTCTCCTACGTTTGTGACACAACGATTAAGCACTTAAGCAATCCTGTGTAGTTAAAAAAAAAAAAGTATAATTCGTCTGTTGCAAATTTCTCCCAATTAATGAAGAAGTAAAGCTGAATTTGATGTTTTTTTCTTTCTAGCCAATGGTGTTTTGATGTAAAATTGTCCGTGTGTTCGCTAGCAATTTTTTTAAATGTGGCGATTTTAATTTTTTTTAAAAGATATTTGTTGGACATTTGACATGTAGGTAAGTCTAATCAGAATGAGTGAGTAAAAATAAGGATATACATAACTTTCTTGGACTACACAAGTACTCAATTTGGTCTAAAGTATTTTTTGTGTCTAAATGTTATCTGAAATGAAGATTGTTCTCATTAAATCCATTTTTATTGAAAGATTAACTTTTTACGTTAAAAAATATTTATTAAAATTATTGAGGTAGTTTCAGCAGTTTAAGAAATAAGATTTCGAATGGTTACGAGAATTTCTTTCCGCGAATTACAATATTTGTAAGTACAATTTCTTAGAAATCATTAAACTTCTGCCAGTGACTCAAACAACAACCACGATTTACTATTTCAAAAATTGACTTTGCAAAATTTTTAATGTTTTAGAACTAGTGTACATAATTTTTTAAGCATTTTTTTATCTTGTATTAATTTATTAGTTGTTTCATATTCACAATGATAACACCAATATTTAAAACTGTAATGGCAGTACTTAAATTCTGGAGTATCATTTCTAGCACAATACTTACGTTACTACGACAGAGAATTAAAACTACATTAATTATCTCAAACATGTCTTTAACCCGTCGTGTATATATAACATTTTTCATTAATTTTTATTTAAGTAAGAGTGGGAAACAAGTATAAACAACTTGTTGCCAGGTGTTTTTTGGAAGATCTTAACACTGTTGACGTACGCATACCACAAGCTACGCAATATAAAATATTTTTATATTGAATATATTGATCGGTTAGTTTACCACTATCTCACAACACTTTGTATGTTTACGTTGTAATGCAGTAAGTGCTTGATATTAAATATCTAGTACATTCAAAAGTTCTGAATATAATCGATACTTTACATTTAGATAAATTTAATAAAAACATGTGTCTGCCGGGATACCACTTGTTCACACACACTAAATTGTTTACATTGGGTGAATTTGACAGTTCTTGAGACAAGTGGTAAGCCAATGACAGTCTCGTGCGCAGAAGACATGAGCCGGTCTCTACCATATCATTAGTAAATGCCTACCATCAGTTACCGACTTGAGAACAGTCTCAGTCAGAATTCACGTAGGCAACGGCAGTGTTTCAAGGTACAACATATGGCCTTTACGAAAGTATGCGTGGGTGTGCCACTGTTAGCCTCGAAGACATGTATGTAGCCTTTGTGATAAAACAATTATGAAATGTTATAAATACATTTGTCACACCTACACTAAATACATACATCTACGTTCATATTAATTGTTTGCTTATTATAATTTCAAATAAGTGAAAGGCGATAAATACCTCTCTATCAATATACGGGGGCTGTTTTTTTTGCTTCAAACTCCGATGAGCTATAAAAAAGACACTTTTACATAACATAATAATTTTATTACAAAAAGTTCAGCAAGATCTTACTTATTTTTCTAAATAATCGCCAAAACAATCGAAGAATTTGTCATATTGTAACACAAGCTTCTCGATGCCTTCTTCGAAGAAGTTAGCAGCCATCGAGGAGAGATAACATGGCCAGCGCCTGGATACCCCTCTCACTACCAACGTCGCTGTAAGGCGAATTGACTAATCGCGCATTCTGACTCACTATTCGCAAATCTGGCGATAAGCTTTGACGCGAGACAGTGCGCCGTGCGAATAGTCCACCCGCCTCACAGCGGCGTCGTGAGAGCGAGGCAGATTCAGGCGGCTAACTTCTTTGCAGAAGGCATCGATAAACTTGTGTTACGATAAGACAAATGCCGCCATCGTTTTGGCGATCATGTAGAAAAATAAGTAAGACCCTGCTGAAATTTTTTGTAATGAAATTATTATGTTATGTAAATTTGTCTTTTATATAGCTCATCGGAGATTGAAAAAAGAAAAAGAAAAAAAAAAACATCGTACATGTTAGTTGGAAGAGTGGAAAAATATCTTCAAAACAATTATTGTTAGGACCTCATACGTATATTCTAAGTCCCTCCCCACCCAAAGAAATCTAAGCTGTTAAGTGAGTACCTATATCTGAGAAACTTGGTGATTTTATTATACGTCCATTTCGCAGCTTTCCACTAGATGATTAAATTATCACACTTAGGAAAAAGTGATAGGAAGAGGGCAACACCATCTGAGGTTTTAACAGTTTTAAGGAAATAATAACTGTTTTTTAATGTAATAACACAATTTTTCATTCGTTAAGGTAGAGTTCAGAAACTACGTGATTTAATAACACCATAAAATAATTTATGTTAACATCATTATAGAATTAAAAACCATTTCATGGACATATGCTTTTCCTGACTAACACTGGTTGTACAGAAAAACTCAAGAATGGCCAACATTATTGATTAAGAAGCCAACGTCATTTGATGTCAAATGTCGCATGCCTGAACAGCACAGGTAATCCAGCGGAAGTGACAGCACAGAACAACACAGTGGCCTGGCAACGACGAGAAAGTATCAACAAGAACAGCTAATACAAACAAAAATCTTGAACCACAGTGACGCACAGATGTATCCAGCAATGAAACTAAATAGATAATATGGACAACACGGCGACGAAAGCGCGGATGGATAAACCTAGTAGGTTTTCAATGATAAAACAATTTGCGACGCACACTGTCACAGTGCTGTCTAATTCTCTGTTCTGTCCAGGCATGTGGCATTTGACATCAACCGATATTGGCTTCATCTCCGCCAGTTTTTTTTTTTATGTATTCATCTTTGTTGTGCATTCTTGAGTTTTTTTTCTATGAAAACCAGTGTAAAACAGCCAGGCGTATATCCATGCAAATATTTTTTAGTCAATTTTCCTTGTTGCAAGTATCATTGTGGAATTATCACAGTCGTAGTTATTCTAAAATCTCCAAAATAAATTCAAAACTAAACCCAACGTCTTCACAGTGGAAGCTATCAGTTATGAGGCTATGAGGCCGGGTCTAGGTAATTGGTAAATTAAGTATTGTGGCGCGTGGCTTGTTATCACTTTTATTGTCTCCTACAAGTAAAGATATGACAAGTTGTAAACACAAAACATAGTCTCTGTGTTGACAATCCCGCAGGAGATAGTTGACCTGGTGTTTGAGACCGGTGCACTCAGGACCGTCAAAAGACATTTAGTGGCCCAAGGCAGAGTTTGGGTTTGTGGCCCCCCTTTCGTAAAAGACATTTAGTGGCCCAAGGCAGAGTTTGGGTTTGTGGCCCCCCTTTCGTAAAAGACATTTAGTGGCCCAAGGCAGAGTTTGGGTTTGTGGCCCCCCTTTCGTAAAAGACATTTAGTGGCCCAAGGCAGAGTTTGGGTTTGTGGCCCCCCTTTCGTAAAAGACATTTAGTGGCCCAAGGCAGAGTTTGGGTTTGTGGCCCCCCTTTCGTAAAAGACATTTAGTGGCCCAAGGCAGAGTTTGGGTTTGTGGCCCCCCTTTCGTAAAAGACATTTAGTGGCCCAAGGCAGAGTTTGGGTTTGTGGCCCCCCTTTCGTAAAAGACATTTAGTGGCCCAAGGCAGAGTTTGGGTTTGTGGCCCCCCTTTCGTAAAAGACATTTAGTGGCCCAAGGCAGAGTTTGGGTTTGTGGCCCCCCTTTCGTAAAAGACATTTAGTGGCCCAAGGCAGAGTTTGGGTTTGTGGCCCCCCTTTCGTAAAAGACATTTAGTGGCCCAAGGCAGAGTTTGGGTTTGTGGCCCCCCTTTCGTAAAAGACATTTAGTGGCCCAAGGCAGAGTTTGGGTTTGTGGCCCCCCTTTCGTAAAAGACATTTAGTGGCCCAAGGCAGAGTTTGGGTTTGTGGCCCCCCTTTCGTAAAAGACATTTAGTGGCCCAAGGCAGAGTTTGGGTTTGTGGCCCCCCTTTCGTAAAAGACATTTAGTGGCCCAAGGCAGAGTTTGGGTTTGTGGCCCCCCTTTCGTAAAAGACATTTAGTGGCCCAAGGCAGAGTTTGGGTTTGTGGCCCCCCTTTCGTAAAAGACATTTAGTGGCCCAAGGCAGAGTTTGGGTTTGTGGCCCCCCTTTCGTAAAAGACATTTAGTGGCCCAAGGCAGAGTTTGGGTTTGTGGCCCCCCTTTCGTAAAAGACATTTAGTGGCCCAAGGCAGAGTTTGGGTTTGTGGCCCCCCTTTCGTAAAAGACATTTAGTGGCCCAAGGCAGAGTTTGGGTTTGTGGCCCCCCTTTCGTAAAAGACATTTAGTGGCCCAAGGCAGAGTTTGGGTTTGTGGCCCCCCTTTCGTAAAAGACATTTAGTGGCCCAAGGCAGAGTTTGGGTTTGTGGCCCCCCTTTCGTAAAAGACATTTAGTGGCCCAAGGCAGAGTTTGGGTTTGTGGCCCCCCTTTCGTAAAAGACATTTAGTGGCCCAAGGCAGAGTTTGGGTTTGTGGCCCCCCTTTCGTAAAAGACATTTAGTGGCCCAAGGCAGAGTTTGGGTTTGTGGCCCCCCTTTCGTAAAAGACATTTAGTGGCCCAAGGCAGAGTTTGGGTTTGTGGCCCCCCTTTCGTAAAAGACATTTAGTGGCCCAAGGCAGAGTTTGGGTTTGTGGCCCCCCTTTCGTAAAAGACATTTAGTGGCCCAAGGAAGAGTTTGGGTTTGTGGCCCCCCTTTCGTAAAAAAAAATAATTGTACTCTATCGGCAAAATTTGCCAATTACACACTTTTCACCTGAAACTGAAGAAGAGGAATCTGGGGCCTGGTTTCTACCTTTCTCTATAGGACTATACCACCAGAACTGTATGTAGTTAGTTTAGAAAAAATGTATTGGAATGATTTTGGTTACTGTTTCAGGACAAACAAAAAAAAACGTTTAAAAAAAAATATTTAATAGCACTAACTTTAGTATTGAAAAAAAATATTTTAACACTAAACAATTATATTAAAATTTTTGATAGCTCTTATAATTAAATTGTAGCATAACACAATAGTGCTTCTATTTACTAACAAAACATTATGTTAATCATTATCTATTCCTTGAGGAAATTTAACTTAAAAGCAAGAAAAGTAAAAAAAAAATACTACACACTTATGGTCACACACACACAAGTAATTAAAACCTCCTTCTACAAGCGTTTATTGCAGCAAAGTCATATACAATCTTTTGAAAAGATAGCTTGTCTGCAAGCTCATGCTCGATACTTAACAACATTAAGTGATTAAGTCTATCTTCAGTTGTGGTTTATCGTAAGCGGTTTTTAATCAATGACAGTTTACTAACAGCTATCTCATCAGATGCTACAGTCTGATTCAGTCTGAAAATAATTTGTGCAAAATTACGGCAGTCATCATGTGAATAAAAATGTGGAATATATTAACATTTATATAAAATTGAGTTAACGATGGTTTGGTGGTCTAAGGAGGAAAGAATGGGAAGTCGCACCGCGGTAAAGACTGCCACTTCTCTTCGAAACCTACCTAAAAAGGTTTTCCCCGAATGCACCTCTTTCATCGTTATTCGGGGAAGTCGTAATGCTGCAACCGGCTCGTTCAAACACGGCGTGTACACGCTCGTCGCTGGCAGCGCCGCTAACGAGGATGTGAAGTGGCAGCACTGTGTCACAGGACCGGGCAAGCTTACGCGCACCAGACGCTGACGTCCATAAACACTCGGCTCAGCTGCGCGCCGTTCAGCGAGCCGGCACTCGGCTCCAGACACTGCTGCGGACCTCCATGGATACTCTTGCTGGTGAGTGCCTCCTCTTGCTGGTGAGTGGCTCCTCTTGATGTTGAGTGGTTCCTCTTGCTGGTGAGTGGTTCCTCTTGCTGGTGAGTGGTTCCTCTTGGTGGTGAGTGGTTCCTCTTGCTGGTGAGTGGTGCCTCTTGGTGGTGAGTGGTGCCTCTTGGTGGTGAGTGGTTCCTCTTGGTGGTGAGTGGTGCCTCTTGGGGGTGAGGGGTGCCTCTTGGTGGTGAGTGGTGCCTCTTGGTGGTGAGTGGTGCCTATTGGTGGTGAGTGGTTCCTCTTGCTGGTGAGTGGTGCCTCTTGGTGGTGAGTAGTGCCTCTTGGTGGTGAGTGGTGCCTCTTGGTGGTGAGTGGTGCCTCTTGGGGGTGAGTGGCTCCTCTTTATGTTGAGTGGTTCCTCTTGGTGGTGAGTGGTTCCTCTTGCTGGTGAGTGGTGCCTCTTGGTGGTGAGTGGTGCCTCTTGGTGGTGAGTGGCTCCTCTTGATGTTGAGTGGTTCCTCTTGGTGGTGAGTGGTTCCTCTTGGTGGTGAGTGGTGCCTCTTGGGGGTGAGGGGTTCCTCTTGGTGTTGAGTGGTTCCTCTTGCTGGTGAGTGGTGCCTCTTGGTGGTGAGTGGTGCCTCTTGGTGGTGAGTGGTGCCTCTTGGTGGTGAGTGGTGCCTCTTGGTGGTGAGTGGTGCCTCTTGGGGGTGAGGGGTTCCTCTTGGTGGTGAGTGGTTCCTCTTGCTGGTGAGTGGTGCCTCTTGGTGGTGAGTGGTGCCTCTTGGTGGTGAGTGGTTCCTCTTGGTGGTGAGTGGTGCCTCTTGGGGGTGAGGGGTTCCTCTTGGTGGTGAGTGGTTCCTCTTGCTGGTGAGTGGTGCCTCTTGGTGGTGAGTGGTGCCTCTTGGTGGTGAGTGGTTCCTCTTGGTGGTGAGTGGTTCCTCTTGCTGGTGAGTGGTTCCTCTTGGTGGTGAGTGGTGCCTCTTGGGGGTGAGGGGTGCCTCTTGGTGGTGAGTGGTGCCTCTTGGTGGTGAGTGGTGCCTCTTGGTGGTGAGTGGTTCCTCTTGGTGGTGAGTGGTGCCTCTTGGTGGTAAGTGGTGCCTCTTGGTGGTGAGTGGTGCCTCTTGGTGGTGAGTGGTGCCTCTTGGTGGTGAGTGGTTCCTCTTGCTGGTGAGTGGTGCCTCTTGGTGGTAAGTGGTGCCTCTTGGTGGTGAATGGTGCCTCTTGGTGGTGAGTGGTTCCTCTTGGTGGTGAGTGGTTCCTCTTGGTGGTGAGTGGTGCCTCTTGGGGGTGAGGGGTTCCTCTTGGTGGTGAGTGGTGCCTCTTGGTGGTGAGTGGTGCCTCTTGGTGGTGAGTGGTGCCTCTTGGTGGTGAGTGGTGCCTCTCAAAAATTGGTTGTCTGTAAAGTCGGTTTACGGACGATAGTTTAACGTGACAACGTCATAACAAAACATTGATGAAATTATTGCATACTTTTATGAATAAAATTGAATCATTTTGATTGAATTATCACTATTTTGTATGGATACAAAGAAGGAGTGTAATGAAATCTACAATTTAATTGATAAATTTACTTTTATTTGCACTCATTAATTCAAATATGTTTATTACTTTAACGAAGAGATTATTGACGTGACTACGTCTAATAAATCGATGAACGCTGGCTGCACGCACGAAAAAATGTCCTGTTACGCACATTGTGCCGTTACGCTGTGTCCCGTTACGCTCATTGTACGCTTTCGCCACATCTATCTCTCTTCCACTCGATTGGAACAACCATCGATTTGACTTTTTCGAGGCACAATAAACTTGAAACACTCCCATTCGTTTCCTACGTTCCTATCATCATCCTATCCTTAACAGAATAACACAGATTGGAAGAAGTTAAATAGCAAACATGTATAAAAGTTATAGTTAAAATAATCTCTTCGTTAAAGTAATAAACATATTTGAATTAATGAGTGCTAATAAAAGTAAATGTATCAATTAAATTGTAGGTTTTATTTCACTCCTTTTTCTCCATACAAAATAGTGATAATTCAATAAAAATGATTCAATTTTATTCATAAAAGTATGCAATCATTTCATCAATGTTTTTTTTATGACATTGTCACGTTAAACTATCGTCCGTAAACCGACTTTACAGACAACCAATTTTTTTAACTATAACTTTTATACATGTTTACTATTTAACTTCTTCCAATCTGTGTTATTCTGTTAAGGATAGGGCGATGATAGGAAAAGTAGGAAACGAATGGGAGAGTTTTAAGTTTAATGTGCCTCGAAAAAGTCAAATCGATGGTTGTTCCAATCGAGTGGAAGAGAGATAGATGTGGCGCAAGCGTACAATGAGCGTAACGGGACACAACGTAACGGGACAATGTGCGTGACGGGAAATTTTTTCGTGCGTGCAGCCGGCGTTCATTGATTTATTAGACGTTGTAACGTCAAAATTTTTTATAAGATTTACAAATAATTTGAACGTATTCTATAGTGTTCCTACTAAGGGAGTTATGGAATTTTTAAAATTCTAACCCCTCATTTTTACAATCCGTTGTAGCAATGGTTATCAAAAATTGTTTCCAACAGAAGTTTCAGTTAAAAATTATAAGATTTACAAACAATTTGAACGGATTTGATGGTGTACCTACTAAGGGAATCATATATATATATATATATATATATATATATATATATATACATTTCTACTACTTAGTTTTTCAACCCCATGCAGTAATAGATCGTCTAATCCAAAAAGTGTTTAAGACAAAAGTTTTAGATAACAATTATAAGATTAATACATCATTTGCACAAATTCGATTTTGTGCCTATGAAACGAATTAAGTTTTTTTGGTCTACCAATCCTTTTTTTTTAACCCTTTGCAGTTATGGTTGCTCGTATCAAAAACGTATTCAGACAAAATATTTTAGTATTACTCCTACAAGTTATAATACATTCAAACGGATGTGACATTCATCATATTATGGGAGCTATAGGCTATAGCGATTTTTCTGTTTTTTTTTTTAATACCTTCCCAGTTTTTACCCCTTTATCTATTGGGACAATAAGAGTTTAGCAAGGAATTTATATATTATCTAGTGTGTAATTCCGTGTTTCTAATGTATGTTTAAACTTGTGATTACTTTTTACTATGACTATTTTAGTTTACCAAATATAATCCAAGGTAGTTTCATTGGGCACATAAATACTTTTGGTATGTAGGCCTACCATATATATATATGTTTTTTTTTTACAAAAGTGACTTTATACGGGTTTATGTTACTTCACGTGGGTCCGCCATCTTTGTCTCACATTTTCGTTAATATATTTCCGTTTTCTCAAAATTACTCCTACTAAATGCCGTTTACACATCAAACAATAAAATAAAGGAAATGGGCGTATTACACACCTCATCGGGAAAACCAAGTGGAAGGCGGAGTAAACTGTTTAACGTTTGAACTTACCAGCTCTGTCCATATCGTAAAGTCGCATACTTGCATTGTAAAGGCTCGTTATAATCGTCCGGTATTGTCAGCGAGACGGGTGCAACACTGTGCGACCATGAGCTGTCCAAGTGTGCAGCCTCTTTCTTAAGCGGCCTTCGCACACGGGATCACGGTTGGCCAAACCTGGTTCACACGTGCCAGGTTCCCCACGGTTCGCCTGTGTGTGGACACCAACGAACCAAGTTATTTGTTCGGTTCGCCACCAGGGCGAACCACGTTCGCCTGTGCGCAGAGGACGAACCATTGTTCGGTAGTCTAGAGCAGTCGTGAGGTGTGGTTAGACGAGTTGCTTCAATGGAGGATAGTGCTAAACCTGAACCCATCTTTCATCACTGACTTCATCGAGGCCTGTCGTAACTATCCATGCTTGCTGAAAGTGATGCGTGAAGAGTGCCGGGACAAGAACATGCGCATCGAAGCACTGAATAAAATTTTGCTAATTACCTACGCGTGAGCATATATGTTTGACATTTCTGAAATCGAGAGTGGAAACACTGAAGCAGAGTTTTCGGAGAAAATGTAGAACGGTGAATGCCTCTCTCAAGTGTGGCGCGTCTGAGGATACCATTTACGAACCTCGGTTGTGGTACAACGACATGCTTTCGTGCATTACCAATCAAAAGGAACACAACCCATGATGTGAAAGAAATATCTATATTGCTGCCCTTTTCAATCATGTTTTACATATACGTGCACTGGGCAGGGCTTACTTTTACATGCGGGACAATCCAGTCAATGGATGGCAGGCTTAATATCACTCAGGGTTGATCAATATTGTCCATAATAGCATTAATGTAATTTTTTGAGAAGCTATAATGAGGAACCGGTTTAAAAATTATTAATATTGGTTTTTAGTCTTCTCAAAGTCCAGTAATTGGTTCAAAGCAACGCAAATTTTGAACTCTCCATGCTCTGTAAGAGACAAACTGAAATCGCCATCGGGACACCATCCTTATATTTTATTTATAGATTTTAATGACGTGTACATGTCACGTGGTTTTTCACTGTTGTCATAAGTCCAACCTCGTGATCCTCGTCATCTGTAGCCCCATTAAGTTCAAACGATATTCGACTTATTATATCGTCTGTCATTTGTAAGAAGGGGCTAACTACAAAACATAAACTTTTCAGGAGAGCAGAAAAACAAAATGAGAACACTGTATTGCATCACTGTATTTTAATTATTTATGGTTAGCCCCTGTCATATCTTAAAAACTATTAGAGATACAGTTATCCCCTTCTTACAGACCATGAAGGAAGAAAGAAAACATGTATTTCTGCAGTTAACTCATTTTCAACAAAAATGTAAGATGGCCCCTTCTTACAAATGACAGACGATATGTAAAAAACCATTGCTTACAATGTTATCAATATCCGGTTTTTGATCAATGGCTTTCGCGAAAGCACCACATATGTACAGAAATAACTTGTATATGGGTTTCTACGCATACGAATTTTGTACTTCTGTGCAAACCTCAGTGCTTGGCTTGTATGGCCCTGCAATATATGTTTTTTATGTATGCATTTTACATTTTGTAGCATCAATGTCAAACTGTGGTGACTGCTCGAAATCAATAATACTATAATCCATTTACGAGTACTTTAAAAACCCAATTTTTAAAGAAACTTTATGTAAATAGTTATTAATCATTTGATGTTAGTTTTGTACTGACTATAGGCTTACTCATTCCTAAACCTTTATGTAAAGCAAATTATCTTACACCATTTATTCAAATGTAATCATTTTGTTTTTCAAGTTAATTAATTTATCATTCTGATTAACCACTTTGATAACCAACTCTTGTTATCTGTTGCATGGTGACTAGACAGTAAAGGAGGGTTTTAGGCACATTACTGAACTTAAATCCTGGAGGAGCATTCGGAGAAAACTAGTGTATTGTGCTGTTTGGTTTCCCATTAAGTAAACTGTGGCCAATGATACTCACTGTAATTCGAATCACATTTACTGGCGATGTGTATACAGGCTGACTTGAGTTCTGAATTTTGTTCACCTCATAAAGTTTTGGTTCAAAACCTAGCATTGGAGCCAGGGTGTGGTTACCCCTGAAATAAATTTGTGCTTTGCTTTGCAGAAAATACTGTAGAGAGTTTTGATTACCTTTAAATGAAAATGTCACATTTTAAGTTACGCTTATTAAATATACATATCACTGTCCAGAATTTCATTAGAACCTACAGTCAAAGTGATCCCTCGAGGCATCTCTTCGCTCTTCAAAGTGGGGCGATGGAAAAGTACCATACTGGAAAAGTACCATACTGGTATGGTACTTTTCCGTATGGCACAATTCCGCCTCTCTTCTTCGAAAAAGGCGGAAAAGTTCCATACTGAAAAAGTACCATACTTGAAAAAGGACGAGGCGGAATTGTGCCATATTTTTTTACACACTCCATGGAATGACTGCAACGCCTCTGTTCTCAGAATAGTGTGGAGAAATCGCCTGTAGACAGCGCTGTCAACTCCAACAGTGTCTTCGGTTAACTCAAATGATGCCAGATAGCAGCACGTGTCCTTTTTAAAGTATGGCACTTTTCCAGTATGGTACTTTTCCAGTATGGTACTTTTCCGTCTGTTTCGACGAGGCAAGGCGGAATTGTGCCATACGGAAAACTACCATATTTTACTACCATATTCAATAACATTCGTGCCATAGATAAATTAGATTTTTAAGTATGGCACTTTTCCAGTATGGTACTTTTCCGCCTGTTTCGAAGAGTCGAGGCGGAATTGTGCCATACGGAAAACTACCATATTTGAATACCAGATTCAATCACTTTAGTGCCAGCGATAAATTAGATTTAAGTTTACAATATTTTCAAATGATTTCAATTATAAACTTTTTTAAAAATACAATAAGCCAATAATAACTAAAGTTAACAAAAGCCATGTTTCAGTGTTCCTTAAATACAATACCTCCTAAGACATACTACCTTCTTAAAATATTACTACTCCCGAAAAAAAATCCATTTTAAATAACTCACTGTAATCAAACAATTTATTAGGCCAGTCTTACAACTCAAGCAGCGATTACTGTATGCTTTCTTAACAAAACGCAATATCCAATTTTTCTATATGGGATGACAGATTGTTAGAATAGGCCTATGTATTTGGCAACAATATTGTGCATCAAAAACTTGTATTAACCCGCGAGGGATCGGCTATAATTTACACTTATTTTTCAAAATTCTGCTATTTATTTTAATGAAAAATTATAAACCAATTTTAATTTACGTATTTCATAATCAAAATATTTTTGCAAACATGCTTCAGGAAAGATGCTATAAAAGTTAAATAATTTTAATATAATAATATTTAATATAAGAATTAAATAATTGTTATAAGTTTTAGAGTGCTAATGTTGATACTCAAAATTTGATAATGATTGTATTTTATAAAAAATAGTTAGGTAATGTATTGTGGATCATTGTTCTTATTTATGTGGTCACCGTAAACTGATAACTTTGTACTAAATAAATAAAATATAGCATAGCCTACCATAAATTGGCATGAGTTAAATTCTGAGTAAATCTTAATTTTATATTATTAAATAAAGTCTTTATGAAATAAATGTAGTTAATATTAATTATCTGAAAGAATTTTAAATACTTTCAGAACTCTTGTAACGCTTATTGATACATACAAATAAAACTCCAACGGTCTTAAAGAGTTCTATATATTGAAACTCGAAACAATAATCGTGGATGTGAGCATACCTACAAAGGTATAGTTTATTGGTCGTTTGGTGTTTGTTTTAGATTTTTTCCTCCGAAATATTTTGTTGTTACTTACTAAATACCTATATTACGTCAGCCAGTAAGCAATAAGTTTGTACTGGCAGCACAAATTCCAGAAATTTCCAAGACATGGAAATCAGCTATTGCAGCTTTTAAATTTAAGTTCTTAGATTTTTTGAACATACTTTTTAAAGATTAATGTTGATATTGTCTTTACAAAAAAAAAAGCATACAGATATCTGTTATTTGTTTGAGATGAGAGATGGTGAATGAGTAGTGAGATAATTTGTTTCTTTTATGGCAAAGCTGTGTCCTTCTCGTACATAAACCTGATATCAGCACGTATCATATTGACAGTTGTAGTTTAAAACATTGAATAATATTTGTTTATGTATTATAAATACATCTTCAAACATGTCAAATAAAGAAGGTGTTAATTCGTTCAATAATTGTAATAATCTTTTTCTTGCTACATCGAATTAAACTTTATTGTTATTGCTTTAAAATTGATTAACTGTTAAACGATAACAATTACTTTCAAATAAATGTGTGAATTTCAATATAAAAATGCTACTATGAATCGTTGTATGGTCTTAAGTAATGAAATGCTTATCACATAGTTCGAATACTCGAAAGACATGGGTACCTAAATTATGGCTGTTATCCAAAGAAGCTATATAATTAAGCAGCAATCAAATGCTTGCGATTTTATTTCAAATGTTAACTCCAGGTCACTAGTTGAAATGCAATCCATTGTATTGATCTTAGTCACGTGACCGAAAATCATAAGTCCCTGACAACCCATTAAAAATAAATTAAATATTGCACGATTTAAATTATGTTTAAAATGACACGACCTATTGTCATCCTTGAGGTATCAGTTCAATTAAGTTTTGTTTTTGGTTAATTAACTAAGTTAAATAAAAAGTACGATAAAGTGAAACTCAGCGGATCATTTTACAAAACAAAATATATATTACTACTTTATTTAACCTTCTTTATGTATCTGATGGGTTGTCAGGATTCACAGTCAGTTTTCTTGGTCTGAAATCTGGTGTGGTTCTGTTTTGGTCGTGTTGGGGCTGTTTTCAGCCATGTACCGTGAAAAATAACAGAAGATTATTTTTACGTATTGATGTAAGAAATGTAAATATGCATACAGTTTCCTCGCCTGAGGCAGGGTCTATGTGGATGAGGCTGACATTTGTTACGTTTGTGCAGTGTTGGAAAATAAGTTTAAATTACATATCAATGCTAACCTTTTATCATACACTGCTGTAACGGTGATTCTTTTAGTTTCAAAAAGGAAAAAAAAGAAACAAGGTGTGATTTCGTCTAGATATAAGTATCTATATGTTTATTTGACTGGTAATGCTTATAACATGAAATTGATAACCTCTGATTGATTAACATATATATTATAATTATATTAAATTATTAAATCTTCGAATTATTAAATTTACATCAAAGCTCATTAAAATTACATAATTAAAAAAAAATTGCTTGTTAAATATCTGAAATTATGGGTCGGCCCTAAACGGAATATTAGGTTTCATTTAGCATCGGTAAACAAAAATAAAGAAATAAAACGTTAGAAAAAAACAATCCCAGAGTGATCAATAAGTGCTATAAAGTCCCAAAATAAATATTTCTCGTTTTTGATCTTGTCTACGTAGTGATACAAAAGTTTTTAGGGAAGTTAAAAAAAAATTTAGCACTGGAGGTTTGGTGCTCGCTGGCCGAAACAGATATCTTATGTCTTCAGGGCACCCTAGTCGTCCTGATTGCTGGAGGACTCGAAGGAGGAACTGATATGTCCGGATCTGGCTCTTGGACCCTTGGACCCTGTCAGACAGGGAGGTGGCTTCTAGTGTTCGAAGCGTAACTCGCCAGGATCCAAAGATCGCAAAATCACGGAAGTCACGGACGTTTCCATAATTAAAAAAAATATGTATATGTTAAATATAACTACTGAAGCATAACTACTTCTACGATGAATGTAGATGGAATAAGAACTAATTAAAAAGACTTGTAGGGACAGCATCCCTTGCCGAGCTGACTACATCTTTAGTTACGGCCGGACAGAAGTCTTGCAAGGCGTCTCGCCGATGATATGATTCAGTCCATAGTTTTCCGAGTGGTAAATAAACAAAACTCTGACTTCGATATCTCGAAGTTGGTAGCACTGGCTGATGTCCGCGCGACCTACTGAGAGGTGTCCGAAACGAGTAAATATCGACTCACTCAAGTTGTCTGCTACAACATGGGGCTAATCGAGGGACAGGTACCGATCTCTGGCGTCTGGCAAAAGGACTAGCGGACATAGCTTATAACAGAAGTCGCCAGGGGGCAGTGGTGTAGCGCGGCCATACGTTAGGAAGGCTGTGTCTTAGCCTTGAGTCGTCGGGGTTATTGGCCCAGGTCATTGCTCTGGCCAATTTTCCCTGTGAAGCCTTTTATGAAGGGGGGGGGGGGGGGGGTGTTGAAAACTCGCAACCTCAGTCGGAAAAGAGGCTCTACCGAGCCTGGGGACGTGCCGAGGGCTTGGGCAAGACGACTCGTGTTCGTGTCCGAAACTCGCTCAAGTAAGGAGGGTTCTCAGGAACTGCCTAATCTTGTAGTCTGATGGGGAAAGCACTTTGACACGGAGAGGAGGAGGAGAATATCAGCCAGTGAATGTGCGTTAGAAGCGGGGTTAGACGACTAGACGAGTACACTGCACGACATGCATTGCATCGGCAAAAATCAGATCCAGTAGAGGGAAAGATTGGGGTGACTGGTCTGACAAAGGTTAAATGGGAGTGTTTAAATATGAGCCGCTAAAAATGACTACCGAATTTTTTTTTTAAATTCAAAATTAGGGATTGTGCCAAAAATCCTAATTTGCGGCACACATTCACAGGAGCCGGCTGCCCGCCTGAGGGACAGACATATCGGTGCATGAGGTGGATTGGATGGGGTATGAAGCATAGACGGGATTGTTTTGTAGGGGAAACGGGAGTACCCCGAGAAATCCCACAGGCCCCGTCAAAGGCCGCAACGTTTTCCCACTGGTGAAAATGCGGGTTCGACCCCGCTGGGATTTGGAACCCGGTCTTCTTGGTGGGAGGCAAGTGTTCTGACCACACGACCAGCGTGCCTCCTGCGTACTTGTGTGTTGGAAAAAAGTTTCCTTAATGATCAATGTATAAAAAAATATTGACAGTGTGCCCAACCTGTAAACCGTTATTACAGTTTTATTTAATGTATACTTAAAAACCATTCATGTTTTCAATTGAATATAATGATAAAGTTGTCGTGTATTTAGCTTTTAACTGCATGAATGCAGTTATTGGGAATGGTGTTGCAGAATATGCAGAATGGGGTTGATTTCGAAATACTGTAATGAGCTGGTTGAATGAACACTTTTCGTAGTATTATTTTTGATGTTTTCAAAGTAATTTTAATGTGTAATATTTTCGATGTAACTACTAGTTATAAAAAAATTACACAAAAATTTTACTTTACATCTCTTGTGCCTATCTTGCACCATGAAAGTAACCATTATTTGTGAAGGAGGGGGCAACAAGCCACCCCCTACCTCCGGAAAATCTTCTACAAAGGTAGTGCTATACGTATAAAGGAATTTTAGATTATCTTAGGATCATTTACGTGTTTTTATAATGCCTGTGGTGTTTATTTGTGTAGGTAACACAATACAAATTGAGAAACAAATTGTTCTGAACAAATGTGACAAATCTCTGTCCTTGAGATGTACTGTTACGGAAAACATGAAAATACGCCGATTCCTCTTATGAGTATCCTTCTCTGCATTAATACCTGTATCTATTCTTAATAGAAGTGGAAACAAAAACAATCCATAAAACAAAACAATCAAAGGTCAACAAGAAATGGCCTGTTAAGAGAATTCAATATTAATATTTATTCATATCTAATGTAATTTAAAAAAATCAAACTGCCAATGACAAACGCAAACTTTTAAATAACATGACAATTAATTGAAGGTGAAGTTTTGGGCATACACTATTACAGTGTATGTGACAAGAAACTATCTGTCCTGAGGACGACAACAATCTACAATCTCTCGCCCGAAACGTCGCAACTGTTGTTTTTATAAACCCTTTATTCGTCTGTGCTATTTATCGTTGTGTTAGGAATACTGTTGTGTTACATCATTGGATTCACCTTAGCGTCTTTGTGTTGTCGTTGTTTTTTCAATGTTATCTTTTAGTATCATCGTTGGGTTGTTTGTCATGGTGTTGTCCAAAATCCTTTTTTTTTTGTCTTAATTTACTGTGCTTGCTGCTACCGTCTCGTCTTGTTGGCTCACTGTGTCGGTGATGTAAAAAATTTTTGACTAACTCCTTCCAAGGTATTAGCTGTGCTTTGACATTCCCATAAAATAACAAGAGAAACTAGACCAGTATGCTATCCTGTAACGAACTGAAGACTGTAAATGAAGAACTGTCTGCCTCGCACCTATCCTCAGAGGTTGGCACAAGCTCATTTCCATCTCCCAAGCACACTGTTGCGTTGGCGGGGAGAGGGTGTGAGTGACCCTGGAAGGAGCTGGCAACAGCAGCCTATCTCCGCCAACCCGCGCGTCATCCGCTCCCCCCTGCTTCCCCCCACCAACATCATGTGCTGATAGCTCGCTTCCTCAATGTTTCGATTACAAAAAGTGATGCTGTCCAGGGGCTCCCACAGGATTTATTCCCAGGAGGGGGGGGGGGTGCAAGTCAGTTGTTTCATAATTTTATACTCTAAATATAGAAATTAAAAATTATTCAGACAATTTTTAAGGAAATCTGTCTGTTTATAAGTATTCTTCACATAATCATTAATTAGCAATACAGTTGTTAATATGCTATGTGTAATTTTCTTCAAATTATATGTGAAACTATTTTCCAGTCAAACTCGTAGAGGGGGCAACTGCCCCTGGGTACTGCCCTCCCCCTTGTTGGCACCATTGATGCTGTCGCTTTGTTTTTCAGATAGAGCATCATACTCGCGGACTTTTTTAAAGAATTCAACTCAGTCAAAAGTGCAGTCGGGCCCTTTAAGTGATTAAATGAATAGCCTGAAATTTATGATACTTTGAAAATTATATCTCATCATATAAGGAAATATTTAAGGAAATCATTTAAGGAAATATTTAAACTTTTGAAACCATAGCGCCATTAAGGTCTTCAAAATCTATAATATAGTTTTTGTTTCACAATTTTATCACAAATATTATGTAAATCGCATGAGTAAATGTATTACATTTAAATTACTATCCCACCACCACAATGAGTTTGGCTGAAGCCCGGCCTTTATTTTTTTAATACTATTTAATTTAATTTAACCGATAGGTAATATATATCCAGAATATTTCCTCTTTTTAAGTTAGATGTACAAATATTCATAAAAACTTAAACATATTATGTTAAACTAAAAGTATCATCTTGCCTTATAATTATCATAAACTGGTGTTACAACTTAATGTGAGTTAATTTTTTTTTTAAGTAAAGTTGTTCCATTCAAGACAGTATACCACGTACGTATAAAAGTTCTCATTTAATGTTAATGTACACCTCGTAGAAAAAATGTTCTTTGTTTAAAAAAAAGTAGTAATATATTTAAATATATGTCGTTTTAGCACTGTAAGTTTGACATGAATATATTTCTTTAACAGTTACATTTCTTTTAACACGTTTGGATTGGTATCACACAAGATCTCTAAATTTCTAGAGTATGCCACTGTACTTTAAGTTGACTACCGCAGAAGAGTTATGAATGTTTGATTTATTTCTCAGGTTAAGTTTTAATGTATGTGAACAAAATGTCAACTAACCTAATGACAATAATAATAATTTTAATAGTATCGTTCACCAGTGCAATTGCAAGAGGATGCTACAAAGCATAACTGAAGCTTGCTGGACATACAGTTGTATTATTTCTCAAATATTATAAATTATGGTAAAATACGTCTTCGCGGATGACATGCACATTTTTAGAAGCTTGACATATATTTCTACGAGACAAATCTGACATAATATGGAAATATTAAATGATTTTGCAGACCAAGTCAAAAAATACGTGTTTTGCTGTCAGTCTTTTTTTTAACATGCTAATTCAATATTCCCAGCTAAATTTTTCAATATTTTAGTCAATCATAGAAGTTACTCAAATTTTAAAGATTGAAACATACCGGTTATGAATAATCACAGAATTTCTAGTCCATGGATAATAAAAGCTAACATGAAGTTTTACACAAATTTTCAGTACAATAATATAAAATAAAAATATCTGACACAAGTGGATATTTATTTACATGAATTGCACCTGAGTGAATTTTTCATTGTCATAAGATAATATCCGAAGCGGTATAATAAACATAAACAATTCTGGTATATATATTTCATTCATTTTCTCTTAGTTTATGCAATATATATTAAATTTAAATTTTAGTATTAATTCTGTAGTGATGTTGTATTATAGATTATACCTACTAAATATTTGTATATATTTTTAAAACCTTAAAAAAAATAATGAAAAATCATAGCCAATCTATCGCTGGCCCAAATGTTATTGAATCTGGTAGTAAAATATGGTAGTTTTCCGTATGGCACAATTCCGCCTCGCCTCTTCGAAACAGACGGAAAAGTACCATACTGGAAAAGTACCATACTTAAATATATAATTTATAGCTGCCACACATGTTTTTGAATCTTGTAGTAAAATATGGTAGTTTTCCGTATGGCACAATTCCGCCTCGCCTTTTCTAAACAGACGGAAAAGTCCCATACCGGAAAAGTGCCATACTTTAAAAAGCACGTGCTGCTATCTGGCGTCATATGAGTTAACCGAAGACACTGTTGGAGTTGACAGCGCTGTCTACAGGCGATTTCTCCACACTATTCTGAGAACAGAGGCGTTGCAGTCATTCCATGGAGTGTGTAAAAAAATAAGGCACAATTCCGCCTCGTCCTTTTTCAAGTACGGTACTTTTCCAGTATGGAACTTTTCCGCCTTTTTCGAAGAAGAGAGGCGGAATTGTGCCATACGGAAAAGGACCATACCAGTATGGTACTTTTCCAGTATAGTACTTTTCCGCGCCCCCGTAATATCTTAAATTACATCCAGCTTTGACATATGCTGTTCAGTGAGTTCCAGACTCATTGTTCAAATCTAGATTCAGAATAACAGATTAATTCCACCATGGTTTCCTAGTAAATAAATCTCGCATATATAGGTATTCCTAAAGTAAGGTATGTATATTTTTTATCGCTAACTTTAAATTAGTGATGGTAAGAGGGAAAGTAAGGGGTAAGTTTTACAACTTCCCATTCTTTTTCTACCCCTCTTCCTTCTACTCCAGCTGGCTCCTCCCCCAGATGCGGGATAAGGACACAGAAATAAACCTGAACTTTTTTTTTGCAAGGGCCTTCATTTTACCATTTTGTTGAGCATTTTTACTTAGTAATTGATGTCAACCTGAGCGACGTCATTCCTCAAGCCAGATGTGCCTTTCCCCGCTTCAGGCCCTTGAAATTCCCGTCAACACACTCCATCACCCCGACAACATTCAAAACTCCCGCCAGCAACGTGCGTGTGACATGTTTGAATAGAGCACCATAAAATATCACAAACTATTGCAAGAGAGCGCAGTAGAACCAGTACTTCTTTCTCTTAATAAATAGTAAATAATATCATAATTTTTTTCTTTTATTCCCCAAGTGTACATGTGTTTCAGGATCCCTAAAAAAAAATTATATGGTCATTGTATTTAAGTTACAACTCTACAGCAACGGACCCGAAAATGCCAAAGGCATTTAATAATTTGGAGCTGTAATCTTAATACATAATTATGTAACTACTGCAGCTACATTCAAACAGCGCGCCGGGGCGTCAACGGCCTCTCCCGCCTTCCTTTTCCTATCCCCGCTGTTGTGATGTGCTTTGCTTCTAGCCTCCCCTCCCAGGGTTGGCGCATGCGCGGTGGTCCGCGTTTTTGAGGCTGGAAAAAACTATGTTATAATTGTAAGAGTAGTGTTCTGTTTATATATAAATACGTTAAAGTCACGAATTTTTAAGACCTAAGGGGTTTTTCAACCTGGTATCAGGTGCACTGTTCAGCACCTCGGTGGACATATCTCCCCCCAGTCGCTTCTCATCGCCACGCGAGGTACGACGCGTCCAGCCCTCTGAGGACTTCATCTGATATTTTAACTGAACTATTCATCCCATCGGTTAAATTTTTTATAATCACTTTCGCCTTTCTCAGAACTTACCTCGGGGGCTCGACTATTTAATCAAATATCTAGTATTACGCCAGCCGGAGTTCAGAAATCAACGAGAACTTAATCTCCAACCATGGTGTGGCTCTGGACTTCACACAAACTAGCCATGGCGTTAGGCATTAGGCATTTTTGTAGTTGTACCTACTTTCAGTTTTAATTGAGTACGAGAGGCATGTGACGCCATGGTGTGTATTAAAACTCAGTACCATACTTCTTGTGTTTTTATCTGATTCTACCCACGTCAGTACCAGTTACTGCAGACCGGCTCGTGGGACGCCACAAGAGCCCATTGCAGCAACAACTATAGCCTGCCCGATGCTGAGAGCGGGCCAAGTTCAGGGGTTAGTGGTGATTGATCTAAGGGGGATACGAGTCATGCTTCTATACGGCTGACATTACGCCGAGGTGTTAGAGACTCTGCTAGGTCTGTGCCCCCTAGAACAGTGATACCCATTCAATCTCCTAAACATCCAACGGCGAATCTCATGTCTTTAGAAGTATTCACAGTCTTGGCTATGCCCGCAGCTCCACCAATTAAATTGCCTGGCGCGGCCAATGCTAGGAAGATGAAGATCAGTAGTCCACCTTTTTCATGTGGTTTTTCTTTGTTGATTTAGATGTGAAACTGGCACAGATTTCACACTTTACTCTCATTATTTCATTGACAACCCAAGCTGCAACCCCCCCTCCCCCCCCCCCCCAATTTTTTCCAGGATTCTTAGCTAATATACCATCGGCTATGTGTCTGTCACTTAAATTATCGCTTTGAGAAAAGCTAATGAGGAGACAACACATCTCGCCAAGGAAATTAACGCTTAGATTGCCATGTATTAGTCTCTTCGCAAGTTTTGTTCTCGGTGTAACTCGATTGGTTTATTATTAATAATTTTATGAATTAACTCTGAACATTTTTTCTCCTTCTTTAGTGCACAACACATAACAGCATACCGATTAGTTTTTGTATAAGTATTCTGATTTTATAGTTTCCTGATTATTTGTGTAAAGGAAGTAGTGCCACAGCGCAAGTCACTGCCTGTGCATATTACACAGGCAACCAAGCCAGTGCTTGTGAATCCTCATTTCTAAGTACAACTGCTTAATCCCATTACACAAATAAAAATTGATGAAATCAACTGGTTGGTTTAGTACCTAGTACAACATCCGCATTTTCTGGTTATATAACTTGAGCACTAACGCTGCGTGATTTAAATAATAATCTGGAAATAATCTTTAATTTCTAAAGTTTACTTTAACTGTTCGGCGAAAATATTAATAGGTGTAGCCCCGACTTTAAAACGGCTGCCTTTACGCCACACTCCTTCGTTGTCTTCAGTGCCGCTCAGTGGCTGCACGCCAAGCTTCTCCAAGTTGTGACATTGCAAAGTATTTTAACAAACAATCTTGTTTTCTGCCATTATTGAAAAATTGCAGTTAGCATTAGGACAAGTATTTAATTAAGATGTGTGTACTTTAAATTTGAAATTTCCACATTTATTTAAATGCTGCTTTATAATTGTTGGTGTTCCAAACAAATATGAAAGTCCAAGTGTTGCCAGTTCTAACCTAATATAAATAGGAACAATCATACTACATCTACAAAAAATATTACATCAGAAAAAAATACTGAGGGGGTTAATTTTTAAATACAACTATTTGGATTTAAATTCGGCCAGTAGCTGTTAGTGTGAGTGTGTGTGTTCTAGAGAACTCCATCTGCAGCAGCAGCAGCAGAAACAAGGCAGTCACCATACTACTAGCAGAGTTCATCGGCACGGGACTTCTGGTATTTCTCAGCTGCATGGCTAGTGCTATTATGATTATCATGCCACAGCCAAGCCACTTGGAGAAGGCAATCGCAACTGGAATGTCTGTCGCAATAATTATTCAGGTATCGTAAAATACTTAGGATTTTTTTCGTATGAAGGTTGAACGTGTACCTACACAAATTAAAAAATACCCACAACTCCTCGATTTTAAATAATGTGCATTGCATGTTCGTTGTGGTTTCGGTGTGTTTATTATGTGTCCATTGCGTTTCCATCGTGTACTGTGTGTCTACTGCATTTCCAGTTTGTTTAATGTGTGTTCATTGTGTTCTGTGTGTGCTGCATGTTCATTGCATATTCTCAATGTGTACTGTGTGTCCATGGCATATCCTGTGTGTGTAAAGTGTGTTCATGCATGTCTAGTGTGTATACTGCATGTCTATTGTGTGTACTCTGTGACAATTGTGTATCCTGTGCGTGTACTGTGTGTTCATTTTGTGTATTGTGTGTTCATTTTGTGTATTGTGTGTTCATTTAGTGTATTGTGTGTTCATTGCATGTCCAGTGTGTGTACCGTGTGTCCATTGTATGTCCTGTGTGTTCATTGTGTATACAATGTGTGTACTGTGTGTCATGGTGTGTCCTGAGTGTGCACTGTGATTCCACTGAATGTACTGTGTGCCTATTATAAGTCAAATTTGATTGTACTGTGTGTCCATTGTGTGTATTGTGTGTTCTTTTTGTTTGCTGAGTGGGTATCGTTTTGTCACATGTGTGTAGTCAAATCTGTAGTAGCTCTGAATAGTTACTGGTTCAAAACCTCTTGGTCCTGATAACACATTTTTCAGGGATTCTTGTTCCTTTAATAAGCGTAATTCATGTCCCATTGGTATGATTGCTTGTAATTTATTTTATCGATATTTAGGTCTGAAATTTCGGAGACTTTGTTTTGACTGCTTGAAATATGTTATGTACGAAGAAGGCCTTGTGTTTCGGAGACATCTGGTCTATACGCCTGACTTCGTACATGAGCTGGCCTCGTGGTCCGAAGACACTTGACCTATATGTATAGCATTGTATATGAACTGGTTGGAAGGTATTCCATACATCGAAAAATTATTTCATATAATTTCCTAACATAATGGAAAATTAAAAATATTACAGTGTAAAAAATATATTTTATAACACTGTAGTCGATATCAAGCAAGAAAGAAAATAATCAATGAATTTTAAGAATGATATATATGTGCATTAAAAATATTTTTTTATTGTTTCCAGAGGCAGTTATGTCTCATTGCTACCTCATTAAGGCATGTGTGTTCGTGTATAACGGTGTACAGGAAAGGATTGCATTCTCGTATTGCAGCATGCAGTAAAGTGCAGTGCAGTAATTTGATGCCACCACTTTTGGATTGATTATCGCCCGCAAAACAATCGACCAGGGTTCGACAATTGAAAAAACTCTACGTAAATACAGGACATTGTAATAAAAGAAATTGTGCGATTCCTCGAAATTTTGCGTGACTAAGTTTATAATGTTGTGCGACTCTCTTTTAAGCATGGCTATGTATGGCTTAACAGTTATCCCATGTTTCGCGCGAAAAAGAACCCCTTTTGGGATGCGACCATCAGGGGCTTGTGCAGTTGCCTCTCAGCCAGCACCGGGGCTGGACATGTTCGTGCCCGAGGTGCCCATCACTGCCTTCACTGGACCATCGTAAGCATATCAACCTCAGCACTTGATCCACGGCCCCTATTATTATCAACATTACCACAAGGCACAACATTTATGTTATGTAAATGTGTGTGAGGACTCTCCATGCTCCTTTAGATTGCCCACTTGACTTTTGTTCTATGTTAAGCCCTCGGGGCAACCTGCTAAATAGTTTACTGTGTGTTCAGCAGGACACAGCTTACATGTTGCATGGGCAATAATCAGCAGATCATTAATGTAATAATTAGTATTCATTTTTCGCATTGCACTCCGCACGATGTATGGCCAGTGTACTCTTAGGATCTTGTAGTGTAATTGTCAACAGACTATAACATGTGCAGTCAGGTTTCATGAGTACTCGTCATCCCATGTAGACAACCACATGACATACATAATCGCACCATAATACACATGATTAGACAGAACAAAATGGAAGAGGCCATACATAAAAAGGAAAGTGCATGTAAGAGGGTCATGGAACCAATAAACCCACTCTTGCCAGAACATCTGTGCTATACATAGTAGCATAGCAACTTGGTGGGCTCAAGCAGCCTGGGGTACCTCTGCCAGAAGTCTATCTAATGTCCAGCAGCTTCATGGTGATATGCAGCACGAGTCCTCCTGGACAGAAAGAATCTTCAAGGTGACGGGTGCCTTGGTGATGCTGACAATGTGGCTACCAGGACTTACATTTATGAAATGTCTAGGTTAAACTCGCATGCATTACATGTATTGATGGATAGTTTATAACAGGAACTGGGCATGTTAAACACTGGAATTGCATCCACAATCGATTTCCATGTCGCTCGAGCGACATTCGATACACTGGCCGTGACGAGCGTTCGTGGCATTACACTTGTTGCACCGAGCTGCACATAAGGCACAATCCGGTCGCACACTAAGACGCAAGTGCTCTGTTGAGGCGACGATGTGCCATAGTGACTTGTTCATATCGAAGGAGCACCGGCGGGTGTCGTCAAAATGTTTAATGAAATACAGGCCAATTTTTTATTAATTGACTTTGGAATAAAAGACCACATTGTCTGACAGGAAATCTGGTGCTCTCACAAATGTTTTAACCGAATTTGTTGTAATTTTAGTATATCGGTATAAACTATTAGATTTTTATTATATTGTATACTGAAAAGAGGCCTTTTCCTAAAAATATGTAGCAGGCCAATGTTTGTTTATTTATAATATTGTAAGTATAGCATCCCAGTTATTGAGATGCCTGTGCAAGCCCATGACATACACAGTGGCGGTGTGCGTATTCCCTGCAGGTGTTCGGCCACATCAGCGAGGCGCACCTCAACCCCGCCGTCACGGCAGCGGCGCTGGTGCTGGGGAGAGTCGACATGTGGCTCGCTCTGGTGTACGTGGCGGCCGAGTGCAGCGGTGCTGTGGCTGGGTATGCGATGACAGAGGTGCGCGCCCACACCGCCAGCACTGTACGTCATTACAGCCATTTCATCAAGCCAGGTTTAACTCAGCATAACTGAACCTAGCTATAAGTTTAACCATGATTTTAACTATTGATTGTAAGATTTAATAACACCAGATATTTACTGCATGCTATTAATCTCATGTTGTGATGCCTAGCTCAACTTAATTGATGCTTGGAATTAAGATGGTTTTGTGAACATACACCATGCTTGTTAGAAACTTATTTACAAGACGGTAGAGATGCTGTTTTAATCGTTTTACTCACAAATCCGATAAACTTTGTAAGGGGGGGGGGAAATCAGAAATGCAAGCTTTATATAATTTCTTTAATATTCTGATAGGTACCCTATCAAAAATTTACAACAGAAAACAACAGAAAATACAACAGAACTTTACAACAGAAACCAACTGAAATACAATAGGATACAACAGGATTTTCTGTTGTATTTAATGCGGGAATTGGCCGCTTTCTGTTGGTTTCTGTTGTAAATCTTAGTGTATTTCAGTGGTTTCTATTGGTTTTTGTTGCAAAACATTCTAATGGATTCTGTTGTTTTCTGTGGGTTTTATTGTATTATGTTGGGTCTTGTTGTTTCCTGTTGCAAAGAGTTATGTTGGTTTCTGTTGCATTTCAGTGTTATTCAAAGTATTCTGTTGGGTTTTGTTGTTTTATGTTGCAAAGAGTTCTGTTGGTTTTGGTTGTATTCCAGTGTTTTTCATTGTATTCTGTTGGGTTGTGTTGTTTTCTATTGCAAAGAGTTCTGGTAGTTTCTGTTGTATTTTGTTTTCTATTGCAGAGAATTCTGTTGGGTTCTGTAATATTCTAGGGTTTTTCATTGGTTTCTGTTATATTCCAGTGTTTTTCATTGTATTATGTTGGGTATTGTTGGTTTCTATGGATTTCCAGTGTTGTTCATTGTATTCTGTTGGGTTTTGTTGTTTTATGTTGCAAAGAGAGCTATCTAGGCTTGTGTAGCCCGCATGATATGTACATTTCCCTTCTACAATCGTTCATGTTACAACTTCACATATTGCTATCCCTTTGGATGTTTTGCATTTACAATATTACTTACAAGGCTACGAAACACACTTACACTACACACTTAATAATCTTCATAAATATTTACAATCATAACATGTCTTAACATAACTATAATACATTGTCTGTTCATATTTTACAACTGCCATCTGGTGACGAGTGGTGGCACTACAATGGCCATGGCTGGAAAATTGTGCCGCGGACAGGACTGTGACCAGGTACAACGTCAATCTGTTGCAAAGAGTTCTGTTGGTTTCTATTGTATTCCAGTGTTTTTCATTGTATTTTGTTGTTTTATGTTGCAGAGTGTTCTGTTGGTTTCTGTTGTATTCCAGTGTTGTTCATTGTATTCTGTTGGGTTTTTGTTGTTTTATGTTGCAGAGTGTTCTGTTGCTTTCTGTTGTATTCCAGTGTTATTCACTATATTATATTGGGGCTTGTTGTTTTCTGTTGCAAATAATTATGTTGGTTTCTGTTATATTCTAGTGTATTTCATTGTATTCTGTTGGGTTTTGTTGGTTTCTGTTGTATTCCAGTGTTTTTCATTGTATTCTGTTGGGTATTGTTGTTTTCTGTTACAAAGAGTTCTGTTGGTTTCTATTGCATTCCAGTGTTTTTCATTGTATTCTGTTGGGTTTTGTTGTTTTCTGTTACAAAGAGTTCTGTTGGTATCTTTTGCATTCCAGTGTTTTTCATTGTATTCTGTTGGGTTTTGTTGTTTTCTGTTGCAAAAAGTTCTGTTGGTTTCTGTTGTATTCCAGTGTTTTTCATTGTATTCTGTTGTTTTGCTGATAATTTTGAAGCACATATGTAAAGTCTAATTACCATCACCATGTATCCCGTACATTAATACTGATATAATATCAATAGGTAAAAGTTCTGTATCGCGTATACATTTTGATCCCCCGTAACCTGAATAAAGATTATAATTTCTTTTATACGTCACATTACATGCTATCGGACCTAACACGTTGGCAATTCGCGCCTCCATACTGCTAAAAAAAAATCCCTGCAAGGATTAACGCTTGGGCTTGGGTACACAGTAGGGACTCACGTATTTTTTTGTTATTATTTACGTTGCATCAAGTAAAACAACAAAGCATATTATTTATTTGGATATATTAAAGCAATGTAACATAAATAACAACAAACAAAAATTTACATTATTCCCTACTGTGCATCCAAGCCCAAGCGTCAATCCTTGATGCAAGCCTTAATGTTTAATAAATCTTATCTAGAACCCTTAAATATATATTAAAAGAAATCATAATTCTTGCCAATTTCTTCATTCACATTCGTAACCTTGCAGTGTGTCCCAGCCTGTACAAAGAGAGTGAGCCATAAAAATGTGTTAAATAGTTAATGAAAAATGTATTTAGAGAAATGATAATATCCAATGGTAATTTTACACTAATCCAACTCGGTAAATAAAATACGTAAACGATAAACAAAAACGTTTTTCTTAAATGCCAAAAATTATGTGGTTAATGCCGATCATTGGTGGGAAATGTGATCACTGTGATCGGCATTACCCCCGAAGGCATCCACCATGAAACAGGTTATGTACAAGGAAAAAAAAACAATTATACAAAAATCACTAAAGAACAGCAAGAAAAACAAAAAAAACCAACAGAATGCAATGAAAAACACTAGAATACAACAGAACTCTTCGCAACAGAAAACAACAAAATCCAACAGAATACAATGAACAACACTGGAATACAACAGAAACCAACAGAACTCTTTGCAACAGAAAACAACAAAACCCAACAGATTACAATGAGAAACACTAGAAAACAACAGATACCAACAAAACTCTTTGCAACAGAAAACAAAAGAATACAATGAAAAACACTAGAATAAAACAGAAACCAACAGAAATTATTGCACCAGAATACAACAGAACCCAACAGAATACAAGGAGAAACTCTAAAATAGACCAGAATCAAACAGAACTCTTTGCAACAGAAAACAACATAATCCAATGAGAAACACTAAAATACAACAGAATCCAACAGAACTCTTTGCTAAAGAAAACAACAGAATACAATGAAAAACACTAGCATACAATATAACTCTTTGCAACAGAAAACAACAAAACCCAACAGAATACAATGATAAACACTGGTATTCAAAAGAAACCAACATAACTGTTTGCAACAGAAAACAACAAAACCGAACAGAATACAATTGATAACACTGGAATACAACAGAAACCAACAGAACTCTTTGCAAAAGAAAACAACAAAACCCAACAGAATACAATAATAAACACTAAAATACAATAGAATCCAACAGACTGCTTTACAACAGAAAACAACAAAACCCAACACTTACTTTTCCAATATCTTTCACAACAGAATCCAATAAAAACCAATGAATTCAGTGGGCTTTGACAACAGAACCCACTAGAATACAATGATGTATTTTTTTGTGTGTGTAAATTGTCCCCAACAAAATACACTGAAACCCAATGAAGTCAGTGTGTTTACAACTAAACCCAACAGGATCCAATAAAATACACTGAAATCTCATTTGTCATACAACAGGATACACTGAAATTCCTGTTGTATTTTATTGGTTTCTGTTGTAAATTTTTGGTAGGGTATTATTTACAGTTCTTTTAAGTTTTCTAATCTACTAAATATACACACATACACACAGTATAATTATTTCTGGCCAATCTCTAACTAGTAAATTGCGGAACATTCTATAAATTGACCTGGTGTATACCTACTATTTTATTTTTTACAAAACACAACACTTTTGTTATTACAATTGCAGTATGCTATATTATAATTCTGTGGCAACTGGTTGGCTTAACTGGTTAAATATTTTTAAAACACAACCAATTTTATTTTAGGTTCAGTTATTTATGCGGGATAAAATCGTAGACCTACTTTATTCGTAATCGTAATTGAAATGCCATTGTAATATAAATACCTACCTACGCTTGATTGTTCTTAGATATGATGATAACGGTAATGTTTGAACTATACTGTGAGGATTTGTCATGAATTCCAGCAACACATCATTCAAGTTATTTACTATTTTGATGAACAACAGAGGGGGTTCTAATTTACTTATGTTGTATAGAAAGCATAGATTTCAAATATGATACTTTTATTATAAATACTAACTTGTACATGCGACTTCTTTT
Source organism: Bacillus rossius redtenbacheri (assembly GCF_032445375.1). Classification (NCBI taxonomy): domain Eukaryota; kingdom Metazoa; phylum Arthropoda; class Insecta; order Phasmatodea; family Bacillidae; genus Bacillus; species Bacillus rossius. Next base: position 24,245,334 of record NC_086335.1, on the reverse strand, counting down.
TCAACCAGTTGCTCCCCTTCTACAACTTTTCCTGGAGTTTGTGACATTTCTGCAACACTTCGTTATCACTCTATTAAACTACTTCTTACGTTCAGAAAAAACCCAACAATTGTTATAATTCTATATCTGTGAGCAGGTTTTCCCTGAGGTTCATTCTGAATGCCAAGGATAATTCCGATGATGAGTGGGCATGGTGAGCGATGATACTGTTTTGGGAACTGCGCAGAAAAACAAAGCAGAGTTGAGATTGGCATCTCGGGAGAACTGTGGGTGTAATCTAAGGAGCGAGAATTTCAGTGTAATATGGACGGGCATTCAAGGTGCAACTCAGTACCAGGTTAAGGCTTTATGTTCAGGTCAACAAAGTTGCTAGCTAGCAATTTTCCATTTTTATTGGCTATGATCCCAATGACGATGCCTTATTAGAGGCCTCACAGTGATATGCCCAAATGGGATCTGCGATCTGCGCTTGAGCATTATTATTGCACACATAAGTGGTCATATTCTAGAATAAACCAGCAATAGTTGCAGCGATATTTGTCCTCATGTTTCTATAACAGAATTATTTTATACTCTCCTCGAAAATCCTTATTTTTTCTTTTTTATTGAATAGTTTAGAAGTGCAATAACGTTTTTTTTTTTTCAATATTAGCTACCTATAGTACAAGTGTTGTTGTTTAAAGCATATTGATTGAAACAGGAACAATAAATAGTCACATTCACAGTAAATATATTTAGGAAACAATAAACCTCTTTAGAAATTTTAGTTTCCTAATAACCCATATTACAAATGTGTTTAGAAATATTATTTTTATTATTTGCTTATTCCAGCAAGCCACGTTTGACGTGTCACATTTGAGGTCAAAGTCAACATCCTTTGCCAAATTCATTACTATAAAACTCTACTTTATTTGCAGGCACTTCTACCAGCAAGCCTGGGAGGCTGCCAGCTGTGTGTGACGTCAGTGAGAGAGGACGTGACCATGGTGCAGGCTGTACTCTTGGAGGCAGTAGCGACCTACATCCTCGTGCTCATGGTGTCCGCCACCTGGGACAGTCGCAACAGAGATAAGCAGGACTCGGTGCCGCTCAAGTTTGGCTTCCTCGTCACCACTGTGTGTGCTGTCCTGGTAATAATCGAACAAGTTATCCTTGAGTGTCAAGTAGGGCACTCCTTCTACCAGTCCTGTTTTCCTTATTGACTTTACCAAACTTAATCTGTCTGGGGGTCGGAGTTTTAAGACACGTTCGAGTACATGCTGGTTTTAGTCATGGTCTACATTATTGATTCCACCAGGAAGCCTCTGAACATTCTTAATTAAGCTGTATTAGTTTTCAATGTAGTGTGGTCTTTAATGATATTTAATTGTTCTCTCATTCTTTTGCACTCTCTCCGTCAGAAAACACAGCGCGAGAGTTCTCTCTGATGTAGTCCTGACGCCAACAAGAGACTAAAGAGCACTCTCCTGACCAACACAGACATGGCCTAAAGGGTTCCATATTTGCTGATTGAGCACAGCAATTATCTTATATTTGAGCATCGAATGGCAAAATTTCCAGGCTAAGGCAAAGTTGCTGGAACACAAGATAATGTTTAATTTTCCAAAAATGTTAAAGTATATGAAGAAACTTAATAAGAGAAATAAAATTTATGATTGTGTTGTTTGTTTAGTATAAACAAAAATCATTGCAGCATTTCGAAAATTCTAATAAAGCAGAAACTGTTCTTTACCTTCTCGAGGTTCCATTATTGATGGAAATATTATCTGATCGATTGAAGATCATCATCATTAGAAGATGGCCACGGAGGGACTAGGGCAGGCTTGTGAACAGTTCAAAATATCAAATCCTAACATTACAGATGTCATTTTCAAGCTAGTATTGGTGTTATATGGGCCTGCGTGCCTGGTTTTTAATTTTAGAGATGTGATTTTGATTCCAACCTCAGACAAAGTAATTTTTTTTTTAGTTAGTTTGCATGTAAGCAATCCCAACACAAAGTGAAGATGTTGGCATTCTATGAAATAAGCACTTTTCAGATGCTGATGGATATGTGTTGTAGGATTCCTTCACTGGGGCGAGCATGAACCCTGCAAGAAGCCTTGGGCCAGCCGCTTTCACGGGCTGCTGGGACGATCACTGGGTGAGATTACAAGTACTCATTGCATTACCATCGACACTCTGCTTAGCTGGACATGTGAAACAGCTACTCAACACAATGCAGGAAAATATGCCGTAGTATTTCATAATAACCATCAAGGGTTATTTTGGAAAACAGATTGGCTGATATGTGATTCGAACTCAGCGTTCGGCAGAATTATAATTTTGTTTCTTACCACTGTATCACACACAATATTTGCATGTGTGAATGTGTGTACTTTTAGGTACTGACGAGTAAGACACTTTACAGATTCAACATAGTGTATTTTAGTTTGTATAAACATTTAACAATCCTTGCTAAATGTTTTATTTCATATATGAAGCATCAGAAAACTAGAACGCACTATAATTTTTGCCAAGTTGCAAATAAATTTTGACACTTTGTTACAATGCTTAAACATAGACATCCAGATGTGCAATGTTTCGGATGGAAGTAACTTCGTCATTCGTTAATGGAAACAACAATGTATTAACCTTATTTAAAGGAAAATTACTTATAATAATACCTAGGTATAAGTAAAGGATAGGTATTATGCAAGTGAATACACAATAAAATATCGATGCTAAGAATGGTCAAAAAATATACATGCAAACATAAAAATATGGCATCATGACCTCCTAGCAAAACTGGAAGCCCAATCTTTACTCCAGCATTAACCAGCCTCAATGGTGCAACATGCACACACAATTGTTATTTTAAAAAATTATAAATATTTATTGTTATCACTAAAATGAAGGCCCTAAGTAGAACGGTAAAGTCGCTATGATTAATCCAGGCAAGTGTGCCATTTAATATTGGGGAAATAATAAATAAGAAGTAAATTTAGTTTATTATTTTTTTCTGAGACAGTTTTGGCACGGAAATACTTTACACCTCCTCCCACAATAGCTACCAGCAGTCTTAGTCAGGCCACGACCCGAGGTGGACGTGCATTCTGTGGGGGTTTTACATTTTTGAACTTCATCGATCATCGTTCTGTTAACTATTAGGCATCCTCAAAATCTCTTTCTTTAATTATCCCCTCTTGACCACGGGTCATTTATGGTGCAGGGCTATAGTGTGGCCACTTGAAATTCACTCTGCTACACTAATGGTACTGGGTGTCTCCATGACAAAGATGTTATGATTAATCAACCGTGCATAAATCTGCCGAGAGCACCTAATTAAATTAAGTCATTAACATAGAGTAACTGCTCTGAACGTCCTAGCCCAGTACTCTGTGTTTCTGTACATAGGCTCAGATCACTTGCTTTATGAAGCAACCCCTGGTAGCCATTTCTGGCTGACTGACAGGGCTATCATCATCGCCATGCCGGTCCCAAGGGCTGAGTACCTAATCGTGGCATCGAACCCCGGAGCTCGCGAGGAGTGCCAGGCGACGGAAGGCAGCTCATAACCTCCTGGTGTGAACTAGATCTTTTCGTTTATGGGAGTAGTTAGTAAAATTAGGCTACAGAGCTGGTAAGCAGCGAATTAATATTGTGCCCAAGAGGGCCTGTTTAGTTAAAGTTATACTTGTTGTGTACCTATTTTAATTTTGTGGGGAACTGGCCAATAAAGGGGGCCCGAAAAGGATATGGAGGGGAGTAAAATTAGTTAGCTAAACAGCTGGCCGCAATCTATTCAGAATCTGTTTGAAGTATTTATTTAACATTAGATTAGTTAGATAGAGATTGTGTCTAGAAAGTGCATGTTTTAAGTGTATCTTGCAACCTTCATATTAAGCATCTTACATGTACAAATGTTAACGCTGCTGAATAAGTGTACCTCATTCAATAATATTAACATGTCTTGCAAACTAGTGTATGATTTTTCCGATTCTATGCATATTAGATTCTCGTTCCCACACAGACATTCTGGCAAGAAAACCGAACCTGATTAATAAATATTATTAATTTTCTCAAAATATTTAAAACATGCATTCAAAATGTATTTTATTTGGACATATAGTTACAGCAGTGGTTATCGGATGTTGATTTCAAATTTTTATAATAGCTAGAAACTCTATATTTTATCTGATATCAGACCATCATTAACTTACCAAATTTTTAGTCAATAGTAAAAGAATGTCTGGCAACAAATCATATTATTAGTGTAAGCTTATGATTGAATATTAAGAATTAACAATAGTCGTGTACATAATAATGACTATAAATACTAGTGGAGTGGCTTATGATTGTGTGTAGGAGATTTGGCGGGTCGTGTTGCTAATTATATGTTTACTTCTGACGTCGTCCCGACCATGGCCTCTAAGCCCGTGCTCCGCACCGCTAGTACCAGATCCCGTTTTCGGAACGCACCCCTATCCCAGCGGAAATGAGTCAGGCGAGCGCCTCGGGCGTGACCCCACTAGACGCAAATAAACTTCAGGGCACGAAACCCCGGGGGCTCGACCCCATAAAATAATTAAGGAACAAGACATTAGGACACAATTATTAATTCACAGGCGAGCACCGCACGCACGGAGTAGACAATGAACCTCATTACCAGTCACTGCGGCCACTGGCCTTAATTAAAGTGCCCGTGACAATGATTGAGTCAGATTAGGAGAAATCCAACTAAAACAGTTCACAGTGAGACAATATGTTAATAAATTTACAGTCGCCAACTTGATGCCACAATTCAAATAATTAAATACTATAAAACTGTTGTTAAGCCTTACGCAGCCAATTACCAGGTGCTACCTTTTAATTGAGCACCTGGAACGTGTTTTAGCTTATAATAGAGCAAATTAAGTTGATATAAGTTTTTGGCGCCGACTCACAAAGGAGGTAAAAGTTTCCCTCCCTTGCGAGGTGGCCATGTTCGGCAGTCTCCAATCACTCTGCGCCGGGTCAAGACGTGTGTCCATGAGCAGCCTTCAATTTTGTTCCACCGATCGTTCACTCGGCACTTAATTTAATAACCAAACCTTTTTAATTCATTGCTGTTCACATAGACTCGGCGTGTATTTCGTGGACCCGGGCTTATCTCGACCGTTTCCTTGGTGATTCTGCACCGCGTCGCGGACTTTGCAATTTACGGCACTGGCCGACTCCAGCCAACTCGTTTTCGTTAAGATCACCGCGCATACACCTACTGGCTGCAACCTCATGTAAGTGTAGAATAGAATTTAGGACCACGCTCATCAGTGGCGAGGCGTGAGGTTTACATGAGGGGAAGCAACAACTCCGTTCATATCAAAATATGATTGGGGGGGGGGGGTGGTCCGGGGGCCCTCCCCCTGGAAAATATGGATTTCAAGGTACAACATGGTGCTATTTAAGTAGTTTTCTTAACTGAACATTGACTATTCCACAGGTAGAAAAATTGACATTTTTTTTAAATAAATTATTTTTAAAAAATAATGTTTGACTTACATTATTCTGATAGTAAAATACCTACTCTACATTACTTATATACTAAGTGGGAGTGTAGTATCATCGATATCTGGTACAAAATATATAAACAGTCAACACATGGCAAAGTAAGTACTTAAAATTAAGAGAAGAACCTCATAAAAATGTACTAGAATAGTAAAAATTAAATCTTGGTATTTTTCGTACCAACATAAAAGAAATTATCTTCATATGTGATCAGAAACTCTGTTAACTGGTATGTGTACCAAGAAACTGGCACGTCAATCATTCCTGAAACGCCACGATTTTTTTTCCTAGCCTAAATTATTCTAAGTGTGTAAGGGGAGGGTCCAGGTTAGGGGAGGACCTAAGTGTCTCAGGCCGAAGCCTATACACTCTACCATGCGGGTTTTTAACCATGCGGGACAAGGGCGCGTGCATCGTGTGCTATTGGGGTTTACTGGCCAGCCATGGCTGCGATTGGCGCCATGACTGACGCCCCATTGGTCGCCTAGCTTAAAAGCTAGCTAATGTGACCCAGGTAAAACCTGCATAGACACAGGGAAAACCCTGGGCCGGGTCATGCGGGGATCAATTAACATGCATTAAGCAAGCAGGTAACTACTGGACAAGAGGGAAGAAGGGTCCAGGTAAGAAGCGTTGGAGGGGCTGAAAAATCAACCATGCTGGAGTTGGGTGCTTGGGCCTTGCGGCCCGCATTTAAATGTTGGGTACTCCTGGGTTATTATTAACCAGGGGCGCATGCGCCCCCAGGGGTGGGCAACTTCACTCGTCAGCCCAGCCCAGCTGCCCAGGCAGCCACAGTTAAACCAGATGTGGGCAGACGAGCCAGTAAACCGGCTCGAACTGCGGGCGTATGGGGCGAAAGGCAGCCTGACATTGCACCATCTTCATCTTCCTTCTTCCAGTCAACAGCCAACAACCTTTCAAGCCAGGGTGGGGGTAAGTCGTTCAGGCGAATTAAGTATCTTGCGAGTTGGACCCTCTTGTCCTCCAAAATCCCGGGACGGTTGAAGGTCGCGCCGCCCAGGCTACCACTGGCTCCAACAGGGTCCTAACTTAAAGGCGCCGCCATCTCTTCCTTCAGAGTTACGATGCTGTTCAGTTCCGTTGCGCGCGCGGCAGTCCACAGCTCCGCAATTTCCAGCCCGCAGTTCTTCTACACTTTGCATCCAGGGCACATCGAGCTCCCCTGCGGTGCCTCGCAGACGAAGCTGCTTCCTGCCACGCGCCGAGCTACATTCAGGCTACCTTTCACCCCGATAGCAGTAATAACGACTCCACAGGCCGGCCATTGGTCCGCGGACTGCTATTGGTTATTCACAGTCACCCCAGCGAGATTGTAACTCTCAGCTGGGATCCCGTATCCGCCACCCGCGGGACGCATACGCCCACAAATCCCCCACGCACTGCCAGCCAACAGCCCGCGGGAGAGATGCGCGCGCCCCGAGAGACGACCGCCGACTGAAACGCGACCTCGCCACCTGCCCTGCCGAACTGTGGCGGACATAGCCGAAGCAGTCGGCGGAAGAATTCCACCGTCTGCTTCGGCCATGTTCGCTTCAATTCGGCAAGAAAGCGCTACCTTCGTAGCTTCTACCACGTGTTTTTACAGCCAGTCCCCTCCCTGAACCTTTGTACCATGCCACCCCCCCTCCCGAAAGGAAACTACTGCGGCAGCCTTCCTGCTGAAAGCGGTCCTACCAGCGATTCTAAACCTAGCAACGCTTCTAAATCAGAATGTTTTGAGTGTCAACGAGTTCTTTTCTTATAGCGCACAGCGCACAGTACTGGGTCCCAAGAAGATAGTGTAAAAAATATATACACCTAACGGCACGAGCCAAAGTAAAATACTATTCTGAATAAAATATTTATTTAAAAAATACGTCTGGAAACTGCCTGGGCAAGCACTGCTTGCCTTGCTTGCCCTGACGAGACGCCACTGACGCTCATTGTGCTCTCCTAAGACAGTTAACTTTCGGCGCTGGCCGTCTCCGGCGAACTAGTAATCGCGTCCCCACGAGACTGCCGCGACAAATTCACAGTGTTATGTTAGTGTCGTGTTTTGTTTTGTAATCAGTGTGTGTTAGTGTAATAGTTCAACAGCTCAGACGCCGCATAGCGCACTATCCTAGCTATTGTAGCGGTTCTGCCACCGCGTAATGTATGTGTTGTGCCGTGGATTAGGGATTTAGGCACGTTTTATTTAAAATTTTGATATCTTAAATATTTTTGGAATTTTTTTTTAACTCCTATATCTTTACTACCAGGCCCTCAGCCTCTGTTCTCAGAGGCGAGCTGATTTTTTTTTGCCAGCCTAATGCTAGGTTAGCAGTCTGGTTAATATTTCTCCTGCCTATAGGCACATCAGAGGCCTAAATGACTAAATTTGCATACAGCAGCTTCGTGAAGCAGTGCTGAGCCCTGATAACTCTGTCACGAATCGGTATGAGGTTCACTAGCAGCAAGACACGACAGGAGGATCCCGTGGGCCTTGCATCCCACAGACCATGCGTTTTTTTTAAGTCACCCCCCCCCCCCTGCTCACCACCCTTTCTTCTCAGAATTGAAGCCAGGAGTGTTGACCGCTTGTGAACTCCTGGGGGCGGTAACCGAATTCAAGGCCATCGTAGGCTTGACAGCCGCAGAAACGATTCTGGTCTTTAACGACATCTAGCGACGGCTATGGTCACTAATGCCACTTGTGGGCGTCAGCAGCGCCGACACTAACGCGTTCGCGCGAAGGTAACGACAACCTTTCTCCCCCTTATATCTCGGGCCCCTAGCAGTGACACACTCGTCGGCCACAAGTCGATTTACTAGTACTTCTTCTCGCCACCAAAAGATAGCGCCTCAGTCGCGCAGTCACTCCAGTAAGATCTAATATATTTTATGCCGGACACCTTCGGGTGGGCTCGGTAATTTTTGGCTCAGAGCCTAACCCCCCCCCCCTTCCCATTCTCTAGAGATCCTGTGCTTATGATATACTGACGATATCCCGCGCTGAAGGGACTTCGGTACGCGCCGCCTGGCTGACTGGTTCCTCTTTCTAGCTGCGCTCTTCGGCGAATTATCGGCATCGCATCTGGTATTATGTAGACTTCTCAGACTATAGGGATGAAGTCCCTACCTGGAAAATTTAGATTAACCAGTCAGTAGATCAGAAAAAAAGTAGAGAATCTTAATTTTTTTATTTATATATTTTTTCTTAAATTATGGAGACTTCCGCGTCTACCGCACATCGTGGTTCGAGTTTTCCGAAACGAGACGCCCTCTCCTGAGCGCCAGGACCAACACCCTGTACTGACAGGGTTCCAAGTTTGGGGCAACAAAACTCCTCTGCCAGAACCTCTAGAGTCGGATCCTGAGCAAAATCCACCATCTTTAGGCCTACTACCTCGATCACCGTCAACCTACAACCCCGGGTGATACCCGCATCATTCAATCATTTTCTTTACGAACTCAAAAATAGTCTAACCCAGTTAAGACAGCGGACAGTTAAAGCAGTTCGAGGAGAGGAAATTCATAATGATGTTTTGCAAGGACTATATGTGCAACCTTTAAAGTTAGCGATGTTAAATTCATTCATTTCTTTAAATATTGTAATTTTTGTTAAACATTTAGGGGCGGCCCTCTCGTAAATAAAGTTCAAGAATATAATAAGTGTAATTGTGAGGAATTTATGTAAGATCACTTATCAATGAAAAACAGATGTTACAAAAAAATTTAATCTATAAAAAAAAGAAAGAACAATGATTAATAAAATAAGGAAGTCTATAGATGTAACTGTTGTTTTTATTTAATTAATCTATAATAACGATCCTTTTCCTCCCAAGTGTTCGTAGGGAGTCACTAAATTTTTTTTTCTTTACTCCTAGTGTCGCCTCTGTTGTTGACTTTTGATAGTTATTAAATGAGGGCCACAGTGTTAAGAGTTTCGAAATCTTTTTATCTACTTATTTAATAATTCTTTAAGACACTTAGGATATTACAGTGTAGGGAGTACAGCGTACTCATGCGTACCACCGGAGAAGTCCGTGGATTAAAAGCCAATTTAATATAAACTGTGTCGTCTACGATTACTCCGCACCATTCCGTCCTCCACACGGCCGAGTGACCTCACAGCCAAGTAGGGAGTTTCAGGGTAGATTCCACAGCCGCGTACCTGGTGGGGCACGCGGGGGCAGAGTACCCGCGACCCATCACCAACGGCCTAGTGTCCCACTAGCCTGCCCCCCCCCCCCTCCTGGACAAAAGCAGCACCGCGACGACCATAGCGCCCATCAGGTACTTCCCGGGCCTTCAACAGAGGCCGGGTGACGGCACTTCAGAATTAGATAAAGAGATAGTTGTGTATTTTATATTCTTCCTTAAGACTCATGAGAAGCATCAATCAAAGAACAATTGAATGTTTAATTGGCGTGAAATAATGTTTCCTTGGGGAAAGTAAGTTATGATATAGTACGAAAGGAATAGGAAGTAGCGGAATTATTTACATCATGTGAAAAAACGATGAGCTACTTAGAAAAAAACTTCATCTAGTCATGGTAATTGAGTTAATATAAATTTTTCTTAGAAAATACATAGCCTGACATGGAAACTATTTATATTTATGAATGTTTCCACCGGAATACCCTGTTTTAAAAATTAACATAATTAATGTATGTTTTTAATGTGTACTTGTTAGAAGAACACTTGCCAAAAGCGTGTGTATGTATGCATGTATGTATATGTGTGTGTGTATATATATGTATATATGTATGTGTGTGTATACACACATACACACACATTGTTTGCTAACAAATCGTATAATTTTACTTACAGGTGTACTGGGTCGGACCAATGATGGGAAGTTTAGCATCGTCAACGATGTACAAGTTTGTTTTCAGCCACACCTCTGTAGCATTCCATAAAATAGAAGGTCCAGCGTTTGAAAGCCAAAAGCGTGACTGCAAAGACTCAATGAATGAAGAAATATCACGTCTGGGCAATGAAACTTCAAGCTCCTTTTGTGTCAGATAAACACATTTTGTAGCTGCCAGAAGCCTTATTTGAGGGTTGTTTTAAAGTAAGAAATGTATTGAAAATTTAAAACAGCAAATAATATTGTTACTTAATTGCAGCTAAAATATATCTACAAAAGTTGTAACAAAATTAAGTTGATAATTATTGATAACCTTCAATAAATTAATGTTAAGGCATTTTAATACATTTGAAGAACTCAAAGGATGTAATTCAGTGTTTCATTGTGATTAAAATAACGAGAGGCTAAAAAAAAATATAAAAAAATAGAGCTAAGAGGTAAAGAAATATTTTGTTTACTCGTTTTATTGTACTTACACACAGTTCTTTCCCACTTGCATAATAATTAACTGGTGTTATTGGTGCATACGCTACATTGGCTGTTTGCTATATCACTGGCATAAATGCCCTGTAATGTGTCAAATTTTCGTCTCCAATACAACTATAATCGGCAATAAAATTGCTCCCAAATTTCTCTATAAAATGTAGTTGGACAGATAAACTCACGCGTGTTTTTAAATTTGTCGCACAATCAAAGTTTCTTATTAGACTAAGCAAGATCAAAATCCTAAAATTTAGCTTCATGTGAAATTAAAAGTAATGCATCACACCACTGAATGTAAAATATGAATACCTATTTGATGATATTTATACACTTCTAAAATTAAAAACATTTGTGGTTTTAAATATGTAGCATAAATAATCAATCCATGATACGATATGTAGCTATTAGGTATTCTATCTTTATTAGTTAATTATAGACATAATAGTTTTCAGATAAGTTACTTAACAAACGACATAAATATTAACATTATTTTACCTAAGAACCTTTAAATTTTTATGTATACTTTGTACTTTGAACTTTTCACGGTTCGTTTTTCTGTATTCATTGGGGACGAATCTGGTTTACTTAACAAATTCGAAAGTTTGCCAATGTGGCATGGTCTCTAAAATGATGCCTGAAATAAACTTTTATTCTGCGGTAATTATGTATGTTACTAGTAATTTGCTCCATGTTCTTTGTTGTAATTTATGGGACCAAAAACCGTAACGCACTCTAAGGACACAAGTGTTTCGGTGTTAGTGTGGAACTCAAAGATCAACCTAAGATTTACTGTCGCAATTTAAAATTGCATAAGAAAGTGCAGAAATATCAGGTGTCATTTTGCAGATTAACAGTTCAATTTTTAAGGATAAAGCAATCTGGGAACCAGGCACTACTCCATTGGCTGAGAGGACGCACGATCGCAGCGCCATGCCTTCAAATGCTCTGCAGAAAGCAGGCGACGAGAGGGGCTCGTATACGTTTTTAAAATGCATGCAATCGGGAATTGTGATTTAATATATTTTTTTGGACATACACTATTGTAGTTTGGCACGGTTTGTCGTGAGATAAATTCATAAATACAAAATAAGAAATAAACATGAAAACTTAAAACAATCCTGATTTAAATCATATAAACCCAACAATGAAACCAAACATATATTATGGACAGCACAACGACGACAGCACAGACGAGCACATTCAAACTTAAATATCAGACCACAAGAATTCTATGGAAGGAATTTAGTCATTAAAAAAATAATAACAGAACAGGCGAACACAGTGGGCTAACAACGACGAGACAGTTTCAACAATAATAGTAAAAGCAAACAAACAACAAAACTTGGACAACGCAGCACATATACGAACACAATTATGAAGATGAACTTATATTATGGATAACACAGTGACTATCACAGTAGGTTTCCTATGTCAAAATAGTTGCAGTGTTTCGGGAATGGCATCGGTTCCCATCATCAGGCACAAACAGACTGATCAGATGTATAGGGTTAGCAATAAGCACTAGCAGTCAGCTTTCTAGTGCGAAGAACACTTTGCGGTATAAAACTCCCAGTTCTGGATGCTGGTTAAGCTGTATTAAGTTCTTCATTTTCGGTGCACATCTATAAATACACCATTGGTAATGCAACGCACTGCATTTCCTCTCGCCACACCATATAACGTTTGCATATCGGCCATCTATACAAATGTGAAGCCTGCTGTAGTTTTGCTATTCGACAAATCTGTACTCGCAACACTGTACTCTCACTCACAATCAATAAATCTAATCTTTTGCTCCGCAGGATTTATTACATGCATCCCCTTATCCATACTGAGACAAGTATACACTCGCTTAGGTGGGGCGTAGACTGGTGAAGATGTGGCGTAGCCCCATGTGGTAAGGTAAGTAAATAATTACACCGTTTGATCGCAGCCTGAATGCATCATTGAACAACTATGTCGAGCGCCTGAGACCAACAATCCCAGCATCGACACCAATCAGCATCTAGCCCATTCAGCAACCAATAGCTCCCCTGGCAGCTAGCACCACAAACAAGCAGTAAAGGACCCTATTCGGACCTCCCAACTCTCTAGGACTCCTCTGAACACCCAGACTATAAGTAAACACTGAGCTAATCACTATAAAAGCTATAAACGCACTGCAACATAACACCCACTGTGTTGTATGTGCAAGGGAGCTCCGAGGTGACTGCAAGGCCCCGTGACTAACAGAGCCTGGCATAAACAGGGCCCCGTGACTAACAGAGCCCAGTGTCAAGCAGGGCCATTCGATCAGCTTAGCCCCACATATTGCAGGGTCCAGTGACTAGCTAAACTCTGTGACTACTAGCAGGGACCTATGACTAGCAAGACACCGTGGCAAGCAGGGCCCAGTGACTAGCAGGACCACATGACTAACAGAACCCCCGACTAACAGGGACCCACGACTAGGAGGACCCCGCAAAATGTTAAGACCGGTGACTAGCAGCGCCCTGCGGCTAGCAGAGCCCCGCGACTACCAGGACCTGACGATGAGTAGGGCTCAGCGAAGAGCAGGAGCATGTGACTAACAGGACACTCAACTAGGAGGACCCCGCGACTAGCTAAGCCCCATGATGAGCAGGCTCCCACGACTAGCAGGACCCCGTGACAAGTAGGGCCCAGTTACTAGCAGAAAAACGTGACTAACAGGACCCCCAACTAGCAGAGCCCCTTAACTAGGAGACCCCGCGACTAGTTTAGCCCCGTGACTAGCGGGCCCCCATGAATAACATACCCACACGATAAGTAAGGCCAGAGATTAGCAAGACCCCGCGATTAACCAAGTTCCGTGACTAGCAAGGCCCGGCCACTACCAAGGCCCAGCAACTAGCAGGCCCAACAAATATCAGGACCCCACGCCAAGTAGGGCTCATTGGCTAGCAGAACCACCTTACAAACAGGACCCTGACTAGCAGTACCCCTCGGCTATATAATACTCACATCGAGCAGGACCCTGATTCTAGCAAGACTCCACAACTAGCAAGGTCCCACAATTAGCAGGATCCAAGATTAACACAACCCGCGACAGAACGACTCTGCTACTAGAATAAACCGCAACAAGCAGGACACCACGACTAGTAGAACCCTGCAATTAGCAGGACCCCACTTCTTGCAGGACCTGCTTCTAGCTGGACCCTGCTACTAGCTGGACCCTGCTACTAGAAGGACCCTCACTATTAGCAGGATCCCATGCTACTGGCAGGACCCCACTACTAGCTGGGCCCGGTTTTTTGAAGGACCCTGCTACTATCAGGATCCTGCTACTAGCAGGACCCTGCTACTATCAGGACCCCTGCTACTAGCTAGACCCCGCTATCAGGACCCCGCAGTAGTATACAATTATATGTCCGAACGCAGGGTTCAAGTTGAGGATTGAAGATTGTCGATACCATCTTGGATTTTGACATCACAGTGGCCATCTTGGACTATCTTAATATTGACTATTGAAATTTTACCTTGACCTACAAAATTTGCCATAGTTTTTCTAAATTTGCCAAAAATTCGAAAAATCCGCCGATATTTCCATTTCCATTACAGTGTACAAGTAGGTCTGGTTTGGGGAGGAGCAGCAATGGATAAATGGCAATAGGAAATAACGGCCTATGCGAACTGTGTAAGCAACCATGGTTTTGGTCAATTTTATATTTGATCCTGATGGTAATCCTATGCCATCACCCGACCTCTGTGAAAGGCCCGGGGGGTACCTGACGGGCGCTACGGGCTTCGCGATGCTGTTGTTGTCCGGAGGGGCGCCAGGCTAGAGGGCTGCTAGGCCGTTGATGTTGGGTCGTGGGTACTCTGCCCCCGCGTGCCCCGCCAGGTACACGGCTTGAATCTAACCTGAATGGTTCTCCCTTGGCTGTGAAGGCCGCTCGGCCGTGTGGAGGACGGGAGACTACGGAAAATTATTGTACACGAGTTGGTGAGAATTACCTTTAATTTAGTCCTGCTACAAAAACTCTCTCCAACACTTGGCGACGTCTAGCAGTTACACAATTAACAAAAAAACACAACACTACGCGACACTGAAATGGTTACCGCGGCAGTCTCGCGGGACGTGGGTCGATGCTCGCTGGAGACGGCCAGCGTCAAAAGTTAATGGGTGCAGGGGGGACTCGATTAGCGGGCTCCTAAGTTCGGCGAAACACTTACGTGAGTGATACGATACGCAGCGCGGTATCACAATGAAGACGGTCGGGATAGGCCTGGTTCCGCAAAATACGCGCCGAGTCGATGTGGGCAGCGGTGAATTAATAAAAGGATATAAATTTGAAGATGTAGTGCAGAATAAAAATAATCAATGAAACTAACTTGAATGCTGCCCACGGACACACGTCTGTTCCCGGTGCGGAGTGGTTGGAGACTGCCGAACATGGCCGCCTCGCAAGGAAGAGAAACTTTCTCTTCTTTGTGAGTCGGCACCAAAAACTTATAATAACTTAATTTGTTCTATGATGAGTAAAAAACATGCTCCAGGTGCTTAATTAAAACTTTGCACCTGGTAAATAGTTGCTTAAGGCTTAACAGTTGTTTTAAGTGATTTATTAATTTGAAAAGCGGCACCAAGTTGGCGACTGTAAATTTAACTACAAATTGTCTCAATGTGCCCTGTTTGGGTTTGAATTCCCTAAATTTGGCTAGACCACTATCATAGGCCAATTAATCAAGGCCAGTAGCCGCTGTGGCTAGTAACGAGGATTGTTTCTGTTCCGTGCGTGCCGCGCACGCACGGAGTCTCTATGATGCACTTGCTCACTGCTGGTGATTAATCAATTTCGTCCTAATGCCTCGTTTGGGAATTGTTTTCCGTAGTCGAGCCCCTGGGGTTTCGTGTCCTCATGTTTAATTCAGTTAATTGAGGTCACGCCCGGGGCGCTCGCTTGACTTAATCCCGCTGGGCAAGGGGCGCGCTCCGTAAACGGGATACGGTACTGGCGGTGCGGAGCATGGACTTAACGGCCATGGTTGGTACGACGTCACCTATAACAGAGGTAAATTTGCTCAAATAAAGAAGATCTACAACACATTCATTCGATGACAGAAGCAATTGGTTTTTGAGTTAAACCTACTTTATACCTACCAATTGCTGTGTAACTGTACACTTTCGTGTTTGCAAACATGTTTATTTTAATCTGTTCATCTTAAGTTTACTGGGCGTCATGTAACCACACCCTTAATTTTGTGTGGGCTAGAGGATACTTACTTCATTATATAAGCACCAATCTCGCCTTATTCCTAAATAACAGCTATCGATATCTGAAATTACAGTTATTTATTCGATTTTGGTTTAAAAAGTGTTTAGTAACACATGCAATAATCGGAATGTAGGTTATGATATTTTGAATTGTATTACAACAAAGTTACTATAGCAATACATTGACGCCGTCCCCGCTACCTCTGAGTATTTAGACGTGATTTTGTTCAGTTCGTGATCTCAGGGAAGGTTCGGCCTTGTGGCTAGAGGTAGGGGTCAACGCAGTAGGGCCCCCCGAGCTGTTGAGGCCACTCGGGACGCCTGAATAATAACACAAAACTTCTTCAGATAGTTCGTGAATTTAATACAGCACAGCCCAATACATGGTGCTGCCCGTTCTGGCCGTAACGGTTTGCCCGACGCGACTAGTCACACGCGCAGCTCACTTCCTCAGTGGCGGCTCACGATTCTTATGCGCGTGAGGGGCAGACTCGTTTACGTGATGCGAAAGTTACAAAAGACACTCTGACATGGCACACGATATTTTGAAGCACAATACACTACACTAATACCTAGCTCTGGATTAAGTTTGGTGGCGCACTGCCGTACGACGGTGATACATAAGCCCTGACATGACGAATTACACTTAGGCGAACAACTATTCCACTAATACATTACACTTGATAAACTGGGCTAGCAGCACGTAGGCCCGTGTTTCCGGCGACTCTACGTGGTGTCTAGGTGTGACCCAGGGACTGAATCGTTATTAAGTCTGATAGCACGTGTCGCCTGCTGGCTGCCCCGTGCGGGCCAAAACTAAATAGCCTGTAGGCTAGGTTGGGCGTGAAGCGCCGACGTGAAACCACATAATCTCCCCACAGTACTTACGTATGACGTGGAACACTCATCTTGAGCACTGATTGAATTAAGTTAAGTACCTCATGGTAAATTTAGGCCGACCGCGGAACTGTACAAAAAGGTTGAAAAGAAATTACACTATGGAAAACTACATGTCGGTGAATGCAAAGTTTGAAGGTTCCGCGTTGCGCGCAGGCTGCCGGCCTGGTTGAGCTCTCGAAGGACACTAGCGGTGTCGCCGCGCGCGACCCCCCTCCCCCGCCAGCCCTCCCGCGGAAACGTGTGAATTTCGCGGGAAACTGAACCGGCCAGGTTCGGAACAAATCGCACATTGAAACATGATTTTGCAAAGACTTAATTATTAATTAATAAAAAATAATGTTTAATAAAATCCTGTGGAAAAACATAATTATAACAATTTGTTGTAGTGCAGCGGAAGGATATGCCACACCCGGCCGGATCCTTGCGCCGGTGTAGCACTCGTTGTATGGCGTTCGCCTCGTCGCACGAACTGCACTTTGCTGCGCGCACGGGCGCGTTCGGTGCACACGCTTTTGCGAGACGTTGATGAGGCATAGCGGTCTATGCGACAGAGGAGCATTGGCGGTCGGCGTCAAATGCCCCCCCTTCTCTGAGACCGCTATGTGCATCAACGCCTCGCTTCACACGCTGAGCACTTCACTGACGTTCGCCGCACTGCGAGCCCTACACTACGCGGCGGAGTGGTGGTGTGTTGTGATGTAAACATTCTGCCCTGAATACCTCTCCCACTCAATGAATGATAAGGGGTTACGCCCTGACCCGTGTCCTTTCCCCCCCTGGGACTGGGCAGCGACGTGCGCCTCTTCTAGCTCAATATGGTGACAAGTGGGTGGGGGGGTCAGTGTGGTCGGGGTGTGGCAGGGTGGTGGAATGGATGACGTGGGCGGGGGGAATGATAGGGGTCCGGCCACGAGTGTTGGCACACCTGGATCGCCCCTTACGGGCCGCGCCCGGGTGGAGTAGCTCGACGGGGACCTGGACCACTCGTAATCCGCCAGGTAGGCCGGGGGTCGGCGGGCCCTCTGTGGTCGTGTGGTGGGGACTGTGCTGGTAGGGGTCTCCACTGTGCAGAGTGTGGTAGGATCCCTCGTGTCCGGTTGGGTGGTCGGGCAGCTCGCCTCCACGGCGGGGACAGGAGCGAACTCTACCGGCTCGCTGTCGTCCGCGCAGCACGTCCTGACCGGGGCCCGACGTCTGCGGGTGGGGCGCCTATCCCTACTGTCCGGCTCCTCCTCCCCCTCCTCGGGCTCGTCCACGGACACCCGGAACGTGGCGTCCGCCAGGCTGAGGTCCAGCGGCCACAGTGGCTCGTCGTCCTCCTCCTCACAGACCTCCTCCCCCTCCTCGTCAGGAAACCAGACCAACGGATTCCCCACCTCCTCGGGGACGTGCGGAACTGTGGCCAGCGGCACCGGGGACCTGCTCGGGGAGTCCCGGAGGTCGGGTTGGTTGCACTCATGTGCCTGATCAGGGCTACCCACGTCTGTGTCGCCCGTGTGCATGTCCCCCCGGGTGGTGGGTTCAGGTGCTGCTCCTTCCCGCGGCGTATCTGTGGCTTCCTGGAGTGTGGGGGATGGTGAAGAGGGGGTCGTTGGGCCAACTCTGACCCAGTGCGCGACTACGCGCAGGTCGTCCCGGTGCACTTTAGCGGGCCGCCCCCTTGGCGTCCGGACCGCATAGGATGAGGGGCCCGTCCTCCACAGGACCTCCCGCGGCTCCGACCATCGGGGCGCCAACCCCGCACAAAAGTTACGCGCCCCGGACGACAAGTGGTGCTGCCTGACATATACCAGCTGACCTGGCTGGATGGGGGGTGGGGGGTGACTAGTCATGGGCGTGTGGGCCGCCAGGAATTGGGCCTGCCGTTGTCTGGCGTGCTCCCTCCCCTCCTCATGATTGGGGCGCGCCACCGTGCCCATGGCAACATCGGCCACCCTGCTTTCCCCGGGCAAAGCCAAGTTCTTCCCGTACAGAAGCTCGGCAGGGGAATGACCGGTGACAGCGTTGGTGCGGCGCCGGAGGCAATACAACAGCTTCGGCAGGTGGACGTCCCATTTGGAGTGGTCGTCCCCCAACCTCAGCCGCAGCTGCGCCTTGACCTCCTGGTTGCGCCTCTCAGTGGGGTTGGCCTGGGGATGGTAAATGGGGGTGGTGTGGTGGTCGAGACCCCAACGGCGACAGTCAGCTCTCCAGCGCCTCCCGCTGAACTGACAGCCGTTGTCCATCAACAGCACGCGCGCGAAACCATACCGCGGGAATATCTCGTGGTCCAGCAGGGCGGCTATGGTTCCGGCGCGCACGTTGGACACCGGGAAGGCCTCGACCCACCGGGTGAAAATGTCTGTGATGACGACCAAGAACCTCCTTCCCCGGGTGGTCCGCGGGTAGGGCCCCATTATGTCCAGGGCCAGGGTGTGAAACGGGTCGCGGGGCCGTCGGGGGCGCTGCTGCTCCACCCCGTCAGACCGCCTCGTCTTCCTCTGCTGGCACTGCTGGCAGCGCCGCACCAGGTCCCGTACGTCCCGCGTCACCCCCGGCCAATGGAAGGTCTTACGGATGTCTAACTGGGTTTGGTGCGCACCTGGGTGTCCCGCCAGCTCGTGCGTGTGGTGGAAGCCCATGACCTGCTCGCGGGCACCGAGCGGCACATGAAGGCGCCAGGCGTCCATGTCCCCTGGTACCCGGGTCTCCAACACCCCGTCCACGCACCTGTGGTAGGGGTGAACCTGCTCCCCACATGACCGCACCTCGGCCTGTGTGGGGTCGTCTGTCCGCTGGGCCTGTTTCACGAATTCCACTAATCCGCTCAGGGTCTCCACAGGCAAGATGGCGGGATGATCGGGGGCCCTTGGGATGTGGAATAAAGTTGCGGGCGCCTCCCCTGGAGTGACCGGCGGCGCGACTCCCCCTGGCGGCAACAGCCCCTCCCAGTCCTGGTCATCCTGAAACGTGTTGTGTGGGTCGGGATGGCGCGACAACTCGTCGGCGAACTGGTTGTCCCGTCCAGGGACGTGCTCGACCGCGAAGTCGAAGTTCTGGAGCATCAACGCCCACCTCGTGAACTTCGACTTGCGGCCCTGGGCGGAGTCCAGCCAGCGGAGACACTGGCTGTCCGTCCGCAGCGTGAACCGGCGGCCCTCCAGGTGGTGGCGGTAGCGGCGCATAGCCCAAACGACGGCCATGCACTCCTGCTCGTTCACATGGTACCGCCGTTCGGGCTGGCCGAACTTGGCGCTGGCGTACTCCACCACCCGGCGCACGCCTTTGTCCCCCACCTGGTATAGGACGGCCCCCATCCCCTCCTGACTGGCGTCTGTCTGAAGGAACAGGGGAAGGTCAGGCTGCAGACGGGCAAGCTGGTGGCACTCGCGGAACTGTCGTTTCACCGCATCCAGGGCGGCGTCCGCTTCGCTGGTCCACTGAAACCGGAGCTTGGGTGACAGCAAGTCCGTCATCGGGGCGGTGACGCTGGCAAAATGCGGAATGAACGAGCGCAGCCAGTTGAGAAGGCCCATCAACTTCTGCAGCTGCTTGCGGGTTCGAGGGGCGGGTTTGGACTCAATAAGGTTCAGGTGCTTTGGCAGAGGGCGGCAACCCTCCGCGTCCACCATGTGCCCTAGGTACTCCAGTTCAGCCGCGCCCACGTGGCATTTCTGGGGGGCATACGTGAGGCCGTGTCTGGCCAGCCGCTCAAGGACCAGGCCGAGGTGCCGGGCGTGGTCCTCCCACGACCGTGACCAGATGATGACGTCATCCAGGTACGCGGCGGCGAACTCGCCCGCGTACCCGTCTAACACACGCACCATCATGGCCTGGAAGGTCGCGGGGGCGTCCATCAGCCCGAACGGCATGGCACAGAACTGGAAACGCCGGCCGTCAGGGGCAGTGAACGCGGTCTTCGGGCGGTCCTCTGGACGTACCGGCACCTGCCAGTACCCGGACTTGAGGTCCAGGGACGTGAAGATGCGGGCGTCGCCCAGCCCCGCCAAAGCGTCTGTTATGTTGATGAGCGGTGGTGGGGCGGGTATGGTTACTGAATTGACTGGTTTGAAATTCACACAAAAACGCATGGAGCCATCTTTCTTGTTCGCCATGACAATCTGGCAGTTGTATGGCGACTCACTGGGTTCGATGACTCCATCGCGTAACATTTCCGTGATCTGGGTCTGGATGACGTGCCTTTCAGTGGGTCCGAACCCGTATGGTTTTACGAACTGGGGTTGGTGAGGTCGGGTGGGGATGGTGTGTTCCGTGGTTGTGGTACGGCGGAGCATATCTGTGGCCGCAAACACCTGTGGCTGTTGAGACAAGACATTGTTTATGAGCTCTACATGGGCAGCGGGCACACCGTTCCTCAAGTCCGCGAGCGTGATGGGTGTCCCCTGCTCGGCGGGTGGCCGATAGCCCAGGCTGTAAACTGTGCGCCGCTCGTGGTGGCCAACGTGCAACCTCCCCTCCCTGACTTCCACAGTGGCGTCCTCCTGCGCCAGCCAAGGCAGACCTAGGATCAGCATCTCCCGTAGTCCCTCTACTACTAGTGCTGTTGTGTGACTAACATGGTCCCTGATGGAGAGGGTGATGTTCGAGCGGCCAACAATACGCGCTGTCGCCCCCTGCGTCGCTAACTGTACCTCCTCCACATCTGAGACAATGTCCCGTACGCTCGAGCATTGAGCCGACACATACGTGTGGCTGGCGGCCGTGTCGACAAGAACATGCACCGGCTGTCCATTCATCCTGACGGGAATCCGGAGTAAATGCCCCGCCCCAGGTCCCAACTGCCCTAATTGGAACGACTCACCACACTGCTCCCGGGGCGCTGCCGCTGCCGTCAGGCGGTCCGCAGGTGCTGCCGGTGTCGCCGGGGTCACCTGGTGTCCGGTACTGCTCGCCGACGACCCGGTGCAGGCCGCTGACGAGTCGGGTGCGCCGCGCCCGTCCGTCCTGACGGGGCGTGCCGGTGTATCAGCGGACACCGCAGGTGCTGCCGGTGTCGCCGGGGCCACCTGGTGTCCGGTGCGGCTCGCCGACGACCCGGTGCAGGCCGCTGACGAGTCGGGTGCGCCGCGCCCGTCCGTCCTGACGGGGCGTGCCGGTGTGTCAGCGGACACCGCAGGTGCTGCCGGTGTCGCCGGGGCCACCTGGTGTCCGGTGCGGCTCGCCGACGACCCGGTGCAGGCCGCTGACGAGTCGGGTGCGCCGCGCCCGTCCGTCCTGACGGGGCGTGCCGGTGTGTCAGAGGACACCGCAGGTGCTGCCGGTGTCGCCGGGGCCACCTGGTGTCCGGTGCGGCTCGCCGACGACCCGGTGCAGGCCGCTGACGAGTCGGGTGCGCCGCGCCCGTCCGTCCTGACGGGGCGTGCCGGTGTGTCAGCGGACACCGCAGGTGCTGCCGGTGTCGCCGGGGCCACCTGGTGTCCGGTGCGGCTCGCCGACGACCCGGTGCAGGCCGCTGACGAGTCGGGTGCGCCGCGCCCGTCCGTCCTGACGGGGCGTGCCGGTGTATCAGCGGACACCGCAGGTGCTGCCGGTGTCGCCGGGGCCACCTGGTGTCCGGTGCGGCTCGCCGACGACCTGGTGCAGGCCGCTGACGAGTCGGGAGCGCCGCGCCCGTCCGTCCTGACGGGGCGTGCCGGTGTGTCAGCGGACACCGCAGGTGCTGCCGGTGTCGCCGGGGCCACCTGGTGTCCGGTGCGGCTCGCCGACGACCCGGTGCAGGCCGCTGACGAGTCGGGTGCACCGCGCCCGTCCGTCCTGACGGGGCGTGCCGGTGTGTCAGCGGACACCGCAGGTGCTGCGGGTGTCGCCGGGGCCACCTGGTGTCCGGTGCGGCTCGCCGACGACCCGGTGCAGGCCACTGACGAGTCGGGTGCGCCGCGCCCGTCCGTCCTGACGGGGCGCGCCGGGGTGACAGTGGAGGCCGGGCTAGGGTTCCAGGGACAGTGGCCAGCCATGGCACTACCCCCTAGCGGGCGTTTCCCGACGTAAGGCCGCCCGCTTCACGGGCTTGCCAGACAGCTGCCCGCGTGGGACAGACGTCGTGCCAGTGGTACCGCTCCTCACGGCAGTACTTGCAGCGCGGAGCCCCCTGGTTTGGTGCCCCGGTGTTCTCCCTGGGTGCGGTACGTCGGGACGGCTGCTCCCCCTGTTGCCTCGGCACTGGCTCCACGTACGGTACCAGAGCCCTGGAGACCTCGGGGGCCGCCAACATCGGTGGCGACGCACCTGGCCGTCGGGTGGGCGGCTCGCGGCTGCGACGGACAGCTTGCACGTCGCGCTCCACCTCGTTCGCCAACCGCACGAACGTCTCCAGTCCCTTGTCGGTGGCGGCCCTAAGGAATGGCCGCAGTTCGGGCAGCATCAGCTGGACGACTACCCCTAGCATGCTGCTGTCGTCCTCCCCTTCCGCCAGCCGTCGGTGGAGCCGCGCCTTAGACCTGATGAAGGCCTCCGCGCTCTCCCCCGCCTCCTGAGGCCGGCAGAACAGTGACTGTTGACACCGGGCCCGGGCACGGGCGTCGTTGAAACGCTCCTCCAGTCCGTTGGCGAAGTCACCCCACTCCATGCCGTATTCTCCGGCTGTGGTCCACCAGTCAAGGGCACACCCCCTCAGCTGATCGCACGCCTTCTCCGTCCACTCATCTGTAGGCACCGCGTATCGTGCCAGCCTGTCTCGGCATGTCCGCAGGAACTTTGCGGGGTCCTCGTGCTCCTGCCCTCCGAACTCCGGCAGCTTGAGGGTGCCGCCGGGGCGCGGTGCGACAGGGGCCGCTGGCGTCGCTGACGGTCTGTCCAGCGCGAGCTCGCACGCGCGGCACATGAATAGCCCATTCCGGAAGTTAAGGAACTCCCGGGCCTCGGTGCACGAGCGGTGCCTCACGGTGCCGCACTGGTGGCAGAACGCCACCTCATCGGGCCGCCGATGACATCCCCTCGCGCCGCACTGAATTGTAGACGTCGGCCCTGATTTTCTGTCGTCAAAGTCTGTTTTGTGCTTCCTATCTGTGTCGCAGGTACAGGTGGCGAAAACCCCTGCCGCGGCATGATTTATTGGCAACCCTGGCAGAAGGCATGCGTGGCATACCCCTTCCATGTCTATCTTTACCGCTCCGTGACGGCTCATGTTCGTGCTCCTGTTCGGCGCGTAGCAGCTGCGCAGCTGCGCCACCTGATCTGTGTGCGAGGCGCGCGGACTTCCGCTCCCACAGCCGTTATCTCGCCTGGCGCGTAACTTGATGCGCGTCTGGCGTGTAACTTGACGCGCGCCTATCGCCAGGTGCCCGCTCCTTTGGCTGTCTGCGCGTCGCGTCCGTTTCCGCGCGATTCCCGACTTCCTACGCGAGCCCTTACTGGTACACTAATTTGAAGTATAAAATTTGAAAAATTTGAGAAAAAATTTGAAAAATTTGAAACAAAATTTGGAAATTAATTTTTAGAAAATGAAAGCCACACTAGTCGGGCGCCAATTTGACGCCGTCCCCGCTACCTCTGAGTATTTAGACGTGATTTTGTTCAGTTCGTGATCTCAGGGAAGGTTCGGCCTTGTGGCTAGAGGTAGGGGTCAACGCAGTAGGGCCCCCCGAGCTGTTGAGGCCACTCGGGACGCCTGAATAATAACACAAAACTTCTTCAGATAGTTCGTGAATTTAATACAGCACAGCCCAATACATGGTGCTGCCCGTTCTGGCCGTAACGGTTTGCCCGACGCGACTAGTCACACGCGCAGCTCACTTCCTCAGTGGCGGCTCACGATTCTTATGCGCGTGAGGGGCAGACTCGTTTACGTGATGCGAAAGTTACAAAAGACACTCTGACATGGCACACGATATTTTGAAGCACAATACACTACACTAATACCTAGCTCTGGATTAAGTTTGGTGGCGCACTGCCGTACGACGGTGATACATAAGCCCTGACATGACGAATTACACTTAGGCGAACAACTATTCCACTAATACATTACACTTGATAAACTGGGCTAGCAGCACGTAGGCCCGTGTTTCCGGCGACTCTACGTGGTGTCTAGGTGTGACCCAGGGACTGAATCGTTATTAAGTCTGATAGCACGTGTCGCCTGCTGGCTGCCCCGTGCGGGCCAAAACTAAATAGCCTGTAGGCTAGGTTGGGCGTGAAGCGCCGACGTGAAACCACATAATCTCCCCACAGTACTTACGTATGACGTGGAACACTCATCTTGAGCACTGATTGAATTAAGTTAAGTACCTCATGGTAAATTTAGGCCGACCGCGGAACTGTACAAAAAGGTTGAAAAGAAATTACACTATGGAAAACTACATGTCGGTGAATGCAAAGTTTGAAGGTTCCGTGTTGCGCGCAGGCTGCCGGCCTGGTTGAGCTCTCGAAGGACACTAGCGGTGTCGCCGCGCGCGACCCCCCTCCCCCGCCAGCCCTCCCGCGGAAACGTGTGAATTTCGCGGGAAACTGAACCGGCCAGGTTCGGGACAAATCGCACATTGAAACATGATTTTGCAAAGACTTAATTATTAATTAATAAAAAATAATGTTTAATAAAATCCTGTGGAAAAACATAATTATAACAATTTGTTGTAGTGCGGCGGAAGGATATGCCACACCCGGCCGGATCCTTGCGCCGGTGTAGCACTCGTTGTATGGCGTTCGCCTCGTCGCACGAACTGCACTTTGCTGCGCGCACGGGCGCGTTCGGTGCACACGCTTTTGCGAGACGTTGATGAGGCATAGCGGTCTATGCGACAGAGGAGCATTGGCGGTCGGCGTCAACATCCTTAAATGTAAATACGAATGGCATTATTAAAGTCATTATTGAATTGGCTTAATAACACTGGTGCAGCCTGTTTATATACTGAGAGTTGTAAGTGATAGGTTTTCCAATGCAACTGGTCAACACACATTCGTGAATTTTTAATCAACAAAACATAAGTTTTCCTATTGTAGGAACATTTGACATCGTACGGCCGAAGGCCACCCCAAAGCCCGACTTGCACCCGCCAGTACTCGGCTCCGCTAATGGAAAGCACCCCTAGCTATGGCCCACCTGAGTCAAGTGAGCGGACCGCAGCCCAAGGTAGAGAATAGCGAACCATTTTAATTACACATGCAACGCACTCCCCGTGCATAAAAAATTCCCCACACAATAATTAATTAATCAGAAACAAACAAAAGCCCCTAACTAATAGAGTGCGACGTAGGAGTGCCCGGGTCACTCACACATATTAAGTAAACAATACGTGTGTGAGTGCCCCCCTTGCGGCCTTCAGCCTAACTTAAATACAGCAACTAATTAACATCAGTGTGCTACCCAGTGCTTACATAATTGATTAGCCCCAGAGCGGTTAACAAGAGACAGACAGTCTCTGGTGTGATGTTACAAATTCAAACTTTATTATGTGAAACACTAAATTGCAATTATTTAAGAGAGTATTTTGTCAGAACTTGTCATTAGTAATAATATTAGGAATTTTAAGCAGCCTTCAGCCTTTTGTAAACATAGTAATTTCCGAATAACGGAACTTGGGAAACTTTGGCGCGAGAGAACGGCCGAGCCCTTCCCTCGCGCCAGGGTCATACGCCAGTTGAGAGCAGCTCGCGGGCCGGGGCGGACGTGCGTTCCAAGGGGAGTCATCACCCTTTGTTCACCGACCGAGCACTTCTGGTAAATATAGTCATTTAAAACATCAACCTTTTCTCTTACAATTAAACTCCCCGTGTGTCCCTGGTCCTTTTCCGGTGTAGGGCCTAACCCAGCCGCTCATTAATAAAACTCCCCGCACCAATGGTTATGTGAGGCAGTTCAACGTACGGCACGGGCCGACTCCCGCCACCGCAGAACTTTAACTAAAAGCCGTGTTCACTGGCACCGGCCACAACGACACTTCGCTTGTGAACCTAATTTAGCCTACGGACCGCGGCCCACGCAAGTGGCCCGGCCCACAACGTAGAGACGATTTACAGGATTGGCCGACAAACACTCAATCTCCCCCCCCCCCCACCCACGACTGGCATGAGGGCTTAGTAAGTAAACACACGTAGTGGCACGCAGGTGTCCCTCTTAGATAACGTGTGGAGTGTAATCGTGTACGCAAGAGCACCACAGTGTGCAGTTTTTCAAGTGTTATCGTGTAATAGTGTAACCAAAACTTCTACGTGTTCCGACGCCTCACTGGCAGTCATGTACCACCGAGTATATCTCGCGCCCAATGTAATGAACCAGTGTAAATCGTGAACAATAAAACGTCCACCCCGCACCTCCCGTGCGCGACATCCGACCCGTAAAACAACCAGAACAGTGTATGTAAATTAACATAAACAACCCAACCTAATCAGGAACCAAATTCCATCACCGCCGACGGTTCTAGTGGGCCACACTGGGGCAACGAACCCACGATCATCACACGGTTAGACACCGAGCTAACCTGGCGCTTCCCCCCCCCCCCCCCCGGAACAGAAATCTCTAAAAAAGCCAGCCACCACGCTAGGACTTGCGCCCGACATCGAACACGAGACCGCAGCTGACGGCAAATGGCGCCCCTGCGTGTGGCTAAATTTTGAACAAAATATGAGAAAACCGAACAAACTGCAAGAAAACCGCCATTTTGGACGCGCGAGGGTTAGACAGGGTGACGCGCCAGGGGCAGCGGACAA
Organism: Bacillus rossius redtenbacheri; assembly: GCF_032445375.1. Taxonomy (NCBI): domain Eukaryota; kingdom Metazoa; phylum Arthropoda; class Insecta; order Phasmatodea; family Bacillidae; genus Bacillus; species Bacillus rossius. Next base: position 24,217,690 of record NC_086335.1, on the reverse strand, counting down.
AGGATCCCTCTCCCCCTTCCCCCGCACACGACATTCCAGCAGAACACGCGACGCAGGCGAGCGACATCACAGCCCAGCACCCACCCCAACCCCTCTTCACTTCCGCACCATCCCGTTTTCTCTTTCGCGCGACGGGCTGAACGCCCTTCCCCCCACCTCCCCACCTCCCCACCCACCTCTTCGCTCTCCCTTTTGTGTGACTGCCCGGGCGCTACTCCCCCACCCCCCACCACCTAGCAACTCTCCGCTTCGCGTGGCCATCCGAACAGATTACCCCTCCTTCAATCCTCCACCCGTCCGCTTTGTGCGGCTGTCCGGGCATTTAACCCTCCCCTCCCCCTCACCCTTTCATTACTACAACCGCGTGGCGCGCGCGCCATTACGTGCGCCCGTCCCGTCAACAGAGTTCAGCTGTCAACAACGCCGCGCCTAACCACGCGCTATGCTGCCATACGTAGCTCACGCGACATGCACACAATGCCAACGGCCTAGAGCAATGGATCTACTGACAGGCCCATTACCTTGGCGGAGCACCTGCCATTGCCCACCACTGGACAAAACACCACCGAGGACCGACATGAAACACGAACAATGGGAAGTAAATTGGGATCAGATATGGAAAGGAAAAATAGAGACGGGATTAGCCATGCCACTACAACCTATGCCAACGACCACGGCAACCGATACGAAACCGCAACCGTGCCCTGAGTGTGGACACGCAACCCGCACCACCACCGCGGCAATCATGGAGAAGCCAGAGGACTTAGACGCTACCCACTGGGTAAGCCCGACACGCGGAGCATGGGGACACTCGGCCTCTCTCGCGAACGCCACATTCAGTATGTTCATTGAAGAACCCGATGAGGGAACATCTGCGCCGCGCATAGGACCGGAGCCACGCCAACTGTTCGACCCCAACGACATGGATACCAGCGAAGCTCCAGGTATCCCGGAGCGCAGGAGACAGCCCTACGCAAGCGGACTGCAAGCGGCCGACGCCATGGACCAACGACTGAGGTACAACAAACCAAACAGGCCGGCAGTCTCAAGGACCCACTCACCGCACGGAACACCGCCCAAACCACCACCACCACGGACGGGGAGGCCCCAGAGGGACCGGCGACGCCCAGAATACCTAGCAGAATACGACCTCGGGAGGCCCCCAAAGAGAAACAACACCACCCACAACTCCGAGTCGCCAACCCGAGACGACCCATCCATGAGGGCCAGAATCTACCAGCTGCGGCCGCGACGGCCCCCACCAGCTTGGACGTGCTGCCACCCCTAATGCGGCAACACTCACGTCTCCATCGCCGATGCCTCCCCCTAGCCAGCATGCTACTGCAGCAGCCAGTGAGGCGCGCACTCTCGCCGCCCCAGGCACCACGACGCCGCCCCTCGGCCCATCTGCCACAGCAGCAACCGAGGAGGTGCACACACTGGATCCACCAGCCGCAGCCACCAGATCCAGAGTGCAGGTCCTACCAGATACGGCCACCACAGACACTGCTGAAGTGGTTCTGCTGCCGAAGCTAGGGGCGCCCTCACGTGATAGAGCCACTCGCGGCGCAAGGTCGGGCTTCTCGAGGGGGGGGGGGGGGGGCGTTTGACATCGTACGGCCGAAGGCCACCCCAAAGCCCGACTTGCACCCGCCAGTACTCGGCTCCGCTAACGGAAAGCACCCCTAGCCATGGCCCACCTGAGTCAAGTGAGCGGACCGCAGCCCAAGGTAGAGAATAGCGAACCATTTTAATTACACATGCAACGCACTCCCCGTGCATAAAAAATTCCCCACACAATAATTAATTAATCAGAAACAAACAAAAGCCCCTAACTAATAGAGTGCGACGTAGGAGTGCCCGGGTAACTCACACATATTAAGTAAACAATACGTGTGTGAGTGCCCCCCTTGCGGCCTTCAGCCTAACTTAAATACAGCAACTAATTAACATCAGTGTGCAACCCAGTACTTACATAATTGATTAGCCCCAGAGTGGTTAACAAGAAACTGACAGTCTCTGGTGTGATGTTACAAATTCAAACTTTATTATGTGAAACACTAAATTGCAATTATTTAAGAGAGTATTTTGTCAGAACTTGTCATTAGTAATAATATTAGGAATTTTAAGCAGCCTTCAGCCTTTTGTAAACATAGTAATTTCCGAATAACGGAACTTGGGACACTTTGGCGCGAGAGAACGGCCGAGCCCTTCCCTCGCGCCAGGGTCACACGCCAGTTGAGAGCAGCTCGCGGGCCGACAGAACAACAGAATCAAAGTCAACGGTATCCAAGATGGAGGCCTCCAGTGGAACAGAAAAAATCAATATGGCGACAGAGACGAAAATTTCATCATGAGTGGGGCGCTCGATTTAAAGATGGCGGATTTTAAAGATGGTGATCATGACCTACTTGTCCCGTTATGCTGTGTCCCGTTACACCGTGTCCCGTTACGGCATGTTCCGTTATGCTGCATCCAAAATGGCGGATCAAAAATGGCCGCCGGGGTCAAGGTAAAGGGTCAAGGTCAAGGTCATCCAAGATGGCCGCCGTGACGTCACAATCCAAGATGGTGGATCGGACACACAGCTTGACGTCGTCCGACCGACGACCATCCCTAAGCCCGACCTGCACCAGCCAGGATACTCTCCCGCTAACGGAACGCACCCCTGGCCGTGGCCCACCCGAGTCGAGCGAGCCACCGAGCCGAACGGCCAAACCAGACATTATTATTATAAAGCACACTAAATCCGAGTGGACTAGAGACGAACCACACCCATTCCCCCTCAAACAATTAATTACGAATTTTGCGACCTTAAAGTCTCTTCCAGACGCAGTCATTTAGTTTTTAACGTAATGAGGTCAAGCTTGGCGCGGCAGGGGCCGACGCGCCACCGGACGCCATGCCAGTTCGGCAGTTCAACTCGACTCGCGGACCGGGACGGACCTACGTCCCACGGAGAGACCACAACCATTGTCTTCATCGCAAGTAACGTCCGGTAAATATAGTCATTTAGCATAAACCAAACCTTTTTCTATTCACCTCTCCGTGCGTGCCCGGTCCATTTGTTACGGTTCAGGACCTAATCCGACCGCGTAAACGTAAAGACGCCCCGCACCACACCTGGTGCGCAGGGTCGCTCTTCAGCATACGGCACGGGCCGCCTCCCGCAAACCACAGAACTTTTCTTAAGGCCACGCGCCTTCGCGCTGACCACAAACCCGCAAGGGAAACTTCGCCAAGTTTAGTGGCGGTGCGTGTACCACCCCAGTGGGCACGGCACCCGCGTAGAAACAATCGCTTACGGGACTGGCCGACTCCAGTCACCCACAAACTCTGTGTGCCACGTCAATTGTGCGCGCCTAATTTTCATTAAGTTGACGTGTCCCGGCAGCAGCGTCGGGTGATGGAGTGGCATGAGGTGGGGCGACAGGCCCCAATGGTAGGTTGGCAGCTGCTCCTTGACGCACAGATATTGGTCTAACCTGCCCTCTTGCTTGGCATGAGCGAAGATAGGGGAGAAGGGGGTAGTAACAGGAGCCTAGAGCGAAATCCCCGAAGGGCCGCTCCAAGGGGGGGAAAGGAGTCTAGAGCGTAATCCCGAAGGCCGCTCCAGGGGTAGAAGGATACTAGAGCGTAATCCCGAAGGCCACTCCAGCAAAGGATTCCAGAGCGTAATTCCGAAAGCCGCTCCAGAGGAAGAGGAGGCAGAGGAGGAAGAGGGGAGAGAGAGAGAGAGAAGGGAGAGGAGAGGAGAGCAGTAAACAAACACCAATTCAATATTACTGCTATATTTCCCCGGGTAAGGATTTCTGGCTAGGCACATTTCGACCTAGCTTAAATACAGCTCCTTCAGACATTGGTCACTGACAAAGCGACAATCTTTCCCCAATACAGGAAAACAGGCCATCCTGTGCCCTCCCCAGTAATTCACACACTAGGATATTATTTACTTATAACATATATAGCACTGACACACATTTTATATTATACAGTCATTAATAAATCCATATGCCATATGCACTGCTATAACCGTTCAAAAGATGTGTGCTGCCATCTATGATATGTAAACGGCACCACTCGTAGCCTATATCCCACGGCTGGTGTAGAGAAGCCTGTTGGGATACGGCTTTCTTGGCAAAGCGGCCATGTTGGTTGCAGAGAGAGGCCGAGGACAAATATAGGACACAACAAAGTGTACTTTGTTAACGTAACTTTGCACCACGTCATTTGTGCGCGCCTAATTTTCATTAAGTGTACTTTGTTAACGTAACTTTGCGCCACGTCATTTGTGCGCGCCTAATTTTCATTAAGTGTACTTTGTTAACGTAACTTTGCGCCACGTCATTTGTGCGCGCCTAATTTTCATTAAGTGTACTTTGTTAACGTAACTTTGCGCCACGTCATTTGTGCGCGCCTAATTTTCATTAAGTGTACTTTGTTAATGTAACTTTGCGCCACGTCATCTGTGCGCACCTCTCATGCATCAAGTGTACTTTGCCTGCATACTGTTACCCGAGTAACCAGTGCCACGAAACATTGAACATGTACCGGCCTGCACCTCGCAACGGACAAGTAGCCCTCAGGGGCATGTCTGTGCTCAGTAATTGTATGGTGTGACGTCAATCCCTTGAATAAAGGCACGTCGCTACTACGGCAATTCCACGCATTCTTCTTTAACGTAATTTCCCAGGCAATACCGCCGACGGTTCTAGCGGACCACGCTGGGGCAACGAACCACGACCACCCCCCATTGGTTAGACACCGAGCTAGCCTGGCGCCCTCCCGGAACATAAAACGTTAACCAGACCAGCCACCCCGCTAGAACTCGCGCCCGGACTCGAACACGAGACCGCAGCTGACGGCAAATGGCGCCCCTGCGTGTGGCAAAATTTTAAGAAAAAAACGTGAAAATTGAGCAAACGGCAAGAAAAGGCCATTTTGGACGCGCCAAGAGCGGCGGACAAAGGATCCATCAACCCCCACCCCCAGCGCTGACATTCCAGCAGAGCGTGCGATGCAGGCGAACAACATCACAGCCCAGCACCACCCCCAACCCCCCGTCACTCCCGCACCCGCCCGCTTTCACTTTCGCGCGGCGGTCAGAGTACTCTTCCCCCCCTCCCACCATACCACCCTCGTTCTTCACTCTCCGCTTTGTGCGGCCATCCGGGCGCTCAACCCCCACCCATCCACCCCCTATCAACTCTCCGCTTCGCGCGGCCATCCAGACAGCTCCCCTCCCCTTTCAATCCTCCACCCGTCCGCTTTGTGCGACTGTCCGGGCACCCATCCAGCCGGCCAGCGCGGCCCGCGCGTGGAACAGCCTAACAGCACAGACTGCGCCGCTGGTGAACAGACAACACGTGCGCCCGCCCCGTCAACAGAGCTCAGCTGTCAATAACCACGCACCATGCTGTCACACGGAGCCCACACGACTTGCGCGCAATGCCAACGGCCGAGAACAATGGACCTACTAACGGGACCATTAACTTGGCAGAACACCTGCCAATGCCGATCACTGAACAGAACACCACCGGAGACCGACCCGAAACACGAACAATGGGAAGTGAATTGGGATCAGATCTGGAAGGGAAAAATAGAGACGGGGTTAACCATACCACTACAACCTGTACCAATAACCGCCGCAACCGATACGAAACCACAACCGCGCCAGGAGTGCGGACACGCAACCTGCACCAACACCGCTGCCAAGGGCGGGGCCATCACCCAACCCGAGGCCACACGTACCTACACGACGCGGACAGCGAACTACATGGCGAAATTACCAGAGTTTAGCGGAGCACCCCACAAAGACCCCCTAGCATACACACACCAATGCGAAGTGCGCCTGGCACGCAGCGGGATAACCGTCGACGAGTGGCCTGAGAGGACCAGCGAACGGTTGCGGGGACCCGCCCTCGCCTGGTGGCAACTATGGGGACGGGCCGACATGGAGTGGCCCGAGTTCGCAGAGGCCCTCAACCACCGTTTCAACGCCGGGGCTACACTGGTACAATGCACCTCACAATTTTACAGTAGCACGCAGCGAGAGGGGGAACCAGTGGAAAATTTCATAGCCCACAAACTACAACTATTCCGCCGGATATCACCACTCGTAGAACCAGCCAGGGCACTACCCACCATCACACTACTCCTCAGAGACGAACTCCAGCCCTTCCTACGCATAGGACGCGCCACCACCGTCGAAGACTACGTCCAACTGGCAGTAGCCACAGAACAAAATTTCCAGAGAGCCTGGTGGAGAAACCCGCGCAGGACAAACCGGGAGGACCCCAACCCGCCGAACGACCGGCGCCCACTAGCCATCCAAGTGGCACCACCGCCCCAACAACGCAGGCCCTCACACCCCGACGACCGACGCCCGCCCTACGCGCTGGAGGCACCTCAAGCGGACGCCAACACAGCCCCCCGACCGCCTCACTGCCAACTGGGGTGCCCAAGGGGCACTTACCACTGGCACAATGAGTGCCCACGGAAGGGGAATACGCAGAGGGATAGCTGCCAACAAGGGCCGCGCGACACACAACCGGCGGGAAACAGGCCAAGGGGGAACTGAAACAGAGTCCCCCAACCCCCCAAGTGACCACCACCCACCTTCCAGCGACAACAACGGCCGCAGGAACTACCGCACACACGAATGCACTGGTAACGAACCATTGCGCCGACCCAACAAACGCGATGACCAACACGACCCCCGGGGGGCACAAACCCCCAAGACTCGGGCAGCTGACCCAACCACTGGACAACTTGCTCCGCATACCGGTAGAGGTCAACAACACACCAGCCATTGCACTCGTGGACACGGGAGCGAGCCACGTGTTCATCCACCCCTCGCTGGTAACCCCCGGCTCCCTCCGCCCACACCGGGGTGAGCTACGCCTGGCCACCGCCACACACGCCGACCTAATGGTGGGGTACGCTGACGTCCAGGTAAGCCTAAGAGAGCTAAGTACTAACGTGACCGCCATCGTTGTGAGTGACCTAAGTGAAGAGCTCGTGCTAGGTCAGCCCTGGTTGGCCGAACACGACGCCGTTCTGGAACTAGGTCCCGCCAAAGTGAATGTCGGTCAGTCCGAAAGGTTCGTAGTCTACGCCATAGGACGAGCCCCCACACCGGCAAATGAATGCGTGACTCTTGCCGACTTGCGTCATAACGTTCCCCCAGAATACGAAGCCGCGGTGAACAAGATCTTACGCGAACAACGGGACGTGTTCACGACCACCGAGCCCCTACGGCGCACCACGGTAGCCGAACATTCCATCCCCACCACCACCGATCAACCCATCTACGAGTCACCTCGCGGTTACGGGTTTCGCGAACAGCGGGTAATACGCGAACAGGTGATGGAGATGCTACACAGCAGAGTAATAGAGCCCTCCAACAGCTCATATAACGCATGCATAGTACTGGCCGCTAAGAAGGACGGCACATTACATTTTTGCGCGGATTTCCGCCCACTAAATGCTGTGACAATCAGTTCACCACCCCCACGGATCAGCGTCGAGACCGCTGTAGCCAGTCTAGGTAGAGCCCGGATATTCAGCACCCTAGACCTCAAGTCGGGGTACTGGCAAGTGCCCATACGGCAGCAAGACTGGGAGAAAACGGCATTCAGGGTCCCCGATGGCCGACGTTTCCAATTCCGAAGCATGCCGTTTGGCCTAAAATGCACGCCAGCAACCTTTCAAGCCATGATGACCCGAGTGCTGGAGGGGTACCTTGGCCAGTTCGCTCTCGCATATTTAGATGATGTCATCGTCTTCTCGGAGACGTGGGAGGACCACTGTCGCCATCTTGCCCTAGTCCTCGAACGGCTCGCCACCCACCACCTAACAGCCAACCCGGCGAAATGTCATCTAGGCACGCGGGAAGTAGAGTTCCTAGGGCACATGGTTAATGCGGAAGGCAGCCACCCGCAACCATCCCACCTGCAAAAATTCGCAGCGGCAGAGACCCCGCGCACACGGAAACTATTGCAGCGATTCATCGGCCTGGTGAATTGGTTAAGGAACTACATACCAAACTTCTCCCACGTAATTTCACCACTCACAGATTTACTGTCCCCCCAGTCCCGCTACCGCTGGAACACCTGGGCCCAACAGACATTTGAACAGGTAAAGGGCGCGTTCACCAGGTGTCATACTTTAGCACGCATTGACCCCGAACGCCCGTTGATCCTCCAGACCGACGCAAGCGCGCTAGGGGTGGGAGCGGTACTATTTCAAACGGATGACCAGGGGAACAAGCAGGTCATTGAGTACGCCAACGAGAAATTCGGGTCCGCTGAGCGGAAATATCATAGCATTGAACAAGAATGCTTAGCCGTGATATGGGCCGTGAAAAAGTACCGTCCCCACCTCGAAGGGCGGACATTCACCCTCCGCACGGACAACCGCTGCCTTACCTGGCTCCAGACCATGCAGGGGCGTAAGGGGAAACTGATACGTTGGGCCCTCCTTCTCCAGTCGTTCGATTTCGTAGTGGAACACGTACCCGGAGAGGAAAACCAACTGCCAGACATGCTATCCAGACACCCTAGCGATCAGCACGAAGTAACAGATGCCGAAGGTTGGGAGGAGATGCTACCCCCCTCCCCGAAGGACAGCTGGCACCACTCACCAGCCACGTGCACACGCATAATCACGGATGAGGAAGGGGCTGACACACCACCTAACACTGCCGCTGACCTGGACCTCCGGGTACTAGCAGCCCAACAACAGTCTCCCGAGGCCGACCGACGGCGACATCGCCTAAGGGAGGAACCCCACGCAAATTGGAGGGTCGAAGCTAACCGCATCCTAAATCGTGCCCCAGGGGGCGCGGGAGGCTGGAAGACATACGTGCCACCCGACGCACGCGAGGCGGTACTCCGCTTCGTGCACGACCAAGACCTTGCAGGCCACCCGGGGGCAGACCAAACCCAGAGAGCGGTCTCACAACACCACCACTGGCCCGGGATGGCAAGGGACGTCAGGGAATACGTGCGCGAATGCGAAGTATGTCAAGTGCGTAAAGCACGCCGACGAGATGGCGAACAACAACAACAACCCCGCCAACCAACACAGGCATTCCAGACCATCGCGCTAGACGTGATGGGGCCCTACCCCAGGTCACCCAGAGGCAAGCGATTTTTGCTCGTGGTGACCGACATGTTTACGCGATGGACGGAAGCCTACCCCTGTAGCAACGCGGGGGCCAACACCATCATCCACCTCATGACTCACGAGTTCCTGCCTCAGTGGGGCTACCCGCAATCAGCGTTGACGGACAACGGCAGCCAATTTCTTGGCAAACAGTGGCAGGAGTGGTGTAACGGGATGGGCATCCAGCACCACACCACCCCAGCCTACCACCCCCGGGCCAACCCCACGGAGCGCAGGAACCAGGACTTGAAGGTCCAACTCCGCCTCAGACTCGGCGACGACCACACCCAGTGGGACCAGCACGTCGCCGACGCGTTGTTTTGTACCCGCCGCCGCGTAAACGCCGCGACCGGGCGAACCCCGGCGGAAATGGTACAGGGTAACAACCTCCCACTACCAGGCGAGTGGGCCACTCACGGCGTCCCACCCCGGGGAAGGAGAAAGGGAGCGTGCACGGCGCCTAACAGCAATGCACGAGGCCGCCAGACAGCGCCAAACGAACTATACGCAGGAAATCACCCCCAAAACCGCGCGGGAGCCCCCCGCGGTGCGAGCAGGTGATCGCGTATATGCTCGCGTACATCCACTGTCCGCAGCGCCTCGCAACTACTGCGCCGGGCTGGCACCCCGCTGGGGGGGGCCCTACACCGTGCAGAAACCTCTAGGGAGGACGTCATACCTGGTCCGACTCGGGGGCACACGAGTGCGTAAAATCCACCGCGACGACTTACGCCTCGCCTCGATTCCCGGGGAACCTCCCCCAGGAGACCAGAACTTTGACGAACCACCAGGATACGACGAACCGGAGGAGGGTCACCGTCCACCACCCGCAGGTGACGGCCGCGATGACGCACCACCGATACTAAAGGCGAACGCACAGAACGCGGAAGACCTACTATCACCCGCGCCAGAAGTCCCGCACGAGGCAACGACACTGCACCAGCCAGGACGAACGACAGAATACGAACATGCCACGATCACCGAAATGACGACTGGGGACTTAACACCGCAACCGTATGACGTGACAGCAATCACAGTGGAACCAGAGGAACTTGACGCGGACCAGTTAGTAAGCCCGACACGCGGAGCATGGGGACACACGGCCTCTCTCGCGGACACCACATTCCGGATGTTCGTAGACGAACCCGATGAGGGAAACCCTGCACCGCGCCCAGGACCGGAGCCACGCCAGCTATTCGACCCCAACGACACGGAGACAAGCGAAGCTCCAGGAATCCCGGAGCGCAGGAGGCAGCCCTACGCAAGTGGGTCGCAAGCGGGTGACGTCAGGGACCAACAACTGAGGCCCGACCAACCGAACATGCCGGCAGACTCAAGGACACACTCAACACACGGAACAGAACCCGCGCCACCAACCCCACAGACGGGGAGACCCCAAAGAGACCGGCGACACCCGAGGTATCTGGCTGAGTACGACCTCGGGAGACCCACAAAGCGAAACACCACCACCCATCACTCTGGGCCGCCAACCAAGGACGACCCATCCGCAAGGGACAGGGTGTACCAGCTGCGGCCACCACGGCCCCCGCCAGCTCGGACATGCTGCCACCCCTAAGGCGGCAACACTCCCGCCTCCACAGGCACCACGACGCCGCCCCTCGGCCCGCCTGCCACAGCAGCAGCCGGGGTGGCGAGCACATCAGATCCAGGGCGCTGACCCTATCAGCCGCTGGCCACCACAGGCGCCACGACGCCGCCCCCGGCCGGTCCACCACCGCGGCAGCCGGGGTGGCGTGCACAGCAGGTCCAGAGCGCCGACCCTACCAGCTGCCGACCCACGGGCGTGCACGCCTGCTCCAGAACGCGGGGCCTATCAGCTGCAGAGCCGCGAACCGCAACTGGACAGGGCTGCCGGAGCTAGGGGTGCTACCACGTGGCGGGACCATAAGCGGCGCAAGGTCAGGCTTCTCGAGGGGGGGCGTTTGACGTCGTCCGACCGACGACCATCCCTAAGCCCGACCTGCACCCGCCAGGATACTCTCCCGCTAACGGAACACACCCCTGGCCGTGGCCCACCCGAGTCGAGCGAGCCACCGAGCCGAACGGCCAAACCAGACATTATTATTATAAAGCACACTAAATCCGAGTGGACTAGAGACGAACCACACCCATTCCCCCTCAAACAATTAATTACGAATTTTGCGACCTTAAAGTCTCTTCCAGACGCAGTCATTTAGTTTTTAACGTAATGAGGTCAAGCTTGGCGCGGCAGGGGCCGACGCGCCACCGGACGCCATGCCAGTTCGGCAGTTCAACTCGACTCGCGGACCGGGACGGACCTACGTCCCACGGAGAGACCACAACCATTGTCTTCATCGCAAGTAACGTCCGGTAAATATAGTCATTTAGCATAAACCAAACCTTTTTCTATTCACCTCTCCGTGCGTGCCCGGTCCATTTGTTACGGTTCAGGACCTAATCCGACCACGTAAACGTAAAGACGCCCCGCACCACACCTGGTGCGCAGGGTCGCTCTTCAGCATACGGCACGGGCCGCCTCCCGCAAACCACAGAACTTTTCTTAAGGCCACGCGCCTTCGCGCTGACCACAAACCCGCAAGGGAAACTTCGCCAAGTTTAGTGGCGGTGCGTGTACCACCCCAGTGGGCACGGCACCCGCGTAGAAACAATCGCTTACGGGACTGGCCGACTCCAGTCACCCACAAACTCTGTGTGCCACGTCAATTGTGCGCGCCTAATTTTCATTAAGTGTACTTTGTTAACGTAACTTTGCGCCACGTCATTTGTGCGCGCCTAATTTTCATTAAGTGTACTTTGTTAACGTAACTTTGCGCCACGTCATTTGTGCGCGCTTAATTTTCATTAAGTGTACTTTGTTAACGTAACTTTGCGCCACGTCATCTGAGCGCGCCTCTCATGCATCAAGTGTACTTTGCCTGCATACTGTTACCCGAGTAACCAGTGCCACGAAACATTGAACATGTACCGGCCTGCACCTCGCAACGGACAAGTAGCCCTCAGGGGCCTATCTGTGCTCAGTAATTGTATGGTGTGACGTCAACCCCTTGAATAAAGGCACGTCGCTACTACGGCAATTCCACGCATTCTTCTTTAACGTAATTTCCCAGGCAATACCGCCGACGGTTCTAGCGGACCACGCTGGGGCAACGAAACACGACCCCCCCCCCCAATTGGTTAGACACCGAGCTAGCCTGGCGCCCTCCCGGAACATAAAACGTTAACCAGACCAGCCACCCCGCTAGAACTCGCGCCCGGACTCGAACACGAGACCGCAGCCGACGGCAAGCTCCACAGCCTTAAAGCCTGCCGCAGAACCGGCTATCCTATACTAAGTACTACTGATCTATATATTGTTCAGATGGAAATATGACAGCAGTGGACAATAGGATTAGGATCGTTTCAAGCAGGGGCGCAACAACTAAATTTCCAAAGGGAGGCCATATACCTTTTTATAAAGAATCATTGATCCCCCCTATTGAAGGGTCCGAGGATCCTCCCTGGGGAACATTTGTATTTCAAGGTGGAAAATGGTGCTATTTAAGCAGTTTTATTATCTAAAAATTGATTACAGAGCACTTTCTTTGCCCCCGTTTGCCCCCACTTCAAGGTTTCTGAAAGGGGGGGGGCAAAATACCCTTCCCCTCTGTAGTTGCCCCCCTGATTTTAAGACAGGTTAGTCACACCGATTGGTTCAACCACAACTACAGACTGAAGTATGGTATCGTAAGGTGACCGAAAAAAGAGGATTTATTACAACCATGGTTCGTCTCCACCTCAGTCATGACCGTTTCAAGCAACATTTGCATTAAATAAACCTTTCTGATAATCCAGCTTGTGACTGTGGATATAACAAGTAGGATATAAATCACATATTGTTTCAATACCATCTCCTGCAAGCTCGAGATATCATGTACAGGAAGCTTATCCTTTAGCAGGGAAAGTGTACTGTCGTCTTTGAAATTCCCGGCTTACGAAGCTATTTATGAATTTCTAACTGTCAATAATATCGTTTTGTAACTTTTATTTTCCCATATGTCTATGATATGTTTATTTTGCGTTCAATCTGCTCGTTCAAAGTTGTCACGCAGGCTCCACGATTACTAACTACGTCATTATCATAACACTACAGCATCTGTAGCATTCTTGCAACAGCCCTTGTCAACTTGTGCTTCTGACAAGAAATCTTTACTCGCTATTACTGTGGAATACGGAGTACCAGACTTGCTTATGGCTGCAACTTAGACGTAGGCCAATATTCGTTGTACAGATGAAGAAGATTATCTATGATTATTTCCACGTGCTGTTGAAAAGTAAACATGTTTGTTCGGTGTTTGAATTGAAGAGAAGTATAATAATGTATTTATTAACTGATTAAGCAAACGTTGTACATTTTGATTTAGAACTTTTCTGAGTAAAGAGAGCTATGTTGTGTTTACGAAATATGTTTCACTTCGCTAATAGATCGTTGATCAGTGTATCTTCCCGAAATTTGGTTTTAGTAACAAAACCAGTTTTTTCTTTGGACAACCTTAGCCGAAGTAATTTTACGCATAAAGTTTATCCACATGTATGTACAATTCGTTTTATTGAATCCCAAAGTACAACTAAAAGCGATGACAGCTTAGTAGCATTTCAAATGAAAAAGCGTCCACTTAGAAGGAAGTTGCAGCAGGCGCAAAAAGAAGAAAAGCCTCCTGGCGTAAGTTTCTGATTGATTGATTAATTTATTATACCATACCATGTGCCATGTATTACAAGAATTAGATCTTGTCCAAAGCACAATTAAAGCATTCCTTGAACAAAAATTAATGGATGTTCAGCTGATCACAGAATTTTTGGCAGCCCTTAGGCTACAAGGTAATTGTTCCGTACCATTTTTTCCATATAATGTATTCAAGTTTATCCCTTGATCCTGATGTCATGTTCCTTTATACATTGATCCTGTGATAGATTATGGTACTGTTTTAATTTAGTACATCTAAAGATACTGTACATTACAAACTCTTGAATATCACAATTCAAATAAATTATGTCAGGTCGGGTGGAAATTTTTCATTATTGTTCAACTTATCATAATTCATTGGTATAGTCAAAGTTTTTATTAAGTCCAGAATCTTTCGGTGTACTTAATTAAAACAGCAAGCATCATGTACCACAGGATCAATGTACACAGCATTGTGCCATCAGGATCAAGGGATAAACTTGGATAAGTGATACAGAACTTTTACCGGCTACAATAGATAGAAGTGTATTCGGTAAAACTATTGCAAAAAAAGTGAAGAATAAAAATTACATTTTTTTTTTTCACTTATAGGTCTAGACATGTTTAATTTTTTATTTTAAGATGTGGTATATCAAGTAGTTTAGGTAGCAGTAAATTACTGATATTGTTTTAATAAGTAGTAAGGTAATGGTAGTACATAAAAAAAGCGTAAAATCTAGGAAACATTTGATTAGGTTATGTTAACTACAGTAAAAATACTGTAAAAATGTATGAATGGTTGGTTAAGTAATGTTAGCTACATTAAAATGCCATCACCTGTGTGTGGTCTTGAGTTTGATACCTCGGGTAGGCCTATAAAATGTACTGCTTCCTTATTGTTTCAGAGAGATTACAGTTTATAGGTTACATTAGGTAGCCTGTGCAGTGACTTGGCCACCGCCATTGTGCAATAGCGCAGCAATTTGGAAAACCTAAGATTCAAGCTAGTCCATTTTGAGGTCCAATAAACATTTCCGAAGTTCACCAAAGTTCGTGGCTTGCTCATGCAACTTCAGTAGCACATAATATTGGATAAAAACGCACAGGAAAGATGTCAATATCATCTTTCATAGACTTTAGTGACCAAGAAATTAGAGAATTATTGAGCTGGATTAAAAATACTTTAAAATAGTGTGGACGTTTGATTAAGGTTAAATTAGCTAGGTACATTAAAAATTCTATAAAATAATATAGCTATACTAACCTAACCAACCAGCCACAATTATTAACTATTTTAAATGTAGCTAATTTAATTTAACTGACAATTCTTTTGATATCACATATTTGTAATAAGCTTATTTACACCAAACCTAAAAATGGTAAACCACTAAAATTTTGTAATTATTATTTTTAATTTTCAGGAACGTGGATTTCTTCATAATTACCAATGTTTTAATTAATCAGCATAAAATTTCTTACTAAAAACCCTGTGATTGAAATTTAGAATTTCAATCCTCAAGTTTTTTTTTTTTTTTTTTTTTTAGGTATGTAAAGAGTGATAAAAATAGAGGAGAAACAAAAAAAAGAGCAACATTAACGCACACCATTATGACTCACTCTGCAGGTACATCATTTTTGTAGTTCCTCCATTGTTTACCACGCCATCAGTTATCTTGCGCCCTTGTCTCAGCTAAGTTTATTTTTGTCGAAGTTAAATGTTAAGCTTTTATTAACTAGCGAAATATCCCACTATAAGCTTACCCACTATAAAGAAAAGTAGGAACGGAAGGCGTCATCTTATTTTCAACATTTCGTAGGCCATAATTTACCATCGTATAGTTTTCAAAATGTGGCTTCTTTAAAGTACAGCGTATAATTTTATGGAATTCCTAAAGTTAATAGTGTATGGTTGCTACAAATAGTCCCCCCCCCCAACCCAGCCCTGAAGTCATTGGTGTTTAGTATTTAATCTATTTTATTGGGGGAATGAGTACAATAATGAAAATATTGCCAAAATACACTAAGTTACAGTCTTTGAAATTCTCTTGATGTATGATCTCTATTACAAAAAAATAATGGCATGAAAACTACTGAACCAATGTGACGGTCAGTTCCTATCTCTTAGCTTTAACTGAAAATAAAGTTCATAAATTTAAAAAAAATTGGTTGTCTGTAAAGTCGGTTTACGGACGATAGTTTAACGTGACAACGTCATAACAAAACATTGATGAAATGATTTTTATGAATAAAATTGAATCATCTTTATTTTAATAATAAAAGAAAAAATACTTGAAATTATACTAGTAATCAGATTATTAAAAGGCAAGAATAATTAACCTTTATTGCCAAAATTGTTGTTGTAATAAGCAATGAAAACCACATTAACTTTTCACTTCACTTTATAAACAGTCGACGAAACAGTTCACGTGTAGATGTAAGTTGTGTGCTGCCGCTGTCTTTCTTCTCCTCGGGCGCATAGGCCAATCGAGTGGAAGAGAGATAGATGCGGCGCAAGCGTACAATGAGCGTAACGGGACACAGAATAACGGAACAATGTGCGTAACGGGACACTTTTTCGTGCGTGCAGCTGGCGTTCATCGATTTATTAGACGTTTTCACGTCAAAACAAATTCTTACACAAACGTGACCATGGAATGAATTGTTCCGAGTCTTGTGTTTCCCATGTGGGTCTGTGTGTGTGTATGTCTTGAAATACTTAGTTAATAGAGGTTTTATATTAATAATGAAAAATAGTTAATATTACAGCTATTGCACATCACAAGTCAGTGCTCCATGTTCCATACTGCTTAAAACATTCCTGTCAAGGGTTGACACAGGTTTGGATGCGCAATAGGAACTAACAATTTTTTTAAATTTTATTTAGTCTCCACTCTTGTCACAAAATCCAAATACAAAATATACACGTTCTTAAATATGGAGAATCACAGGATCAGCAATGCACAAGTATTGTAATGTAACCTATAAACTGTAACATCTCAGAAACCAGTGGGAATATATCGATGTTGTTTTTGGGGTCAAACAAGGAACATCTGTAGTACTGAAAAACACCATTTTTGAATGGTGCTATTGCACGTAACAAGTCAACTTTTTCATACTGGATTTTCAATAGGGAAACACGTAATTTTTTTAAAGTTATTATTTACATTGCATTGTGTTACAATGGAAAACCACAGTATCTGTAAAACATTGAAAGCACAGCATAGTGATGGCCGATTCACTGCACATGGTAAATAGAGGAACATCTTCAGTGTTCGAAAAATGTATTCACCAAATTTTATTATTATATTTACGGAAAAGCTGCAACGCAAGAATTTTACTGAATAAATAATAACAAAACTATACTTTATAAACATAAAACATAGTGAATAATACAGAATATTGAAGGAAAAATTCCCTTGAACATTAAAATAAAACATATTAAAAATACTTAACAGCAAAAGTAAACCCATTGTAATATAAACCATAACTAACCAAATGTTTAAGCAAATAAATGTTTTTTACACTTTTTTTCCACATGGAGTAATGAAAGCCACACAAATGTAACATGACATTCTTATCTTTGTGCAAATCAATGATAAACATCAACATTCTATTGCGAAATAACATTGTCCTTGGGTGATATAGTTGGTACAAGTTTATGGTGACAATTTACAGAATCATAAAGAAAAAATAGAGGAACTCAAATTATTTTTCTCAAAATTGAAAATTTTTTATTTTAAAACAGACTACAATGTGATATTAAGTAGCTACTCAGAAAATTTATCAATTTTCTATTAATATAACTCATTTTTTGGTAACCACACCATTTTCTTTGGCCTCTAATCCCTTCAAAACTTCCGAATTTTCCATAGTATTTTGTAATTAAAACTAACTTTGTGAGGATTTTTACAATTTTACAGTAAGTAGCTAACCTAACCAATCCAACACTTCACTTTTGTTACAATCACCTAGCATGCAAACACCCATGCTTTAAAAATAAACATACAAGAGAGGGCATATAAAACAGAAAATTATACAAAAATGCACAAAAAACTAACTTTTTTTTTCTTCAGATTTTCCATCATTACTTCATGTAAATTGCTCACAACTTATTGTTTACTAAACCTTAAATTAATATAAAAAAAATTATAGATACTTTTTTTTAACAACCAAGCATATTAAGTAAAGAAAGTACTTAAAATCAGCGTGTTGATATATTACAATTTTACATCAGTTTGTTAGTAACCACTTCAGTTTTAATGGTGAATACTATAGATCTCGATACCTGACATACTCATGGAATTATATAAACCACTGCATTCAGTGAAATATGCTTCGAAATTAGCTTTGAAGAGCTGATTTGTAAAAGTTGTGTACAGTGATTAAATATTCATAAAATAGTTATGCATTTATTTGAATGGATTTGTTTGACTGTTTCTGACTCCATTATGTCATATGAATATAGATATGAGGTATTTGTTATTTTTGTCCTGTATAGAGCAAACTTGTGTCCTTACAGTATAGGTATGTACCATTAAATAAAATTTACATTAAAATCAGATGGGTTCTCTTGAAATAAATCGGTTTATGGCAAGAGCTGACAAAATAGTCCAATTTATGGCTATTATAATTATACATATATATTGTTTTCATGATTAATTGCATGAAACAGAATATGAATTTATAGTAAGTACCTACCGTACATGTGTCCAACCTGAAGCCTCGGTGGTTAGAGCTTACGGGCTGACGAGCCAAACGTTGGATATGTTTTCTGGCCGGATCAGAGATAAGTTTTGTTCCCAATGCAGGACTGGGTGTTTTTGTCATCCCATCACATTCCCTTCTGTGGAAGGCAGCGGCCATGAAAACCCTAGATGCGCTGTGGCTTCAATCACAGCAGTGTTACCTGAGATCACTGCTCGGACACACGTATCAGGGAATTGTCATTAACGTGTATGCTGTAAAATACAAGGGCATGCATCTTTTATTAGGTGGGTAACTTGTTTTGGTTGCAGTTCTACACGGTTAAGGCGTTCGCCACTGCAGAAGAATATGATTTGCAGGTCCTGAAACAAGATTTACTGCGTGATGACTTGTATGTGCCGTGTGATTTATGCTCTGGTGAAGAGACGCACCAATTGGGTGAGGGCATTGGATGCAAGGTTGTTTACTTTTACATATGTAAAAAAAAACTGTATTTACCTGAAAATAACGTGACTCTGAATATGATGCTATCCAAAAATTGTTGATTATGAGTTATGAAAAATACATTATAGAATGGAGATTACAATTCAAGTTCTTAGCATGTTAAATTACTTAAATTAGAGAAAATGTATTTGGTGTTTACTAAACCTTTTCTGGTGCCTCTTTCGTCAGTGTAGTGATTTACACGGTCTTTTTTGAAACACCAAGCTGCAGTTAAAAGGAGAAGAAAAATGTTTTATGACTAGTTCAAAAGCAGACATTGAGAAAGCAATGAATGCAGTGGTCCTCTGGGAGGGTGTTGGGAAGAGGTAGGGAGGAGGAAGTGTCTTCCCCAGCAGCCACAGTGAAAACAAACAAAAGGAACCCTGTACAAACTCCATTTGCACCCTCTCCCTCATCTCACATTCTAAGTGGCATAAGCGACAAATTTTACAGGTACAGTGTAGTTTTTTTTTAACTAAGTGGAGGTTCAGCAGGCAGTAATTAACAGTAGTCTAAAGTGGCATAAATGTCGCAGTTTATAGACAGAACAGGTAGTTTTTCAACCAAGCTGTTCCCAACGGCATGATACAAATATACTATAATAATGCGACCCCCCTCTGTTAGTTTCAACAGTTTTGATTAAAAATCATCACCTTATTTTCAGGTAAATATGGTAAGCTATTGAGGCCTGTGATTTGCGGTTTATGTACTCACTGTTGTTGAAAGATTTCTGGTGTTACTGTTTCTTTCACTGATATTTTGTAGTTACTCTTAAACTATGTGTTTTGGTGTTGAATTTTTTTTTCCTCCTCAAGTTAACATGATAAGATGTCAGTTAACACAGTTGTCAAGTTACATGCAGAAGCATTTGTAGCTCATATTCAGGATGTTGTAAGTTTTATCTCAACCACCTGCACCAAAGTTAGTTTTCATCCCAACTTTTGGTGAATGCCAGTGCAGTGTTCTCTAATATGTACCTTCACCTTCAAGCTGTGGGTTCACAACTAAAGGTATTCATACAAATCTACAGTTTTGCTCTGAGCTTGGGAAAAATTTTCACACCTGACCTTCAAAAAAGTGGAAGGTCCCTGTCTGCAGGAGATTTAGAAAAAAACACTCTCATTTCCCCTTCCTATTCGCTTAAAGCAGAATTTTGGTACTTGATGAAATTTAGCACGTTCTGCTTTCAAAATAAGAGGGAAATTACCGCCTACATCTCCGGGTACTCCGGATGGACGAACAAAAACATTAAGTTCCTTCAAGCTTTAAAATAAAATGTTATAAATATATGGGGAAAAAAAGTATGTATGTTTTCTACTTAAATAAAATCTACAGTTTAGTTTAAGCTTGTAAAATTTTGCACAGTTAAACCTTGAACCAAAATGAAAGGATATCACTGTCTACCAGAGATTTCACGAAAAAATACTCCCATTGAAAAGAGACATTTATTTTTTATCCTTAAAATGCTATGTTCATGGGATACAGGAGGATGAAAGCATGATGGGTGAACAGGAGGGTTTCGGTAACTGTTCAGTGAGCTTCAACAACTATCTGCACATTACCAAAGTGTATAAAACTGAGCCTGATTTGTGATGAAAATGATCTTGCAAAGGCACCAGTGAAGCCTTTACAAAAAAACAATCTCATAAAAAGAAATTTTAGTGAGAGTGCTGGAATCTTTTGGCATTGTGGGCTGTTTTATTGCATTATAGCCCTACTTATGGAAAATCAATTAAAAAAAAGGAAATCAGAAAACCATATGAATAAATTAATACTCATTTGGGGAACAGTAATTCGATAAACTACGTAAATAAAAGAGCAGAAGGTGAAGTGTTTCGGAACAAACCCTGTTTACTTAAAATTTTTAATTAGTGTATAGGTACAAAGATATAATTATCGAGAAAATGGTTCACAAAACATAAATTTACCAATAGGTACTTTAGAAATCATACTTAATATTGTTATGATTTAATAATGTGTGGGGAGAACTGGGTTCCTATAGGAATAGCCCAATTAAGTTTTACTGCACAGTTTTATTGATTACTAATATTTACATCACTAATAAATAATCTTACTTAAAATTGCCTAATCACCAATTACTCGCACTTAAAAATGTTTATTCCCAAGTCACTCAGTATCTGTCAAGTTCTTACAGTCCGCACTCCTCACTGGGCATACTCCTCGCGCAACTCTCGCAGCAGCACTCCTCGCAGGACTCTGTCACCAAACTCCATTGCCGAAGTCTCGCAGCACACGCGGCACTCTCACCAAACTCTCGCTGCACCCGCGATACTCTCGCCACCCAACTGTCGCCCCAAGAACTCACACGCCCAAAAAACTGTCGCGGAGGCCGGCGTCCCAGCTTAAGTACCTAGGGGTGTCCTTCTCGAAGGGACAAGAGCGGCCTATGATGATTCGCGTCACCCCGGGCCGACCTGACGCCCGAATAGTCGAGAAGGGCGTCATTAGCTCACGCGATAGCCCGCAGAATTCCCAAGGCCGCTCAGCGATAGCTAACGGCGATGAGTGGAGGGGGGTAGCAACGACCCTTGTAATCCAGCCAGGTACGTGTGGCATGTCATACGTCAGTGGCGGCCACGTGATACGCGCATGATGCCTGTAGCCTGGCAGGACCGCCAGCCAGCTTCGAACCTGCATCGTGGTCTGGTCTCTCGCGTTCGTAACAATATATTTCTCATTAGACCATTACAATAAAATAGACCAACAAGGGAGGTTAATCCGTCACCTAACGACTTTACCAAATTTACTGCAGAAAGAAAATGAACGTAAATCATTGCAATTTGAGTTAGCTACTTTCAACTTATACATGGTGGCCACCAGACCGTGAAAATCGACAAACCTTGAATTAGCAGAATTTTTTTAGTGCCTGGAAAACTCAGTAATTTTTGAAAGCCATCGTGAATTATTTGTTTGTATAGCAAGTTGAAAAGAGCTTAGTTCCAAAACACCCGTCGTGCCTACGAACTGTGTCACACCATTTTTTAGCGAACCTCGGCAGCGGATGTGAGGTATGTGACAGTTGTTTAAGATAACACTGTGCATTGCTGCGTTGCCGGCGATTTGCCGTAGGGGGCGGAAGTCTCAGGGGTCGAAAATGGTCACTTAACTCACTTACAGTCACTTATTTTGCATCAATCACTTTTTTGTCACTTTTTTTTTAAAACAGTCACTTAATTTACTTTTTTTTCGATATTGGTGCCCAAAATTTGAATTTCCGTTTATGAAAGTGACATTAATTAAATGCTTGAATTTGTGTTTATGACCGTAATCAAGGTATTTGCCGTTTGCCATAACACGGATTGTGTCGAGATCGTTTTTTACATGCGTAAAAGTGTAAACAACAACTGAAGTCGAACTATCCATTAATGATTCGCCCTACAGTATCGATTTGCTGACATGATGGCAGATAATCTATGTTTGCGCCAGTGTGTTCTGTAGTTAGTCTGATTGCGGTCTTAAGTTAGTTTTGTCCTTAGGGGCCTTGGCTAGCGATATGACTTGTGTCATGCTATACTATTATTTGAGATAAACAAGTAACTGGGAAATAATATCGTAGTGTTTTGATGTTTTCTTGTGTGGTGAAGATGGGGAAGTGTTGTTTTCGTAGCGAGTGGCTATAGAGGTGCGATGTTTTCTTGTGTTGTGAAGATGGGGAAGTGTTGTTTTCGTAGCGAGTGGCTATAGAGGCGCGACGATAATGGATATATCATTAACGAGTGAGCAAAAAAAAACATAACGATACTGATGTTTTTTGTACAGTTTGCTGTGTCACAATCAAAATATCAACCAAAGGGTATCGAGCACTATCTCAGCATGCTACTTGCGAGCGACATAAGAGTGAATGTCGGAATAAGTTGGCTCCTAGTCAGCTAAAATTCACGATCGTTCGACCTTCATGTTCAGCTTCTACATCAAGTGAAGTGTCCTCAGAAAACCATGTTAAATGTCTTTGCAGTGTACGAGATCGTGCAACAAGTGCAGAACTGAAATGGATAATGAAATGTATTATTTCAAATTATTCAGCATCATCTTGTGGAGAAATAGCTGATGTTTTTAAAAGTATGTTTGGTGAGGGTGTGCCTGAGGACTTCAGCCTGAGCAGCACTAAATTTAGGTATCTACTAATAGATGCATTAAGCCCATATTTTCGCAATTTTATTTTGAAAGACATGGATGGTGCATCCTATTCAGTATGCTACTACTAAACAACAAACCACACAGGTAGAAAGGAACTACAAATTGCTATCAGGTACTGGTCTAAAACGAAGCTACAGATTATCACTCACCATCTTGAAACCTTTTTTATTGGATCAGCTACAGGCGAAATACTAGTTGAGAAAATTAATTCTGCACTAGACAATGCTGAGTTACCTCGTCAGAAGATATTAATGTAAGGGAGTGATAATAGTGCTGAGAACAAATTGAAGAGTTTGCAAAGTGAAGAGCAGCAAAAAAGAAAGACTGCAGATGTACTTTTTGAGGAGGCAAATAAGAGATTATAGAGGGCTGTAGAAAAGAAAGATGTGCAGGAAATTGGATTGGCCCAGGCCATGTTGGAAGGTGTTAACAGAGTCATAAAAGAAGCTGCAGAGAAGAAGCTTGAGGTTGATACTGTACAACACTCAGTGGAGAAAAGGAAATCTAAAATTATTTCTGACTATTTTTCAAAATACTCAAAAAATTAGATGTTTTGTGTTGATGGAGTGTTCTGACATAAGTTTGCTGATGTTGAAATGTTCTTAAATTGGAGTAGATACAGTTTTGTAGTAGGCCTATGGTGTCTTCTTAATTAATATAATTCTTAGTCCATTTTATAAGACAATATAAAAATGTTAATCTTGACAGAATTTTCATGGAAACCACTTTTAAGTCACAGTTTACACAGTTGACTTCTCTTTCACCATCTTAGGTATGTGAATAATTTGTTTCTTTTAATTTTGTGCTACTGGTGCATAATTTGTAACTTGTGTGTTTTTAAATAGTTAATAGAATAACTGTCAGTATTTTATTTGATCCATATATAACCTAATATTTTATTTTACTACAATCAGAATTTTTTGTAACATTTATTTCAGTTATATTTCAGGTCACCTTTTTAGTCACTTATTTTCCTGGAGATCACTTTTTTCTCACTTTTTCTATCACAAAGGTCACTTTTCTCACTTTTTTCCAGTGAATAAAGCACTTTGAGGCCTGAAGTCTCTACTTAATTTTTTTTTACATCTGAAGATTTTCCCCGCTGGTTATAATAAACAGAAGACACTTCTGAAAACTATTACATATTACCGTAAACTCTCAATTATATGGGCCCGGATTATCGGTTTTCGGTTTATCAGTGCTTTGATTTAGTTTAATTATTAGTTTGATATATTCTTTAACTGTAAAAAAAATATGATATCTCTCTGGCACACTTCTCTTGGCCAGCCGTTTGGTCCAAACTCTCATCTATCACATTTGTCACACTTCAAACCCTAGGGGAATGCCCTGACACTGCTTCACGTTTCCAATGATATTAGTGATATACCACCACCTGAAATAGTAGCTGTTATTTTGATGTATCAAACAAAATATTTTACTTCATTGGCTTATATATCAAGCTCCTGGCTTTATACAAGAAACTGGAAGTAATCACGGGCTTAAGAAAAGAACAGCAATTCCAATAGATTGTCACTAACACAAACTATACAGTTGTAAACTTTCAAAAGCTACATTCTACATGGTTGATTTTTTTTTATGTAAATTATTTAATGTTTTCGTTACATTCAAAGCCAACCGTGTCTCCATCTGATTGAACAAACACAATCCCACAGTACTCCTCTCCTTGTGAACCATAACACTATCTTTTATAAAAACATGAAAATTTACAACCCATAACAATGTTGCAAATTCCTGAGAATGACTTCGTCCTGACAAATTAAACAAACAGTACATACTTACACATACTCACCTTGATTTATTACCCCTACAACTTGTCTGCTTTTTGACAGATGATGCTAACGTCGTTCATGCGGTGGCCAAGTACTCTCTGAACGGCGAAAACAGGAAGATATTCTTTTTCCGCGAAGGTTCCGTGGTCCTTTGGAACATCACCGAACTGGAGAGTTACAACGTTCTGTCATTTCTCAGGAAGTTTGAAAAGAATCCGTACGATGAAAATTTGGTCCAAGATGAAAGTGAGTTGATGATGTACGCTTACAAAGACAACAGGTAAGGCTTTTCGTTCGTAGTTGTGTATTTTGTTGGCCCACAAGTAAATGTGTGCTGGTTTTCTGGTTGTGAGGCTAGAGGCTTTGTTATTATTGGGGTGGCTAATACATTACACCTCTCAAAATGTTTTTGTTAAAAAGGCAGTCAATCATGTTGTGATTTCTCTGTATTTATTTGATTTGCAAATAGTTTTGTTCCAATTGTAATTAAGATGTAGATAATCATTGCACACCAGTAACCAAGCTGGAAATCACAAAATGTACAATTGAAATCAATTTTTTTAAACTCTTTATTCATATATAAAAAATGTAATGGTAAGTTAAGAGCAATATGCTTAATATAAGAGTACAGTGAGAAGGTATTTAATCTGGCATTTTTAAGTTTGGCTTCTTCTGTGGGTTATTTTTCACATTCCGTGAGTACTTTAGTGCAATGATTTTTTGAAGTAGACCAATGCTCATCTGTGTCTTTATTTGTATAGATCAGCTTATTAATTTGTTTTGAAAACCATTGAGCTGTATATTAACTTTGCTTTGATATTCACCTTAAATCTGTATTGATGTTCGATAATCCAACAAAATTGTTAATCAGACAAGCTATGGTCCGTAACGTGCTATACTAAACACCTTTAATCAAACCATCAATATATT
This sequence comes from Bacillus rossius redtenbacheri, assembly GCF_032445375.1. NCBI lineage: Eukaryota > Metazoa > Arthropoda > Insecta > Phasmatodea > Bacillidae > Bacillus > Bacillus rossius. Next base: position 24,191,752 of record NC_086335.1, on the reverse strand, counting down.
AGCCACTTGTCTTTTTGCTGCAATTATTGAATTATCAGCATAATATTGATAATATGTTGTTACATAGTTTGTATACATTTTATTTGTAAAAATTTTAATTTATTTTCTATCCAATCACTTTTTGTACTTGGCTGAATCAAAGAACCACACAGAAGTGATAGTTGCACTGCTGTTATTGCATCAAGCTGCTTTTAATTCCAGTTTAAATGAAGGTTGTGCAAAAAAAAGAATAAACATGTGGTGAAAGGACTTTGGCATCAGTATTCCTAGTTGGTTCATAATATTAGTTTGAATAAAATGGTATCAGAAAACCTCTCATTATAAATACAGTAGATACACTTATTGATTTTATACTCTTGTGCAGTCCACCCATTTCTTTTTTTAAACTTGGTAAGAATATTTTTGCGTGGTCTCTTGAAAACATTTTTTTGCAGAAATGGTTTCACTGTTAAATTGATAGTTTCTGTAATTTCAGTAAACAGTTATTTTAATTTATCAAGTTACAGAAATTCATTATAGTTGAAACTTGCAGAAATTGCTGACATTGCCTGTCTTTCTAGATGTGCGAAAAATTTCTCTTAAATTTTACTTTATATGTTATGAGTGTAATGTTCTGTTTCCTTTCCCAGCAAACTCAGCCACTTGGCCAATGGGAAGATACACATATCGGATAGAGAACAGAACGATTTGGACAAGTACACAGTGTCTAATGCTATGGCACAATCGGTCAAACTCGGCATTTGGGAAGCATCATTAGACAATTATGTGGACAGCATCGAGCATATAACAAATGTGAGTAACATACTATTGATGTTTGTGTGCTGTGGAAATTTGTTTTGTGTTCATATTTAAGCATCACAATTTAGATAAATATTTAGTTGTATTTTTATCAAGTCTAGATTTCGTAGGCCTGTTACACAAAACACAAAAAATATACCATCCATCATTGACATAAGAACTTTGGTGGCTGTTTGTATGATAAACTAGCCACCCCACCATGGCGAACTGGAGTTTTATTTCAATGTGTTCACTTCTAGATTTTTACATGAACGTGGTAAATGTTGTGTATAATCAGTGTATTTTCTTTGGGGTTTCTGTTTCTCCTCATCTGCTTATTTTGTCTCTTCTCCATTACACAGAGCTTTATTCATTTGATGTGACATTTCAGGACGCAGTCTGCAGGTCCGTTGGAAGTAGTTCTGGGTGGGCAACGCGTGTAATTTGGTTGTCACCAGTTTCATCAACATTACTTTATTGTATGTTTTTATGAATAGTGTAGGTTGATAAAAGAGAGCTGAATGATATTTCTGAAATGCTGTATGTAATAAAGATCATGCTCCTTTTTATCAGAATTCACCATTTCATTGAAACTATTGTGAACTCAGTTGTCAGTATACATCTTATTCTCAGCAGGGTAATACTCCCAAACGTAAAGTACTTACTGACTTTCCTTTCAGTCTTCATACATCAGTTGACTAATAATTTATGGAAAAAATATAAATGTCTCATAGTTAACATGTAGATGATCAGCAGTGTAGAGGAAATGTAGTTATTTTAAGACCTTAGAACTCTGGTTAGCTGATAATTTAAATCCACATTTGTGGACTGCCTGAAGAGTGATGGATGCTTGTAAAACTGGATCTGTCTGCCCTACTTGAGGCCCCGGCCTGTCGTTCCAGCTGAGCACAAAGAATGTTTGAGTCGATATGACGTGGGTATGGTCCTGCCATGATATGCAGCGATGGAGGAACCAGGAACACCCTGAGGAAACCATCAAGCCACAAACAGTGTCTGCCATATTTATCTCTTGTGAGAATCTCAGGAGTGGGGAAGCTGGCTTGTTAAGCACATTGCAATCAAGGACTCAGTGATAATCAAGTATAAATTGTCAGTATTTATTTCCATTACATTAACTATTTACTTAATTTCACGTAAGAAATTTTGTGACAATATAGATTAGTGGTTTAAATGTGGATATATATGGTGTATAGGTTCTATAAAAAATAAATAATAAAAAAAATCCATAGCCTAACCCATTGACTGGTGTTAATATGGCTACTGTAACTGTGTGGAACCCTTTGCAAGCAAACACCAAGGAAAAAAATCAGCAAAATATTGTGGTACACTAAAGTTTTTTTTGTGTGTGTGTGTTGATCGTGACTGCATTTTTTGTGTATGTATTCAGCAAATAAATTTATTTACCTAATTAACCCAGTGATATGAGATAACAATGAGCTAAATGCATAGAATAAAAGTTACTGAAACAAATAGTTGATTATATATAGTGACATATATTTTATTTTGGCTTTGCCCCAGTATGATTGGAAAGGTATAGTCAAAGCAGTTATTAGTAATAATGTAATCATTTTCAAAACTGTTAATGCCAGTATTGTTTGTGGCCACATTTCAACCAGGCTGTTAAAAATATAAATATACCTTGGTTATAAATATTGTGCAGTGACACGTTAAATGTCTCTCACATGTTCTGATGGTGCATGCTGCATCCCTCAGTGCCAAGCTGTGACATGGTTTATGCACTTGGTGAAATGTTGCAGGATTTGAAGAGGGGTGTGAAGATCAAGATCAGTCAGGAGGAAGTCCTCCGCAAGACGGGGGAGCTGCTGGCCCTGAGACACCACATCAACCTGGACTCTGACCTGCTGGACACCCCTGACTTCTACTGGGACCACGAGCAGCAGGAGAGCCTGTACGAGCAGACCTGCGCGTACTTCAACATACCCCGGCGCACCAGGGTCGGTTCGCACTGCTTCCTCGCAAGCTAACTGTCGGTTCTCTTGCCGATCCCGGCTCCATCCTCCGTGGGGTCACACCCCCTTCCTTCCGTTCATTCCGTCACCGTGCTCCACTCTCGTCTCATAGAGTCGCAGCAGAAGCATCCTTGTTGTAGAACCGCTAATTCTGCCGCCACTAGTCCTAGGACTGGTCATTACGTTTCCATCTATTTTACTGTATCTTAACACTTGTATGACATTCACCAAAGGTCTGTTCCGGTGCCTGATGTGCCACGTGACTCGTGTGTGACGGTCCATGAATGTAGGTGTTTATCTGTTTTGGAGGACAAAGTTAAGTAAAGTGCCTCTGTTGCAGTGCATCTCGTTGTTAGCACTGGTTTTGACTTTTATGAAGAAGGGTAGTAATGATGGTCTTTTGCATTCAAACATTATTTTAGGCTTGAATTTCAGAATTACGTAGTTTAGTTAGGTATTGACATAAGTATTTATTAAGTACTAATAAATGGTCGTTGAAGGTGGGTGACAGTATGTGCGGAATTGTGCCGGGATGCCTGCGGAAGGAGGGGGTTGTGCTCGCACTTACACGGGACTCTTCAAGGGTAAATTTTGGCCGTACTGTCGCATAAGGCAACAGGAGACCCCTGTGAGAGAACGTCACAGCCAGACCTAGGTATTCACCAGTTGTTTTTGGTCACTCATGTTCGAGGAACAGGTGAACCTAACTAATGAAATAAGACACACAAGGTTTGTCAGAGCTTGTCAATTTGGTGCACTTTAACTCATCCACACCACTTAATATTATACTTATTTTTATACTCGCCAACAATGAAACACTGCACAAGAAAATACGAGAGAAATGGCAATATGTACTACACAGAGCTCTTTGAGGGCGAGGGTGCTGTGCCCGCGGTGTGTCTACGCAACCAGCATGAAACACGTTCACAGTTACCGTGCTATCTCATGGGTAGGGGCCTGTTCTTTTCGCGATTGCGATTAAACGACGATAAACGCGAAATCACCGTTAAATACATTTTTTACGCGAAATCGCCATAAAACAGCGTTTTTACACGAAATTTTGTATTAAAACGCGAAATCGCACTGTTTTTACGCGAAATTTAAATACTGGGTAAAAGGCTTGTCTCGTCAATTGTAAACAAACACCGCAACATGGCCGCCAAACATTAATCATAAATACACTAAAGCAAACAAAAGCTTACACACGCTCACGTTATGTTAAACCCAAAAATATACTGTAAAAATACGCAAAACTACGGCGTTTATTTTCCTTTCCGGCATAATGTTTGGATAGATAAGACAAACAGGCGAAGTTTTAAAGCGTACGCACACCGCTCGGGGCACTGCCGTCAGCTTGGAACAGCGACACCGGATAAATACAAAAGCAAGCAGATGATTGGGCGAACGGTGTTTGAAACAGCCTTACGTGAGTGGCCATATCACGTCAGCCGGGGGCGCTGGCATATAGTTGGAACAGCATCGTAGTATCAAGCAGATTATCGGGCAAACCAGGCACTAGCATTTTAAATCGCGCCAAAAGGCGGAAAAATGTAAACAAACATTAATTTTCGAATGGTGTGACGATGATGATTAGTTGGCCAACAGTTTTAATCAATTTTGTTGGGTCGTTACCACAACGCGGAAATACCATAACGGCCATAACGCCGAATGTCAAAATTGACCACAACGCCGAAATAACAACTGAATGAATTTGTGTGTATTTCTTAAATGTACCTTAACGCCGAAATACCACAATCTAACCTAACCTAGCCTATCCTATCCTATCCTAACCTAGTCTAACCTAACCCAACCTTTGTGGCAGCCCTGTAATGACATTTTTCGGCGTTGTGGTACACAGCAGTTTTCTAGCTGTTGTCGTGATCAATTTGGCATTTCGGCGTTGTGGTGCATCCTCGATTTTGTTAAAGGGATTAATAGTTTTCCAGATTAGTTTATGGGAACAAACTAATAATCAGTGTCTAAATCAAAAGTATTGTCATATAAATATATGTAACCTACTTGTTTAGGGTATTCAGTAATGAGTAGGTTCAAGTAAAATTATTTAACTTAAATAATGTCAGATATATTTACGGTAACACAAGTTTGTTTTTTTTTGCACCGCTTTTGTGTTTTAAAGTGAATTTTAGCACCGCTTTTGTGTTTTAAAGTGAATTTTAACACCGCTTTTGGTAATTTTTAATGACGAAATCTGAAAATTTTATTTACCACTTTCAGGGGGCCCTACTCATGGGCTAACATACCATACCAGCTGCAAGTGCATAGAAAATCTAGGCAACTGCGATGCTGGCATTCCCCGCTGAGGTTTTTTTCTAACGGCCCAGGTCGTGTGGTGAGGATTCGCACTGGTAGTTGGTAACTCTAATCGCTTAGAGCACAGCCTGAGGAGTGCCCACTCCATTAAGGGATGGATGCAATGAGCGGTGAAACAGCTCTGGTACTAGCCTGGACAGCTAGTAGAAGTTGTTATCTTTGAAATATTTGTGCAATGGGAGTGCATGACTTGATGTAGACTTTTGGACATACGCCATTGCTAAGCACATGTCTGTAGAAGAAAACTACAAAAAACACAAATGACAAAAACACAAATTATGCAAAAAATTGTTGTTGTCAGGATATAAACACCCCACAATACTCCACAACAGGAATATGGTCAACAAACAAAAAAAAACAAAGTCGCACCTGTATTTTCGTACCATGTGCGTCTCTGCCTGAGGACGGGAGCAGATAGCAGTTCCCGAAACGTCGCTTGTTTCTGTTTAAGAAAACTGTTGTGTTTGTTTCATCTTTTCGTTTTGTCGTGCTTTGTCTCGTTTTGACTGTTGTGCTGATTTTATTTATTTTTTTAATATTTTTGTGCTGTTATCATTTGTGGGTTTTTTTTTCGTTCTCTTCTGTGTTTTGTAAAACTATTGAGTTTGTTTTCATGTTTTCATTTTGCTGTGTTTTTGTCTCGTTTCAACTGCTGTGCTGAATTTTTTGGGTTCGGTATTTTTGTGCTGTCATCATTTGTGGGTTTTTTTTCGTTCTGTTAGTCCATTTTTCTTTGTTTTTTCTTTGGCGTATGTCCAAAAGCCTACATCTAGTAGAAGTTGGACGCACTTTGGCCAGATCTGGGTTTTTAGTAGGAGCCTAGAGATATGGTAGACATTTAAGCATCTAGTAATACTCTTAGGATGGAGTATCCTGAGAGTCAACCACAGATTAGCCTAATTAGATTAATTGGGATTGGGTGGCAATGATGCTGGGATAGGTGGCTCACCATCTCATAGCTTTTCTTGAAACACTTCCAAGTTGCAATGAAATGGCATATCCATGTCCTTATGGCTCTAGGGCTCAGTGGTAATCAAGCCCAAAAGGGAGTAATTCTAGTAAATCCGGCACATTAAACATCTATGCAGCTGTTCTTCTGAATGACTGTCTTTAACCTACATTCTCTCTTTGTATATTCAGTCGCATCTTGGCATTATGTAATGATTACAGCATTTGACTCTTTCAATCACATTTATTTGGGTCTAATATTTAAGAAAAGGTAAAATTTTAAGAATAATATCATTTAGTTTTTGCTGTTTTAGTATGTATGTAAATTTAAATGAAAACTCATCAATCAAACTATTATGTTTAGTAAAGATGGTTTTCTGAAAAACCTACCCACCTTCAGTTTAAAAAGCAGTAAAATACACAAACGCAAGGAAATGGAACTGTCTGTAACCATTTTTGCAGTCGCAGCAATGTGTAGTGTGTGTGGTGTTGCCGTTGTTTCAAGAGCATGTTGTGTTTGTTGCAGGTGATGAATGAGAGGCTGAACCATTGTGTGGAATTGGTAGAACTCCTGTCATCTCATCTGAGTGACCGCCATCATGTTAGACTGGAATGGATGATAATCGTCCTGATCATGGTTGAAGTTGTGTTTGAGGCTCTTCATTTTGTGGAGCAGCATATGTCATAAACTAAAATGAATATTTACGAGAATCAATTTTTTACTGAATCTATTTTGAAGCATTTTGATTTCACCTAGTTGTAAAACTATTTTTATTTTGTATATCAGACCTTGTACATATTTCATACTATACATAGTACATAAAGCTCAGAAATTGTTTTGATAAAACCCAGTGATAACTTTGTTGGCAATCTCTTGATAGCTTTAAATAGTTAAAATAAAAGAAAACTGAAAATCAGTGTGTTTATTTTAGTTTAGTGCTCTACTCTTGTGTGCTTAGTGCTTACATTTAGAATCATTTAAGTTTTTAAGAGGAATGGCTCTAGTGTTGTAAAATGGTATTTTCGTAATTTTATTTTTACTTTATCGAAAAGCCATGACAGGATTTGCCATAGAATGGGTGTTACCTGTAGAAAGGGGATTTATAGTATGGTCAGAAATTTTTCATAAAATAGAATTATTTCAGAATAATAAATTTATTTATTTCCTCTTTTTTTGAACTTTAGACTACAATTTACTAATTAATTTAAGTGATAAGATCTTGATTCGTATATAATTATTTGTTCCTGTATCACAAGAAAAATCAATGAGCAAATTATTGTTATTATAGTGGAATTACACCTGTCATTAAAATTTATTAATATATTTTATTTAAAAATCATTTTTTTTAAAAAGTTAAGTTTTAACCTGCAGTATTTAGGTTGTTAAGAATTTGATGTGTACAATTGATAAATTAAATTAGATCTATATCAGTCTTTTGTTTCATGTGTAAATATTTACTGAAAAAGTTTTTTTTATATTTTAAATGGTTCATTGTGGAGAAAATATTTGGTTTTGACTGTATATTTGTGTATTCAAGTGATTCATTTCATAGACTGTGAATAGTTATTTGTTTTTTCAAACAATAAGTAATAAGTTTGGTGAAACTATTGCATAGGTTATTTTGTGTCAAGAGTTTTAGACAGTATGACCGTGCTGCTCAAAATTTTAAAATATTAATGGTTAGTGACACACAGAATGTTGTCTCTGCCTGCTGTACTGCTTCGTGTTGTTAAGATAGCCAACTTTTATCTTGGGGCCAGCAATGAAAATGGTACTCGTAATTTTTTGTTTCGTCTCAGTTGGATTCGTACTGGTTGTATGCCGGCACAATGAAAGATAATCCCGAGGCATCTTTTTTAATACTGCAGGTTAAAACATACATAAATAAAATTATATTTTATAAAAGCAATAAATATTTACTACATATGAGAGCTTATAAGTAGTCTGTGTTTATAACATGGACTAATGTTTGGTTTTATTTCTGTTTTCAACTCATGATTTATTAACATGTAACAAATTTTACAAATTTATGACAAGTACTTAATATGGTGCTTTCTGGCAGCAGCTCAGTAGTAGCAGTCAGCACTTGTCTTTTGCAGGAGGGCCTTAAGTTTTAGTAAAATTTTGGATGTAAATAGCTTAGTTGCACATACACAACATATAATTCAAAGCTACATGTGAACACAAAAAACACAATGCATAGGTGTAGATCCTGGAAGAGGCAGAGGGGTCTAAGTACCAGGGCCCCCACATGGCTGGTTTCTGTTGCTATGGCAATGGGGCCCGTAGGTCTAGGGAACCCACAAAGGAAAGAAAAAAATCAAAACAAAAAAATTGACAATTTTAAATAAATCATAGAAAACAATTAAACAGGTAGACCTTATTTTAGTTACCGAGGAAATATTACACCAGAATAATATTATTCGGAATATGCTGTGCGTACAGAACGTGTCTGCATCTACAACTGTGAGTAACAAAATCATCACTATGTTGATGGTGCAGAACACTTGCACTCATTTATTTGCCATTATTCAAAACAAATTTGACAATCTAAACACTGACTTAAAACTAGTTTTAATATGTCTTTGAAAAATAATTGTGATAAGGTTAAAAATTAATATAACTCAACGATATACATAAAGGCCAAAAAGGGGGGCATCATGACTTATAGCAACGGGGCCCACAGAATGATGTTGGGGCCTGCTAAGTACTCCTGGAATAAAAAGCGTGAAACAGAGATGATACCTCTCATGTAAACAAAACAAAATGTAAACAAGAATAATTAATAAGTAGTATTATATTTACATTAAGGCTACACCTCTTTTTGTTAAACTGATTCCTTGAAAGGATTCACCCTCACTCAAGGTGTTCTAGAATAGAATTTTGCTACACTCTTGTGTAGTAAAACCATTTGGCCTGGTGCCAGCTGAAAACAATTTTATCAATTTCCTTTTAACTTAGTACTAAAGCATGTTAGAGAAGGCTAGAAAATTTAAGTGATAGCCAAATGACCAGAGGCGAAGCGTCCATGGAAGCTGTGGAAGCGGTGCTTCCCTTCCCTTACCTTCATCAATGAACAATAATAATATTTCACATTTATATTTACTGGAAAATGTCATCAGCAACTAAAGTGTCTTCTGCAATGTAGTTGCATGTTGCACTCGGAGCAGGCGCCCATACAAAGTCACTGGAAGCTGCTGCCTGATAATCCTCCGCCAGTTACTGCACGTGCGCAGTTGGACTGGTGTCTATGTCTGGGTAGAAGACAGGGAACTACAAACTAGACTTGTGTGGTGCTGTTGGCCTGGAAGCTGCTTCGCCTGCAGCGTCCAGTTGTTCAAAAACGGTGTAAGAACCACGGGTGAGATGTTAATGAGAGAACATTATGCACATTATTGTGTATCTTATAATATTCCTAAATGATTTTTTTTGTTAAAGTGAATGATATTGTTCTACAAAACCGTAAACTTTTATTTAAAATTACGAACAATGCCTGCTTAGTGTGGCAGGCTGTACCGCGGGCAAGACGCTGCTGTGATGATTGCTTCCACTCCAGAATAATAGGAAGTAGCAAGGTTCCTCAACCCGGATTTTCAGGCAATGCTGTTTCATTGGTCTCCGAGGACTTGTGCGTCAACAATAATTGTAACTGTATTATAGAAAAACTAATTAACGGTCCATTAGTGGTTTCCATTTTGAACAAAAAATTGAATAATCCTCAGTAGCAAGCCTATACCTCCCCTAGCTCTGGAGACAAAAATAAGAGCATTCACTTGCATTTTTCATTCATGCAATTATGAAGATAGGCCTATACCCTGGTTTGTGGCTGCAAATATTTGATGATTTTTTTTTTTTGCCTTGCCTACTTTTTCAAAAGAAAAATGGATGTACTACCTACTGATATTTTTCTCTAAAAACAGAGTAATTAAGCTGATAGATACAGTTTAATGTAATGGCTACAAATTTTTTATTAGGTAGGTATTAAGAGTTTTTTCATCCTAAACAATTTTTCTTTTACCCCTCCGTGCATCCCCAGACCAACAGTGTAGGGCTTAATCTGACTGTCATTAAATTTAACCCACCCTTGTTATCCTTCCGCCGCATGGTCCAGAAATTACAGTGTTGACCAATTTCAACCCACAGTTTTTTTTAATAGTCGAGCATACATCTGCCGAATTCAACAGACTTTGTAGTTACCTATGTGAATTCACAGCTTACTATAGCCTGCTAGAGTTCATAGTTATTCCATAAATTTAAAGGTACTGGCCGACTCCAGTAAACACCCATGCAAGACTATCACAGATCTCATCTCAAGTAATTTAAAGTACAAGTATAATTTAACTCTAAATAAATCACTTACATATTAACCTATAACTTTATGTCTCGTCCAGTGTATGTAACTTTGCCAGCCACCACTCTTACGGTGTGATCAGTGGCGGATTTACAAATTTTCCAGGTATAGGCTGCAAAATTTTTGCCGCCCTTGCCTTTACAATTTTCATGTCCTAGATTAAGTTCTTTACAATCCCTTTTTGCGCGATTTTTTGTTGGCAAAATCATCGATTATATCGTCGTAAGTAATATTGTTCATTAATTCCGACTCTATGCACAAAAGTGCTAAAGCGTTTAATTTTTCTTGGCTCAAGGTCGATCTCAGATAATTTTTTACCCTTTTTAGACAAGAAAAACTTCTCTCACCCGAACAATTTGTCGCTGGTGTACATAAGGCCATACGAAGGGCTATGTCCAAGTTCGGATAAACGTTCTGCAAACTTTGTTTTCGCAGAAACGAAGATAGACTCTGTAATGATGTAAAATCTGGTTTTACCAGAATGCTTTGCGAAGATATGTGGCTTTGAAAATGTATGCATTCTTGAACCAACTCAGTCTCTAAATCATTAGGATACATTTTTTCTAAGGACAGAGCCTTTTTCGTAAGGGTTGATAATGATAACTCGCTCATTTTGGTCAGAAATGAAAATTTTTCATTAAAATTGTCGTATGCCTTCTTCCTTTTTTCTAATTCGGATACGAGTCTATCAATGATGACGAGAAATGTATTAACCCTGAAAGTATCGCTAGTATCACTCGCTGTCATACTCATTTCTTCATCGGGTGTTTCATCAGCAAATTTTTTTCTTTTCAGTTGTCTTTTTCCCAAGTCTTTTGTGTACTGCTTCGACGCACTTAATTCCATTGCCATTTCTTCGAAATACTTGAAGTTTTCTCGTTGCTCTACGAAAAACTTGCGAAGAGATTCATAAAGATCGGCTACAGTAATCAAATCAACGGTAGAAGCCTGGATTTGAACATTTACTTTGTTTATTCTTTCCAAAAAAACATTCCACACAACAACCATTAACGCTGTTTCCAGTTTTTTTAATTTTGAAAGAATTCCCATTGCTTCATTTCTTGTGACAGGCTTTTCGGTGCAGTCATTCCTGATTGTTTCCAAAGCTTTAATGACTTCGTGCCACGAATCTCTCAAACTTCTGCATGCATCCTCTCTAGCTGACCAACGTGTGAGGTTTACTCTCTTGACTGTTTTGCCTTCTCCGACTTCAGTCATCAATATCTTCCAGCGTTGTGTTGAACTTGAAAAAAAAAACGTATATTTCTTGGAGCAACATGAAGAATCGACAAGCTTCTGTGCAAGATTCAGCAGTCGCAGTTGCCACTAAATTTAAAGAATGGGCAGAGCAAGGAACGAAAAAAGCAAACGGTGCTTGACTTTGAATTTTAGCCTGTAAGCCATTGTATATGCCAGACATATTTGCGGCATTGTCATACGATTGTCCACGGCAGTCTTCAATGTTCAAACCCAAGGTTTTTAGTTCCGAAGTAATGGCAGCAAACATTTCTTCAGCTTTATGTCCCACTGAGGGCAAAAACTTGAGGAATCTTTCACAGGGTTCTCCTGTTTCTAAAACATACCGAATCACGAAGGTGAGCTGGTCCACATGTGCTATATCCGGTGTTGAATCGATGATTAAGGAAAAGTATTTCTCCCTTCTTATCTCGTCTCCAATTTGCTTCAAGACTTTATGGCACATCAAAAGTATAAATTCATCACAAACGGTCTTCGATAAGTAACTGGTACTTCCGGATCCTTGATTCCCAAATCGTTCAATATGACTGGCTAAGAAAGGATCAAACTCAGCTAACAGTTCCAGAATCATAAAATAATTTCCGTTGTGTGGATCACCGAACTTTTCACTTTTTCCTCTAAAAGCGAGACCTCTTGAACACAGCCGCTTCACTACAGCAACAACCCTTTTCAGAACATTTCTCCAATAAGTAATTTCTTCATCAATTTGCAAATGCAGTAAATTGTCGATTCGACCATCAATCGCACTTCTAGCTTTCAGACTAAGGATACTGGATTTATGACGCGCAGAGTTTTCATGCTGAGCTACTCGGTGTTCTGCATTTTTCCAGTCATTAAATCCTTCGTTCTCGAACTGAGTTTTATTCTCCAATGGACCGAATGCTAAACATGGTCCGCAATATACGGAACTCTTACTTTCAGAGTAAACCAGCCAATTTCGGTCCTTCACTTCATTGTTTTTCATTTTTCTTTGAAAGATACTCACTGGCAAGAAACGACGTTGATCAGCATATAGTTTTCCACTTTTAGAGAAGTCAGAAGACTTGTTTTGATAAAAGCCGCATCTTGCAATAATTTCCCTTAAAGTATCGTTAATTTCCCATAAAGCTGGATCTTTGTTTTGATCTACAGTTGTTTGCTTTTGGTCATCATTTAACGATTCGGTCTGAGAGGCATCTTCAATTTTGGAGCACTCGTCGTCAAGAACATAATCATCAGTTTTTTCTTTAGTCGATAGTTCAACAGATGACAGTTGGGCAGCAGAATTAAAGTCCGTTTCATCCTTTCCAGATTGCATTGTTGAAGTTCCCGTTTTTTTGACCCAATTTTCATTTTTAAAAAAACTGTCAATTTTTGTGGTTTTTCGTATAATTTGCTCTTGTTCTTCTTTTTTTATTTTGGCCTTCTTTTTGTACTCCGCTCCACTAAGTCGCTTTCTCCCATCACTCATTTTCACAATTTTTTCTTCAGGAACTGAAATGGAAAGGATTAAATTAACAAGTTTATTTTTCGTACACAAGCAGCGATAGGGGAGGGCAGGGTAACGTAGCCAGAGCGAGCAAAGTGGCCATTGGCTGTTACTCAGCTGGAGAGTGATGAAGTTTGGTAGCGAGGATGTGAAACATTTGTAAGAGACGCCATTAGTGTTCTGAGAGCACCCGGTCTGTTTGCAGTGAAAGTTATTTGTTTTATTAAGGTTTTACTGGTTTTACTATTTCTGATGTAACATGTAAGGTAAGTAATAATTACTGTTGCCGTCGTCCGGGGTCTCGGGCTCGAGTCCCGGTGTGGCTCCTAGTGGGAAAAGGCAGTTCTTGATCTGTGTTGTCCGGGTGGGCGCCAGACTAGCTCGTTTCTAGTCATGAATTTGGGGTCGTGGATGTATGTGCCCCTGCGTGGCCCACTAGGGCCGGCGGCGGTGTTGCGTGAGATGATTTTAAATAAGAGACGTGGAGTTGAGGTGGCGGTGTCGTACCTTTTATTTAGAGGGTCGTACACAATACAACACTCTACAGAGGTCCCCGGGGGGGTTTTACTTGTTATTCCGTGGCTCCGTATTGTTTGTGTTCCGCGTTACTTGGCCTCGGATGCTGTTATGTCTCAGACGTCTCACTGGGTACGCAGGTAACGTAATTTCGTAACACAAAGGCGGGACACAAAATACACTGAATTAAGGGGCGCGTGCAGGTTACGTGGCACTCGTTACTCGGGTAACGTAAGTTAGCAATACAAAATACGGGATACAAAAATACACTGAATTAAGGGGGTGCGCACAAGTTACGTGGCACTCGTTACTCGGGTAACGTACGTTAGCAATACAAAACACGGGATACAAAAATACACTGGATTAAGGGGGCGCGCACAAGTTACGTGGCACTCGTTACTCGGGTAACGTAAGTTAGCAGTACAAAATACGGGATACAAAAATACACTGAATTAAGGGGCGGGCGATTGGAGACGGCCAATCCCGTATGCAAATGTCTCGGCGCGGGTGTTGTGCCCACTGTGGTGAAACACGCACCGCAATTAAGTTTGTCCAAGTTCCCTTGCGGGTTTGTGGTCAGCGCCGTGCGCGTGACCTTAAATAAAGTTCTGTACGTTGCGGGAGACGGCCCGTGCCGTATGCTGAAGAGCAGCCCCGCTGACCAAGTGTGGTGCGGGGTGTCCTTAAGTTGATGCGGCCGGATTAGGTCCGGGACCGAAAAAAGGGACCGGGTACTCACGGAGAGGTTAAGTAATAAAAGGGGTTTGGTTAATTAGTGACTATATTTACCGGACGTTACTTTCAATGTAGACAAAGGATGTTGCCTCTCCGTGGGACGTAGGTCCGCCCCGGTCCATGAGCTGCGCTGAACTGCCGAACTGGCATGGCGTCCGAGGGAGGCTCGGCCTCTCTCGCGCCAGGCGTGACCTCATTACGCTAGACTCCAAACGGGTGTGTCTGGAAGAGATTTTACTGTCGCTAAAATCCTCATTTAATGTTTCAGGAGGAATGGGTACGGTTCTTCTCTTGTCTACTCAGGTTTCCGCGGCTTTGTCTTTAATTGCTGTTCGGGTCGCTTGACTCGGGTGGGCCATGGCCAGGGGTGTGTTCCGTTAGCGGGAGCGTATACTGGCGGGTGCAGGTCGGGCTCTGGGGTGGTCGTCGGCCAGACGACGTCACTGTTGATCATTATTAAATACACAGTAATGCCATAATTATTTAATATAGCCTATCCAAATTAGCATGTTTTAAACTTTAATACCACATATTAATAACTGTAGAAGATGTCTTTTTTTTTGCTAGTTTTTTTGTAATGGCGTCTCAGAGGGCAAAGTAGCCAGCCACCACCGCATGTTCACTTTGCCCGAACTGTATATACTTAGCTCTATTTATGTATTACTAAATAATAAAACAAACTATTGAACATTTTACATTTTTTTTTAATCTACACTGTAAATTTCTAACGTGTTTTGCAATGTGTGTGTTGTTTTCGTGTGGGGAACGACCTTACACAAAAATTTGCCAGCAGGAGAGGCTTGGCAGATAAGGTGGCAGTATCTCAAGGACGGCTCATATTTCACAAACAAGTGCAGGTGGCCGGAAATGGTATCCCGTAATTTAGTTTCCTTAAGATAAAAGAAAAATGAAAAAAAAAAATGTCATATCATTTACCCGATTAGTGCGACGGGCAAACAAAAAACAAACATGAGTCGCTCCAATATTTACATTTTAATGGTGTTTTGATTGTACGAAAACTATATTATTGAAGGGTTATTTTATATTTTGATTTTAATTACAATATACAATTTATGTATCGTTTTATCTTAGGATGGCCACGTTACCCTGCTCACCCCTATCCTTCATTCAGAATTCACATAATAAATAGTTAACGTAAAAACGTATTTTTTTAATGCTATCACGAAAAAATTAATATTTCTTTGCATGGTTTCCGATGAATTGTTTATTGTGAATTATTATTTCTATTTTTTGATGTTTGCTTCATTGAAAAAGACAAAATGACAAGATAACCATGAGCAATCTTTTAGAATACTATTTATAATTAATATGAAAATGTTCTAAATTTAACGTGACCATGTTCCAAGCTTCAAAATGAAAAATATTATTGCAGGGCTTTTTCAATAAATTTATTCGTTATCGTTACAGATGCTTTATTATAATGTATTATGATTATAAAAAGTTTTTACTTACCGGTGCTGTGAAAATATTCATACAATGATACAATTCACGAAACACTTCGAAAAATAACAGTCCACACGACACACCTACGTAGAAATATCAATTCGTTATGCAATACACGCGTAAGACAACTGTGGTCCCGACTCCCGAGGTAACAGCTCTAATTGCCGCCCCACCCGCGACATGACGCGGTTCGACCCTTGAGGCGGACTAGGAGGACGGAGGGGACAGTCTGGCGGAAGGGATAGCGGCGGAGGGAGGGCGGAGGGGCCCTTCTGACCTTGGGTAGTCACATTTTTCCCGGGACCATAGTTGTCTTGGGCGTGTAGTGCCAACCGAGGCCTTGTCCATTAAAATTCGCATTTACTGACTAGCGAACTAGCTGTTTTACTCTGGAATATGGAAGTTTGCTACACGGATTCACGGAACGTACAATGACAAGGGAGAGGGGAAAGTCATCGGCAAAATTTGTTGCAGACTTCTATTTGTAAAACATCAGAAAACAGAAAACCGTCATGCAGAAATATTTTTGATTTCTATGAGGTAGCAAAAAAAAAAATCGGTCCCCAAATTTGCCGCCCCAAAGATCTGCCGCCCTAGGCTCAAGCCTACTCAGCCTACTGATAAATCCGCCACTGGGTGTGATGCAAATGAATAACTTGAACTGCAGTATGTTTGATTAGTGTATTATTTCATATTATATCATTAACTTGCCAATTTTAATTTGTAAGTGCCCTGTTGACTTGTCGGCGTAATGCCAACACTGTGTACCGCTGCCAGCCTATATACCAATAAAACCACACGTGTCTCAAAGGCTTCTATCATTCAGGGACTCTTTTCAACTTGACCTGCGACAAAGAGCATATAGTGTGTATTTTAACTGCATTAAACCTCAGCCTCCAATCCTAGTTAGCCATAAGAGCAAGCCTGGTGCCCTCCCGTTACAAAGTCGAACTTCTTTAATGCCAGCCCTTACTAGGCCCACTCCGGGGAATCCTTCTTTTCACAGACGAGAGAGCCAAACTTCAGATCGTGCAACTTCGTTTTTTTTTTTGTTCATTGTAACCAGTGTCGTAGCCAGGATTTGTGTATGGGGGGTGTTAAGAAGCATGGCCTCACCCCCCCCCCCCCCCCGTATCAAAGCGGGGGGTCCGGGGGTCCTCCACCGGGAAAATTTGGATTTTAAGGTGTAAAATAGTGCTATTTTAGCAGTTTTCGGTACTTAAATTTAAATATTGTAATGGTAATTTTTTTTTATTAATTTAATATGAAATTTGTTTGAGTGATGAATAAGAAATTAATTAAAGATTTGGTGCTAAGGGGGGGGTTTGAACCCCTAAAACCCCCCCCTGGCTACGCCCCTGATTGTAACTAATATGGCGGTGTTGATAAAAGGATAATAATGGTCAATTAGGTTAGGTTAGCTACATTATAAATACTTTAAAACATTGTGGACGGTTGATTTGGTTAGGATAGCTACATAAAAGACACGGAAAAAAAGCATGAACTTCAGGTTTTGGCTTTCTAGTCTGTGAAAAGAATGCTTTCCCCCACTCCGGATCTCGAATCCATAGACCGCGGGTGATGGCAGTATGCAAAGGAAGTCCTATCGCCTTCTGAAATTCAATATTCAGTTATCATTATGTACGAATTTAAAGGAGAGTGTGGATACACCCCCAATTCCACCTCATTTCAAAGGGGCTCAAGAGATGATCATTACAAAATGATGGAAATGTTTCGAGCATGGGGAATACTTTTACACACATGGACATGCCTCGAAGATCGTAAAACACTCGTGTTGAGTAACGACATTTCATAATGATCTCAAAGAAAATGATGGACACCGAGGTTGATCGTCATGTTATAACGTTTTTAGTTTGTGCTTTGTGAACTGTTTTGATGTTGGTATAATGAAATTACGATTAGAGTCGTCTCTGTATGAGACAATTACCAGACTAAAATTGGTCACTACAGCTTAAAAACTAAGCTTTTGTAAAGGCCTTGTCACACTGTAAAATTTTCACTTCCAACACCTCCCAATATGTAGTGTCAACCAAAATTGGAGGGTTATGAGATCATCTGATAAATCGCTAGCACAGTCATGTTTATTTGACAAGTTGGATGACTTGAGTTTCCATCAATTATTTTGTATTTATAAGTTCTAAAATAAGTTGGATGATGTATGAGATCGACTAATCAAAATCGTCCCTAGCGAAAACGGAAATGACATATGTTTCTGTCTCAACGACTCTTTTCTATGATGGCGAGGAGAACTTGGCCGATTAAAAAGGTTAATAAAAGTTAAATAACTAAAATACTGTTAATGTGAATATCATATGCGAAAACATTTTATGCGTAAAAATGAAAATATGTTTCTATAACTTAAAAAAATCCCTGAATACATATTTCATTATGAAACGACTATAAATGTAATTAAAATTTTGTGAAAAAAAAAAATTATTAATTAAAAAATGTGAAAAACTTTTTAAATGTACAAGCTTAATGATTATTATTTTATAATAAGGTTCAGCACTATGATGCATTATTTAATTTCAAAACTGAGAAAACACTTGGAAAATTTGAGATAGTTCAGATTAAAATTAAATTTTGATAGTGTGACAGGGCTTTAAAACAAATCTTCATTTTTTTTTTTTAATATTGTAACACTATTCCCACGCTGTTCCAATATTTTAACAATAAAGTCTTAAGTCGATACATGATAATAAGAAGTTTTGTGATATAACATTACTACTGTATTGAAAAACTGATATACAAATTGTTACAGTGTTATAATCAAACGGCATCCTGTCACTCTGTTAAGTTAGGGCGCGGTTACACGGTGACGCCGACCGCCAATGCTCCTCTGTCGCATAGACCGCTATGCCTCATCAACGTCTCGCAAAAGCGTGTGCACCGAACGCGCCCGTGCGCGCAGCAAAGTGCAGTTCGTGCGACGAGGCGAACGCCATACAACGAGTGCTACACCGGCGCAAGGATCCGGCCGGGTGTGGCATATCCTTCCGCCGCACTACAACAAATTGTTATAATTATGTTTTTCCACAGGATTTTATTAAACATTATTTTTTATTAATTAATAATTAAGTCTTTGCAAAATCATGTTTCAATGTGCGATTTGTCCCGAACCTGGCCGGTTCAGTTTCCCGCGAAATTCACACGTTTCCGCGGGAGGGCTGGCGGGGGAGGGGGGTCGCGCGCGGCGACACCGCTAGTGTCCTTCGAGAGCTCAACCAGGCCGGCAGCCTGCGCGCAACGCGGAACCTTCAACCTTTGCATTCACCGACATGTAGTTTTCCATAGTGTAATTTCTTTACAACCTTTTGTACAGTTCCGCGGTCGGCCTAAATTTACCATGAGGTACTTAACTTAATTCAATCAGTGCTCCGAGATGAGTGTTTACGTCATACGTAAGTACTGTGGGGAGAGTATGTGTTTTTACGTCGGCGCTTCACGCCCAACCTAGCCTACAGGCTACTTAGTTTTGGCCCGCACGGGGCAGCCAGCAGGCGACACGTGCCATCCAACTTAATAACGATTCAGTCCCTGGGACACACCTAGTCACCACGTAGAGTCGCCGGAGACACGGGCCTACGTATTGCTAGCCCAGTTTATCCAGAGCTAGGTATTAGTGTAGTGTATTGTGCTTCAAAATATCGTGTGCCATGTCAGAGTGTCTTTTGTAACTTTCGCGTCACGTATACGAGTCTGCCCCTCACGCGCATAAGAATCGTGAGCCGCCACTGAGGAAGTGAGCTGCGCGTGTGACTAGTCGCATCGGGCAAACCGTTACGGCCAGAACGGGCAGCACCATGTATTGGGCTGTGCTGTATTAAATTCACCAACTATCTGAAGAGGTTTTGTGTTATTATTCAGGCGTCCCGAGTGGCCTCAACAGCTCGGGGGGCCCTACTGCGTTGACCCCTACCTCTAGCCACAAGGCCGAACCTTCCCTGAGATCACGAACTGAACAAAATCACGTCTAAATACTCAGAGGTAGCGGGGACGGCGTCAAATTGGCGCCCGACTAGTGTGGCTTTAATTTTCTAAAAATTAATTTCCAAATTTTGTTTCAAATTTTTCAAATTTTTTCTCAAATTTTTCAAATTTTATACTTCAAATTAGTGTACCAGTAAGGGCTCGCGTAGGAAGTCGGGAATCGCGCGGAAACGGACGCGACGCGCAGACAGCCAAAGGAGCGGGCACCTGGCGATAGGCGCGCGTCAAGTTACACGCCAGACGCGCATCAAGTTACGCGTCAGGCGAGATAACGGCTGTGGGAGCGGAAGTCCGCGCGCCTCGCACACGGATCAGGTGGCGCAGCTGCGCAGCTGCTACGCGCCGAACAGGAGCACGAACATGAGCCGTGACGGAGCGGTAAAGATAGACATGGAAGGGGTATGCCACGCATGCCTTCTGCCAGGGTTGCCAATAAATCATGCCGCGGCAGGGGTTTTCGCCACCTGTACCTGCGACACAGATAGGAAGCACAAAACAGACTTTGACGACAGAAAATCAGGGCCGACGTCTACAATTCAGTGCGGCGCGAGGGGATGTCATCGGCGGCCCGATGAGGTGGCGTTCTGCCACCAGTGCGGCACCGTGAGGCACCGCTCGTGCACCGAGGCCCGGGAGTTCCTTAACTTCCGGAATGGGCTATTCATGTGCCGCGCGTGCGAGCTCGCGCTGGACAGACCGTCAGCGACGCCGGCGGCCCCTGTCGCACCGCGCCCCGGCGGCACCCTCAAGCTGCCGGAGTTCGGAGGGCAGGAGCACGAAGACCCCGCAAAGTTCCTGCGGACATGCCGAGACAGGCTGGCACGATACGCGGTGCCTACAGATGAGTGGACGGAGAAGGCGTGCGATCAGCTGAGGGGGTGTGCCCTTGACTGGTGGACCACAGCCGGAGAATACGGCATGGAGTGGGGTGACTTCGCCAACGGACTGGAGGAGCGTTTCAACGACGCCCGTGCCCGGGCCCGGTGTCAACAGTCACTGTTCTGCCGGCCTCAGGAGGCGGGGGAGAGCGCGGAGGCCTTCATCAGGTCTAAGGCGCGGCTCCACCGACGGCTGGCGGAAGGGGAGGACGACAGCAGCATGCTAGGGGTAGTCGTCCAGCTGATGCTGCCCGAACTGCGGCCATTCCTTAGGGCCGCCACCGACAAGGGACTGGAGACGTTCGTGCGGTTGGCGAACGAGGTGGAGCGCGACGTGCAAGCTGTCCGTCGCAGCCGCGAGCCGCCCACCCGACGGCCAGGTGCGTCGCCACCGATGTTGGCGGCCCCCGAGGTCTCCAGGGCTCTGGTACCGTACGTGGAGCCAGTGCCGAGGCAACAGGGGGAGCAGCCGTCCCGACGTACCGCACCCAGGGAGAACACCGGGGCACCAAACCAGGGGGCTCCGCGCTGCAAGTACTGCCGTGAGGAGCGGTACCACTGGCACGACGTCTGTCCCACGCGGGCAGCTGTCTGGCAAGCCCGTGGGGCGGGCGGCCTTACGTCGGGAAACGCCCGCTAGGGGGTAGTGCCATGGCTGGCCACTGTCCCTGGAACCCTAGCCCGGCCTCCACTGTCACCCCTGCGCGCCCCGTCAGGACGGACGGGCGCGGCGCACTCGACTCGTCAGCGGCCTGCACCGGGTCGTCGGCGAGCCGCACCGGACACCAGGTGGCCCCGGCGACACCGGCAGCACCTGCGGTGTCCGCGGACACACCGGCACGCCCCGTCAGGACGGACGGGCGCGGCGCACCCGACTCGTCAGCGGCCTGCACCAGGTCGTCGGCGAGCCGCACCGGACACCAGGTGGCCCCGGCGACACCGGCAGCACCTGCGGTGTCCGCTGACACACCGGCACGCCCCGTCAGGACGGACGGGCGCGGCGCACCCGACTCGTCAGCGGCCTGCACCGGGTCGTCGGCGAGCCGCACCGGACACCAGGTGGCCCCGGCGACACCGGCAGCACCTGCGGTGTCCGCTGACACACCGGCACGCCCCGTCAGGACGGACGGGCGCGGCGCACCCGACTCGTCAGCGGCCTGCACCGGGTCGTCGGCGAGCCGCACCGGACACCAGGTGGCCCCGGCGACACCGGCAGCACCTGCGGTGTCCGCTGACACACCGGCACGCCCCGTCAGGACGGACGGGCGCGGCGCACCCGACTCGTCAGCGGCCTGCACCGGGTCGTCGGCGAGCCGCACCGGACACCAGGTGGCCCCGGCGACACCGGCAGCACCTGCGGTGTCCGCTGACACACCGGCACGCCCCGTCAGGACGGACGGGCGCGGCGCACCCGACTCGTCAGCGGCCTGCACCGGGTCGTCGGCGAGCCGCACCGGACACCAGGTGGCCCCGGCGACACCGGCAGCACCTGCGGTGTCCGCTGACACACCGGCACGCCCCGTCAGGACGGACGGGCGCGGCGCACCCGACTCGTCAGCGGCCTGCACCGGGTCGTCGGCGAGCCGCACCGGACACCAGGTGGCCCCGGCGACACCGGCAGCACCTGCGGTGTCCGCTGACACACCGGCACGCCCCGTCAGGACGGACGGGCGCGGCGCACCCGACTCGTCAGCGGCCTGCACCGGGTCGTCGGCGAGCCGCACCGGACACCAGGTGGCCCCGGCGACACCGGCAGCACCTGCGGTGTCCGCTGACACACCGGCACGCCCCGTCAGGACGGACGGGCGCGGCGCACCCGACTCGTCAGCGGCCTGCACTGGGTCGTCGGCGAGCCGCACCGGACACCAGGTGGCCCCGGCGACACCGGCAGCACCTGCGGTGTCCGCTGACACACCGGCACGCCCCGTCAGGACGGACGGGCGCGGCGCACCCGACTCGTCAGCGGCCTGCACCGGGTCGTCGGCGAGCCGCACCGGACACCAGGTGGCCCCGGCGACACCGGCAGCACCTGCGGTGTCCGCTGATACACCGGCACGCCCCGTCAGGACGGACGGGCGCGGCGCACCCGACTCGTCAGCGGCCTGCACCGGGTCGTCGGCGAGCAGTACCGGACACCAGGTGACCCCGGCGACACCGGCAGCACCTGCGGACCGCCTGACGGCAGCGGCAGCGCCCCGGGAGCAGTGTGGTGAGTCGTTCCAATTAGGGCAGTTGGGACCTGGGGCGGGGCATTTACTCCGGATTCCCGTCAGGATGGATGGACAGCCGGTGCATGCTCTTGTCGACACGGCCGCCAGCCACACGTATGTGTCGGCTCAATGCTCGAGCGTACGGGACATTGTCTCAGATGTGGAGGAGGTACAGTTAGCGACGCAGGGGGCGACAGCGCGTATTGTTGGCCGCTCGAACATCACCCTCTCCATCAGGGACCATGTTAGTCACACAACAGCACTAGTAGTAGAGGGACTACGGGAGATGCTGATCCTAGGTCTGCCTTGGCTGGCGCAGGAGGACGCCACTGTGGAAGTCAGGGAGGGGAGGTTGCACGTTGGCCACCACGAGCGGCGCACAGTTTACAGCCTGGGCTATCGGCCACCCGCCGAGCAGGGGACACCCATCACGCTCGCGGACTTGAGGAACGGTGTGCCCGCTGCCCATGTAGAGCTCATAAACAATGTCTTGTCTCAACAGCCACAGGTGTTTGCGGCCACAGATATGCTCCGCCGTACCACAACCACGGAACACACCATCCCCACCCGACCTCACCAACCCCAGTTCGTAAAACCATACGGGTTCGGACCCACTGAAAGGCACGTCATCCAGACCCAGATCACGGAAATGTTACGCGATGGAGTCATCGAACCCAGTGAGTCGCCATACAACTGCCAGATTGTCATGGCGAACAAGAAAGATGGCTCCATGCGTTTTTGTGTGAATTTCAAACCAGTCAATTCAGTAACCATACCCGCCCCACCACCGCTCATCAACATAACAGACGCTTTGGCGGGGCTGGGCGACGCCCGCATCTTCACGTCCCTGGACCTCAAGTCCGGGTACTGGCAGGTGCCGGTACGTCCAGAGGACCGCCCGAAGACCGCGTTCACTGCCCCTGACTGCCGGCGTTTCCAGTTCTGTGCCATGCCGTTCGGGCTGATGGACGCCCCCGCGACCTTCCAGGCCATGATGGTGCGTGTGTTAGACGGGTAGGCGGGCGAGTTCGCCGCCGCGTACCTGGATGACGTCATCATCTGGTCACGGTCGTGGGAGGACCACGCCCGGCACCTCGGCCTGGTCCTTGAGCGGCTGGCCAGACACGGCCTCACGTGTGCCCCCAGAAATGCCACGTGGGCGCGGCTGAACTGGAGTACCTAGGGCACATGGTGGACGCGGAGGGTTGCCGCCCTCTGCCAAAGCACCTGAACCTTATTGAGTCCAAACCCGCCCCTCGAACCTGCAAGCAGCTGCAGAAGTTGATGGGCCTTCTCAACTGGCTGCGCTCGTTCATTCCGCATTTTGCCAGCGTCACCGCCCCGATGACGGACTTGCTGTCACCCAAGCTCCGGTTTCAGTGGACCAGCGAAGCGGACGCCGCCCTGGATGCGGTGAAACGGCAGTTCCGCGAGTGCCACCAGCTCGCCCGTCTGCAGCCTGACCTTCCCCTGTTCCTTCAGACAGACGCCAGTCAGGAGGGGATGGGGGCCGTCCTATACCAGGTGGGGGACAAAGGCGTGCGCCGGGTGGTGGAGTACGCCAGCGCCAAGTTCGGCCAGCCCGAACGGCGGTACCATGTGAACGAGCAGGAGTGCATGGCCGTCGTTTGGGCTATGCGCCGCTACCGCCACCACCTGGAGGGCCGCCGGTTCACGCTGCGGACGGACAGCCAGTGTCTCCGCTGGCTGGACTCCGCCCAGGGCCGCAAGTCGAAGTTCACGAGGTGGGCGTTGATGCTCCAGAACTTCGACTTCGCGGTCGAGCACGTCCCTGGACGGGACAACCAGTTCGCCGACGAGTTGTCGCGCCATCCCGACCCACACAACACGTTTCAGGGTGACCAGGACTGGGAGGGGCTGTTGCCGCCAGGGGGAGTCGCGCCGCCGGTCACTCCAGGGGAGGCGCCCGCAACTTTATTCCACATCCCAAGGGCCCCCGATTATCCCGCCGTCTTGCCTGTGGAGACCCTGAGCGGATTAGTGGAATTCGTGAAACAGGCCCAGCGGACAGACGACCCCACACAGGCCGAGGTGCGGTCATGTGGGGAGCAGGTTCACCCCTACCACAGGTGCGTGGACGGGGTGTTGGAGACCCGGGTACCAGGGGACATGGACGCCTGGCGCCTTCATGTGCCGCTCGGTGCCCGCGAGCAGGTCATGGGCTTCCACCACACGCACGAGCTGGCGGGACACCCAGGTGCGCACCAAACCCAGTTAGACATCCGTAAGACCTTCCATTGGCCGGGGGTGACGCGGGACGTACGGGACCTGGTGCGGCGCTGCCAGCAGTGCCAGCAGAGGAAGACGAGGCGGTCTGACGGGGTGGAGCAGCAGCGCCCCCGACGGCCCCGCGACCCGTTTCACACCCTGGCCCTGGACATAATGGGGCCCTACCCGCGGACCACCCGGGGAAGGAGGTTCTTGGTCGTCATCACAGACATTTTCACCCGGTGGGTCGAGGCCTTCCCGGTGTCCAACGTGCGCGCCGGAACCATAGCCGCCCTGCTGGACCACGAGATATTCCCGCGGTATGGTTTCGCGCGCGTGCTGTTGACGGACAACGGCTGTCAGTTCAGCGGGAGGCGCTGGAGAGCTGACTGTCGCCGTTGGGGTCTCGACCACCACACCACCCCCATTTACCATCCCCAGGCCAACCCCACTGAGAGGCGCAACCAGGAGGTCAAGGCGCAGCTGCGGCTGAGGTTGGGGGACGACCACTCCAAATGGGACGTCCACCTGCCGAAGCTGTTGTATTGCCTCCGGCGCCGCACCAACGCTGTCACCGGTCATTCCCCTGCCGAGCTTCTGTACGGGAAGAACTTGGCTTTGCCCGGGGAAAGCAGGGTGGCCGATGTTGCCATGGGCACGGTGGCGCGCCCCAATCATGAGGAGGGGAGGGAGCACGCCAGACAACGGCAGGCCCAATTCCTGGCGGCCCACACGCCCATGACTAGTCACCCACCACCCCCCATCCAGCCAGGTCAGCTGGTATATGTCAGGCAGCACCACTTGTCGTCCGGGGCGCGTAACTTTTGTGCGGGGTTGGCGCCTCGATGGTCGGAGCCGCGGGAGGTCCTGTGGAGGACGGGCCCCTCATCCTATGCGGTCCGGACGCCAAGGGGACGGCCCGCTAAAGTGCACCGGGACGACCTGCGCGTAGTCGCGCACAGGGTCAGAGTTGGCCCAACGACCCCCTCTTCACCATCCCCCACACTCCAGGAAGCCACAGATACGCCGCGGGAAGGAGCAGCACCTGAACCCACCACCCGGGGGGACATGCACACGGGCGACACAGACGTGGGTAGCCCTGATCAGGCACATGAGTGCAACCAACCCGACCTCCGGGACACCCCGAGCAGGTCCCCGGTGCCGCTGGCCACAGTTCCGCACGTCCCCGAGGAGGTGGGGAATCCGTTGGTCTGGTTTCCTGACGAGGAGGGGGAGGAGGTCTGTGAGGAGGAGGACGTCGAGCCACTGTGGCCGCTGGACCTCAGCCTGGCGGACGCCACGTTCCGGGTATCCGTGGACGAGCCCGAGGAGGGGGAGGAGGAGCCGGACAGTAGGGATAGGCGCCCCACCCGCAGACGTCGGGCCCCGGTCAGGACGTACTGCGCGGACGACAGCGAGCCGGTAGAGTTCGCTCCTGTCCCCGCCGTGGAGGCGAGCTGCCCGACCACCCAACCGGACACGAGGGGACCTACCACACTCTGCACAGTGGAGACCCCTACCAGCACAGTCCCCACCACACGACCCCAGAGGGCCCGCCGACCCCCGGCCTACCTGGCGGATTACGAGTGGTCCAGGTCCCTGTCGAGCTACTCCACCCGGGCGCGGCCCGTAAGGGGCGATCCAGGTGTGCCAACACTCGTGGCCGGACCCCTATCATTCCCCCCGCCCACGTCATCCATTCCACCACCCTGCCACACCCCGACCACACTGACCCCCCCACCCACTTGTCACCATATTGAGCTAGAAGAGGCGCACGTCGCTGCCCAGTCCCAGGGGGGGAAAGGACACGGGTCAGGGCGTAACCCCTTATCATTCATTGAGTGGGAGAGGTATTCAGGGCAGAATGTTTACATCACAACACACCACCACTCCGCCGCGTAGTGTAGGGCTCGCAGTGCGGCGAACGTCAGTGAAGTGCTCAGCGTGTGAAGCGAGGCGTTGATGCACATAGCGGTCTCAGAGAAGGGGGGGCATTTGACGCCGACCGCCAATGCTCCTCTGTCGCATAGACCGCTATGCCTCATCAACGTCTCGCAAAAGCGTGTGCACCGAACGCGCCCGTGCGCGCAGCAAAGTGCAGTTCGTGCGACGAGGCGAACGCCATACAACGAGTGCTACACCGGCGCAAGGATCCGGCCGGGTGTGGCATATCCTTCCGCCGCACTACAACAAATTGTTATAATTATGTTTTTCCACAGGATTTTATTAAACATTATTTTTTATTAATTAATAATTAAGTCTTTGCAAAATCATGTTTCAATGTGCGATTTGTCCCGAACCTGGCCGGTTCAGTTTCCCGCGAAATTCACACGTTTCCGCGGGAGGGCTGGCGGGGGAGGGGGGTCGCGCGCGGCGACACCGCTAGTGTCCTTCGAGAGCTCAACCAGGCCGGCAGCCTGCGCGCAACGCGGAACCTTCAACCTTTGCATTCACCGACATGTAGTTTTCCATAGTGTAATTTCTTTTCAACCTTTTGTACAGTTCCGCGGTCGGCCTAAATTTACCATGAGGTACTTTACTTAATTCAATCAGTGCTCCGAGATGAGTGTTTACGTCATACGTAAGTACTGTGGGGAGAGTATGTGTTTTTACGTCGGCGCTTCACGCCCAACCTAGCCTACAGGCTACTTAGTTTTGGCCCGCACGGGGCAGCCAGCAGGCGACACGTGCCATCCAACTTAATAACGAGTCAGTCCCTGGGACACACCTAGTCACCACGTAGAGTCGCCGGAGACACGGGCCTACGTGTTGCTAGCCCAGTTTATCCAGAGCTAGGTATTAGTGTAGTGTATTGTGCTTCAAAATATCGTGTGCCATGTCAGAGTGTCTTTTGTAACTTTCGCGTCACGTATACGAGTCTGCCCCTCACGCGCATAAGAATCGTGAGCCGCCACTGAGGAAGTGAGCTGCGCGTGTGACTAGTCGCGTCGGGCAAACCGTTACGGCCAGAACGGGCAGCACCATGTATTGGGCTGTGCTGTATTAAATTCACCAACTATCTGAAGAGGTTTTGTGTTATTATTCAGGCGTCCCGAGTGGCCTCAACAGCTCGGGGGGCCCTACTGCGTTGACCCCTACCTCTAGCCACAAGGCCGAACCTTCCCTGAGATCACGAACTGAACAAAATCACGTCTAAATACTCAGAGGTAGCGGGGACGGCGTCAACGGGACCCTGAACTACTTCAGGTGAACATGTTTAAGTAAACACGTTTACAAACGCGAAAGTGTGCGGTTACACGGTAGTTGCTGAAAAGTGTGTTTAGCTCTAAAACCGATTGTCTACTGTCAACGAATGACTGTGTTGTTGATCTCTATTTTTTAATTGCATTCAGAAAACGCGGGATTTTCTCACTTGTTTATACAGCAGTATCAGCAGAAATGAAATGTGTTTACATATTGCTCAATATTTTTTTACAAATCGGGAATTCAAACATGCACAGTAAAATTTTTAAACTAATTTATCATTATATTTTGAGCGAGAGTACCTATCTCAGTTTTAAGAAAATTAAGGTTAGGATAAATTAAAAAATATATGTAATTATCTGTTGGTTTTTTCTTGTTGCATTCTGTAAAATATTACTCGAACTTGTGCCAGAAACACTTTCCATCTAGAATTTCTGCAAAAGACTGTTTATATTCTAACCAGCCAATCAGAGGCTAATGTAGAAGATATGTCGATCTGAACTACTTTGCCAACCTGTTTAAGTTAAATGAGAAATGGCCTCGAACGAAACATGTTCAGACTGTGTGTAACCGCACTCAACAGCTGAACATGTTCACCTGAAGTAGTTCAGACTCCTGTGTAACCGCGCCCTTATATTTTGAAGTTCTAACACATTTTCTAATATTTTCCTTTTGTATAGTTTGTGAGTGCGTTGTAAATTCATATGTAGCCTGTGTTACAAAATGCGATAAATGAATGCGGTCAATTTATCAGTTATACCACACCTATGGTTTTAAGTCGTGTTGTTGTTTTTACCCTTGGTCGGTTTGTTGCTTACTGTCAGTAGAAGATTATTTAACCAGTAGACGTGTTGTCCGTCTGGAATTGTCACTTATTTCTGACTTTTACTTAATAAATTTCTAAGAACTCAGAGCTCCCATGCTAAATCTTTCGTCTATTTAAATATTTAGTAAAAATGTATGTGGTACTAAAAAACTGTGAAGCGATTTTGACAAACAGGTGAAGATGGACGAGACTGCCGACATCAGAGAACAGTTATTCCACAACTCAGTTAGAGAATATGTCGTAAGTACAGCCACACAATTATTCTAGGATGTCAGATTGTTATAATTTACGTTACGTATAATGTTAAGAAAATGCATATAGCCTAATATTGTTTTTGGCAATTTCGTAGAGTATGCGCTTATCCAAAATAATTTAAAAATATGTAAACGGTGTTTTATAGGTGTCTTGAAAAAGCGTCGCTATGTATTATTATTGTTTGGAACCTTACCTAACATACACTAACTAATCGTTCACACCGATTTACAGTACTTTATGTAACTAACATAACCTAATTGTTGACACAATTTTACAGTACTTTAAATGTAACCAACATTGTTCACACCAATTTACAGAATTTTAAAAGAAGCCAACTAAACTTTACTAATTGCTCATCTGACAAAACAGTATTTTAAATTTAGCTAACTTAACCTATCTGTTCTAATGATTTTTTATAGTATTTGAACTGTAACTAACCTAACCAACTGTTCAATATCATAAACTGCTTTATATATTGTAATGCCATTTTACAGAATAATCAAATATAATAAAAGGGAAAATTTTGATTTTATTTTTAGGAAGTACCTACTTAGTTTACAATGTGATACAAAATATTGATGATGTCACCAATGTAGAGTTGCTGATGTCATTACAACCCCTACATTGTTAGAGGATAATTACTGGAATATGGGTGTTTTTGTTTTATATAAAATACATTTCTTTTTTAAATTTACTTTTGGGAATCGTATTGCCTATATTCTTCAGCCCTACCTATTCTAGTATAGAACACAATACCGAAGATATATTTCCCACTTTATCATATTATATATACTACAATCCTGCCTGATTTTTAAAATAAATTTGGTAATGATACTGGTTATAAATTTTATTTCATTTTGAAATATGATTTTAATGTCCCGGATATCATAAAGTATAATATAGCCATACCTATTCTAATATATAACACAATACCGTTCATGAAATACATAGCCTACTGTATTGTATTCTATACTACAATCTCACCCAGTTAATTTATTTTGCCATACCACATATGTGTAATTTATTTTTTTTACAGTGATTTAAACTTTTTAGGTACCTATCATAAAGTATACTTGAGCCCTACCTATTCTAGTATAAAACACTATACCGAAAATATATTCCATAACATAATGTAATTTCCTCAAGAAACATATTTTGTGCTAAACAAGCATATGAATCTTCCCTGTCCAAAATGCCCTTTTCTGTCTTGTACCATAAGAACATACAGTTCGTAATTACTTCAGCACTGCCTTGTTGGAAAATTCATCAGTATCACTACCATATCCTGATACAAACTTATAAAACATTTTTTAATATGTACCTATCTGAACTGACCTATCCAATCTTTTTTCCTTTGTTTCTATTTCTTTGAGTGAAAAACCAACCTCACATAGTAAAACCAGATTTTTTTACATGTGATTATTCACCTAACATAAGAAAACACATTTTTAATATCTCATCCTGAGTTAAACACACACAGCACCCATCTCACCCAACACAGCAAACAAAATGCACACAAAACCCTACTACTGAATCGTTATAACTTTTAAAAACCACTTACCTGTTCAGGCTATGGCCATAATCATCTACTATGAATAATAATCTTGTACCTATGTATTATGTTTACTGAAAAAATGTTGCGTGCCTTTTCACCATCAACTATAATTTTCCTTGTTATAACTCGTTCACCCAATAGAGTATTACATCTAGGCTGCTTGCCTTGTCCTCTGGCTGGTTATCACAGTCTGGTCGGCTTGGATAGCTGAAATTCCAGATGTCTTGCTGTGTACTGACTGTTAAAAAATGTGCATGAACACTTTCAAAGCTCTCACAGATACATTTAGCAAACAAAACCTAGACAATACATGAATGGAAAATGTAACGCAATATACTTGTTGGGTCGCAAACCCCCACTCCTACTCCTTTTTCATGTACCCTTTTTCTTTGATGGTTTATCGTTTGCTCTTGTGAACACGGGGACATCACAAGTCATTTTACGAACAAATCAGTCTGGCTGCAGCCGGTTCCTCTCTCATTCTCTCTACGTTTTATATTCTCACGAATCGTGTTCAGCTTTCAAGTAATGGACTCTAAGAACCAATTCTTCACATAGTGAACAAATTATATGTTTTTGTTTGCTCAAAGTTAAGTTCATTTTGAACAAATCGTTCACGAACAACACATTGGACTATTCTACTTCACGATACTGCAAGAATATTATGGCAGAATGTCTTTGTTTCACCAAATGAAATACTGACATCTCTAAACAATCTAGACCTTTAGAATTTAAGTCTACTTTATGATAACCTAAACCTCTAATTTACCTCAATGAAATATGTGAAAATTACTGCATCTTCATTCTCACTCGCCATAATTGATAAATTTTCCAGCTTATACCATAAGAACGTACTTACACATACAGGCAATCTAATGGCCAACTGTGATAGTCAATCTTCATTTATGTTACTGTACTGATTATGTTATTGATTTCACTTTTATAATACAGATATATAACAATTGATGGTTCTGGATGTTGTCTATAACTTAAAAAAAAATGGGTGTTTGTACTTATGTACGCGCGTGAGAAGTTATACTTCTTTGTCATCATTAAAAAATAGTTTTTAAGTGCATGCAAATAATTAATTACAATAAAGTAATAAAAGGGCTGGAAAAAGATAGTCAACACAGTCAATAAAGTTCAGTTTAAATTTGAAAAATTAAATAGGATTTAGAGAATAATAAATATATATGACATAATTTGTACTAAATATTATATGATTCTTAGTTTTAAATATTTATTATTGATTATTTAATCTTTAAAAGAAATAAAGAAAATAAATAATAAATTTTAAAATTTAAGATAAGTTTATTCAGTTTTTAAATATTATTTTCTTAATTTACTATTCACTTTTGATTTTTATCAAAAAGTTTTCATTAAATTTGTTCATAATAATTTTTATAAATATTTATTATTTATTCAATTTAATAATAAATATTAAAAATTAATTCTTTAATTTGATGTTCGATTTTAATTTTGATCACAAATTTTTTATTAAATGTTTTATTAAATTTATTTATTTATTTTGTAAATATTAAATAACCAATAATAAATATTTAACATTAATAATTTAATAATATTTAGTATTAATTATATTAAATAATAATATTTTAATTTATATCAATAAATAATACATACGGATAGTTAACCTCAATTATATTGGAGCACTTGAAAAAGTGTAAAGGCACAATTTTTTTTACTATTATTTATGAATAGTAAATAATATTAATGAAAGTATTCAATTTAAATCACTACTGAATATAATTTATTAGCACATATATAATTCGCACTTGTATGAAACTAAAACACGTGTTGTGAATGTAGAAACTAGAAACACGTGGATAAATATTATAAATATGAAAACAGTGATCATATTCGACGAGCGTGCCAACATGCGCGAATAATAGAGGTTCTATTTCTATTTTGTTGGTAGCTTTTTTTTTTTGAGACTTAATGAGCAGTTTAGCGGGCAGCTTCAACCTGTTAATTTTGTATTACAGTGATGCGCGCGCATCTTAAAATTTCACTCTCATCATTTTTTCATAACGCGCCTAAAGAAGTATAACTTCAAAAAACTCAGTATTTTTATTTATGTATTGAGAACCATTCTCATGATGATATCAACATAAGCTGAGTGTAATTATCTGATACATTGACAAAATTAAGGCATTAGGGTTCAGTCTCACAAGCTGAGTTGGGTATTTAATTTTCTTGTCATTACTATTAATTAAAGCAATTTTACTGTAAATTCATTCCTATAGCTCTCTTGCATTTCTTTAAGTCACAAATTTTGTCAGCAGATGTTTACTAAACTTTATTTTCATGCAAGTAATCAGAATGACGAATACTTACATGATATTTTCCACTATTAGATACATTTTTAGTAAATATCTATGGAGAATATTTGAGACTAACTGCATTGCAAGAGTGCAATCGTGGTAAATTTACAGGTAAAAGCCCTCAAATAATAGAAATGACATGAAAATGAAATACTCAGTGTGTGAGACCTAGTCTTAAAGTAATACTGCATATTCCTGTGATAATCATGCTTTCTGTATGTTTTCAAGACAGTGGTGTGTTATTGGATTTTCATACTTGAAAAGGGCATTCATATTTCCCTATTTCAGTAACATAATTTCTCTCCTCCGCTCCCCCTCTGGAAAAATGTAACTGAAGAAGTCATCACTGCAGGAATACTCACTCAGATTTTGGTGGCAGGATGAGGTCCTTTTTTGATGAACCTCAAGATCTCCAAACATACGGCTCGACAGGTAGCATCTTTAGTGAACTAACTGCATTTTCTCTTAAATATTTCAACGTAAGCTTTGGAGTGCCCACTGCTGCATATATTGGACTCACAATGATCCGTCTGTCAATCACGTGACCTGCAGCCAATCAGGTGGCCTGGAAAATTTTGTCCGTCAAAACCTTACCAAACTTTTGGTTTATTTGTTTAGCTACTTCTAATTTATGTTTTTAACTTGCGTTTGAACACATTTTAAAGTTTGATGCTTGAAACCAAAATTGACCGAGACACAAAAGTGTGATTAATAATGTATGGTAACTCAAAAATATATTCAAATAAATATTAGCGCGAAAAATATTATGTTAATTATTTGTAAGTGCTTATCATCAAACTAATAAACATTTACAATAGAAATATACTCAAAAATTTAAGCCTTCTAATCAGTTGGTAGCATCCAATTGGAAAAATATTTTTACGAGTGTTGAAAAACTAGATCCGGAAAGGGTAACCTGATAAAATAAATTACAGTTTTATTTATTCCCAAACATTTACACTATTTGTTTAGTTACACTGCCTCGCACTACTCATGTGTTCACCGCGTGTATAAAACCCGGATGCTTCGGTTCCCGATCCACCAGTATTTTCACGTTAAGTTCTCCGCTCGCCGTCTGCTTTCGCTCACCAAGGGGTCACTCACCCTCTCCACTTGACTGCCATCACCAGTCTCGCACTCGCTAGCCGGTGTCGCCACCAGCCTCGGTCACTCCCACACTACTAGCCACAGGCCGGCCTTCGTCTTAAATACCTGCCAAGTCTCCACCTGGGAAGATCAGAACTCCCGACTTAAATGTCGAAGCTCCGGGAACAGTGGCGTCCGATTTATGCCACTTATCGCACACGGGATTCTGGGAATGTGCCGAGCATTCGGGAGCAGCAGAGAATTCTCTGGGCTCAATGGGGAAGCACGGGGAAGGGGTAGCGGTTAGCGAGACGCCGCTGCTAATCGGATTAGGCGTGTAGCGGTGATGTAGGAATGGGCGCAATCCGCATAGAGTCCCACCCACAGGCAGGCGCGCGGGCTGGCTGGTCACCATCTCCGATAGAGTCATCGTTACGATACTATGACGTGCGGATTATTGTGAATCGCTCGGCGTGTTGACGGACAGACACGACGGAACATTGAAAGGCCACCTTAAACCTACGATGTTTAGTTTTGGAACCCGCGATGGCGGCGCAGCACCGTCGTTGCAGTCTATCCTCATATGTACTTACAAACACTAAAGTCAAAACTTATTGTCAGCCACCTGACATTTGTGCCGTATTCTGGATCCAAGGATCAATGATCTTGCGTTGGAAGTCGTAGCAGCGGAATCACTGCTGCGGCAAGGATTTCAGCGCGATAGTTCACATCTGCAACTTTTTTACAGTTTTCGAATGTCATATTTAAAAAAAATTATCTTTTAACATGGTGTCCACATTTTGAAAAGCCAGAAAAGTGGGAATTGGCCATGAAAATTCAGAGACTTTACTTTATTTCCTGGATTTCTCCAGTGATACGAACTTTAGGAGAAAATTTCATGATACAGTTTAACATCACGGCAACTGTAGAATTTATTTTTGGATTGTGTTTTAGTGCATTGTAAAAATACACTATAAAATGGCGTATACAAGATTCTGTTAAATATAAAAAGGATTTAAGAAAATTGAGAGAGAACTAGGCCAGATATGAGGATGGTGGAGGCTGAATTATTTTTTATTTGATTCAGAAAATTTGCAAAATAGGTTTATAAAAAAATAGTAACAAAAATTTCAAAGTTTATTTCAGGGTAGAGTCAGGGAAATTTTATTACAGACTTGTGTGGACATCCTGTTAAAGAATATAAACTATTTTGTCAACTTTTTCAATAGTTTCAAAGACAGTAGAGACCTTTCTGAATCTCTGATGTGTCTCATGAAATGTCTAACGGCCACTTGGACTGTTGGAGTCCAGTTTGAAACCTGAAATCGCATTCTTTTATGACACGAGACTGTAGCACTATTCTAAATCGCCAGTGGTAAACGTAGATTATATTTGAAACCAAGGGCGCAAATCTGTTGGTTTCCGGGGGGGGGGGGGGGGGGGAGTTTTACGCGTGGGTTTTAACCGACACATCTCTGAATAGGATGCGTGTATGTTGTATACTGCCCATATTTTGTTTGGCCTGTATGCATACAATAAGCAGGAGAAATTTTGAAATTTACTTTAAGTTTTCCATATAACGTCGTTTTGACGTTTTACATTTATCAACTCAGTTTCACAATCAAGAAATTTGCAAGCGCAAGCGGGCCTCCTCAGTGAGGGGCTTTCAAATTTAACGGAGGGGCCTTCCCCCTTCCCCTGCCCCCTCCCCCAGATCGACGCCCATGTTAGGAACCAACCTTTTGTGATAGAGTAAATTAGCGTAGTGGTAAGAAACTGGACTCATTTTTCACAGGAAACAGGTTGCAATTCTGGTCCGGTTATTCTGATTTCGGTTTTCTATTGTTCTCCAAAATCATACCAGGCAAGTGCCGGAGTGGTTTCTTCCTGTAGACCATGGCTGTTCATTGTTCTCTGTCGTTGTCTGTTCAGCCTTGGCGTGACCTCGCTGTAGTAGAGATGTTAAGCCAAAATAACATGAACATAAATAAACCCTTTTTGATTATTTGAAGACTCGATTCGACTATCCAATATTTGTTTGCAGCTACGAGTGCATACAACTATAAAAAATTAAGATATTAAAGTTTATTACTACATCATTCCTAAGACATTGGAAATTTAAAAACTACGAAAAATTATGCTATATTATGTAATAATCTAAAAAAAAAAAAGAGGTGAGTGTACTAATGTACGCGTGTAGAATTTATACTTATTTTTTGATTTAAGACACTGAAATGTTTTGAAATTTACTGTAGTAATATTTATTCTTTTAATTTAGTAATATAATCGATATAAATTTTAATTAATAATGAAAATAAAATTTGCTGAATGTTCTATTTATTAAAAATTATATATAATGTAAGTAAATTGTACATATAGGATTATAACCTCACTTATATAAATGTACTTGAAAAGGATTATAACACAATTTCTGTCGCTAATATTCACAATAAATACATGTTTTTAATTATATGGACTAATATTCAATATCAATCACTAAATTTCTCAATGCGACTCACACGTATTTCTGCACTCGCCACTAGAATTCGTTACTGGAAAAGAGGTTTGGGGGGGGGGGGGGGGGGGGCAATTGATAAAAAATATGAAGAAACAATAATTATGTGTGTGTTAAAAAAATTGGTTGTCTGTAAAGTCGGTTTACGGACGATAGTTTAACGTGACGTCATAACAAAACATTGATGAAATGCAAGAATAATAATTAACCTTTATTGCCGAAATTGTTGTTGTAATAAACAATGAAAACCACATTAACTTTTCACTTCACTTTATAAACAGTCGACGAAACAGTTCACGTGTAAATGACTTGTAATTAATTTTAAAAACTGGCGTTTAGCTATAAATTTTAAATATAATTATGAACAAGTTTCCATATAAATAAATTGTAATCAAATATCTATCATCAATTATATGAATCACCATAATTTTTTAGTCAATTGTAACATAACCTATTATTACTGCACTCGCCGACAGCGTAACTGTACAATGAGCGTAACGGGACACAGTGTAACGGAACAATGTGCGTAACGGGACACTTTTTCGTACGTGCAGCGTGCGTTCATCGATTTATTAGACGTCACGTCAAAAAAAAAAAGGGTTTTAGTGTGTTACATTATCATTCTAAACATGCGTCACTTCTTGGGTGGTTTGTGGTTACAGTCCATCTTGCATCAACCTAAATAACTCACCGCCTTCAGCGAAATCTCGCAAATGTTTTCATAACTTGTTGAGCGTGGGGAGGCGTGGGGGTGTCACTGGTCATATGAAAAGGGACGAGCACATGATAACACGCGTGGCGTATAGGCATAGCTCCTGTGTGCCTCGGACGGCGTCGGCTGAGAGGCGGGCGTGGGTCTGCCGCCTATTGACTATTGTTAGCCAGGTCGTGGAGAGGAAGCCAGACCGGGCGCGACTTGATGGGCCTCATTGAAGAGCGGACCATCTCACCCGCAGACATTTAGACCGACAGGCATTTACACCGACATGCATTTAGACCTATAGGCATTTACACCGACAGGCATTTACACCGACATGCATTTAGACAAAAAAAAATGTGCTCAAATGTACTAATATATGCGTAAATTTACAAATACGTGTGTAGACAAGGGCGTCGCCGGGGGGGGGGAGGGAGGGGTGTAGGGAGGGGCAGTTGCCCCTCCCCTAGAGCCCTAGAGATTCAAAAAAAATGTAGTCAAATGCAAAAAAATACATACTTTTCCCACAACATGCCCCCCCCCCCCCCCCCCCCAGGCCATCGACTGGCGACGCACTTGTGTATAGATGTACGAATATATGCGTAGATTTACGGATACTAAGCTTACGAGTGTACTTGCATTGAACACGAACCTAACAGAATCATCTTTGTATCGGTAACAAAACCTTCAAAACACGTCACGTCCAACCACAGACACTTCTCTTCCTTCCTCGTGCCCGTCTACCCTGTTCACCCCGACTACACGCGGACACGGCACTAGGGAGTCAGATGCCGGCGCAGTAGCTGGGAACCACGGAGACGTATTCGTTCTTCCGAGGTGCAGTTCTTTGTGAATTCGCTGTGATAGCTGCAGGGACGGACCGGGATCGTGCCATGTCATTCCGCCTCGTTCCATAATGCCCCGTATGCTTAATGTTTCGGTATCTTTGTTAGTAGGTCACGTCACGTTTCTCAACATCGTAATAAAATTTTCTATCACCAGTGTTCAATTAAACTAATAGATGTATATATATATATATATATTTATTCTTTATTTCTCTCATCGGGCTGCATATTATGTATTCAGTCTTATTTTATTCCACCCAAAGTTTTAAATGTAACTAGCGACCCTAATGTCACTTTTAATTGTGAATGTTAAAAAAAATGTTTTGAAAATATGACATAAACTTGCAAAAAAAATTCTGTTTATCCGATCGCTACCAAACTTCACAGGATCACCCGCTGGGCTAATCTGAAGGTCTCCTGAAAATTTCATCAAAATCGGTCCAGCTGCTTTGGAGTCCATAGGGAAAATACATACACACATCGCTTTTATATGTGTAGATAGATGTCATTTTTTTTGTAGTACAATATGCGCGATATATTGACGACATGACACGTGTATTTTTTTCAAAAAGGTGCATCGTCGATACGTCATGCGAGTAGAAGTACTACCTATGGTGGCGCGTGGCTCGCTGTGCAAGATGGCACAAACGTGTTTGGTTGTGCGATAGCATATCTTACTCGATACCGGGCGGTTCGAGAGCTCGATACCTTTGTTGACTTCGCGGTTAAGTAGTTCCGTCCCTAGCAGGTATTCCAAAACGCACTTTCTTCCCCCCCATCCGCCCCCAGCACGATGTTGGCTTGAATGTTTGATTCACTGCTCTGGGCGGTGCCGGCTGTTTCTCCCTGGCTCGGAGATCATAACAGCACATTGACAGAGTTATCTTAGCGGTATTGATCTTCTGTTCATTTTTGAAAGCCATTTCTAGACAATTTTAATTTTTAAGGCACCCTGCCAAATAGTAAAAAAAAAAAAAAAAAAAAAAAAAAAAAAATCAATAATGCAAAACTGAAAGTTTAGCGTATAGATTGAATATTTGCTTTAACACAATACGATGATTTTCAATGGCATTGACTAATTCATTTAACTTACGATCTTATTTTCCCCGTGCAATGGAATCTATAATTCGAAACATGTTTTTGCAATGTCTTTGTTTGTGTTAAGCTTACAAGGTAATTTAAAACATCTTGTTTGGCTCACAACATAACAAGCACAAAGTGACTTGTGTTGTGTTTATATAAGTTAATATCCTGAATGTCTCCAAAAATAGCTGAGTAGTTTAACCACCAATAGTTTTCTTGGTGTTATAAATTTGGTAAAATTTAATGCATGAATCATATCGAATCATATGTGGTTTAGTTAGCACAGATAACCACTGAAGCAATCAATTCAACTCTAATAAAACAATAATATATTTATTGTAAAATTAGGGTATGGATTCTTCATGTATCAGTAGTTTTGTAGTGTCTGTTAAGAATTACTCGACCGAATTTTGGAATTACCGGGTGATGGCCCTAAGACTTTTTTGTTTGTTTTTGTTTTGGCACTTAACTCGGTTGGAAGGAAATAACAGGTCATTTTACGTGGTCGTAGACTTACTTTTATAATTCAATACTTATTCCTCCACGACATGAGATTTTTCCTTCAGCATATTTCCTGGTAATCTACAAAAGATTATTTAATATTTTATTTCACTATGCAAATTTGACAGGAACAATCTTTTTCATGTAATAATTCTAAAAGGTTTTCTTTTCTTTAGTGTTTCCATGCCATATTGAATGGTATGATTACACAATTTTAAACTGTGGGAATGCTACGAATGCCCTAAAGTGTGTATATATGTATATAATAATTATGTACAATTTTTTTTCCCCCCAATGTCTGTAACGTATACATTATTTCAGACACATTTAAATTATATGTTTGAAATTGTTTGGTTAGTATTCAGATAACGTTGCAAGGAATGGTTAGGCCTACATCGTAAAACATTATAGAATTGTTTTTTGCACACACCCGGGGGTCTGAAAGCTACGTTTGCGACGGTGCGTCTTCCATCGAAAGTAGACTACAAAACCACAGCTATAGGCCACGCCTGTGCTCACCGATCACGCCACGCTATCTGGTAACGAACTCCTCAAAATCTTATTTCTCAATACGTTAAAAAACTATCAGGAACTACTTGCAAACTAAAAAATAAATGGCGTTTAATTTTTTTTTTACATGGCTTACAAAAACATTCTTCATTAATACATTGGGGGTTGCCACCCTTTTTTATAAGTATTTTTAAATACTAATTTGTATACAATAGAATTTTTCTCGTATTTTACTAACCAGTACTAAAAAAAATAACAAAAAGATCGTCTTGTCCGAAAAATCTCAGGTAGGGGCCGCGGCAGAACACCGAGTGTCATTTGATGACAGGCAATTAGACCGACAGGCAATTAGACCGACATTTAGGTTGAATGAATTTCGGTCCACTGACTGACTTCTTGGGTAAAAGGTTTTCATAAATGCAATAATTGCTCTAAATGCCATGTTATAATAGCCTGACAAGCAAGCAACACGCACTACGCATGACATGCTAGGTTGGTGATGCACCAAGGATGCGCCGTACTTTAATGACATAAGAATATAGTTACTTATACTACATTTGTATGGGGACTACTACCATTGCGTTGAATTCGTGCAGTTTGTATAGAGAGTGAATATAGCTATAGAGCGTGTATAGGCTTCTGTGAACAGTGTAACGAAACATTGCATTTTCCCCCGAACTGTCGACGACCAATAACATGAGACTTGAAAGTATTTTAAAGATCGTAATTTTTTTGTAGCTTGAATGCTTGTAAACATATTTGGGAGATCTGGGTTCGTAAGGGATAGCTCAATTAAGTTTTATTACATATTTTATTAGTTACTAATATTTACATTACTAATAAATAATTGTACAACAAATGTCTGATCACCAATCACAGGCACTTAAAAATGTTTATTTTCAAGTCACTCAAAGTCTGTCAAGTTCCACAGTTTGCACTCCTCACTGGAGCTAGGCTCAACAGAGGTTCGCCCCTTACCTCGCGCCTGTCCACACGCACGCACGCACGCGCGCGCGCACACACACACACACACACACACACACACACACTCTCTCTCTCTCACTCTCTCTCTCGCGCCTTTCAGTTCTCGATCCTGTCGCTCCGCGTCGCGCCACTCTCGAGGGGGTCCTCACCCT
The DNA here is from genome assembly GCF_032445375.1 of Bacillus rossius redtenbacheri. Lineage (NCBI taxonomy): Eukaryota > Metazoa > Arthropoda > Insecta > Phasmatodea > Bacillidae > Bacillus > Bacillus rossius. The sequence continues at coordinate 24,150,030 of NC_086335.1, read as the reverse complement.
CTTCACCGATGTCGCACTTCCCTTCACTCGCAGAACGGAACTCGCTCGGAACTCCCGCGGGGGCAGGCGTCTTCGCTTATATCCCCATGGCGTCCTTCTCGAAGGGACGAGAGCAGCTGTGACGTTTCGCGTCATTCCGGGCCGACCCGACGCCCGAAAAGTCCAGAAATGCGGCGTTTATCCGCGCCACTCCGTGCGGCGGCCTCGGGAAACCCGTAGAATTCCCAGGCTACTTAAAGTGTCAGTAACAACTGTCCGTGGCGGGATGATGAGCGGGGAACGGAGGGGAGTTATTTAACGAGGACCCTTGTAGTCTAGCGAGGCATGCATGGCATGCCTTACGTCAATGGACGGCGCGTGGCGTCATTGGCCGTGCGTGGCCGCCAGCCAGCTCCGAACCTGGCGCGCATCGCGGTCTTGTCTCGCGTTCCTAACAATATAATCTTGCAATCAAATGTGAATTTAATACGAAAAAAAAAAAACAGTTTTAGTGTACGCATTAAGGTGTGTTTCTATGACTATTTTTACGTGAAAAAAATATACGGTTTCCTTTTCGGTATTTATCGTTGATGTTGATTGGTCAAGAATAGGAGTCTCACGGTGATTATTGCTGGAAAGTGTATTGCGAAAAAGCTTTTAACACACTAATAAAGGACTACGGAATACACATTTCTTAGTTGCACACCAGTTTTAGAGTCGAAAATTCCGGATAGCCTTTCACAGACAGTTAAGGTCATGCTACAATCGAAGTAAACATTACAATGAAAAGACCATACCAATAGCACTGACCAAAGCCACAAAGAAACCCTTTGCTTCAAACGACAAACCAAACGGGTGTTTTAATTCTGATCATTTTCAAACGAGAATTTTGACAGAAACTTGATAGAAATTGTTCTTTAAATAGTATTTTTAATGTAGGTATTACCTTTTTTTGTTATTGTATGTTAAATTCTCACGTATATATTTATTAAACTTCCTAGTGCAATGGAAAACAAATCAGCACATGAACAAAATCAATTATAGCTATTTCTGTGATTTTAAATGTAGGTTTTAGATTGAATCTCACGTGTTTGGTTCATTATTGGCTTCGAGGAAGGATTTTGATTGGCTACGCACTGGATCTTACATAATTAATTTTAAAGTTCGCCAAATTTTATGTCCTATCTACTTTGCGTTTGTAGTGGTAATTGCTGTCAATAGCACACATTATTATAGCAAGAACAAGAAGTTATTCATTCATCTCTTACTGTTATTGAAATAGCAACTGTTCTTTCAATTTGTATCACGGTCTCCACTAATTTAATGTAGCTTTGACGGTAAAGTACGCTTTAGTTAAAGTTTCATTGAATAAGGGTGCATTCTCATTATTTTAAAACGGCTATCATCTTAAAAGTTAAATGTTTTTAAAACGAGCAAAACATTTTATACTTAATAACTCAGGTTCCATACTTGGTCTGTGATATATATATATATATATATATATATATATATATATATATATATCACAGACCAAGTATGGAATCTGAGTGTATATATATATATATATATATATATATATATATGTGTGTGTGTGTGTGTGTGTGTGTGTGTGTGTGTGTGTGTGTGTGTGTGTGTGTGTTGGTGTGTGTGTGTCACACGTAATTTTGTTTTATGTTCCAAGGAAAACTTATTTTGATTTATTTGGTGTAAATTTACCTACAATTCTTTTTGAAGTATTACATTTGGTTTTCATAGTTTAGTCGTCTTAACCGTAGGTATTCTGATTGTCTGAGCTAGCTTTAACTTTCAAAATTATTTTTAAAATTTTTGTGATGCATCACATGGCTAGTTGGAAAATGTGAAAATTTTATGTTGTTCGAAATAAATGCATTTTAAATGCAATGTTAATTGCATCAAATTGCTAAATAAAATGAATTGTCAACGATCTTTTGAAGCAATTGAATAATTATTAACTTTTTTATTATTATTTTAGAGTAAATTGCTTATTTTGCAGACAACATTCATACGAACATATTTTACCTTCATAACCTCTATAATCTCCCACGTGTGTTTCGCCATTTTGAAGATTGCTTTGAGAAGGTAAAGTCTGCAATTTCAGAGGTTTTTTTTTGCAGGGCATGATTATAATATGCCAATTCCGTCAAGCATCCAAAATATACAAATATCAACAAGCCTGCACAAGCATACAAAACCGTTCACGGGAACTAGAGCCAGCCACACATGAGGCTACGCTATTGAAGTTTTGGGTTATTTTATAACCATCCAACTTGGAACAGTTCGATTGGTCGGAGCTTCAAGGGAAAGTGCGACAGCGCGACTGGTGACCAGGGCAGCTACTGCGCTGCTCGGCTGGTTAGAAGCGGGTTGCGGAAAGTGATTGAGGGTAGAACAAAAATTTCCACAGGCCTCGTGTCGAAGCCAGAAATGAAGATCGCGGCACGTTCCGCGTTATATTTAGAAATGGACACGATTGCCAACGCTGGTTTCTTGTGCTCGTGTAGGGCGGAGCCGATTGTTAATAAGTTTGAAGGCCTTGAAAAGTCCTTTTTATAGTTTTTGGCATTGAAGAATCATTGACTCTATTGTGAAAAATTTAATACTAGTAAAACATTAAATATAATGAGTCCTAGGTATTGTACTTGGGGTCGGGAGGTACATGAGTACACTATAGGTCCCGAAGACTTTCAAGAATTCCAGCATTATCTATTTATTATGCATTTACTTTAAAATAGTGTTTGGTTTTTAAATTGTGAAAATTAATTTTATACCGAGAAATCTTTTTGAATGTCTTATGTAACTAATTTAAACCAAATGTGAGACTCGTAATCCTTATTCAATTTTGATATTTTTTTAGGCCCTTGAAATTGTAGATTTCAACCTTTGAATGTTCCTTCAAAATAAAACCAAATTATTAAAAAAAATTATCGTAGGTCTTCGTGGCCAAAGTATCGACCGTTTCTTGGCTTTGGGGTTAAAGCCACGTCCGTAGAAATGGCATGCCCGACGTTTCGGTATGCATTTTTTCAGCCATCTCCAAGGGTGATCACCTATTGAAGGCAGCGTGAATGGCCCGATACCTATGAATAATCTGCCAGAACACCAGGCCTTCAGTTGTTAACTGACCTTGAAGATGGTTGCAACAAGGCGTTCCAAATCGTCGGGCACATCATTTGCACGCAAGTGTCCTGAACCCAAAAGCAAAGAAGTAAACAAACATCATGTAGACACCCTACACCCTGCTAGATGCAGTCCTCGGTTGTACCTTTGAATATATATACTGTATAGAAGTCGCGAGTGGATAGGATTTACTCTACGTTTTTCAGGAGCGTATGATGAGCAGCTTGGGAACTTCACCGCTGCAGGGCGCTGCCGTAACGCCCTGTATCGTCTTGGTTTGTGATTTACACGTTAGAGCGCAGCACTGTCGCCCGCTGTCATTCCCCGCACCCCCCCCCCCCCCACCCATCATTCACTGCAGCTCAAGGTCGTTCAACAAGAGGGAAAAGGGGTGTTTGAAGAGTTCGACACTCGTCCGCTAGGGACCACCACAAATCGATGCCCTAGAGATGGTGGCGATTGCGGCGGTGAATTAAGCAACTACCTCAAACCATATCAGAATGTTAACCTGGGCTGGACTTCTATACAGTATATACATATTGAAAGGTTGGACCGAGCGCACCGCAGCGACGCCCCCGTGCCGGGGCGGAGGTGATCGACGTCAGCTGGAGTTCACATGCAGTTTACAAACACGAGCAGAGCTGCGGTGTTACGAAATACTTTTAGCAAAGTATTTTCCCTCAGGATCCCTGTTTTATAGACAGCCATGTTAATGGGAAACGAGACAACAAAACGTCAGATAAAATTCACGGAAAATAAAGGCGGTGTTCCCAACAATTTAAATTAAATCAGTTTACGTAAGCGACTTTTTTTTTTTTTTTTTTTAAAAAAAGCAATTTGTGCATTCAAACATTAGCCAGACACTCAGTGTTCCATCTTAAACTCTATCTTTATTATTTACAGCTCCGAATACGAAGATGTTTACCAATCTTGGGGAAACACTTTTAGACCATAAGTCGTATTGTATGTTTTCGTGATTAACCTGCAACCATGTCGGTCGAATTCTAACTCATCCTGTTTATTCCTTTTCCACAATGCCCCTTGAACATATAAACAGTAGTCGATAGTATTCTTGTCTTTCGTGGCCAGAAATAATTCTCGAGAACAACGTTATGATGTGGGACGTAAAATAAAACAGTTGGCCGCAATCACCAGACGCCAAATTAATGCGCCCAGCCTATTATGTAGATGGAACGAAACAAAAAAGAGACCACGTGTTCTATTCCCCCCCTTTTTTTCTTTTTTTTTCTAAGCTCGTCCCCTTCCATTAGCCCCACAGAACTATTTTTATTCATGTTATAGTAGAGTGAAGGCTGTGGTGGCGACATCAACTTCTGTTTTCTGAAGTGAACAACGAGTAGTTGTGCGCTAGGACGTATTTAGAAATATGCAATGGGAAGGTTGATTTAAAACAATTTCATGGATATTCGCCACTGCTGGTTTGCACTAGTTCATAGAAAAACATAAGTAATGGACAGCAAAGATGAATACATAAACACATGAAGAACAACCCCAGCTTTTGTTAAGTTTAAAACAATCTTGTGTGTGTGTTATACGTTCAAAGTTAAATTTCAGACTGGAGTAAACTCGGTTTTGAGCACACAGTACATAAGTTCCTAGATAATTTGAAGTAAATTGTTCAAGTACTACCAGAGTATAAACGGCGTGAATTCCGAAATGTAAGCGAGATTGATCAGTTGGGGTGAAGTTGACCAGTGGGGTGAAGTTGACCATTTTTATGAAATTTGTTTTGTTGGCCTGACACAATCCAGGCAATGAAGATAAAAAATACGTGATTATAGTTTTAAAATCTAGGAGAGTTTCTCTTAAAAGAAGTGATTTTGGGACTGAAATTACAATTTTAGACAGAAATTTAGAAACAAATTAAAAACCAAGAACTATTTGTTATGATTATTAATGTTGCTAATACTTTATTACTGCCGGGTATAATAAAAAATAATTGCAAATAAAATTGCTATGTTTGCTGATTTGAGAGGATAGAAGAATAAGTAAATAATAAAAATTGCCAAATAAATAAAAATTTCTAAGTTAAACTAATTTTATTGAAACTGTGCAGTTTCTTTAACATTTTTGGGGTATGACCACATAGTAATGTTCACCCCAATGTCTAGTAATTTATGTTGAGAAGTGTCTAATTCAGAAAACAGTTCTGCCTCCTTATGAACTAAACAAACGAGGCCATTATGTGTTCCAAGAAAAAGTGATAGCAGAATGAACTAGAATGGAAATGCAGTTCAATGTTTACTAACATATAGTTTCAATTGTTATTTCCAGTAGTTTACCTGTGGTTATTTGGTTTATTTTTTCTATTATTGTAAGGTTTACTTCACATATCAGTTAAATGTTTTATTATACTAATATACATATATTTTTTTGTTATTGGCTGTTTTCATAACTTGTAGGTTCCTCTATTTTAGGAAATAACCATCAGTCATATTCTGGAATAGCCTAAATGATGTTTGTAAAATATCAATTTAATTATTTTCCAGTTTTGTGCACAAGTAGTTTAAGTGAAGTCACCTTAACTATTGATAGGTAGGTAAATAAATCTGTTCACTCGAGTTTTCATTATTGGCAGTCTAAATAAGTAACACTTTATTTTGTTCTAAATTGTTTATGTATTTTTTATTACAGATTAAAAATTCAAAATAAGATTTTTTTTCTCAAAATAATTTTTTTTTGTGTTTCTCTTACATATAATGTAGTCAACTTAACCCTAACACTAGCAAGGTGAATATTAAAATGAAAATAAACTTAATGGTCACATTCACCCCACTGGGGGTGAACATGACCAATTACATAAAAAAATTAAAAACATCATTAAAATATTAGTAATTTTTCCTTTCAATGACAGCATTTCAGAAAACAAGTATAGATCTATACACGTACATAGTTAGATAAATAAACATATTAAAATTTGTTAGCAAAAATTCATTATGAAGATGAAATCTGGTCACCTTCACCCCAACTGACGGTACTGAGTTTAAATGGCTAATGGAAGTCATTATTTATTTTTATGACTAAAAACTGTGACATACAGTATTAAGGGATAGTTGTACTATCATGAATTTAATAATATTTAATTTGAAAACATTTTTAAATTTAATAAACGTTAGTAAATTCCTTAATGGAGTTAACAGTTTTTTTAAATTACCATTTGTGTATGAAAAATAATATTCAAATTGAGTAATAAATTGCAGTGCACCTTTTCACATGTAATAAACCTAAGTAAATTCCTCAACGAATTTAACAATTTTTTTTCCATTAAAATTTGAGTATGTAAAATAATATTCAATTTGAGAATATTGTAGATGTTCTGAAATTACATTCGAGTATGTAAAATATTATTTTAATTTTTTTTTCTTCAAATTGTTCTTGACCATCGAATAAGATTTCTGTATCAAAATAATCCAGAACATTTAGTAAATGCCGAAACGTAAAGGAAAAGGAAATCTTGCCAATGATGAATCTAAAAGGAAGAAACTGAAAGATCGATAAAGAAATGAAACAGATGAGGTGCAAGAAGCACGTTGGCTTTACATAGGAAGATAATGAATACATAGAGAGAAAACTTAACAGATAAAACAACGGGAAAGAATCAGAGAAGAGGCTCGTAAGAGGTACTCAGTAAGTAAGCACAGAGAATCTAGTGAAGAAAGAAGATTACGAAATGAAAAGAGTAAAGTTACAATGAGTGAAGTTCGTAAAAGATAATCAAGAGCCGCATTAACGTAACATTAGTGTACGAGAAGTGCGAAGGAGAAAGAGATTAAAGTTTGGCTAGTGAGGCATTTCGTTATGATTCTATTAAAACGTACAACAAACATAAACGTCGTCATAGGCAAAATGGTTCAAATGTGTCAGTCTTGCAGTGCCAAGAAATTTAGTAAAGAATAGCCAGGAGTGTGTTGCATGAACGGAAAAATTCTATTAACACATTTGGAAGGAACTCTGCCAGAATTATTTCATTACATAACCGGAGAAACTCCAAAATCAAAATATTTTTTGACAAATATGAGAGCGTACAATGCTTGCTTCCAAATGACATCATTCGGTGCTACTTCCATAGCCAGTGAAGACCATCAATTCAATCCTGTGTTTTCGATTAAGGGACAAGTGTACCGTAAAGTGGGATCGTTGTTACCACTGCCTAACAAATCGCATTAATTTTTGCAAGTGTATTTCATTTGCGACGAACAAATATAAGTCAATCAACGTTGTGCCAATATAGGTAAATTGAGGCGGGAAATCATTGAAAATCTGCAGAGAATTGTACGCAAGTACAATCAATTGATTCACTTATTCAAAACAGCATTGTATCGAATGGTATCTGATGAGTACAAACAAAATATTTATTCGAGCTGACAAAAGGCAGTCGGAGAACACGAGCGTCGATTCAACGCACCTTAAGTCAACGAAATTGCCGCAATCTTGGTTAGATAAAATGCGCGATTTATTTTTTACCCGGGCAACGCCGGGTATTGCAGCTAGCATATATATTCAATGCAGCTAGTAAATAAATAAACAAACAGCTCCACCGGCACGTGGTCCCAACTGCACACGGCTCCAGCGACATTTAGGATACAACGGCGCCAATTGTATTTTGACTACGTTAGGCTACAACGACCTTCGGTATAAGGCTACGACTGTGCGACGTGACTACCAGAATAAAAATCTAAGAGACTACATGGTTACAAGGCTACGAGACTACATGGCTCAAACGTGGCGGACGTCGCCTTTGGCAGGTGGGTTTTCTCGGGGTACTTCTGTTCCCACCAACAATGCTTTCCGTTCAGCGCCATCCCGCTGTACCACAGCCGTATTCTCTGACTTGCTTGAAGAGACGGTTAACACTAGTTAATTCAAACGGAAAAAAACACCTTTGTGCGAGTTTCTTTCCACTGTTGCTATAGGTTCGGCACAATGATGTCACCGCACTTAGGAAGGTTATTTACTAAGTTTCTTCCTTACCGTGTTGTTGATTGGGAATACGATTGTGCTGGAAATATTTTGGTACTAATTCCAGATAATCTTTCTGGAGGAAAAATGCTTCATGGAACAAGCAAGTCATTCAGACCAGCGATGTTTTCTACAACCAGGTCACGTTTCGAGAGCCGCAAGTATTTCTGCTCGCGCTCAGACGTGACGATACTTAATTGGAATGGCACAGCGTACGTGTTGTGCTGAGGAAGAGGAATTAAATAATGTTTCGTCATCCAGTGAGTGTTCTCCAGTTGTTGCAAGAAGCTGGCCATCGAACTAGATCAGATCCATTAGTGCCGCAAACTGTGGTCATGAACTCGACAAAATAATTTATAATGTGATCATATTGTCGTGAGGCCTCGAAAAAAATTCATGTTTAAAAATAAAATACGATGCACATGTTGGTGTTGTGTTGTATCTCTGAAGTCGTGTACTATATAATAAAAAAACTTTGGGCAGTTTATTAATCGGTTTTCCGAGTGTCTTATTTATACTCGACTTGTGTTTCAATAACAAGAAGAAACTCTAAAAAAAAAAAAACCGCTGTAAGATCCTTAGTAAATTTCAATTTTTCAAGGGTATTTAGTGGAATTAAAAACGCGTAGGCTACTTATTAGTTTTTAGTTAAGAAATTGCATTTTTGTATGCTTTCTCATTCTCGTATTCCCACTTTTACACTTGTATTTATATCCAATATGTGGCCTACCGTAGCTGTAGAAGTTCATGTCAGTAATACGTACGCATAGTGATACTGTCGCTCAATCCTAGTACATGTATATATCGCCTTTAGTTTAATCCCAATTGATGATGTGTATGTCAGATTTTATCAAACGTATTCATTCGTTATCTTTATCAGACTGGTAGTGTTGAAGGAAATAAGAGTAAAAACTGTTAGTTGTCCGTGAAAACATTTTATAGTCAAATTTTTATGATATGCATGTTTGCGAAAAAGTGATTTGATAGTAATTTTAATTGTAGTATGTCTGTTAGGGAAACGTACTGAAGTAAGAGTATGGAAACACTGTGAACACACGGCGCGTGAACTTGGGTGCACGCAATCTCCAATGGTACTCCTCGGAAACAGAAGCTAGATAAGTCTCGTCGTGTAAACAATGGCCTGACCTTTACACACGAGAGGGCGGAGATACCGTGGCGGTGCAGTTGGCACTTGACTCTTGGTCACCTGAAGCACAGATACGGCAGGTGTCGCATCGGTCAGTCCGTACCGAGAAGATGTTGAATGAATTTTTGAATTATCGGCCCGTATACGTATGCAAGTCTGGCATATTAGCCACAAGCTGTATGACCGTACTCCGAACTTTGCTCGTAAACTTCAGTATTCGAAAAATGTTGTTTGTCGAAGCAAGTCGCAGCTGCAGTGATCGTCCTATACGAATGTGGCGTGTTCGCAAGAAGAAAAAAAAAATATGATAGAAAATTTTTGGTTGACAAGTTGTTAAACTTAAGATAAAGGTTCACACTCTTATATTAAAACCAACTTCATCAGAGTTGATAGTCCTGACGTCTACAAGTACTATTTTAGAATGACTGACGAAAATTTACATTTTTTTTTCTCGTTAAGTAATCCCATTTATTATAAAAAAAAAACTGGGATGTGAAATACTCCTGTGACATGTACTAAAACCGGTAATTGACGAAACTCATCTACATATTTAAACTATCAGGGCAGTCACGGACACCTTCGAGATGGCAGCCGATATGGCCTGAAGCGAACCTAGCCCGCCGGCTGTCCTGGCCTACCGAGACAGGCCGAGTCGAGTCCGACAGGGTTCGACATGTCGTCTACATCGAGGGTCATTGAGGCGCATTTTATACATTCGCACGAGTGGCGAGTCGAATCGCAAGGCAGGTGACGAGGCAAATGTTCCTCGCCTCGCGCCGTTCGCCCCGGAGGGTGGAGGGGGGGGGGGGGGTTTCTTTGAGACGAGTCATAGGCTGGGCGTCGGCGAAATGGTGAACTCAAGTGTTTACACAGTCGTTGTTGAGTTTGCAACGAGTGGCTTATCAACACGCGTTTTTTTTTGTTTATTATATTTTAAAAATGTATTGGAGTAACGCTCAGGTTTTTTTTGACGTGACAACGTCTAATAAATCGATGAACGCCGGCTGCACGCACGAAAAAGTGTCCCGTTACGCACATTGGCCCGTTACGCTGTGTCCCGTTGCGCTCATTCTACGCTTGCGCCGCATCTATCTCTCGTACACTCAATTGGAACAACCATCGATTTGACTTTTTCGAGGCACATTAAACTTGAAACATTCCCATTCGTTTCCTACTTTTCCTATCATCGTATTATCCTTAACAGAATAACACAGATTGGAAGAAGTTAAATAGCAAACATGTATAAAAGTTATACTTAAAATAATCTGATCTTTAAAGTAATAAACATATTTGAATTAATAAGTGCAAATAAAAGTAAATTTATCAATTAAATTTTAGATTTCATTTCATTCTTTCTTTGTATCCATACAAAATAGTGATAATTCAATAAAAATGATTCAATTTTATTCATAAAAGTATGCAATCATTTCATCAATATTTGTTATGACGTCACGTTAAACTATCGTCCGTAAACCGACTTTACAGACAACCATTTTTTTGAAACTGTACCATAGAATGGAGACAGTTGTAAATGCTCAGCAAGTGCTTATCAGGTACCGTGACAACGTCCACATTGTCCGTTCGCCTCTACTTGGTGAACTGAACACTGGCGAGTGTGTAAATGGCCATTCGCGTCGCGGGGACGAACACGCGAATGTCGGCGAGTAAACATTTTTTCCATCTTCTGCATTTTCTTGATGTCGTCTTGTTGAACCTAGATTCTAGCCCACGGATAGCAGAATAGATCATCATGAAACTTTCTTTTGCGGGAATGCTGAACAATGGTTTTTGCTTCAAAGGCATCAGCTGGACCATGGAGACGTTTTGGTGGTTTCATTTGTCTTGGAAACTGCAAATCATTTAAGTTATGCTCTGTAGTAAAGCTGTTTGTCTCGGTAATAATTTTTTTGAAATTCATCTTCTGTTCTCATTTTACTGATGGAGTCTTTGGTAAAGATTTATATCATGCCACTGACAGTCTACTGCAAACCCTGTAACGTCTTGTGGAGCAACAAAATTTCGAAAATTTCAAAAATCTATTCTCTCTTGATTTTGAATGTTTCCGGGCCATTTGGGAAACTCAACCTCCCCCCTCCCCCTTAAGAGGTTGTCATTTGCTCCCGATTTTTTAAAAATAGGAGTAATTGAAGTTTGTTGATTTTGACTTGCTTCCGGGGCCTTCGGGGGGGGGGGGGGGGTCTTTGCCCCCGAAATTTTAGAGACTTTGAAAATTGATGTGGTATATTCCAAGGAATTTATTAAATAATGTATTTCAATATTAAATAAAAAATAAAATTTTATTTTAAAAAACAAAAGACCCTTTTGTTTATAAACTAAAGAGTAGATAAATAATATTTAAATTTAAGTTTATAAATTAAAGACAATATAAATAATATTTAAATTTAAGTAATGTGTTCAACAGCGATAGAACGAAATACAACTCTGTATAACGTAATTTTTTAATGACCCTAAAATAAGAATCTAGCAATAAACAAAATAATTAAAGTTAATGGAAAAAAAGCTATTGACTCGTTAAGGTAGAGTCATTATGAAAATGAAAGAAGAGAGTACCCTAAGCTTTATTTGTCATTAAAATAAATTGTTTTGATTATTACTTGATTATTATTTTACTCTTATTAAAATTTACGTTACACAGATTTGTTGTTAATTCCATCGCTGTTGAACAAATAAATTAAATTGAAAGATTATTTTTGACTTTTTAGTTCACACAACAATAAAAGACTTCTTTTAGTTTTTAAAATATAATTTTATTTATTAGTGATATTGTTTTTATGCACATGTTAATACGATAACAGTTTCGTGAATAGTTATATGTAAATTGTGGAGCTCACAGGTTCTTGTATATTTTTGACTTGGACAAATGACAACATGAATTTTTCCGACTACGATTCGGAACATGAAGACAACGCTATGAATATGTTGGTTGACATACTTTATACAGAAATCTCCAGGCCGCGCGTGTATGCACGGTGAAGTGAACTATTTAAGGAACTAAACGGTGATAATTTGGTTTTGCGGTTTCGCTCATCAAAAAGAACCGCAATGGAGGTGTTGCATCTGATTGAAGAGCATGTAACAGACTCTTCGGAGCGGATTTTCTTACACTAAATCTGCTTCTCTCCAGATAAATTAAAACTTTGGCTGTCCATTTTTTTTTTGCGTTGTCGAGTAATATGCTCGATGCAAAAGCCATGTTAGTTGGTTTACTTGCGTCTTGAGACATGCAGCCAAATTCCGGAAATTTCGACTACCAGCCAAAAAAAAAAAAAAAAAAAATATTTCACCACAAAAAAATGGCGTCAAATTATTCCAGTCAATATAAATAAGTCTTAAATGTTCGTCAACAACCGTTGTACAGTCGAATGAACTTAAGTTCATGCGATCTTTGGTCAACTTTTTTTTTTGGCGGAACTGGCCATTAGGGAATGTGACTTGTCTAAAATGTTGACGGCTCTCAAATAGTAGACTCCGCACGGTCTCTTGCAAAGGAAGCGTCATGACACGGCACGGTGTTTGTTTAACAAGCACATGGAGTTGCTTACGAACACTGTCGACGGAGCAACAGCGACGGAAGGACGCGCGCTACTTGTGGGAGGCGTGCAAGTGGTGGCAGGGTCACCAGAGGCGCGCTCCACGGGTCGACGAGGGGCCCCGCGGACAGCCGTGCCGAGCGGTACCATGACCGAGATGAAGGCTGCGCTGACCTGGATGCGCGAGTGCGCGCCTCCAGTCGCCCGCGGCCGTCCGTCGCACATCAGCGCTGACGTGCCAATTGGCGGGAGGGGCAGAATGAAGCTTAATGCCGATTACTTACTGAATTGTTGAAGTGAAACTTCTAATGCAACTTCCAACAAGGTTGCGTTAAACGTTTAACGCTACCATGGAGAAAGAAAGTGAGTCGGTAGATCCCAAGCACATGCGCGTGGTATTCTTGCTATGCAGCGAAGTAAACAGTGAAGTTTCACTTCTTGCGCGCGGAGGGACTCCACGCACTATTTTTTTAAAATCTTGCTTCATGCAACTTTTTACGTTTTGTCCTAGCAAGTTCTTTTCTCGAGCTGTTAAAACTTCTAGCTTGAGCTTTAATACTGCCACGTGTGGGAAAACAGGTCAGGAAAGAATTGCCCGATTAATTACAAAACACAATTATTTATACAATTTTTTTTTAAAAGTTGTAACTATTGAATCGTCTGTCCACAAATCAATAACTCTTTCGTTAAGTTCACAATTAACTCTCCTCGCTGGAGCTCGGCTCGACAGTGACTCTCTCTACTGCTCGTCTCTTACCTGGCGCCTATGTCTCAACACACCGCCTCGCACTGCTCCCGCGTCCACCGCACATACAACAGTCCCGGTGGCTTCGGTCCCCGACGCACCAATCTTCGCACACGGAGTCCGCCGCTCGCTGTCGGGGACGCACCACAACGCCGAACGTACAATTTTGCCGAAAACCATAACGCCGAATGCCAAATTGACTACAACGCCGACAGCTAGAAAACTGCTGTGTACCACAACGCCGAAATACACTAACGCCGAAAAATGTCATTGCAGGACTGCCACAAAGGTTAGGTTAGGTAAGGTAAGGTTAGCACACACATTCATTCAGTTGTTTTTCATTTTGCTGTTGTGGCCCCCTCCCCGCAGCAAAATTTTTCGGCGTTACTGTATTTCGGCGTTGTGGTACACAGCAGTTTTCTAGCTGTCGGCGTTGTAGTCAATTTGGCATTCGGCGTTATGGTATTCGGCGTTGTGGTAACGACCCCTCGCCGTCCTCTGTCGCTCACCAAGTGGTCACTCACCCCTCTTCACGTCACACTCTCACATCACCGCAGGTTGGCCTCCGTCTTCAAGACATGCCAAGTCCCGACCTAGAGGGTCTCGTAGCCCTCCGAAGTGTCGTGTCATCGGAATCCCCGACTTAATATTCGAAGCCGCTCCTATCGGATTACTGCAGAGAGACGGGCGCTACCTTCGTGGAAGGCGTATTTCGGAAGTGCACATTGTACGAGAGATTGTGTGGCGTCAGCCAATCAGATACGCGCCTGACGTCACGCTGACCGCATGCACGCACGCATGCACACACTCCTCTTTTTTTTTTTTTTCAAGAATCTGGGCAGACGTCGCGACAGGATGCAGTTTAACTTTATGTGGTTTTTGTTTGGCTTAGCAGCGTGTGTCAACACTCTTTTGAGGACATTACAGTATAAACTCACTGACTACAGCATTGTGCTTCTGCGTACACACTAACGAATACTGACAACGAAAACAAAATAAAAGTGACGTACAATACAGTCGAGGGATTCCCCGTAAAACATAAACGAAAAGGGTAGCGATCTTGGGAAATTTTAATTGCCTCGTTTTTTTATTTAAATAAAAAGAACAATGTTACGTGACGCGGTGTTCTCGTCCTTGTAACGCATCGTAACATTTTACAAGACCCCCCTCCTCCCAAATCGCGTTACGTAATACTTGAATGCCCCCTTAGAGGCGATACCACGCTAGAAGCACCAGCGAACGGCGCTCTTATCATCCCAACACACACACACAGGGGCGTAGCCGGGGGGGGGGGGGGGTTAGGGGTTCTAACCCCCCCCCCTTAGCCCCAATTATATTTTCTTATCTGAAAGTAGGTTAGCTAAAAGCCTGGGTGTCTTACTGCTATCACCGGCCACTGCACTGGAGGGGAAGAGTAAGCGAGCCCTACCGATTCTCCTTCCCTTCCCCTACCCCTGTCACGAGCAGAAGCTATAAGGTTGTGACGCCGTGACGGGTCCCAAGCTTTCAAATATCTTACACCTACTGTATTTAACCAGCGCGGTAATTATAAGCCGGCATTGACTGGGCTTTAAAAAGTGTAAGGATCGCTGTGTGTGTATAGAATTGAGATGACGACATGGTGTCATGTAACTCTTAAAGCTAAGCTAGCTAATAGTTTCCAGGAATAGATCAGTTCTGCCGAAACCCAACCCTTTTTATTCCTCTTTTTTTGTATTGTCGAGCTTTAGCATGATTTATGATTTTGAGTGGACGTAAACAAATCACTTGGATCGATAAAAATATATTTAATTAATTTCTTACTTCATCACTCAAACAATTTTTTATATAATATTTTTACCATTACAATATTTAAAGTTAAGTACCGAAAACTGCTAAAATAGCGCTATTTTACACCTTAAAATCCAAATTTTTTCCGGGGGCGGACCCCCGGACTCCACCGTTTTAATAAGGGGGGGGGGGGGGCATGCTTCTTAACCCCCCCCCCCCCCATACACAAATCCTGGCTACGCCACTACACACACACACACACACACTCTCTCTCTCTCTCTCTCTCTCTCTCTCTCTCACTCAGACGCACGCACGCACACGCGTCCCTTTAGGAGCAAATATCGGGAAATGCAAATCTGAAAAATTACAGGCTCGAAAATTTGAAATTTCACGCTGATCTATTCGTCACTCCATCGCAGCGCCGTGACGTATCATGTTCAGGCGCTCCGCGGGAAGTAAGGTCAGTTGACGAGCGGTTTAGTTATTCGCACTAGCAACCAGCAGCGTAGTTTACAGAGCAGTGGATGGTTGGTTGGTTGCGTTGCGTTTACACGATTGGCTTAGGTCATTAGCGCAGTGTTAACAGTTAAGTGAATACGGTGCTGCGATTTAAGATTTGGCAAAGATATCCGACATGCGCGTGTTGTTGTTCTAGAGACGAGAGGAAATGCAACAGAAGCAGTGCGCATTAGTAGGTAATTATAGTATGTATGGGGACACCGGTGGGTGGTGGGGGAGCCGGGGAGCCACGGCGGCCATCTTGGTTTACGTCACTTCCGGCGACCATCTTGGATTACGTCATTTCCGGCGGCCATCTTGGATTACGTTATTTCCGGCGGCCATCTTGGATTACATCACTTCCTGCAACCATCTTGGATTTGACCTTGACCTTTGAACCCGGAGGCCATTTTGTTTTTCTAGAACTTTCCTCCATTTTGTTTTCTAGATCATTCCGCCATTTTGAGTTTCGTCCGCCATCTTGAAAATCTTTATTTATTATCCGATTTTAATGAAAAAAATTTAAAATTTAAAAAAATTAAATAATCAAAATTTTAAAATAAAATTAAAAATATTATTTAATAAAATTTTAATTAAAAACCTATGCATCGAACACCCCACTCCTCTAAATTACAAATACATAATCTAGCACCCCCACCCCTCTGTTACAATGACATCGTCATCGAACACCCCACTCATTCCTGTTACAATTTTTCGTTACATCCACCATCTTGGAAAATCATAATTATTAACTTAGAAAATCAGGAAAAAAAATATATCATCGTTGTCTGCTGGAGGCAGCCATCTTATTTAGTGGAGACTACCATCTTGATTTCATCTGGTGGGTGTCGTCATCGGTTGTAGGTTTCTAAAGTATGTTAGTGTATGTAAGGTCGAGTTACAATTCTCTACCAACATTGTTATGAACCTTATAGACCAACATCCACAGAATCCACAAGATCCACAAAATCCACAGTCACTTTGTTGTTGTAACCGACATTTTTTCTTAAAGTCTTATCACTTATAGGTTTTAACTAAAATATATGTTATCAATACTGTCGTTGTGGATGCGTTAGTTAAAGTAATGATAATTTAAAAAACATTTATTACTCCATCTTAGCTGACCAGAAATTTTTCATAGTCCTATCATACATGTAAACATACTAAATAAATTAATGTTTGTGTATTCGTGTTTAAAACTGCATGGAAGCAGATATTTAGGTGTTTGTGTATAATATCATTTCTTAGTGTTCGTGTTTGCGTTCCTGTGTTTAAAAGCTGCATGGAAGCAGATATTTTAGGTGTTTGTGTCTAATTACATGATCATTTTACGATATCAAATTAAGTATAAGTACCTTGAGGAATATAGGGCATTAATTAAAAAAAATAATAAGCGATATGTAGGTAAAATTATATTTACTGAATCAAAGAAATATATTGTACAAAACAAAACCCTCAAGGAGAGAAAAATATACTTGTCAAACGAAGCTATAAAAAAAACAGAAACTATATACAAAAACGAAAACTGTTTACAACAAAAAGACTGGAACTATACAACAGATAATTCATCTCCAACATAGCCGTGGGGAACCGTATGGATGCCATCCTCACATATTTGGCGCTTATCATCCTCCCATGTTATGGCCAGCTTATTTGTGCTCTCGCTATAGAGCACCTGCTGCCTCGAGCGTATGGCCCTAACTGCTACTCGTCGTGTGTGGTGATCGTGCAGGGCATCCAGGTAGTCACTGAATGTTATGCGGTTTTTGACCACACACCGCTGGATACCCTTGGCCTTCTTCTCAACTTTGTCACCACACTTGTATGCATACAGTTTGGCCCGCAGACCGACAAACTCACTCATCACTTTCCCCCCACACTCATCCTTAAACTTTCCGACAACCTTTTTGTTGATGGGGGAGAAGCAAGGGTGGTCGGAAGGGTAGCAGCTGGTGTCGAACTTCTCCATGAGTGTAGGATCGGCTTTGAGGTCATGGTAGAAATCATCGGTTTGTATCTCGTATACGAAACTATCGGTGTCCATGTATGCCAGATGAATGTTTTCTGCATATCTGGGTTTCATTGTGCTGTAATAGAAGTCGTACATGAGTGTTTTTGAGAGATCAAGTACTGCGAGTCCGGCATAGATTGGCTTATCGAAAATTATGGTCTCATGGTTCAGGTGGACTAGAGTCAAGTTCGGTTCATACATTGTGCGGTCCTTGAAGGATGGACGACACACCAGTTTCTTGAACCGCTTCTCGGAACATACCAACTCCATTTTGAGCCTCCGCCTCTTGTTCTCCATCAGTTTCCCGAAAGTACTGTTTACAGCGAGCTTAAAGAACTCCTTCTCGAATTCGTTGGCTGCAGCCTTGCGCTTATTGGTGTTGAGCTTAATGTATGGCTCCAACCACGCCGACTGCTCAAACTGGAGGACTCTGTGTACCTTAGTAACTATCAACCCATGTGATACTGCTTGCTGGAGGTTTCTGTAGTGTACAATGTAATGTTCCTTAATTTCTAGTGTTGTCATGAGCTTTGATTGTTTGGAGCCGGGCGGACATTGATTGATGGGGAGAAACGGAAGGTCTTTGTGACTTTCGTGGAGTTCAGTAGGGTACTCCACGTCACATTCGATAATGTACCCGATAGGAGAATTTTCTGGAATAGTCATGACATCAATAGATGTGTCTGACCATTTGAAATGTCGAATCGGAAGCGACAGCGACATCGCCCACCCGTACAAATTATTTGCATCAATGTACTGTAGATATGTGGATGGCTTGGACACATCATGTGTCTCAGGAACGTATTTGTTGTTACCCACACAATGACGTTTGATGCTTTGCGCTACACCCCCACGAATACCTGCTTCCACAAACATATACATATCGTAATCTGTCAGAAGCTCGAGTTGTACTCCTGTGGTGCGAAGCATCGCATCGAAAGCGAACCCAGGACAGGAAATGTAGTGTGATGGGTCTAGACTGTACGTCTCCAAGCAAAGACTGCGAAAATTCTCGAATACGTCCGCCAAAATCAGGACATCCGTCTTTAGGTACAAGTCAGCGTACTCCCCCAAAGTAGCACACTGAAACTTGTCCCAGACATTTTGTGCGTGAGCGTAATCCGCCTCGGAAATACCAGAATCAGTCAGAATATTAAAGAACTCATCGATAGATGGAAGACTAGTATCGTCTAGTCGAGCAAAAGAATCAACGAAGTCGTAGGGGAAGACTCCCTTGCGAGTAACCAACTCCAACTCATCAGGAGCGAAAAACTCAGCAGTACTGACAAACTTGTCTGCAGGCAAGAACTCTGCGAGCGAAGCAAGACCCCGACTCATGAAACGGAACGTATCGACAAACTGAATGCTGAACTTATCATGCAACTTCTTGGAAAAAGTTATCAACTTCTCTTCCGAATTAGGAATGATGAAGATGTCTTTAGTGTCGTACCCCAACTTCCTGATAATGAAGTTCTGGTCGTACGCCAGGTTGTGGAAGAACACAATCATCTTTTTCGGTCTGCGCCTGAGAAGGTTGCAGTCATTACATGCAGGTCCAATAAATTTGCCGGTGAAGTGATTATGATCACGAACTTTCTTTACGACCCCTCCAAACTTTCCTCCACAGTAGCAACAACACCTTGCTTGCAGAAAAGCAGTGTTTTGTGCATGTGTGAGCGGAGTCATAGGAACAGACATAGAAAATATTTTCTGCACGTCATGTCCAATCTCCACAATGCGGGATATGAATTTATCTTCTGCGTCACAACCGCGATACACTTCAGGCTGTGAAGGAAGTGAAGAAGTGAGGTGTACTGGAATCACGGAGTTATCTGCTTTCACGTAAATGCAGTAGCTGTACGCTTTATGCTTTTGATACTGCAGTGTGTATGCTTCATCAGGATTCGGGTGACATGTATGGATTTTCTCCAGAATAGCTTCAAAGTCGCAATATACCACGATGGGCATTTTATCACTGTGATGGAAGTTTTTGAACTTCAAAACAGGAGGCAAACCATTTTCATCAACCTGGGGCATTTCCATCCTAACAGCAGCATGCTGTTTACAGAGCTCACTGTGTTTTTCCAAACACTGAAGACCAGTAAGCCCGCTAACCCTATCCTGATCATCATAATGCTTGAAGCATCTTTTGCAAACATGAATAGCCTCAGTGTGTGTAGTGATTTGGGACCGAACCAGAGCAGAAAAATTATTGATGTAGGCGAAATGGGACGAATTGTCATTGACCAAGAGCAGAAGATCGAAATGATGTTCTTTTTCTTCAGGAGCGACTCGTGCAGGAACAACATTCAGATTCTCGTCGATACTGTAAATGTTGATGGAGACTCCGGGGTTCTGTTTTTCAAACAGCGGTATTTGCTTGATTGGAGTAGGGGAGTCAATGTTGTTGAAGTTGAACTTCCCCTCCAAGTCATGGTAGCGCTGGTTGACACGTTCAGGATGCTCACCTTCCACGTACTTAACAAGAATTGACCACTTGAAGCACATGTGGTCTTCGAGGTTTTGCGGATTGATCACAGCGTATTTGTCTTTGATGGAAGTAGGTAATTCAATGTAGGAGCTGGTACGGAGTGGATCAAGCTTGTTTATTCGGAGTTGAAGTCGCTTAACGGCCGACAAAGTCCATCCGGACCCCTTACCCATGTAATCTTCCTCCTCCTTGCAGATCTTGGAGATGGACTCGGTAACTGCCTCCTCCACCTCATGAACTGCGTAGAGGGGAACATTCATGGTTTTGAAGGCCCTCTTGTCTTCACAGGCATCTACTGGTTTTTCGTAGTCGCACTCAAGAACGACATTAAACTTCAGCGGTCCATTCTCTTCAATCTCCTCCTCAAGTTGGCTTATTATTTTTGCCTTGATGGAGTCCAGGTACGTACAAATGTCCTTGGCAGAACTTGACGTATTTACAGCAACATAAGTCTTCAAGTTGCCCTTGAATCCCACTTCGGCGGTGATGAAGCCATGGGTATTGGCCAAACCCGCGCCGGTCACCACCTTTGTTCGGCTGGTCGATGGTTTAGGCAGTACTGCTGGCTTAACTGCTGCCATTCTCTGCTTCTTTGTTGGAGGCGGAGCAGGCCCCTTGCACACCTTAATGTGGTTGCGAAGAGTGTCAGCCCTGACGAACTCTTTAGCACAGTTCGTGCAGGAATGTGCTATGCGGTTAGGGTTAAGACCGCAAGCCGACTTCTCATGTAGTCTGGCGACATCAGCACGGGCGAAGGCCTTATAGCAGAAGCTACACCGGGTGCCTGATGTCGTGGCGACAGCACCAGTACATGTTGACAGGTGCTGCTGCATCTTGTCGCTGCGTGCGACCATCTTGCCACATAGGTGGCACTGCTGGTAGTCACGATGCTGGTTCTCGGCACACTGTCGCTCGTGCCGGTAGCGGTTCTTAGCTGCCGTGAAGGTAGCAGAGCAGAAACGGCATTTCTGCGCGGTAAATGCCATCTCGACAATCGGTAGACTGGTCTCAACGTACGGAACACGCGAAGGAAGCTCGACGTACGGAGAACTATAACATAAGAATAAAGAAAACAATGTAGCTAGATGTTACATGAAAACAAACATATCCTCAAAACTCTAGCCTCAAGCTTTCTAACCTAAACTACTAGCAATGTTACTAAATAAAAAAGTTGCAAACATAACCTCAAAACTCTAGCCCTCAAGCTTTCTAACCTAACTTGATAGCAATGTAATAAATAAAAAAGTTACAAACATAACCTCAAAACTCTAGCCATCAAGCTTAATAACCTAACTTGATAGCAATGTTACTAAATAAAAAAAGTTGCAAACATAACCTCAAAACTCTAGCCCTCAAGCTTACTAACCTAAACTGTTAGCAATGTTACTAAATAAAAAAAAGTTACAAACATAACCTCAAAGCTACTCCTTCATTCATGTACAATCCTAAAAATGGTAGAATATTTAAAGTACTGATAAAAGTCAAAGCTGAAAAATATTCAATGTTAACTAAAAATGATTGATTACATAACCTCAAAACTACTCTAATGCACAACCCAAAAATGCTAGAATTTTAAAGTACTGTTAAAAGTTTAAGCTAAACAATTCCTGGTTACCCACACATAAGTGTACAGAGAAAAAACTAGTTAGCTGATAACCTACGAAAAAGCTGAGAAACATTCAATGTTAACGAAACATGTAGCATACCTCAGAAAAAGATGAAGTGGAGCTGTAGAACACAAAGTAGCGTTGGCGGTAGAAATCGTGGTAGCAGCTAAACTCACACACGAACTAGCTCACTCAAACTCCAAGAACACAATGAAGCTCCGACAGCTAATCCCGGCCTTTTATAGCCGCGGACCTGCTTGTTCTTGGAAAAACCATTAGGAACATAGTATTTTTACCGAACCTACCAATAGGAATATAGTATGTGGAGGGGAAGTACCATTGTCTTCGGAAAAACCCAGCATGACTCATGCGCAGGTCGTAGCAGGTCTGTGAGGGGTGGGAGGTAGAAATGTAGGTAATAACTTAACATAGGAAACCACTCTCGGGTAAAACCACTAATGACCTAGGTGATGAGAGATTAGGTCGCGAGGCACTTCATGCATCGTGACTCATCACTCAGAAATGTCGTCTCGCAGTGCCGAGGGGACCCGAACAATAGACTTGACCGTGCATGTCACAACAGATCCATTAGTCGCCCGACTTTGTGGCGCCATGAGGCGCTCAGGTAGCAGTCATGGTCTACGGCAACAGACTCGTTAAAGTGTCATTACGAAGCACTCAAGCTGAGTTCGAGGAAAATACAGCTAAATATTCATTATAGATATGTAAGGAAATAAATAAAAAATAAATCGGGTAAGTTTAATACATTTGTTAAAAGTAAGAACACATTACAAAACTACAACATTAAAAATTTAACCTACACTTATTATGACCAACATTCGTTTAAAATTTTTTAGCATTTCATTGTGAACAATCAGTTGAACATCCACAGAATGACACATTTTGCTGATGTTCCAGGAACAAACCCTTTTCACAACCATTTAAGGAGACTTTCCTTAAGCTCTCTTTTCATTGGTCAAATAAAACATCTCCCTCTCTTCCCCTCATACAATGATGCTGCTTCACCATCACGCTAAAATTCTGTAAGACCAAACAAAATATACTTCCCTTAAACCTTATGGTAGAAATTTCATCCTAGGATGCTGTTACTGCATCTAGAAATTAAAAATTATATTATCTCATACAGGTTTTATTTACATGTTAGACTTAACCATCCTACCACACACTGGCTCACACTTACACACACATGCATGCGCATGCGTGCACTGAGATTAAATACATACTTGCCCACATAATGTACTTTTATTTACAAAGGCAACATATTAAAACACATAATATTTAAATTTTGTGTAGATTGGATGGTACCAGGAAACCATACTGCAAAACGAGCGGACAACACTTGAGTCTTTACTATGATTGGGCTGACGGATTGCCTCTGAACGCCCTTACCTTCAACGACTTAGAATTAATACTTTTATCCATCAAAAAACAAAACAGTTTTACTAAGCAAACATACACCCCACACCCCTCAAAAAATTGTTATTACACAGGGCATTATTTACATGGCAGGAGACCGCACATACGAAGTGCGCAGCTTCAGGTTAGAAATATTGATTAAAATAACTGCTAAAGACGATAATTTGTTTATGAAAAAACTGCACATGAAATACAGACACTTGGTTATTTACACACACATACATACATACATACATACATACATACATACATACATACATACATACATACATACATACATACACCCTGCATCGCTTCAGATGGAAGTACGATATTTTGAAAACCACTCAAGACTTACATCTGTTTATGAAAAGGAGCTAAAAATTAAAAATTTTCAAAGTTAATTTTAGAGATGAAACATCATGTGCAAGTCCTTGCATGCGAGAACATTTTATTACGCAATTATCTTCATTTTTCCCAAACCATAGGTCTGATGTCTGGATACCACACAAATCTCATACTTAACATATGCACTACGAGATGACTGCGCGCCAGTCCAAGCCCCCTGCGCTTAGAGACGAAACTGCACTAGAAGCGTTAGCAAGCATTGCAATTATCTCGCTTCAGTAATGCAGATTCACCTCTGACTAGGTGGACCTCCTGAAACACTAAACATAGGACAGTGAAACACATTAAAATAATGCATTTCAAAATAATTGAATAATATAAAACACTGCATATTTCTCTAGAATCACCACGCAACTGACAGCCCTTTCAATCACAATTCTGCGAATGCTATCACAGAATGCTATATTAAGAAAGAAAGGATCATTCATTCCTTCATTATGGAACACAGTAATACATCACATGAAGAGAAACAAAAAAGGAACACACTTCGTTCTTAGACTCGTGCCGCCTCCTTGACAGAGAGAAAAGTTTTTACACATAAAATAGTATATATTTCTTTTCCAGCGATGAAGCTGTACTAATATCACCTTGACAAGCTTAGATGATCTAGGGAGAGACAAAGTAAATTAATTAACAATAAAAAAGTCGACTAAAATCATTTACAAACAATATACTTAATATTTCTTCGATTACATATTTTTCTCAATTTAATAAATGTGTGAACACAAAAATTTCCTTAAATCACTATTTATCAATTTTAAACTCTCATGTACATCAGGAAAAAATATATAGTTTCAGGCATTATTAGTTGTAATGTAAAAAATTCAAAACAGTTTCTTTGTGGGATGTGGAATGCTCACTCACGATCGAAAAAAGGAGGTGCTTCGCTGTAACACAAGGGGAGGGGGAAACCATCTTTAAAGTTGTCGTTGCTCATATATTTGGATATATAGTAATCAAGCAAGTAATAACATTTGGTGGTATAATCTCCGGCTGATTAAAGTTTATTTGCTAACATGAATTCACAAATTAAACGAATCTCTAAGTACATTTGCTTATCTTTTATAGAAAAAAAATGCACAGATTGATTTTTTTATCATGAATAACCAGGAGCACACTAAAAAAACCAATGAAATTCTCGCCAATAATAACCAACAGCACACGAACAATAGAAAAAAAACATTTTCTCAGTAATCACATACAGCATGCGGAGAAAATCACCAAAATATTGTCAAGAATATCCATTAATACATGTAGAATACCAATAAAGTCTTGACATAAAAAAGGCTGAAGTGCACGGACAAAAATCATCAAATTCTTGTCAGGTAAAAAAAGCAGAAGCACATGAAAAAAAAAAAAACCAACAAAATTCTAACACAGTACAGTTGAAGCACACGTAGAAATCTATCGAAATTTCATGTGAAAAAATAGGAGCACTCAGAGAAAACCATCAGGGAGAAGATGTTTAAAAACATCATAAATTATCAATTGTTTAAGAAAAAGTTCAAATTAAATCCTGCCAGATCTCTTTGCTTAAGCAACATGAGAGTTCTAGCACAAGTCAGCTTGTGAACTCTTTGCTTAAGCAACATGAGAGTTCTAGCACAAGTCAGCTTGTGAACTCTTTGCTTAAGCAACATGAGAGTTCTAGCACAAGTCAGCTTGTGAACTCTTTGCTTAAGTAACATGAGAGTTCTAGCACAAGTCAGCTTGTGAACTCTTTGCTTAAACAAATGATAATTTATGATGTTTTTAAACATCTTCTCCCTGATGGTTTTCTCTGAGTGCTCCTATTTTTTTCCCATGAAATTTCGATAGATTTCTACGTGTGCTTCAACTTTACTGTGTTAGAATTTTGTTGGTTTTTTTTTTTTCATGTGCTTCTGCTTTTTTTACCTGACAAGAATTTGATGATTTTTGTCCGTGCACTTCAGCCTTTTTTATGTCAAGACTTTATTGGTATTCTACATGTATTAATGGATATTCTTGACAATATTTTGGTGATTTTCTCCGCATGCTGTATGTGATTACTGAGAAAATGTTTTTTTTCTATTGTTCGTGTGCTGTTGGTTATTATTGGCGAGAATTTCGTTGGTTTTTTTAGTGTGCTCCTGGTTATTCATGATAAAAAAATCAATCTGTGCATTTTTTTTCTATAAAAGATAAGCAAATGTACTTAGAGATTCGTTTAATTTGTGAATTCATGTTAGCAAATAAACTTTAATCAGCCGGAGATTATACCACCAAATGTTATTACTTGCTTGATTACTATATATCCAAATATATGAGCAACGACAACTTTAAAGATGGTTTCCCCCTCCCCTTGTGTTACAGCGAAGCACCTCCTTTTTTCGATCGTGAGTGAGCATTTCACATCCCACAAAGAAACTGTTTTGAATTTTTTACATTACAACTAATAATGCCTGAAACTATATATTTTTTCCTGATGTACATGAGAGTTTAAAATTGATAAATAGTGATTTAAGGAAATTTTTGTGTTCACACATTTATTAAATTGAGAAAAATATGTAATCGAAGAAATATTAAGTATATTGTTTGTAAATGATTTTAGTCGATTTTTTTATTGTTAATTAATTTACTTTGTCTCTCCCTAGATCATCTAAGCTTGTCAAGGTGATATTAGTACAGCTTCATCGCTGGAAAAGAAATATATACTATTTTATGTGTAAAAACTTTTCTCTCTGTCAAGGAGGCGGCACGAGTCTAAGAACGAAGTGTGTTCCTTTTTTGTTTCTCTTCATGTGATGTATTACTGTGTTCCATAATGAAGGAATGAATGATCCTTTCTTTCTTAATATAGCATTCTGTGATAGCATTCGCAGAATTGTGATTGAAAGGGCTGTCAGTTGCGTGGTGATTCTAGAGAAATATGCAGTGTTTTATATTATTCAATTATTTTGAAATGCATTATTTTAATGTGTTTCACTGTCCTATGTTTAGTGTTTCAGGAGGTCCACCTAGTCAGAGGTGAATCTGCATTACTGAAGCGAGATAATTGCAATGCTTGCTAACGCTTCTAGTGCAGTTTCGTCTCTAAGCGCAGGGGGCTTGGACTGGCGCGCAGTCATCTCGTAGTGCATATGTTAAGTATGAGATTTGTGTGGTATCCAGACATCAGACCTATGGTTTGGGAAAAATGAAGATAATTGCGTAATAAAATGTTCTCGCATGCAAGGACTTGCACATGATGTTTCATCTCTAAAATTAACTTTGAAAATTTTTAATTTTTAGCTCCTTTTCATAAACAGATGTAAGTCTTGAGTGGTTTTCAAAATATCGTACTTCCATCTGAAGCGATGCAGGGTGTATGTATGTATGTATGTATGTATGTATGTATGTATGTATGTATGTATGTATGTATGTATGTGTGTGTAAATAACCAAGTGTCTGTATTTCATGTGCAGTTTTTTCATAAACAAATTATCATCTTTAGCAGTTATTTTAATCAATATTTCTAACCTGAAGCTGCGCACTTCGTATGTGCGGTCTCCTGCCATGTAAATAATGCCCTGTGTAATAACAATTTTTTGAGGGGTGTGGGGTGTATGTTTGCTTAGTAAAACTGTTTTGTTTTTTGATGGATAAAAGTATTAATTCTAAGTCGTTGAAGGTAAGGGCGTTCAGAGGCAATCCGTCAGCCCAATCATAGTAAAGACTCAAGTGTTGTCCGCTCGTTTTGCAGTATGGTTTCCTGGTACCATCCAATCTACACAAAATTTAAATATTATGTGTTTTAATATGTTGCCTTTGTAAATAAAAGTACATTATGTGGGCAAGTATGTATTTAATCTCAGTGCACGCATGCGCATGCATGTGTGTGTAAGTGTGAGCCAGTGTGTGGTAGGATGGTTAAGTCTAACATGTAAATAAAACCTGTATGAGATAATATAATTTTTAATTTCTAGATGCAGTAACAGCATCCTAGGATGAAATTTCTACCATAAGGTTTAAGGGAAGTATATTTTGTTTGGTCTTACAGAATTTTAGCGTGATGGTGAAGCAGCATCATTGTATGAGGGGAAGAGAGGGAGATGTTTTATTTGACCAATGAAAAGAGAGCTTAAGGAAAGTCTCCTTAAATGGTTGTGAAAAGGGTTTGTTCCTGGAACATCAGCAAAATGTGTCATTCTGTGGATGTTCAACTGATTGTTCGCAATGAAATGCTAAAAAATTTTAAACGAATGTTGGTCATAATAAGTGTAGGTTAAATTTTTAATGTTGTAGTTTTGTAATGTGTTCTTACTTTTAACAAATGTATTAAACTTACCCGATTTATTTTTTATTTATTTCCTTACATATCTATAATGAATATTTAGCTGTATTTTCCTCGAACTCAGCTTGAGTGCTTCGTAATGACACTTTAACGAGTCTGTTGCCGTAGACCATGACTGCTACCTGAGCGCCTCATGGCGCCACAAAGTCGGGCGACTAATGGATCTGTTGTGACATGCACGGTCAAGTCTATTGTTCGGGTCCCCTCGGCACTGCGAGACGACATTTCTGAGTGATGAGTCACGATGCATGAAGTGCCTCGCGACCTAATCTCTCATCACCTAGGTCATTAGTGGTTTTACCCGAGAGTGGTTTCCTTTGTTAAGTTATTACCTACATTTCTACCTCCCACCCCTCACAGACCTGCTACGACCTGCGCATGAGTCATGCTGGGTTTTTCCGAAGACAATGGTACTTCCCCTCCACATACTATATTCCTATTGGTAGGTTCGGTAAAAATACTATGTTCCTAATGGTTTTTCCAAGAACAAGCAGGTCCGCGGCTATAAAAGGCCGGGATTAGCTGTCGGAGCTTCATTGTGTTCTTGGAGTTTGAGTGAGCTAGTTCGTGTGTGAGTTTAGCTGCTACCACGATTTCTACCGCCAACGCTACTTTGTGTTCTACAGCTCCACTTCATCTTTTTCTGAGGTATGCTACATGTTTCGTTAACATTGAATGTTTCTCAGCTTTTTCGTAGGTTATCAGCTAACTAGTTTTTTCTCTGTACACTTATGTGTGGGTAACCAGGAATTGTTTAGCTTAAACTTTTAACAGTACTTTAAAATTCTAGCATTTTTGGGTTGTGCATTAGAGTAGTTTTGAGGTTATGTAATCAATCATTTTTAGTTAACATTGAATATTTTTCAGCTTTGACTTTTATCAGTACTTTAAATATTCTACCATTTTTAGGATTGTACATGAATGAAGGAGTAGCTTTGAGGTTATGTTTGTAACTTTTTTTTATTTAGTAACATTGCTAACAGTTTAGGTTAGTAAGCTTGAGGGCTAGAGTTTTGAGGTTATGTTTGCAACTTTTTTTATTTAGTAACATTGCTATCAAGTTAGGTTATTAAGCTTGATGGCTAGAGTTTTGAGGTTATGTTTGTAACTTTTTTATTTATTACATTGCTATCAAGTTAGGTTAGAAAGCTTGAGGGCTAGAGTTTTGAGGTTATGTTTGCAACTTTTTTATTTAGTAACATTGCTAGTAGTTTAGGTTAGAAAGCTTGAGGCTAGAGTTTTGAGGATATGTTTGTTTTCATGTAACATCTAGCTACATTGTTTTCTTTATTCTTATGTTATAGTTCTCCGTACGTCGAGCTTCCTTCGCGTGTTCCGTACGTTGAGACCAGTCTACCGATTGTCGAGATGGCATTTACCGCGCAGAAATGCCGTTTCTGCTCTGCTACCTTCACGGCAGCTAAGAACCGCTACCGGCACGAGCGACAGTGTGCCGAGAACCAGCATCGTGACTACCAGCAGTGCCACCTATGTGGCAAGATGGTCGCACGCAGCGACAAGATGCAGCAGCACCTGTCAACATGTACTGGTGCTGTCGCCACGACATCAGGCACCCGGTGTAGCTTCTGCTATAAGGCCTTCGCCCGTGCTGATGTCGCCAGACTACATGAGAAGTCGGCTTGCGGTCTTAACCCTAACCGCATAGCACATTCCTGCACGAACTGTGCTAAAGAGTTCGTCAGGGCTGACACTCTTCGCAACCACATTAAGGTGTGCAAGGGGCCTGCTCCGCCTCCAACAAAGAAGCAGAGAATGGCAGCAGTTAAGCCAGCAGTACTGCCTAAACCATCGACCAGCCGAACAAAGGTGGTGACCGGCGCGGGTTTGGCCAATACCCATGGCTTCATCACCGCCGAAGTGGGATTCAAGGGCAACTTGAAGACTTATGTTGCTGTAAATACGTCAAGTTCTGCCAAGGACATTTGTACGTACCTGGACTCCATCAAGGCAAAAATAATAAGCCAACTTGAGGAGGAGATTGAAGAGAATGGACCGCTGAAGTTTAATGTCGTTCTTGAGTGCGACTACGAAAAACCAGTAGATGCCTGTGAAGACAAGAGGGCCTTCAAAACCATGAATGTTCCCCTCTACGCAGTTCATGAGGTGGAGGAGGCAGTTACCGAGTCCATCTCCAAGATCTGCAAGGAGGAGGAAGATTACATGGGTAAGGGGTCCGGATGGACTTTGTCGGCCGTTAAGCGACTTCAACTCCGAATAAACAAGCTTGATCCACTCCGTGCCAGCTCCTACATTGAATTACCTACTTCCATCAAAGACAAATACGCTGTGATCAATCCGCAAAACCTCGAAGACCACATGTGCTTCAAGTGGTCAATTCTTGTTAAGTACGTGGAAGGTGAGCATCCTGAACGTGTCAACCAGCGCTACCATGACTTGGAGGGGAAGTTCAACTTCAACAACATTGACTCCCCTACTCCAATCAAGCAAATACCGCTGTTTGAAAAACAGAACCCCGGAGTCTCCATCAACATTTACAGTATCGACGAGAATCTGAATGTTGTTCCTGCACGAGTCGCTCCTGAAGAAAAAGAACATCATTTCGATCTTCTGCTCTTGGTCAATGACAATTCGTCCCATTTCGCCTACATCAATAATTTTTCTGCTCTGGTTCGGTCCCAAATCACTACACACACTGAGGCTATTCATGTTTGCAAAAGATGCTTCAAGCATTATGATGATCAGGATAGGGTTAGCGGGCTTACTGGTCTTCAGTGTTTGGAAAAACACAGTGAGCTCTGTAAACAGCATGCTGCTGTTAGGATGGAAATGCCCCAGGTTGATGAAAATGGTTTGCCTCCTGTTTTGAAGTTCAAAAACTTCCATCACAGTGATAAAATGCCCATCGTGGTATATTGCGACTTTGAAGCTATTCTGGAGAAAATCCATACATGTCACCCGAATCCTGATGAAGCATACACACTGCAGTATCAAAAGCATAAAGCGTACAGCTACTGCATTTACGTGAAAGCAGATAACTCCGTGATTCCAGTACACCTCACTTCTTCACTTCCTTCACAGCCTGAAGTGTATCGCGGTTGTGACGCAGAAGATAAATTCATATCCCGCATTGTGGAGATTGGACATGACGTGCAGAAAATATTTTCTATGTCTGTTCCTATGACTCTGCTCACACATGCACAAAACACTGCTTTTCTGCAAGCAAGGTGTTGTTGCTACTGTGGAGGAAAGTTTGGAGGGGTCGTAAAGAAAGTTCGTGATCATAATCACTTCACCGGCAAATTTATTGGACCTGCATGTAATGACTGCAACCTTCTCAGGCGCAGACCGAAAAAGATGATTGTGTTCTTCCACAACCTGGCGTACGACCAGAACTTCATTATCAGGAAGTTGGGGTACGACACTAAAGACATCTTCATCATTCCTAATTCGGAAGAGAAGTTGATAACTTTTTCCAAGAAGTTGCATGATAAGTTCAGCATTCAGTTTGTCGATACGTTCCGTTTCATGAGTCGGGGTCTTGCTTCGCTCGCAGAGTTCTTGCCTGCAGACAAGTTTGTCAGTACTGCTGAGTTTTTCGCTCCTGATGAGTTGGAGTTGGTTACTCGCAAGGGAGTCTTCCCCTACGACTTCGTTGATTCTTTTGCTCGACTAGACGATACTAGTCTTCCATCTATCGATGAGTTCTTTAATATTCTGACTGATTCTGGTATTTCCGAGGCGGATTACGCTCACGCACAAAATGTCTGGGACAAGTTTCAGTGTGCTACTTTGGGGGAGTACGCTGACTTGTACCTAAAGACGGATGTCCTGATTTTGGCGGACGTATTCGAGAATTTTCGCAGTCTTTGCTTGGAGACGTACAGTCTAGACCCGTCACACTACATTTCCTGTCCTGGGTTCGCTTTCGATGCGATGCTTCGCACCACAGGAGTACAACTCGAGCTTCTGACAGATTACGATATGTATATGTTTGTGGAAGCAGGTATTCGTGGGGGTGTAGCGCAAAGCATCAAACGTCATTGTGTGGGTAACAACAAATACGTTCCTGAGACACATGATGTGTCCAAGCCATCCACATATCTACAGTACATTGATGCAAATAATTTGTACGGGTGGGCGATGTCGCTGTCGCTTCCGATTCGACATTTCAAATGGTCAGACACATCTATTGATGTCATGACTATTCCAGAAAATTCTCCTATCGGGTACATTATCGAATGTGACGTGGAGTACCCTACTGAACTCCACGAAAGTCACAAAGACCTTCCGTTTCTCCCCATCAATCAATGTCCGCCCGGCTCCAAACAATCAAAGCTCATGACAACACTAGAAATTAAGGAACATTACATTGTACACTACAGAAACCTCCAGCAAGCAGTATCACATGGGTTGATAGTTACTAAGGTACACAGAGTCCTCCAGTTTGAGCAGTCGGCGTGGTTGGAGCCATACATTAAGCTCAACACCAATAAGCGCAAGGCTGCAGCCAACGAATTCGAGAAGGAGTTCTTTAAGCTCGCTGTAAACAGTACTTTCGGGAAACTGATGGAGAACAAGAGGCGGAGGCTCAAAATGGAGTTGGTATGTTCCGAGAAGCGGTTCAAGAAACTGGTGTGTCGTCCATCCTTCAAGGACCGCACAATGTATGAACCGAACTTGACTCTAGTCCACCTGAACCATGAGACCATAATTTTCGATAAGCCAATCTATGCCGGACTCGCAGTACTTGATCTCTCAAAAACACTCATGTACGACTTCCATTACAGCACAATGAAACCCAGATATGCAGAAAACATTCATCTGGCATACATGGACACCGATAGTTTCGTATACGAGATACAAACCGATGATTTCTACCATGACCTCAAAGCCGATCCTACACTCATGGAGAAGTTCGACACCAGCTGCTACCCTTCCGACCACCCTTGCTTCTCCCCCATCAACAAAAAGGTTGTCGGAAAGTTTAAGGATGAGTGTGGGGGGAAAGTGATGAGTGAGTTTGTCGGTCTGCGGGCCAAACTGTATGCATACAAGTGTGGTGACAAAGTTGAGAAGAAGGCCAAGGGTATCCAGCGGTGTGTGGTCAAAAACCGCATAACATTCAGTGACTACCTGGATGCCCTGCACGATCACCACACACAACGAGTAGCAGTTAGGGCCATACGCTCGAGGCAGCAGGTGCTCTATAGCGAGAGCACAAATAAGCTGGCCATAACATGGGAGGATGATAAGCGCCAAATATGTGAGGATGGCATCCATACGGTTCCCCACGGCTATGTTGGAGATGAATTATCTGTTGTATAGTTCCAGTCTTTTTGTTGTAAACCGTTTTCGTTTTTGTATATAGTTTCTGTTTTTTTTATAGCTTCGTTTGACAAGTATATTTTTCTCTCCTTGAGGGTTTTGTTTTGTACAATATATTTCTTTGATTCAGTAAATATAATTTTACCTACATATCGCTTATTATTTTTTTTAATTAATGCCCTATATTCCTCAAGGTACTTATACTTAATTTGATATCGTAAAATGATCATGTAATTAGACACAAACACCTAAAATATCTGCTTCCATGCAGCTTTTAAACACAGGAACGCAAACACGAACACTAAGAAATGATATTATACACAAACACCTAAATATCTGCTTCCATGCAGTTTTAAACACGAATACACAAACATTAATTTATTTAGTATGTTTACATGTATGATAGGACTATGAAAAATTTCTGGTCAGCTAAGATGGAGTAATAAATGTTTTTTAAATTATCATTACTTTAACTAACGCATCCACAACGACAGTATTGATAACATATATTTTAGTTAAAACCTATAAGTGATAAGACTTTAAGAAAAAATGTCGGTTACAACAACAAAGTGACTGTGGATTTTGTGGATCTTGTGGATTCTGTGGATTTTGGTCTATAAGGTTCATAACAATGTTGGTAGAGAATTGTAACTCGACCTTACATACACTAACATACTTTAGAAACCTACAACCGATGACGACACCCACCAGATGAAATCAAGATGGTAGTCTCCACTAAATAAGATGGCTGCCTCCAGCAGACAACGATGATATATTTTTTTTCCTGATTTTCTAAGTTAATAATTATGATTTTCCAAGATGGTGGATGTAACGAAAAATTGTAACAGGAATGAGTGGGGTGTTCGATGACGATGTCATTGTAACAGAGGGGTGGGGGTGCTAGATTATGTATTTGTAATTTAGAGGTGTGGGGTGTTCGATGCGTAGGTTTTTAATTAAAATTTTATTAAATAATATTTTTAATTTTATTTTAAAATTTTGATTATTTAATTTTTTTAAATTTTAAATTTTTTTCATTAAAATCGGATAATAAATAAAGATTTTCAAGATGGCGGACGAAACTCAAAATGGCGGAATGATCTAGAAAACAAAATGGAGGAAAGTTCTAGAAAAACAAAATGGCCTCCGGGTTCAAAGGTCAAGGTCAAATCCAAGATGGTTGCAGGAAGTGATGTAATCCAAGATGGCCGCCGGAAATGACGTAATCCAAGATGGCCGCCGGAAATGACGTAATCCAAGATGGTCGCCGGAAGTGACGTAAACCAAGATGGCCGCCGTGGCTCCCCGGCTCCCCCACCACCCACCGGTGTCCCCATACATACTATAATTACCTACTCGCATTTACCTATGGGCGCCTTCCCCAACAGATGTGTACCGAATAGGAGAAGACCTTCATAAAGTCTTGACAGGCGACTGCCCGAAACTAATGTTTGACGCCGTCGCCAGGAGAACAACGTTTCGAGGAGAATGTCCTGGCGCTCGTGATTGATGAACTTGCGTCAACTAATACTTGGGTCATAACGTGAAGTAACAGCTGTTGCGTCCTCACCCCCTTCAAAAAACGCAGGTGGTTGATCAGCCGACCTCCCGTAACGAGTGCAGTTTTTGCCAGTGGTTTAGTGCACAAGGACTAAACTTTCACGTCACTAAAACGAGGCAAGGTTCACTCGCGGAAGTTCGTTCGACGGCCGAAACAGCCTCGTCGAGTGAGGACAGTCCGCAAGCAGCAGCAGCATGTTCGGGTGGAGGTGTGGGGTCGCTATGTTGACCGAGCAGCCAGGCGTGAAGAGAGAAGCACCGCCAGATCAGAGCTTCCTGACAAAACAGCGACCCACGCGAGCGCACTGAGCGGCGGATCTATTAAAGTGGAGGTTCGGGATCTCGAAATAGTCGCGGCACTATTTCGAGTGTGGCCGTGCCCGCTGGCGTGGCTGTCTCTTCGGGGGCGTGGGTAACACGAGCCGCGGGGTGGCTCGGTGCGTGCTCTGATCAGGACCAGCCGTGTGCTTCAGAGAACGTTCACACATTTCTTTTTTCTTTCGAACTGGTCGCGTTTGCTAGAAGGACATTGTTAATCTCCATTTTTAATTTATTACAAATATCCGTATTTGTAGTAAACACACATGCTAAGCATAGTATGCATATGCATAATATATGTCATGTAAATGTAACGTTCACTGATCTGGATTTTGCAAGACGTCAGTTGGTTTTCTCCGTGTGCTCCTGGTTATTCCTGACTGTTTGGCTGGTTTTCTCAGGGTACTTCTGATTATTCCTTAAAAAGCAATGGCTGCATGAATTTCTTATATATATATATTAAAACTAATAATATTCTAATCAGGCGGAATCCCAACAAAAAATATTAATTACTCAGTCGATTACTATGCCTTAAAACAGCTGTGAAATACTATCATGCAAGACGATTTCCCTTCCCCTTGAGGTATAGCGAAGCCCTCCTTCTCTTGCGACCTTGAGAGAGCATCTCGCAGCCCACACAATACAGCGATTGCTTTCACAACACAACGAATTATAAATGTTTGGTACTTGTATTATTATACAAGGTAACTTATGCATTGTGGATTCCGATAGTAAGCACGAACACACTCTTGAGTCATTACATGATGCGACCTCTGTTGGACTACGTCACAGCTTGCCGTCTCCTGACAATTGCCAGCACCATTGTTAGAACCCAGAGAGCTTCCCCGCTGAATATAATTGACTCGTTATTAAACAGGGGCGGTTCCAGGGCAGGGCCAGCCGGGCAGTCGCCGAGGGCCCGCCTAGGTGCTTTTCATTTTTTGTTTGTTTGTCTAGTGTTCTGTTAAAAAATATGGACATAAATAAAAAAAAGATAAAATTAATTGTTCATTATCTTGTACTTTCTGCACTGTATTATCTTGTACTTCCGTATTAGAAAAATTTTCAAAGATTTTATTGCCATGTATAGTGACGGATATTTGAACGTAAGCATTTATAAAAATGACCCGAAAGATTATCAAAAAATCCTAGGATAATTGAGCAAAACCATCGTCGAAATTTAAGTTCCGTGTTGGGTTAAAAAAAGTTTGAAAGAGTAAATTTTTCCAATTTTCGCGGGGAGGGCCTCCAAAAAAGTAAAAAGCTGAGGGCCTCGCGAAGTCCAGGACCGCTACTGATAGTTACATCTCATAAACTACTGGTATTTTCACCGCAAATGTTAACTATGTGATGAACACCACGGTAGAGGTAGTGGGCGGCACGGGATTCATAGCAGGCGCGCGGTTCGGTACACGGGTCTGGCATCTGCTGTGATGGTTGTCTGAGCACGCCACGCGCGCAGGGCGTGCCGCGCCGGAAGTCGCGGGTCGCGGCTCGCTGATGTCCCGGATCCGCCCCGAGCCGCGCGCTTCACGGGGCTTTGCACGCGCTCTCCGCAACCGACACCTACACCGGCTCTGTAAACCACGCAACGAACCAAGTGTGGAATAACCACGTTTATAAACTACACAAGACGCGAAAACTCGATGCAAGCATCCGGTCAACTTTCAACTTAGGTAATAATGTTCGCAGGCTTTCACGGCCTTTGTCTGAAGTAGCTTGGCTTCTAAGTTGTAGCCGTGTCCCAGGCGAATGATTCACCGACGTTTCTGTCGAAATGGCAGTCGCCATCATCAGGAAGCAGTTACCTACTGATGATGGCGACTGCAATGTCGACAAAAACGTCGGTGAATTGTTCGCCTAGGACACGGCTACAACCCAGAAGCCAAGCTACTTTCAACTAGGTACTTGCGTTTCCGCCTCCTGTAACTTGAAAACTTGAAAAGTGTTTCAAAAACATTTTAAAGATGACAGACGTGAAGAAAACTTCAATTTTCTTTTTATCACATGCATCTTTTTTTTTTTTTTTTTTTTTTTTTTTTTAAATTTTTTTTAAATTGTCGTCCAGTGAAAGCAAACGACGCTTTTAAACATTATTGTTAAGAACTTCACACAAGTTCGTAAAAACCTCAATGTGTTAAAAGAAGCATTTTGGAGAAATGTTTTCCACATTTTTACAGTGGTGACGTCTGTGATAACGTGTTTTATAAAATGAGCAGTTTTCTTGCGTTTGTTATGTGTTTCATCCTTGCGATCTTCCGAAACTTAAGAATTTTACAAACCCAGATTTAAACAGCTGAAAACACCAAATTAACGAAATAATTAAAATAATTATTGGTATATGATTGGGAAGTATTTTTCACATGAGTATGTATTTATTTTGTTTGTTGAGCTTTCAAAGATTTAATGTTCCTGCTATCGCCTGTCAAAAATGTCTCACCTTATTTTAAACAGAGTATTTGTCCTGAACAGGCCCGAAATCGAGTGACTGTGGGGTCCAGACAACCCCAAAGTATTGCACAAATAATAGAATTTATACAGTAAAGGATAGAAATTATACAGTAGCTAACAACATGATTTAGTGCCTACTTGTTATTAAGACTCTGCAAAAGATTTTTGTCCTCATTTTATAAATACAAGAGCTAAGGATGACATTTCTCAATATGCGAAGGGCGGAGGAAGCACCACTCTCATTGCAGACACCCAGGCGCGTAGGAAGCAAATATTTATTGGGGGGACAAAGGAGAGTACCTATCATTATAAGTGGTGGATTTAACAATGGGGGTGTCTGGGGGCTCTCCCCCGGTAGAAAAAAAAATTGTATTGTAAGGAGCAAAATGGTGCTATTTAAGCATCTTTCGTACATAAAAATAGAATGTACTACTAGCAGAAATTGTAACTAATTTTTATAACAAATTTACTTAAGGCTCGGCATCACAAAACAGTGTTCACTTTTCAGTTTTCACCTCGTAGAATTCATTTAAAAGGCAAGTTGGAAAGGTCTATAGGTACATCAATCAAATCTCAAGTAAGGCTCCAAATTTTTGAAAATATACTATTCAGTATTCATTATATTTTTTTATTGAAGGGAGTACTAGAAAGTATTTAGATTGTATTCAGAAAGGTCAAAATAATATTTTTTTATCATTTAAAATTTGAAAGTTAAAAAATAATAATTTTCAAAAAATGCAGTTCAACTTAAAAAAATAAAAAATAAATATAAATGGAAAAAAACCTTTTTGCAATAACAATCATATAATTTTATTCATGAAAGACTTAAGTTTATTTTTACATTAAAAATGAACAATAAACTTTTTTTATTTTTTTTATTTTTACTGTCAGACTTAATAAATCTAGGTCAATATAGGAAAGGTCTATACATCAACTAAATATGAATTAAGGCTCCAAAGTTTTGAAAATTGACTACTCGTTATATTTTTTATTTAAAGGAGTACTAGAAAGTATTTACATTGTATGTATTCAGAAAGGTCAAAATATTTTTTTTAGCATTTAAAAATAAAAAAGTCACAAAAATTAATTTTTCAAAAAATGCAGTTCAACTTTTAGAAAAAAAAAAATTAATGATGGAAAAAAGCTTTACGCAATAACACTCATATCATTTTATTCAGGAAAGTGAAAATTTTATTTTGGTATTAAAAATTAAAAAAGTCAATGTTTTAATTTTTTACTGTCAGACTCCCTTTAAGAATAAGTTTAAAATGCGAACCCCACAGAATAGGCGAGCGAAGATGCTTAAAAATAACTGCAAATCTGTTTGATAAATTCTTGTTCAATGATTTGTAGATTCAAAGAAAATTTTTTATTACTCGATGGAATAATCACGAGCGACGAGCGGAAAAAAAAATAATGTACCGACATACTAAACTTTAATGTTAAATAGGTATATTACATATGGTTTTAAGATCATGTAAAAATTCGTCTCGGTCTAAACTGCTCAAAAGTAATACCTGAGTTAAAGGAATCCAACTCTTCTTTAGGATCTTTGTATTCACAGGCATTACAGCCTTTTAGGCGGTGGTTGTGATGAACTGCAGGACTGTGCAGAACGGCTGTTGAAGAAAAAGTTGATGCTTTTCTGAGTCATTGTACGCCGCAAAAATTAAAATACTGTTATAAATTTTCTCCTTAAACCCTAAATGTTTTTCATCACAGCCATTCCACACTACTCACTCACGATACTATAGATAAATAAGTTTATTTTAAACAGTTCTGTAGTACGGCTAACAAGTTTCTTGGACCTAAAAGCAAGACAAAGCAAGACGTACAGCTGTTGAATGATGACATGTGGAAAGCGCTCTGCACGTCAGGTCGTTACCTTTAGGTAGAAACGAGGCGGGGTGAATGCAAGGGTCTGAAGGTCAGGTAGACAAGGGTGGACAAAAACGGAGCGTAAGCTACTGCAACGAGCGGAATCATTTACTGGTCTTATATCCCACAATAATATTTCCGCTATCAGCACTGTGAAACGTGAATATTTAGAAGAAAACAAGAACAGTTGCCGTATTTATTGTGCCTGTACACTTATCGAAAGGTCTTAATTTATTTTAAGAATAAGGTAACGCACAGACAAGAAAATCCCACAAAATCACTTAGCATTGCAATGAAGACAATGCCTCTTGTTCATCTGATGCAATGGCCGGGCAAAACCATCACTTTGCCCGGCCATGAAATGTTATGGCCGGGCAGTCGCCTGGGTCGCCCCCCCGGTTCCTACGCGCCTGCAGACACCACTCCCTCCCCCCTTCTCCACAAATAAAATCCTAGTTATGGTGATATTGACTAGATACTTAAAAAGTTGCTTTGCATACTTCTCAGTTGGGTTTTGGCTTAACATAAGTATATATTTTGAAACAGAAGTAATTTTAGCAAGGTGTCGTCTAATCAAAAATTATTTTGACCAACTATGAAACAACACATAAATTAACCTTGCATTCAGGAGGATCCAAGTTTGAATCTTGATTCAGCCATCTTGATTTCAATGTTATGCAGTTTTCCGTAAATCAGCCCTTAATAGGTTGTGACAGATTTCTTCTCTAATGACTCAAAAATACATAAAAATAAAAGATAATAGAATAATATATTTTTTTGAAGTCTTAGTGTTCAAATTAAAAATGTATCTTATTCCCTCATTGAAAAAAGGTGTTTCTTGTGGATATTTCCAATTACATATTGTTGATTACTACATTAGCATCCAAAAAAGTAATTTCAGAAGGAATTAAGTTTTGACTACCATGAAGATGTCTTTGCAATATGCACTTTTCTTCTATCTTCAGTTATGAATTGAACTTGGATAGTTGATAGTTGGAATGTGACTTAATATGCCTTTCATCATTATAATTGTAATAATTTATTTTATATATTATTTATTATTATTTGAATGCCTGCCAACAGTCATGACCTTTAATAGGCAGGCACTTAATGAATATTACATAAAATAATACATAATTAACATAAAAGTACACAGAAACAATCACTAAAAAAAACAACTCAAACATAAAATATGATAAAACAAACACATGACAAAGACAACAGAAAGATTAACATTATCAATTTTAAATTATTTCTGACTATTGAAATAATGATAGTAAAATATTTACATACAAAGTTATATTAACTGCATAAAAATAGTTCACATTTCTTTTATTGAGATTACATATTGACTTTAGAAATGGATCAAAACATTTAAATCAATCATTACAATGTAAAATGAACGTTCTCAATTTTAAATTAATTGTCTAACCAAAAAATGTTTCAGGCTAAATTTGTAGATAAAAATTATAGGATTAATTAATAATTTTTACGAAGAATGCAATGTTGTGCCTACGAAGGGAGTTATGATTTTTTTTTGGTCTTCCAACCCTTGTTTATTCTATCCCTTGCAGTAATGGATGGTTGTACAAAAACTTATTTCAGATGAAAGTTGTAAATAATAATTTAAGGTTATACAATAAAATATAACAGATTTAACAGTGTACATGGTACGTAAATTATGATATTTTTAAAATTTTACCCCATTATTTTATCAACCCCCTGCAACAATGGTTCGTCTTATCAAAAACTTTTTCAGACAAAAGATTTTGGTATTACTGCTACCAGATATAATATGTTCAAACAGATGTAATATTGTCAAATTATGGGAGTTTCAGCGATTTTTCTGTTTTTCAAAACATTTTTCCCATTTCCCCCCCGTTTTGTCAGATATTGCCCATTAACGAATTCGACCTAGATTATCCACTACTAGATTTTATGTATCAGTTTGTAAATTGTGTCAGTTATCATGTCCAAAAAATTGATCAACTTTTGAGTTGATGATGGTTTTGGGGTTTATAGACCTTAGAATGAAAAACTATATAAAATTTTTCCAAAAGTCGCACCCTGGTAAGGGCTTTAATAGGTAGTATTTTCTTGAAATATACCTAAAAGATGATAAGGTTTTCCACCCTGAGGCACTCCTAATAGTGCATTGAAAGTAGAAGATGAAGTATTTCCAATTCAAACAGCCAAGGATCTTTCATTTAGATAGCTATGAAACTAATTTAGTGTAAAATTATCTACAATTTGAGAATGAATGCATGTATCAAATGCTTTACTTAAGTCAAAATATATAGCATCCACCTGCTTATGAGATAAAATTTTGCCATATGTATCTAGTTAACAAAAGCAAATAAATTTGTAATAGTAATTTTACCTGGTACAAAACCGTGTTGA
The DNA here is from genome assembly GCF_032445375.1 of Bacillus rossius redtenbacheri. Lineage (NCBI taxonomy): Eukaryota > Metazoa > Arthropoda > Insecta > Phasmatodea > Bacillidae > Bacillus > Bacillus rossius. The sequence continues at coordinate 24,108,081 of NC_086335.1, read as the reverse complement.
CATTCTGATATAAAAATCATAACCATTATAAAATCATAATAATCATAACTATCATAATAATCATCATAATGTTTGGCTTTTCATCTTCATCTTTTTGTATCATCATTAGAGCCAAGGAATTTTCACGCATTCATTTAGTCGCAAGCTAGAATGCAAACCTCCACACTGTCGCACTGTGTTCATGATTGGACCGCAGTTATCTGGGCACCCCCCTCTACGACCGTGAGCCAACGATGTCCAGCAAGGAGAGAAGTAAGCGAATCAGGTAGTGCCAAATAACAAGGATAAAAATGTTCTCGCTAAGAAATCAACAAATGGGAAAGTAAACATGGGTCGAGCACACCTATAACTTTGAATTCTATCCTGAGGCCAGAGGAATTCACTAAATTTCCAGGACTCTAATTATCATCTTTGCCCTAATCATTACTTTGTTTATCATAGGGAACATTTTTTTTTCAGCCTTTATCCTTGTCCTTCCATCCTCCCTCATCACCTTCATCACCCCTTCCATTATTCAATCAGTTATTTCATTGATAATTTTCTCTCTTATAGCTGTAGAGACAAACATGCTGCAGCCCTCGCCAAGCAGAATGGCCTTGTGCAATCTTCTGACTGTTTATTCAGGTAGTCACTAGACCCTCGTTCCATGAGCCTGATGGTCTTCCTCGGTTTCGAGGAGTGGTTTTCCACTCTGTCACGAGATCCAACCATGTCTGCTATTGGTTTCTCAGTCAACATGCCCTGGCCATTGCCATTTCGAGGTAGCCACTATGTCAATGATGACTTTAACATTTTTATTTCTGTGTAAGTCATCTCTATGTCTTCTGTCTTCTGTAGGCCTTTTTATACCTCTCTCAATAAATAATCTGGCAGTATAAATGGTTGGAGTAAGCCATATCTCTTTTTCACATGCCTCAACGAAAGCATAGTGCTCTTTATGTTTACACAAGAAATAATTTTATTTTGCTTAAACCTTTATTAATTAAATTGCCTACATTCTAGGTTTTTTTAAAATTTTCATGACAACAACAAAGTGTTTATGTTGCAGTTAACCAAATACCTATTTACATTATTTTTTTGACTCTACATTCATAATTGTAATTAATTACTATAGTTTAATTTTTTAAGCATAAAAATGTTTGTTAAATAAGTTTGAGTATTTAATATAGTGTGTTTAAATATTTTGTTACAGATTTTCCTCCTCTTTGGCCTCCTCCTGATAATTTTGAGCAGCGCCCTCATTGGTCGTTTGCGGCGTCGAGACAAAGATGACTATGATGAGGATGATGCAGCAGTTTGCAAAATCAGGTAAAAAAGAAGCTAGGCATGTTCGGATCAGTTTTTTTTGGTTTTCGATAGCAGGGTGTGTAATTAATAAGATGTGATGTGGTGATTGTTTTCGGTGCAGTGTGTGGCTGTGCACGTTCTCATTGGCCGTGTCTTTCGGGCAAGTGCTCCTGCTGCCCATCTCCATCGTCAGCAATGAGGTCTTGTTGAACTACCCAGACTCTTACTATGTCAAGTGGCTGAACAGTTCACTCATACAAGGTCAGTGTCGACAGCTCTACATCGCCGAATTTGTTTGTCCATGTTCGGATTCAGGTTCTCATAGGATTCACTAGTGGCACATGTGCCTTTTCACTGCTTGCAGTGCAGGTGCACTGGAATATTTACAGCTTCTGAAATAAAAAAAAAAACTGTATGTGCATATTTGTATTTGTTTAATCACATACATATATATTTTTAGACTACGAACTGATTCATTTGGTAGGAGACATTAACTTATGTCCTGTCCAGTAAGCTCTAAAAAAATTGTAATTTTTTCCCCCCTGAAATAACTTTTATTAATTTTGAAAATTAATTTTTATTTATTTTGAAAAGTAACAATTTTAGGTAAACAAGATATATTATTTCTAAATAAAATAGTTTTTTTTCTTTAGTCCTAATTATACTAATTCCACAAAACTGCTAATAAATTTAGGAACATTAATTACTACTAGTTTTTAAATATTATGTAATTGCTCTAAATTTATTAAGAGGTAATGTATTTATGCCACTTGCATTGTGAAAAATGTTATGTATATGTAAGTATTCAGTGAAATTTTATGTGTATTATTATTTTTTAAATGACATAGTTAATTTTTTGCATTCAGTGTTGATGAATACACAACATGAAAACAGCCCTGATGATCGTGACACCTATTGCACTGATGTTTGCTGTGGCATCTGCTGAGAGGTGCTGATTTTGGTCTGTTCTTAGCAAACCGATATCAGAATGAATGTAATATACTTGTGTGCGAGAGCCGTGCACTCACACTGGGTGCGTGGTAAACATGTTAAGAATCAGAGCTACTGAAATGTAGCCGTGTGGTGGTCAAGTGTGTGATCCAAGGTGGCTTGGGGCCGGAAGGGACTAGTTCACTTAGTTTATGTTTGTGGGGGCAAGCTATGGTGTGAAGTCCACTGTTAATCACACACAGTTAGGGTCTCTGCGCTGATATCGTCTGTGGACGTTTGCCGCGTGGGACAGTTGCGGGTCGGAGAAGCTCTGCCACGGTGGCTGTGTGTTGTGTGGCTCAGCTGCAGTGTGGCCGGGCTTGTGAGGTGTTACCCTCGGGTGCCCGCCAGCCCTGGTCCTGAAGTGAAATGAGGTCTTGAGATGAAGCAGTGATAGATCATGTAAGCTAAGAAAATAGAAAACAAAAAAAAATACACCTTTTTGCTGCGATGTGCACTGTGTGTCCAACATGCTCGATGTTTGAGTTAGGATTCCCTTGATTCGAACCCGGTCTTAATGTTATTTCCTCAAGAGCTCTTATAACATAAGTAGAAATGAAACTGAAAGCACTTAGTTAGGTTTGATCATAGACACACACAAGATGAATATGACAGAACACCAAAAAATTAAAAACAAAATATCCAATGTAGGATTGCTGTTTCAATAAATACTAATTGCAGCTAAACTGCTGGGTACATTTTCAAACTGACATGATTGCAAGCAAACCTTACAGAGGACTCTACACTGAGTTGTGTTCTAGGAATAACCCTCCCCCTCAAGGGGCCCGCCTAGTTGGGGGTGTATTTGTGGTGTTGAGGCGGGATGATAAGAGCTACGCTTGCTGGTGCTTCCAGCGCACTTTCACCTCTAAGTGCAAGACTTTGGACTGGGGCACAGTCTTCTTATTGTGCTTGGGGGCGACTATGAGATGTGAGCAGTAATCTCTATCAGGAGTTTCATGCCTGAAAGTTATTCTGGAAATACGTGTTTTAGCCATTTTCACTCATCTTAAAAACAGTTTAAAAACAACATTCGGTAACATAACTACTCATTCACGCTCAGCGTATCCTTAAGTGCTTTTTGTTAACAGACACACCTCGGATATCTTGAGCAGTTTATATATCGGGTAGTTTCTTCTGAAGCTCTGTACACTGGGTGTGTGCCTAGATAGTTGGGGGCATTAACTGCAAGTCTGTACACCTACCATGTTGTTCTACGTATTATGGGCCCCTCAGTGGCCGTGATCGTTAACGTGTCACACTAGTGTGGCAAGGTCTACGTGCTCTATCCCAACATCCTGGCATAACTAAAGTTAAGACCATCGAGGCGGTCACCAGGGGTTCCGAGCCTAGTGTGACCTTGGAGGTCTCACAGTCTTAAGTATTTGTGTGTAAAAGTGTGACATAACTTTTACACACACTTTTTATTATCCTTTTTACCATTGGCCAAATATTACATTTGTATTTTATTATAATAAATGTGTCCACATCTTTTTAGAACCAAAACTCCAGGCAGGTTTTATGTACATTAACATTGGTTAAAGTTTTATTCTATTCGTGCAGATGTGTCTTAATTTCTACAAACATTTGGTGAACTTTTTGTAACACAGCACAGGGTTGGCAATATTCTTTTGTTAATTTAATTGTGTTGAAACCAGCTGTATTGGGTTAATTAACGAAAATAATTTTCTTTCTGCAAACTGTGGCTAGATCTGTGTCCATTATTGTCTCACAAGTAAATGGTTTTTGAAGTGTATGCTGCTGCTGCCTGCAGTGCTTGGTAATCTTATGAATGTTGTGTGTGCAGAGTTTAGTGCTTTGTTGCCTAGCATTTTTTTGATGTCAAGAATCTTTTAAAATTATTTAAAACATTTATTAATTTTCTCTGTACACCAACCACAGATAAAGACTGACCTAAAATAATTTTTGACATATATTATTGTACTGATTTCCTTTTGATAGATGATACATTTATGTATGGTATTAACAGCTCACATATTTATAAATTTGTTCCTGTTTAGTATATAGTTAGAATTTTTCATAAAACAGGTTGTGCCTGGTGCTCTTGAACCCAGTTTGTTGTATCTATCTCCTTTTGCATTTACATCAAATTGTACTTATTGCTGTTAATGTGTTCACTGCCAAGTGTGTAGTAATAATGACCATCAGTGTTTTGGTATGCATTTCTTTCATTATTGTTTTTGTTGTGCCTGTGCTTTTTTTTTTTTTTTACTGAATAATAAAATATCATAATAATTCTTGCAACAAATTTCTGTAGCATTTATGTATTTTGTTTTGTTCTACTTGCTAGAAATACTTTAACTATTTTTTTCTTGTCTTGCTCATGTTATAAGTGCGCAAAGTTTCTGCATGCTTTGAGTTTACATGATATGACGTGATTGGCTGCAACAACCTTCACTCACACACAGCTGCGACACTTGAGCGCCTTCCTTTCCGAAGTCTGGTGAAGCTCAGCGCAAAGACTGAACACGCCACACTGTTTGCAGCTTAGCTGTGTGATGTGGGCCGGGCCCCCAGCATAGCTGGCCGACACTCTTCATGCACATCATTTTGCATAGCATGACCACTCCTCTTGTTACAGTGCATGAAACCTGTAACCACCCCAAGTCTACTTCAGTATTTTGTGCGAGAGAGTTTGTCTATGTACCTTGTAGCTAACGATCCATTACTGGTAGCAAGTCAGGTTTAGATAATCCATGTAGCCAGTCACATTGAAATATAGTTGTACACAGGTCTTTACGCTCATATTACTGTACGTGAAAAGTTTCAACATCTCTAATGAACTAAATAAACAAACATCTCCGCTAGGAACTGTGTGCCATATTTTTACTGTTTCAGGTCATAAATATAATCAGTATGATGCTTAAAAAAAAAAAAATTGTATTTGACCTGTAAGACCTAGCGAGTGTATAATTTTCTTGACATGCTGCTGTATTTTATATTTTTGTTTATAGTTTTGTTTCTAATAATTTTATTTTGTTTTGTTTTTTGCAGGCTTTTGGAACCATATGTTTTTACTGTCCAACTTATCATTATTTGTTCTCCTTCCTTTTGCATTTCTCTTTCAAGAATCAGTGGGTTTTTCAGGCTTTCGTAGGGTAAGTTACTAACTGAATTAAATTTTATTCTGTATTTTGACATCTTGCAATGCCCAGTAAACATTTATGTTTGTAAAGAAGTGTTGCGTGTGACGGGTCTGTTGTGGGCATGACACCTGGCTGTCTCGAAAGTGAAACTTAACTTTGAATGTGTATTTTGTCTTAAAAGGGGAGGGCAGTGAAAATCTTGTTAATTGTGGTACTGAAGGAGTTGTTATATTATAATCCTACAGAACATGAACAATGTTTGACACTGACATTGAAGAACAAATTTATAGTAATAATTTAGGTTTCTTGTATGATGTAGCTATTAAGCTTAATATGATAGAAAAGGGTCTGCATGTATTTAGTGTATGTGTTCCATGTTAATCTTGCTAAATACTGTGATTATATTGATCTTCAAAGAGGTGCAACGGAGTTGTTTTTATGTGGGACATTTTAAATGGGTAAACTTTCTTTTACTGGAAATGAAAACTAAAATTAATATATGTATATTCCTCTAGAAAAGAACATTTGAACATAACAGTTTTATCATACTAATATTAGATTTTAAAAACAGAGACAGTGTCTAGTCACTTTTTGTTGGAGTAATATTACTAAAAATTACTACAAAAATAACTATTATTAAAATCAATTCACCTTTAGAAAGTAGTTTATTTGCCTTCCCCTACAAAAAAAACCTTTCAAAAGGTTCTTTGTGTTTAGGAACTGTATCACTGTATCACTGTATCATTACATGATTTTGTCAGAGCGAGTTTTGAAAAATCTTGTAAAACAACTACCGGTACACATAGTTCAAATACTTGCCTTCAAAAATTTGATCAGTATTTTAGTCAAAGTGGTGAGGCATGTTTACAGAATACATAGTGTATTTTCAGTTTTTATAGTATCAAAAGTTTCATATCACTAATTTTCCATGAATCACTTTCACAGCTCAATAATGAATTCTTAATTTATTTCACAGATATTTAATACTAGCTGCCCGACCCGGCTTCGCACGGCTATACTAATGGAAAAAAATTAAACCACATCTCCCATTTACAGTAATGGTAAATAAAAAAAATTTCAGTGAAAATTTATTACTATGCTGTATAATGTACCGGAGAGAAAATGAATAGCACCGATGGTTTCCCGACTCATGCACGCAACGTACAACTGATGTACCCGTACTTCGCTACGGCAGTCTACAGGCAGATCACTCTTGCGCCGCTCATTATACATGCCCCTCCTTGTGGGTACGCCACTGCCGCGCGATGCCCATTTAGTTGCCATGGAGACGCAGAAGGCATGAACAATGCAAAATCCTGTTCTCATGCAGACAAAGTACCCACTGTTGCCTGGTTTTAACCACCCATGGGATCTAATTTTCAGAAAATGTCATCCTGCGTAACATAAGGAACATTACTGTGAAGTTTGAAGTCTGTAAAATATATATACTTCAAAAAAAGGGCAATTTTTGATATTTAAAGTACCCGCAAAATTTCAACAGTGATGAGGACTGCACTAACAATGAAATAGTCGTTGCCATAGAGACGAATGAAGCATCAACAAAGCAACAGCCATTGCCATGGTGATTTCCTACCAAAAACTGGAAATTTTGATATATTACGCCCCCGAAACTCCCCTTCGGATCGGATTTCCGCAGAATCCATTCTTAGTGAGCGTCTACATCACAAAACACACACACACACACACACACACACAAAGCTTGTCAGAATTGTAACGGGAGAGGAAAATTATTGATGGTCCGAAAAAATAAAAATTAATTTAAAATAATAAAAATAATTCTAGTAAAAGGAAAAAAAAAACAAATTAAACACAGAGAGAGGAAAAAAACAATAGTTTAGGTTTGCGATTTAAAGTGATAAAAAGTATTTAAATACTAATTGAACTCTTATGAGGGTACTGATTGCTTCGTTGTTAATATCACACGGGTGTTTTTTACTTGTATGGGAAAATTAAGAATGATAAGGCATCTAGTGCGTGGCAACAATGTTAATAGGCAATAGGAAATAAACTTCTAGCGCCTGCGGCATTGTCAACACACACTTCGTACGTGTACTGCATGTTGTATCTAACCCCCTCCAACGCATTTGATTCTAAATTGGACTTTAGTAAGGATCCCTAATGTTATTGATAATATAATATAGCCTATAGCCTTCCTCGATAAATGTACTATCCAACACTGAAATAATTTTTCAAATCGGACCAGTGGTTCCTGAGATTAGCGTGTTCAAACAAACAAACAAACAAACTCTTCAACTTTATAATATTAGTATAGATATAGGATGTTAACAACATACATCTATGCCTGAGGTGGGTTTCAAATTGATGACCTCAGAGCGACAAGTGATGTGCGGTGACGTCTAGACTATACGGAGGCTAGCCTGACAGAAGATTCTGATTGCTTCATTGGACATTTTTGTGCATAGATTAAGTTTGTTCTTTGAATTGTAGCAATAGGAAAGTTAGATTGGAGATTTTTTTTTTGACATACACCATTGCTAGTTACACTGTATGACACAAGAAACCTCAATATTGGACAAAATTAATAATTCAAAAAAGATGAATTTACAAAAAATATGAATATGGAAACACACAGAAATCAAGCTAAAATCAGCTGATGCCAAAAAATTATTACAGCACAGACGGACACAGTGGGCTAATGACAATAGGACAGTAGCAACAAGAACAATAAATAAAGACAAATAAGACCTTGGACAACACAATGACAATACAGAGATGCACCTGCGAACCCAGTGATGTGACAAAACATGTATTCTGGACACAATCATTATGACATCACAGATAAACACAGTAGGCTTCCATTATTGAGGTTTGTTGTGACATACTGTGTACCAGCAATGACGTATGTCCAAAAAAAAAATCTTAAGCCATAGATTAAGTGGTTTTGCGCATGTGTGCCTCTTTGTTTCCCATGGTTAGTCAGCTCCGTTTCAACCCCTCCCTCCCTCCCTCCCTTCCACCTCCCTCAAGAACACCATCTTTGATCAATCATTCAGAGCGTCAGTGTCAATGCTACAGTGGCATTCTGAGCGGGGTTCGTGACCACAGCAACTGTCTGACAAAACTCACTCCTCGCTTTCCTTCTCCGTCTTTGCCATTCCTGTCCATAAAAAAAAAAGCCTCAGTGGCCATGAGATTTTCTGACTGATAAAAGCTTCTCTGATACTACACTTTGTATAAAATATACCACTGAGCGTATCTAACCAGAGATTTTTGTTGTAGTCATTTTCCAAGAAGTATTATCGTTCAAAGATTTGTGCAATGGGAGTGCATGACTTGATGTAAGCTTTTGGACATACGCCATTGCTAAGCACATGTATGTCTGTAGAAGAAAACTACAAAAAACTCAAAAGACAAAAACACAAATTAAGCAAAAAATTGCTGTTGTCAACAGGATATAAACACCACATAATATTCCATAACAGGAATATGGTCAACAAACAACGAAAAACAAAGAAAAATGGACCAAGAGAACGAAAAAAATCCCACAAATTCTGACGGCACAAAAATGTTGAACCCAAAATAATTCAGCACAACAGTTGAACGAGAAAAAACACGACAAAACAAAAAGACGAAATAAACACAATAGTTTTCCAAAACAGAAGAGAACGAAAAAAAACCCCACCAATGATGACAGCACAAAAATATTGAACCCAAAAAAAATTTGGCAGAACAGTTTAACAAGACAAAAACACGACAAAAAACGAAGAGACAAAACAAACCCAATAGTTTTCCAAAACAGAAACAAGCGACATTTCAGGAACTGATATCTGTTCCCGTCCTCAGGCAGAGACGCACATGGTACGAAAACACAGGTGTGACCTTCAAGAAGGGTTCTTAAAGGGGATTAGTATCAGTCATCTGGGTTTTTATTTAATTTTTTGCATTAATAACAATTTTAAATTATTTGTTAAAATTTCTGGCATGTGTAATAAGTATCTTACCAAGCTTTTATACTTTTTAAAGCCAGATATTTACTAATACTTAGCATTCTGAAATCACCAGTTTGTCATAATATATTATAAGTATTCACTGAGAGTTTACATCACTAAGTGCCCTTAACTAGCTTCTAATAATTGTACCCTCAGCAACTTGTGCATATTTTTAGTGAAATGGTGAGAGTTGTGGTAAGCAAAGAGTTTGGTTGTGGGTCTGTTTCAGAGCTTGATAGCGAGGGTCATAGAAACATCTATAGTTTTCACTCTCATGTCGTTCCTTGTCCTGGGCATGACTTACATCTTGTCATCGTTCCTGGATGAAGATAGGTCCAGCATACAGACCTTGCTCAGTAAGTTCCAGCTGCACCATTTAAGTAACTTAGTAACTAAGATGACTATAGTTCTGGAAATTTTTGTTATGAAAGCCAAAACCAAGCAATTTTTTGTAAAACGTATGTCCGAAATGAAACCCTGCATATTTACAGACACAAGCAGTGGTGCAAAAATTTGAATATCTAGCACATTAGGCACACTCCACTGGCTGAGAAGGCACAGATAGATAGTGCCGTGATGTTCAAATGCTCTGTGGGAAGAAGGTGGTGAGCCGGGCGCTTACGTTTTGAGTTAGCCATAAGCAGTAGCAACCAGCTGTCTGGTGTACAGCATCCTTCATAGTATGAACATCCCAGTTTCAAGCAGTGTGAAGGTCGTCCATGTTTGTTGTGAACGCACCTTGGTAAATGTGCACTGCGTCTGCTGGTATTCCTCTCGACTCCCTGTACACCATTAACGTATCTGTCGTGTTTAGGAGTGTAAAGTCTGCCGTGTGGTTATTGTTCATCATGTTTGTAATCCCAGCACAGAACTTACTAAACTGTCAACACTGCACTTACCGCCCAAATCCAAAAGTGCAAATGTACCAGGACCAACCATCCACAGTGCTGTTGACCAGACTGCTTATGGCTATGGCTGCATATGGCTAACTCTAAATGTGCGCGCCTGATTCATCACCTGTTTCCCGAAGGGCGTATGAACGTCACGGTGCTGCGATCGAGCCTTCTCAGAACCAGTGGACTGATTCCCTAATGCGTGCAAAATTCAAATTTTCCTGCCACTGTTAGCACCTGTAACTTGTAGGGTTGCGTTTCCAGACATATGTTCCTTAGCAAAAATTGCTTGGTTTGGCATTCCCTGCCACCCATTAGATTTTGTGCCCCATGATTTTCAAAGGATCCTGTGTATACTGCATATGTTTAAAGATTCATTAAACATTACATTTACAATATAGTTTAAATTTTATGATTATAAGAAAAATCTACAAATTATTTTATTTCTGCCTACCACTGGGGTTCCGTGGTTATTTGGTTATTTTTATTGTGATGTAGATGTAAAGGGTCGAGTTCATCAGAATGATTTGTGCAGAAACTGAAATCTAACTCACTATGATGGGTATCTTAGTTAGTATTAAAATAAAATAAATAATTGAAATAAATTTATCTTTGCTTGAGGAAACATGAACATAGTTACTATTTTTAATGATAGATGTATTTAGAAAATTTTATTTTATAATGTTTGCTTGAAAGCTATTGGTCCTTGTCACCTTCAAATTACATAATGATCCCTTCCATCAACCCCCTGTTTTACCACATACGCTTCTCTATGCAATGTTTTCATTTCTGCAAAGAGTCATGCATGGGTTCTGTTCAGTTTTTAAATTCATAATTAGGCCAAACCTTTGCATTTTGAACTTTTATTTGAGTTTTAGGTGCAAGTTGAAGTAAAAACTTCCATTCTACTGTTGGGTCAAAATTCATGAACATTTGGCTACTTCTACTACATTTGCATAATTTTAAACCTAGGAATTTGTACTACAATTTTATGGTGCATTACATGCTTGAACATTAGTCAATGAAAAATATATTTGTGGTAAATATCATGGCAGCTGTATTGTTTTATTGAGCTTATATGTAATATTTTCAGCCAAATAATTAATAATTTGAAAGCTTTGCAAGTTAAATAACTTCACATTTCCATTTATGTGATTTCAAAACATGTTATTTAATATTGTCCACAAAATTTAAAAATTTTACATGTAAAACATATTCACTGAATTTCCCTAGTTGATTGTGTCACCTAGCTTTTATACTTTGAACGTAAACATTTAAAATTTAGATTACAATATGATATTTCTGTTTATTTTCAGGTGTATGGAGCTACTATTTACCATTCCAGTACTCTTGTGTCTCATTCCTGGGTGTACTTATGCTAGTGTGTAAGTATTCACTGTGATATATAAAGTTATATTCTATAGATACCAGAATATTGCAAGTTTTCATTCTAGGTTTTTTCTCTCTTAATTTTACAGGAGAAATAAGTTTTAATGTTGATGTTTTAGATGTAGTAGGTATGTTATGTTTACTCTTAATTACATTTTAGCTAAGCAAAAATTTTTGTTGCTTAAATGTTTCATGAGGGTGAAATCACAATTCCCCGAAAATCTCAGTACTGTGTTCGAAGCATAACAATAACTGATGTAGCAGCTAACCACGGTCTGATTACCATTTTTGTGCTGGGTGGATCTTTTAGGTTCCACAGTGTTATTAGAAATGAACAAAAACAAGGTGTAATTCCGTCTGAAATATAATTACTCCATACTGAGGAAACTTATAACAGATACAAGAAAATATTAACGTACAATATTAATTACATTTTTAAAAAGCTCTCAGGTATATTAAAAAAAAAATTATGGGCCGGCCGTACATGAAATTATAAAAAGTTTCATTTACTAAAAATACACAAACCAATAAAAAATTACAAATATGTTTAAACTATCCCAGTATATATACTTAAAAGTCCAGAAATTATGTTTATCTAATGAACTGCATCTGACGACGTAATTTAAAGAAAGTTCAAAAAAGGGTCAGAAGATACAGAAGCACCGGAGGTCGGGGCTTCGTTTCCCGGAGATCACGCGGGAACATGATGCCAGGGCGCTTGTGTGCCGTTGAGGAAGGGAGATGAAAATGCCAATTCGGTGTCCGGCTCTCGGACCCTGTCTGGAACAGTCCGAATCAAAACTGATCAGAACTTGTACACAGACAGTATACGGGGCAGAAAATGCCAGGAAAAGTTAAGGGGAGGTTGAGGAAAGTCGCGGATCGTCACTCACCAGACAGGGGAGTTGGCTTCTATTTACCGATGCGTCGCCAGCCAGGAACTGGAGCCTGCGAATACGCGGCTGGGCGCGGTCGTTTTCATCATTTCAAAAGAAATAATTTAAAAGAAAAATTACTATTACTCTTGTACTAAGCAGACGGACTAAACTACTTGAAAAAGATTATAGGGATAGCATCCCTTATTTAGGCGACTACATAATCGGTTGCGGCCGGATGGAAGTCTTGCAGTGTCTCGTCGACTCGCCGATAATCGCAAAATGGTCCGTCTGCAGTCGCGACGCGAAGTGTCTGGCGAAGAACCGCATCTCGTAATTAAAAGTAAATCTTGAATCAAAAGTGGAGGGGGTGACTGGGAGTCCGGACCGAAAGGTTCCGAAGTTCCCCTAGTGGGAGTCATAAAAAACTCTGACTGATGTCTCGAAGTTGGTAGCACTGGCCGACTTTAGCGCTACCTGTTGAGGGGTGTCTGAAATAAAAAAGAATCGACTCGCTCAAGGCATCTGCTCTAACAAGGGAATAAAGGGTCAGTCAGGTGCTACACTCTGGCCGCCAAGATAATAAGTTACGGTTTCTGCCGCTAGATGTTGTGGGGTGGTCCATCTTGGCACACACATTTTTTATGCACGTCGTCCTTGGAGACTGTCGTTGTCTGCTGGGGTTTATGACCAGTCATTGGTCTTAGGCGAATTCTTAGAACCAAGAGGGTAGGGCGGTGGACAAAAAGTGCAACAACGCTGGGAACTAGCGTCCATGACGTGACTCCAGGGTAGTTGAACCTAATACGTATTCATGACGGTAAAGGCTATGGTCAGCTCGTCTCTGAGAAATGGTAACAGCTCGTCCAGAGCTGCTGTATGCAGTTTTAGTCATGAAGTGAAGTAACGTTACAGGCCTGGGACGTGCCTGTAAGCGAGGGGAATGTTAAACGCTCTGCCAACAAAGTCTTAGATCTGCAAAATATCCTATAGGTCTCTGGGAAAGGTGCTTCAGACTACTGGCACAAAGTTTAACTAAGGGGGGTACACCAGCCTAACAAAGAGTAAATCGCCCTTTAGTAACCAAATTATAAAGAAAAATAAAATTTCCAAAAATAATTTAAAATTATATAAAATTAGAAGAAAAAAAAAGCGTCGAAATACCAAATTTCCGGCACACTAAGCAATAAAATCATATGTTCACAATGCCACGACAGTTTCTGTTACAGTCAGTTTTGTACCCATTGAAGTACTGAAATGGAAATTGCATTAAATTTATTCAACTTATGATGATTGTACATAATAATGTAAAAAGAACTGATAATAATACTCGAAAATGACCACATTCATAATGATTTTTTAAAAAAGAACTTCATTACATGTCTGGTAAACAGACAAAATATCTGCATAATATAATTTTAATGCTGACAAGAGGTCTGTAACTACAGAAGAATATTGTATTAAAAAAAAGGTACTAGTCACTTAGAAGTTAGAATTAATAACATCAATAATATTAAAACAGATATTAAAAAGAAAAGAAAAATATTGGAAACAAGTAATAATTTAAGCATATAATAAATGCAAGCATACCAAAAATTATGTTTATTATCATGCCATCATGCCAACCTATTTAATAAACCAAAATTAAATAAAATAAAAAATACTTCAAATAATACTTCAAAGGTGCACTTGATTTCAAGTAAGTAATTAACTGTATGAAGTATTATTACTTTATGTTATAAGTCCTTTTTTCTTTGTCTATGTTGTTTTTTAACATTTTTTTATTTCTGTGAAAGTTTGTTATTTGTTTCTTGTTTGTTATTATTTTTGTATTTGTTATATTTCTATAATGTCTACCACTTTGGCTTTCAGCTGTTGGTAAACATCTCACTACTTTAAATAAATAAATGAAAATAATAATAATAATAATATTTCCACATTAAATACAATTTTTAAAAATAAGTAAATAACTTAACAATCCAATGTGATTGAATTGGGGCCTAATGTCAGTATCAGGACTATGTTTTAATTAGGTTTTTTATTTTATTTGTTTTTCATGTCTGAACAGTGTTCACGTTAGAGACAATAACACACAACTACATATAACAGGGCTATTGGGAAAGCATTTGCCTGTAGAAATTTCGAGAGACCAAATGAAAACCGAAATCAGGAAGAGAATTTTAAGGTTTTTTTTCAGAATTAGCAGCAAGCTAAGAGTTAATTGGATTTGCTGATTAAATGTTGTGTCCCTCATTTTCAAGCCGAGTACCTTGTTTCGAGTGCGATTGCCTGCACAGTTTGTGTGGTGAGAACTGAACTAGTTGATGTGGATGTCGGGAATGTTGTGCTCAGGAGTGTTACAGGAGTGTGTTCTGTTGCCCGGCAGTGTGCACGCCGCTGGGGTTCGTGCACCTGTTCACGGTGGTGGGGGACTTCCTGGTGAAGCCGCAGTTCCTCCGCGACGTGGACGAGGAGTTTGCGGTGGCCCGGCTGGAGGAGGACTGCCTGCGGCGACGCCTGCACCTGGCGAGCGAGACGCGCGGCACGTACCTGCTGCCTCCGCCCATGTCCCCTCCCGCGGCCGCCTTCGCGGAGGGCGCCTCACTCCTGGGGCTGCAGAACGGGGAGCTGCAGTCGGGGCTGGCCGAGGCCCTCCGCCGGGCCGAGGCCCACTGCCGGCACCTGGGTGAGCACGTTCGTTAGTCTGCACTTTGATGGTTCAGTTTCTACTACCTGAAGTACCTGGTGTTGCCCGGGCTGAACACATCATTATATAAGGAACACCACTACCGAATTTCAAGTTTGAAGGACATTCACTTGAAAAAGGGAAATTTTTATTCAAAGTCCCATTGATTGCACAATCTCGGTGTAAGCATCGACAAAACCAGGACACCAATATTCAGCTTTATTTTGGCAAGATGTCAAGGAAGTACAAAATGATACTGTGTTAACAAATTCAAGGCAATGTCATCTATTGACGAAGTTATAAACTGAACTGTTATTAGCGCCTTTACTTTGCTAATAGCCGCAAGTTTCACTTAGCAAATGGGTTTTGCCAACGAGAAGGATTTTATATTATAAAACTGAAGTTTGACCCTTTTTTCATTCCCTTAGGGATGGCATTTAATAATTGTATGTAGTCTATGTCACACTCTAGCCCATAAACTATCTACATATATGCAAAAAAAAAATCATGTTCAATCCATTGCTCCGTTGCTCCATTGCTGCGTGAAAGAAGGACAAACAGACAAACACACTTTCGCATTTGTAATGTTAATCGGGATATGTATGCACATGGTTCAAAGGCTTGAAATTGGTGCTGTTTGGCTATACATTACAAAATACATCTCAGGATAGTCGGCAATACTTGAAGTAACAAACAAACTTAAGTAACTTAAAAGAAAGTTGTTGCCTGTATAGCAGACTAAAATACTGTAACTGGCTAGTCTCTTAGTGGTTCATCGTTGATGACATTTGGGGTCTGCGCAGTATTTTTCCCCTTGAATCAGGTTGCTACTTAAAACATGGCCTGGTCCATACAGACAAGTTTTCAAGTAATTTCATTGTAATGTAATTAGTTTTACCTAATTGTTTTGTGTACTTTCCTAGCTTTACATTATTAGTGAATGAATGCAAATATCTAAGCCTATGTCATAGTTTACTTTATCATTTTGATACTTTTTACATTCTTTTATTTACATATGACTATGAGTATTATAATGTGTTTTTCAAATTGGTACAAACCAATATTAATTTCAATTTAAATAAGTTCTGTATCATTTAAAAAAAATTTTTAATTGTTAAACAAGTCATTACTCACATACAGTTCTAAAATTCATAGCCGTCCATTCAAATATTTTGTTGTTAACAATTTTGTAGTAGTTTTGTGGTCTGCTTTTGTTTTCAGATCAGCTGCGACATACATCTTCCCTTCAGAGGAATTTAGTTTATCCTGTTGCGATGGTGCTGCTAATACTCTTAACATTTTTGACTGTGATGATGGTTCTGCAGAACATAATTGTTATTGTTCTGGGCTATGGAAACAAGGATTTGCCATTCAATACAACGGTAAAGTACAATAGTTCAAGTACATATTGTTTACTGTATCTAATATCATTGATTCATTTCTGATAGTTATTGGTACCAACAATGCCTTGGCTTATTACAAGTACTTATTTTATCGCTAGTAAGTTGTGACAGAATGTTAGGTGATAATCTGCTTGTGTTATGGACGAAGGGACCATAGTGGTTGAGGGGTCAGATCACTAGCCTCCCACCAAAACACACTAGATCCAATCCCTGGCATGTCATGGCCTGATATTTTTCACAAGTAGAAAACATGGCGAATGTTGCCATGAGCCAATGGGTTTTCTCTGGATGCTTCTGTTTCCTCTCCCCCACACTGCTCCATCCACATAACTTCAGTCCTCATCATTTCTAATGATCCCAATGTGCGAGATGTTAAGCCACCGCCATTCATCTCTTGGACTATCCGTAAGGCATTTACGAAGAATTTCACTTCCTAAGTGTTTAAGTCTGACATAAAATTCTCACTAACTTCGCGACCTCAAAATAATTATTTTGCAAAGATTGTCCACTACCAGGCCAACAATAGCCAGGCTAATTGAACAAAACATACAAAAAAAGTATTCCTGAAATAGTACGGAGCATTTATTTATTAACATGCAAATCCCTGGTTACCTCTTTCTTAAAATTAGGACATTACTTTCAGAAAATTACAGACATTGAAAGATTGCAAATACAAAATTTCTATGCCTCAAATGCATTTGCTGGTACATGAAGCACTAATTCTAATTTCAACTTATAAGTTATAACGTTATAAGTGATGCAGCTGTTGCCACATGACACTATTAATAATATAATAATTCATCTGTTGGACAAAATGTGTAACAATCCGTGTTTGTAGACAGAAGGTCTGGCTACAGAGTCATTACTACAGAAAATGTTAGTGAACAATGATTAAGTGTTTTTGGAGATGGTTTTAACGTGTCCACAATGACCTCATGTGTGTTGGCCATTTGCGGATGTGCCTACCTGTTGTAGATTCCCCTCAGGTAGTTCTTGCCTGATTTTTGTACCGACGAAGGGCAGTTTCTTCATACTTGCAGTGACCATTCTATTGTCTGTTGTCGTGTTATTGTCTGTGTGTTTGTGCCCACCGCTAAAGCCCCCGGCTGTTGGGTGGGCATGTGACAAATAAAATAGATAAAATAAAATCACCAAACAAATTATCAAACTGGGAATTTGGAAGTTAGAGTTTGTATTTTATTTGATTGTCTGTAGTCCTGAAGGAAAGCACTGGCGTTGGACAAATTTTCAGTTTATTGCCGATCAAAGAAATTACAGCTCCTAACAAAATATGTTTCACACAAAATCATTTGGCGAAGAAAGAGGAGATGTTTTAATTTTTGGTGATTAAAAGATTATGGAATTTGCTTACGGTTGAACTGACAAGGAAAAAGGCGAAGAGTAGCAATGTATTTAGGATTTTTGAAAGTATGAAAACTTAATAAGACATATTATCCTTAAATGGCCCGACACCGGCTAAGTTTCATTATATTAAATTTTGAAAATGGACTATGCCGTTAGCAGAAAAGACTGCCGAGGTGCAAAACAGCAAGACTTCTTTCCCCAGCAGCTGCAGAGACCTTCATTCCCAGTGGGACAGAGGTGACCAGGTGGCCCAGCCAACCAATGAGAGCATCGTTCCTTAAACTCGTTGGTTTCTGTGTCAAACACTGGGCTTGTTAATGTACAGTTTTAAGGTCAATTTATTTCAGTCGGCAAGCCAAACATTGTACCACAGATAATCAAGTAACTGCATTAGTGAAAACCTCTGTTTTATTTTACCACATTGGACATTATGAAAACAATAATCCTGAAATGAATTCCAAAATATAATTCACGAAAAGGGAAAAAAAAATTAGTTTGAATCCACATACCAAAAATTACATTTATTAGCATGCCAATCTATTGAACCAGCCGAAAATAAACATTTATAACTAAAGCCTTTTTCTTTTTAGAAAATAAATTTAATAAAGCCTTAAATGACAAAATACTTTAAAGGTACACGTAATTTAAAGTAAGTAATTAACTGTATGAATACACTCAATACTGAGGTATATATGTACATCATTAAACAGTATACTTCTACTAATTATCAAAACAAATTAGCAATGTAAACCCTGTATTATCTCTTTTAAATAACTACTGCATACATCATATTAATAGACAAATGATATGCACGGTTTTAATCTCAATATCGTACATCTAGTATTAACAGCCTAACCTCATACCAATTTTTTTTGTAATTTTATGAATAACAAATGTACCTATTTGTGTTTTATCATCATTGCACATGATGTGGATAAATATTAAATTTTGTTCAACACCAGCACAATACCTACCAAGATAATTTTTAGAAGCAAATCAGCTGTGTAGACATGTAATACAGTAACCCACTCTGACATTCTTGTCAAAAAAGTTCCAGTAAACCAATTTATATTTAATTTTTTACAAATAAATAATCTGGAGTCTGCCTGTGTCTTTTTAGGGGAGTATTCTTCATGGTTGAGAAAAGAAAATTCTGATAGTGTCTAAATTTAAGAAGAGGGGGGAGGAAAGAGTGTTATTTATAGTAAAATAATACATAGATTTATTTTTGTAATGTTAGTAATTAACTATATTTTAATAGTTTTTAAGAAAAAAGGAAGTTGTCAACTACAGAATTCTTAGCAGCTATTTGATACAAAACGTAAGGCATTTACACATAAAATGTGATTTGCACATATCACTAGCCACATGTACACACATGTCTTTGTTTTTTTGGGTTATATACATTGGAGGGACTGGTGCGTAAAGGAAAGCAATGCAGGTAACTCTCTGTGGACTGTGAGGAGGTGAAGGGAGTGTTCTGTTCGGTGTGCAGCAGTTCAAGCTGGGCGACAGCTCGTTGTCCATGTTGGGCGTGTTCGGCTCGACCCTGGAGATAGTCCTGATCTTCTACCTGCAAGTGACGTCGTTCGTCGGCCTGTACACGTCGCGGGTGTTCTCGCGGGTGCGGCCGAGGCCTCGCGGCACCTCGCTCACCCACGTCATCGTCAACTCCGCGCTGGCGCTGGTGCTGAGCTCCGCCCTGCCGCTGCTCTCCAGGATACTGGGTCCGTGCCCTCGCCTGTACTAGTTCAGTTTTACCGTATTTACTCGCGTAAAGGCCCCCTTTTTTTCCAAATTTTCGACTCCAAAAAAGGGAAGGGGGCCTATACGCGAATTTGGAGGAAAAAATAGATTTTTATTTTTTTCAGGTATGAAAAACTAACATTTAATAAAAGCAAAATGAAATACCGCCACAACTTATTTAAACGCCAATTAAATTTTGATTAAATGAAACAGCTGGCGGAACGACTGGCAAGTCATGTGTCTTTGTTCTAATGAGGGGGGGGGGGGGGGCAGCGACGTGGCAGGAGGGAGAGAGAGGCAGCGAGTCCGCAGGGGGGAGAGGCAGCGCTGCGGCAGGGGGGGAGATAGGCAGAGGCGTGGCTTAACCTCCCTCCTGCCAGCTAGCCAGCCAAACAGACAAAGGAGTGTTAGAAATGCCAGCTGTCGGCCAGCAGCGCTTGCTGACTACGTAGGTACCTGCTCCACCCACTTCCCTTCCTCCTTCACTTCCCCTCTTCTTCTCCGACAACACTGCACATCAACACAAGCGCGCGAGTCCAGCGTTCTTTATCTTTATGTTGTTTGAGATACAACTAACTGCGTACGTCTGTCACGCCTCACGACAGTCCTACTGAGAGCGGACAAACTATAATACCAGTCTCTGTATCACTGCCGCTTACAAAATCACCTCCCGCCTCTCACAATACATGGCTTGCTGTTTGATGCATGCCAAGCTGCCCTGCCCTCAGATAAACCCAGAAAAACACATTTTTAAATTTTTTCTCAAAAATGTTTACAAAATAAGGAGGGGGGGCGTATACGCGGGCGGGGCCTTTACGCGAGCAAATACGGTATATGTTTAGATTAGGGATGAGCCAAGCTAATCCTCAAGTCCTCATACAAACCTGCTCCTCGAAGTAATACCCTAATTTGTTCCAGGAAAACAGAGCGCTAATGAAAACGGTGTCAATCGAATACTTTTTTCCCCATAAGTGTTAATGTTCATCAATATAATTTGTAAGCAGGCTTGCTGACTACCGTTTTAATCAAGACACTACTCCTGTTAAAATCAGTGTCACAATACTAATATACGTCTAAATACTCTTGAAGTACATTCAAATAACCATTTGAATTGCATTTTAATATTAAAATACTCAAATCTAAATTACACTGACCACATTGTTTTCGTGACAGGGCTTGAGCATAAGAGTATCAGATAGGTGCCAAAAAAGTTTTTGAGTTACAAGATAATAATGTTATTAATAATAAAAATTTATTTCAATCATAATAATTGCAAGGAATATACTATAATAAATATATTCTAATTCTGTAAAAAAAAAAACATAAATAAACATTTTCAAATTTTGAAAATTTTTTAACCTGTAAATGTAATTCTCACCTCTTGTTTACTAAATGCATGTCTGCCATGATATGCTAACTACATTACTTTCACTATTGCATCCTGATAGGCATGAGAAGAAAAAACATTTGATCGTTCAGACAACTTTGTTAGATTTTATGAAGCCGTCTAAATAAAAATGTTGGTTTACATTTTTGCATTTCATAATAATATAGTTTGTTTTATTATCTAATATTTTACCACACTTGTTTTTAAAATTATTATTACTTTGGTTTCTGGTCTCAACTAAACCTAATTTGTATGTATTTATGTGCAAAATTGTACCCAGACTTAACGTGAATTTGACTTTCATCATTATCACTCAGTCCCACCTATAATGTAAGTTCAGGATATTACTGTAACATTACCTATTTGTTACAGTGACCACAGTGTAATTAACCACTGGTAACAGCTTTTGTGTCAGCGAAAAGAGTACTTCGATTTGTATGCCTTGCTATAAACCTTCAGTTGTGTTTAACTTTTGTTCAGATTATTCTTTTAATTCATGTTTGAGATGCAATGTAAATGCTAACAAATTACGTTCAGAAAAAATTTATTATCATGAATTTATTGGAAATTTACTTCGTTTTGTACTACTGTATTTTATTTTGATGAAATATTTATGGATTTCATTTTATTTCTTATAAATTCTGAACATTTATTGAGATGCCTCAAAAAATTTGGAAATTTCCATGATATTGGCTACCTTTTTATAGTTTAGGTTATATTTATTTTTAGTGAAAAAATCAAATGAACTGTTTTTAATTTTTTAATTATGCTTAAGAAGTTGTGTACTTGTTGATTTTAAAATAATGAATGTTTCTTTCTTATTTAGGCATCACAAACTTTGATCTCCTTGGGGACTTTGGCCAGATAGAATGGCTTGGCAACTTCAAGATTATTTTTCTATACAATGTGCTATTTGCTGTCTTCGCTACAGTAATTCTTTTGAGAGGGATTACTGCAGTGATTTTACGGGAATTATACGCCCGGTAAGTTTAATGCACAACTATTAGCTCATGTGATGTTATATTCAAATGGTATTAATTTATTTCACATAGGTACATTAAACATCATTGAGTCCTAAGAAAAATCAGTTTAGGCACTTAACGCGAGTGCTAATATATTTTGGAGGAATATTAAATTTTTTGAACTACTTTTTGTATGGCAATATGTGATATAAATTATATCATTTGGACACTAACTTAAAAGTTGCAATAATTTTGCTCATATTTCTTATAAGTTATGTAAAAGTCGTAATTATAAATCTATATAAAATTTTGCATTTTTTTTTATTAGTTATGTTGTGAATGTAATGAAAAACCAAGCATGCAGGGTTTCATTCACTTTTTACTAGAAAATGTTTTACAACAAAATGTTAACATCTATCTAAAGGAGCCCGCCTAGTCAGGTGTGTATTTGTGTTAGTGAGGTGGGTTGATAAATTGGTCACTTGCTGGTGCTTCTAGCGCAGTGTTGCCTCTAAGGGCAAGGCTCTGATCTGGAACGCAGTCTTCTTGTGCACAGGGAAACTATGAGATTTAATTAAAAACCATAACATTTAATGGTGGAGAAATGAAGATAAAGGTGTATTACAAATCCCTTGTGTGATTTCAGGAATCTGTACCAGGTGTTTAATGCATAAATAATATTCTGAAAACACTTGTTTTTAGCCATTTTCAGTTTTATAAAAATACAGCTTAATTACAAAATGCAGAAATAAAAATACTCATCTGCCCACAGTGTATTCTCAAATGCTTTTCATAAACAAATGCAACTGATATCTTGAGTAGGTAGTTTTCAAAACGTGTTGTTTTTTTCTGAAGCTTTGCACACTGTGTGTGTACCCAGATAGGCGGGGCGCGGGGCCCTTAATTATTGGACTATTTCTGGTAAATGAAGATCGTGTGTAACTATGTGAATGTGGCTAGACTAGCTAGTGGCTTCACAGCGAGCAGAATGCTTGCTGATGTAATAAAGAGCTGGAGTGGAAAGTGACACCACAGAATTGTGTTGTGATTAG
The DNA here is from genome assembly GCF_032445375.1 of Bacillus rossius redtenbacheri. Lineage (NCBI taxonomy): Eukaryota > Metazoa > Arthropoda > Insecta > Phasmatodea > Bacillidae > Bacillus > Bacillus rossius. The sequence continues at coordinate 24,084,968 of NC_086335.1, read as the reverse complement.
ATAAATACTTTTCTCAATAATTTTTTATTGGGAGCAATGGGATGCATATAGTTAGGAGAAGGAGTGGTAGGGATTCATATTTTTTTAATTGTCAGAACTGAAATAAGGTTCAGATGCTTCAACAGCAAGCCTACCTTGCAACCTAACAAAGTAACCAACAAATTGGAGTCACGTCTCAAATGTGTAACTGTTTTCCCCAAGCCAATCATAATATGTTCTTGTACACATTGCTAGCAATTAATATAGTAACTGTTTGAAAATTAATTTTTTTTTTTTCTTGTCTACAAATGACTTTTAAATACACATGAAGAAAGACAAATTGAGCTGAACAGATGTTGATATAGGATTTCAGTTATTCAAGTGAACATAATTATGAACTATATACTTGGTTTCTTTTTAGCCATACATATTTATAGATGTAGTATTCATTATTGTGATAGCCTCCTGTGTTAGTTGGGGTTTTGGGGTGTGATTATTGTAATGAATATAATTTAAAGTGTGCTAACATCTGGGAATTGTGTTAGTGGAAAGTGAATTATTTTTAAAACAGAAGTTTAGTAAAATTATGTAATATAAAATTTTTGAAACCTTTTCTGAAGAAATTAGAATATGCATTTAGTGCTTAGTTAGAAATCAGCTGCAAAATCTTCTGTTTGCTTAATCTCTTTTCCTAAATTTTTATTGTATATGCTGGAATAACTGGAATGATACAGGTTTTCAATTAGCTGTTCAAAAATTTTACATAAATAATTTGGTATTATTGCTTCTGGTTTACCAATTAGTGTAATAAACTTAAATAATGCAGAGATAATCCACGGCAGCGAGTGTTGAGGTATCGAGCTCATGTTAAGAGGGTCCTGGGTTGGATTTCAGCCCCTGGTATTTATCAGATTATGAACACCAAGTTGTAGGCCTGTGGGAATATTAGTTGTTTAATGCAAAGCAAATATCACATGAGATTTCTAAAATATTTGCAAAGTTAAATCCTATTGTGAATATTGTTTTTTGGCGAAGTGATTTAAAAAAAAGATTGGTTAATGTTTGTAATGTTTGAACTGATTAAGTTATTAACCAGTTTGATCATATATATAATAGCATTCAATAAAAATTATGAAATAACCATGCATAATATGAATATTGAGCATTAATAAGAACAATAATGTGCCACCTTTTAATTTTTTGACGTGACAACGTCAAATAAATCTATGAACGCCGGCCGCACGCACGAAAAAGCATCCCGTTACACACGTTGTCCCGTTACGCTGTGTCCCGTTACGCTCATTGTACGCTTGCGCCGCATCTATCTCTCTTCCACTCGATTTGACTTTTTCGAGGCACATTAAACTTGAAACACTCCCTTTTGTTTCCTACTTTTCCTATCATCATCCTATCCTTAACAGAATAACACAGATTGGAAGAAGTTAAATAACAAACATGTATAAAAGTTATAGTTAAAATAATCTGTTCATTTAAGTAATAAGCATATTTGAATTAATGAGTGCAAACAAAAGTAAATTTATCAATTAAATTGTAGATTTCATTTCACTCCTTCTTTGTATCCATACAAAATAGTGATAATTTAATAAAAGTGATTCAATTTTATTCATAAAATTATGCAATCATTTCATCAATGTTTTGTTATGACGGTGTCACGTTAAACTATCGTCCGTAAACCGACTTTACAGATAACCAATTTTTTTTAAGTAACCAACTTTATTCAAGCAAAACATATACAACACAAAAAAAAAAGAACTAAATATATTCATGAGAATATCTTAGGCTTCCAATGTTAAAGCTTTGCAACAAATGTGAAGCTTCACATCAAACGCTATGTAGGAACCCAGGTTACTGCCCTTCCCTCTTGATAAATAGTTTAATTTACAATTTATTGTGTTATCTTATAGGAAATGCTAAGGTTAGTTGTCCTTTATATAATTTAAGTAACAGCTTATTTCTTTCTAAGAAGCATTTAAATATTCCCCAATTCTTTTGATAATCAGAATTTCATTTGGTTCATGCTTTTTTAATGTTTCAGATAGTCAGTTAATTTAATTCTGAAAAAAGGCTTTTTAACTGGATTTTTACTTAGTTTGGCCTACTTGTTTGAGTTTTTAGATATTTTAATATAATTCTTAAGTATTGTTTATTTGTCTTTTCTCATAAAATGTGCGAGGGCAGGCTTTCGGCTGATGTAATAGTTTTGTAAGTTGCATCATCATTAGAGGGACATACATGTATAGATTGTGTGGGAATATCTAATGGGAATCCGGTGTGAAATTAAAAAGAGATGGAAGGTGTGGGAAAATGACAGAGAGATGTGACTGAGCAAAGATGGGAGGTGCTAAATAGTTATTGTAAGAATAAATGTTGTAGCCAGTGGTAAGACAGTTTTCCAGGGAAGTCCCCAGCTAAGTATATTTTTGTGTAAGCTTGGTGATGTGCTGAGTTTCGTCAGTCATTGTCTGGACGAGGTACTGATAGGCTGGGCGTTTGGCAGTGGCTCACAAAGTACAAGATTATGTGAGTTTAGAGAATAGTTTGTGGCTGTGGTCCGTGTGCCACTGTGTAAGATTAACCTGTTTTTATCTTTTGGATTTTGTAATTACTTAGAATTTTCGACCACAGCATCAGACCACCCAAAATTAAGGCTCAAGTGATCGCAGCTTTGATCCGAGTACATAGTCCTGCGGCTTCGTACCGTGAGTTTGTGTTTAACCATGCAACATTAGTGGGAACTGTCTTGTAAAGTCTTAATTATTTTTCAGTACCTACGAACAGTCAATGGACAGTTCTTGTGGAAGTTTAGAAAGAGTTTATGCGCAAAAGTTTTATACTCTAAATCTACTACTTTGTGTGGTAGCAAGATGACGGACAAAATGACTGTGAATTTTCCTCCAGGTTTAAAAAAAATAAGTTAAAATCGATTTGGTGTCTGAGGAAGATTATTCCAATAATTGACGATGGTAATTTTTCTTCTGGAACTGCAATAATTTTCAGTGCCCTAATAATTTTTTTTTTTTTTCCCAAGTGTAAATGTGTTTCGACCAAATTTTGAGCTAGCTGAGGTGGTCTGGGGTGTGATAGCGAAGCTTTGCATCACATCCAAAGTTTCAAACAAAACCAATAGCAAATTTTTTTGGCAAAGTCAAATTGAACATTAAAAAGAGCTTTGATTAATTTGCTTAGTCAAAGCTTCGCACAGCCCTAGTTGGTACCCCATTTGGAGGTCGGTTTGTCTTATTCTCTGCTAAGATACCTCACCCATGCCTTTTAGTAATGACATATCGTGGTAATGTTGGATTGAGCCTGTAGAATTTAAAATAAAAAAAAAAAAATAATTTCCATTGAGCAATTATTAAAGCATCTTTTTAGTGTGGAATTTGTATGTTGAGTCTGAATGATGTTTAGGTACAGAGACTGTGTAATTTGCACTTGAAAATAGTATATCTTTGTAAAGATGTGCAGAATGTTACGTTGCATGATGCAAGCCAGCACATGCATTCAGGGCCAAATGCTAAAGCACTGGCACTTCATGTGCATGTGTTTTACCTTACACACACACTCCCATGCACGCACGCACGCACGCATGCTTAAATGCCTCAAATATCCCAAGAATAATGGGATCCTTCAGCAAAGTTCAGTTAAGAGTATGTGTGTTGCCTTTGTTCTCATGTTATGATAAGGTATATTTTAACTGGTAATGGATGACTAGTCTGAAATATCTTTCAGTTAAAAGGGAGTCTGTTTCAACAGGTTTCTGACTTTTTGAAAAGTCATTACCAAAGGTTTTATCTGAAAAAAAAAACATTTGTGTGAGGTGTGAATTATTTTTGAAGTTAAACATCTTCTTACTATAACACACTTGAAAATGTTTAGAAACAGAATTTCTATAATTAACTACAGTCTGTTTGTGATTGGACAGTAGCAATTCATTCATGACTGGCGTGAGTAAGTGTGATGTCTTGCCACTGCCTCACCTGTACCAATATGTCTGCTTGTTGTGTGTTAGCAGCATTTTGGAGGATATGGTTTACTACAACAATTACAGTTTATAATGTACGCACATGTTTATATTTTTGTACCAGTATACTTCAATATGTACTTATTATGTAGACAGATAACTTCTGAAAATGATTGTCAGCTACTTCAGCATGACATTTCTGAAATCTGTAATTGGTGAAACACTAATTTGGTGACTTTTAATAAAAATTAAACATTAGTTGTATCCTATAAAAGGAAATTTTTTCCTATAAAGTATGATTATAAGCTTTATAATATAAGTATAGAAATATTAACACTTTGGTATCTAGCACACACAGAACCCTAGCTTTGATTAAATACATGACTTGCCTTGTACCAGAAAATGACTCATTACTTACACTTTACTTTTCGTTAATTGAAACCAAATTAGTATATGGTTCCATATTTTTGGAATAACATCAACTCTTCTGACAGTAACAAGCTTGAAAATATACTAACTAAAATTCTTAAAATTATAAATCAAAAGCATCTTTTAAAACCTTTACTACTGTCCTTGATTGAATGCAGAAAGCTATTTGATTTTTTTTTGTTTGCAACTGCTATAGTTCCAAAATAAGTTGTAATTATTTAATTGATAAATCTGGGCTCAGAGTTCCTCAATATAATAATCGATCACAGGCATTACTCTGTACTCTTAGCAATATTAATGATATAATATACAGATTGGTTAACAATTTCAGTGATGAAGATAAATATGCTAATCTTTTTGACAGCAAAATATGCATGAAAAAGTTGTGAGCTATTGTACAATAATTCAGTTCTCCAATCAGTCTTTGTCTTAATTTAAATATGTATGTACTTATTTTTATATAAATGTTTACAACTTATCTCCATATTGCATAAAATATTGACCTAGTTATCTTGCAATTTTCTTGTATTCTTTTGTTTTAATCCTTATTCTTTTTTTTTCCTTCTCGTGATGTATGTCCTTCAGTATGTATATTATATTCTGATGGTATATTATTGGTTGATATTTGTAACTGTAATTGTTTGTTCTTGTCTTGAATTGTATTGTACTTCGTGACTTTTGTTGTGTGTGCTGTAGTCCCTGCAGGTATGGTGTGCCTACTAGTGTCAGCTGTCTGCTGGTAGTGCCTACCTGTTAGTTTTCTCCTTGCTTGTTGTCTATCTGCCCTTAGTGCCTACCTAGGATCGGCATTTTGTATGCCTCTTCAGGGTGTCTACCGACCCTGGAAAACCTGGAAAACCTGGAAAAATTAGGGAATATTGTAATCAGGGAATAATCCGGGAAAAATCAGGGAATTTTTTTAAAAATCAGGGAATTTTTTTTGGCAGGTTGTAGTTGGCAATACTTTTTTTGTTTATTGATCAGCTTGCATTGACGTAGCATCAAGTGCATCCCCTCCCATTTTTATTTTTGAATGGCAAATATAGAACAGTTCCCACGTCCATTTTCTTTTATTTACCATCGGATTCGGAAGTGTCGTCAAATCACGTGATACAAACTGGTTAAAGCTGGTCTGTTATCCTGCTGACGTGACGTGCTGCAGCATGTGCTTCCCACGTTCAGATTATACCGACAGGTGCATTTCATTTTAAGTATTTATGGATGCCCTCAATGTAAACTGGGCATTTTTGTTAGCTTTGAAAATACATATTACAGACACTTTTGGTGAAGATTCGCCATCATTGCTAGAAATTGGTAGCTGTGGGCTTCATACGGTCCATGGTGCTTTCAAAACTTGAATTTCTGCTACACAATGGGACGTAGTTAGTTTTTTGAGGCACAGTTACTATTTGTTTAAGCACGTACCTGCAAGGAGGGCAGATTACATTAGAATAACTGGATCAGAGATTTTTCCCAAGAAATGTTGTGCAATCAGATGAATACTGCAGTTGCTGAGCATGCCATGAAAAAGTTACCCCACCTGAAGAAATTTGTTAATGAAGTTACTATTTCATCTCTCTCTTTCAGTGTAATGAAAAGTGCTCTTGAAGATAATCTTCTAGAAGTAAAATTGACATTCTTCCACTCTTTGGCATCAGAGCTGGAATTGTTTCTTACAATGTTCCAAAGTGAAGCACCCATTGCACCTTTTCTCTATGATTCACTGGTAGACATTTTGTTAGCTTTGGCAGGAAAGTTTGTGAAAGCAGAGGTACTGAATTGCTTTAAGGAGAAACGCAATATATCTCGATTGGATGTAGATAACCAGGAAAATCTATTGACTGCTAACAATATCAAGTTGGGTTATGCAGTATGTCATTCCATCAAGAAAGAGAAAGTACCAGAAAAGTCTGTCCTGTTACTGAAAAATGATGTTAGGTCTTGTCCAAAGGTTATGGTAAAAAAACTTCAAGACAAAAGTCCCCTGAAGTACAAACTTACCAAGGGAATTTCCTGCTTATGTCCGTCTGTGGCTTTAAATTTGGGTGTGAAGAAACAGCGTTTGAAGTACAGTTTAGAATGTTGTCTTCAAAACAGGTGGCTATCAGGACAAGAAGCTGATAACATTGAGCAATCATATGAGTTGGTATGTTCCTCGCAAGATTCTGAAGCACTGTTCTCGTCTTTTTCTCGAGAAGACGGGCGCCTTGATCACTTGTGGATGCTCATTCTTAAGGCACATGCAGTAGCTGCCAAAACAGGCCTACTAAAGTTTGTGAGGATGATGTTGGTACTTTCCCATGGAAATGCATAATTGGATAGAGGATTTTCAGTGAATTCTAATCTGCTAACTGAAAACTTGCAGGACGAAACATTGATTGCACAAAGACAAGTGTACAACTTTGTTCAACGTTCTGGAGGTGTAAAGCATGTTGATATCACAAAGTCCATGTTACAGTATGTAAGAAATGCTAGTTGTAGGCATAAGGAAGCCCTGCAAACAAAACAAAAAGAAAAGGAAGCTACAGACAAGAAGAAGGCAGAATAAAGAAGAGTTGAAGAGGAGATCAAGGCATTGCAGTTGAAAAAGGCTCGTGTGTTGGATTTGGCTCGGTCTGAAGCAAGTGCAATAGACGCAAAAGTTGATTCACTGTAAAAATTGATGGGAGCTTCCTTTTACTAATGTTTTTGCAAAAGTAAGTGTGTGAAATATTTGTAGCAGCATGTTTTATTTGTCATCAAATGAGTCACTTTGGCCTCGTCTGGAAGAAGGTAATTTTTTTTACTTATTTAGGTGAGTTGAAATACTTTGAAACCCGTGAATGTACTGCTATGCAGTTTTTTTCAGTTTCGTGGAATGTCGTAATTGTGTTACAGAAAACCTGGAAAAATTCCATTTTATACCTGGAAAACCTGGAAAAATTCCATTTTATACCTGGAAAACCTGGAAAAATCAGGGAATTTCATTTACTAGATCTGGTAGACACCCTGCTCTTGGGACCACATTGTCCTGTGTATTTTTTTTTGTATGTCGTGCCCACCTAAAACGTTTCTAACTGTTGTTGGGCATGTTACAAATTTAAATAAATAAATAAAAAATAAATGTACATGTCTGTAAATGTATGCAATTTTGGGGAGTAATTAATTACAATCATGTAATATGATAACCTGTAAATATTTCATTGTAAATGATTACAGAAGGAATCGTAAAAAAAAATTCAATCTTAGTTTTTACTTGCTATCTACATAACATATAGTTCATTTGAAGTAACTGCTACATCTTGTAATTCTTAAATTTTTTGTCATCATCTATTGTTTTATTTATTAATATAAACTTGGTACCATTTACCTGCATCCCTTTGAAGCTGGACATATAGCATGTAGGGATTTTTATGTTAGGAAACAAAAATTGTAGTATAATGGTAAAATGGCTGTCAAAAGAGAGATTATTACTTCTTTCATGCTTAAAGAAATTTTGGTTGTATTTATCCAATTTTCCTAATCTTTTCAGAACACTGTATGTATGCTTGTATGTAGAAATATTTTGCATTTACTAGATTGAGTTTGTGCTTAGTATTATGTTATCAAGACTTTTAACATTAATGTACTTAATAGGCCATCATGTAAAATTAATTTTTATATCAATATCTTTTTTAAATTTACACAACAATGTTTTTTAAATAATTTTCATTAACATATGTATCTGTTAATAATAAAATTATTTGGTATGGATATTATTTCAGGTGGAAAAAAAATATTTGTTTTTACGGAACTAGATTACAGAGCATGAATATAAAGTAGGTAGCTGGTAGCCTTGATCTTTTGTAGACACAGGGATGTCCAAGTCATGCATTCATTGTCACTTTCTCCCACAATAAAAAATAGCTCAGGCACTTTTTTTTGTGTAAAACTGGCTCTCCAGAAGTGAAGTGAGATGCACTATCAGTAATCAGATTTTTGAATGTTTGAAATATTTGACCAAGCTGAAACCATCTCAAAGACACACTTTTTTTGTGAATGCGTAAAGTTACCATTATTTCAGACTATTACAAGGCCGCAGGGATTGGGGCCTGCAGTTGGGTGCTCCACCCTGAGGGACTGGCCTTCCCCCTATCCCCACTCAAACGGGCACCAACACAGGTACAACGATCCTCCAAATAACGCGGTCGCTCCCCTTCCCCTCGCCTAGCGCCTTTCCAAATAGTCTTGGCTCCACTCTGTCTCTCGAGAATTCGGCAGGTCTCCATAGCCCCATTGCGGAAGAGGTGTAACTAGGACGCCGCTGTTCTTTTGCAACTTTGGGTGTTAAGTTGGCTCTGATCACACAACAACATTTTGGACGAGACCTTTTCAGGGCAGCATTGAGAGGTATGCAAACTGGGAGGCCGACCTGTGAGGGAGTGAAGTGAAGAGGGTGAGGGACCCCTTGGCGAGCGAGCGCCGGGCTTCGGTGTGAAGATCGGAGTCACGACATAGCGGACGAGTGAGCAGTGAGTGGGGGCCAGCGTGTTGGGACGGAGGTGTGGTAAGAGACAAAAAGTAGAGAGAGCCACTGTCGAGCCGAACTCCAGTGGGGAGAGTAGAAAGTGGACTCACGAAAGTGTGATTAATTTGCGGACAGACATTTGAATTGTTATAATTAAATTAATACCGTAAATATTAGCTAATAAATAAAACTGCAATAAATTAATTGGGCTCGCCTTTCCGGTTCTGTTTTCCCCATTTGAATTATGTGTAACAATACAGTAAAGGTCTTGAAATTTTGATTCATCGTAATAGAGCAAATATTCAACATTCAGCAGCAAATTGTGATATTGGTTGATGACAACCAGTATTATGCCACTCATTATGAATTTTTTCTGTACTTTATATGAAAAAAAATTTTCAACCCATTTTATGATATGTGTGGTTTGGTTGAACATTTTCTTTTATCCAAAAAATGTTATAAAGATCTTATTTAACATTTGGCAGGTCTTGCCATTGTTTTATTTTTCAACATTTTGGTGGTTTTAACTAAACAAAAAAAAAGGCTGAGCTATTTCTTAAGTGAAGAAAGTAAATCAGGTTGACCTTTGGTGTCATTATTACTTATTGTCTGTAAATAATACTGTGGTTATTTCAGGTATAGTTATGTTTGGTGGTGCACCAATAGGACTTGGCCTGTTATCTTATTTGCTACATTACATAGGATCATATATTTCTAATTATAATGTACTATAACATATTTTGGGGTATGTCTTGCACTTCTTAGTATTTATTTCTGAATTAAAGCTATGTAAGGAATATTGTATTGTATTTGTTGATTGTGACAATATTTAATTTTAAACTCTTATATGAAGTGGATGAAAATTTTAAAACATGTTAAACTCTCAACAAAAAATTATTAAGCTTATTTAATTAGATAACTTAATAAAAATAGTTGTCTATAGGTAGGGAGTGGGAAATAAAATTGATATTGAGCAGTGTGATTGTTCGTTATGGTGTTGCCCCAGCAGATTCTACATATAGACCACCCACCACACTAATTTCGTTAGCAGTTCGCTCCTGACGTGTTACCCCCTCCAACTTCTTTTCCTTTCTTCCCCCACATGTTTCATCTTACATTGCTTTCCCGGTTGCCATGCTGGGGGTTTCATATGCTCACCTGCTTGTGTAGTGTCCAAGAACAAACCTACAACAGAAAAATCCTCCGAACAATCAAAAGAACTTCCTCCAAGATTCTTCAGCTGTACCATTGCCCTAGCCCAGTGCTCCAATTACAAGAGGCAATTGGTACATATGAGTATAATCACTAGAGCAGGTATACATGCTTTATAATGAGTGATAAATGTTTGACCAAAAAAAAAACATTAACTTTAAAAGAAAACCGTGAAGTAAATACCAAAAAACAGGAAAATGCATATCCTACTATACATAATAGCAGGCAATTAATAAAATAAGCAACAATGCAAGTGGGTGTTGACTGCATTTGTTCTTTCAATGTGATAAGATGTATTAAAACAGCTAGCAAATAAATTAGTTTAAGATAGTTTAATGAGAGCAGACTTTATGCATGCTATCAGTGAAGTGCATTATATCATACCCAGAAGAATGAAATAATTGAAATAAGGAACCAATACCACCCAGGCAACTAGCCAAGCAAAGTGAGGTGGCGAACCTGGGTGACTATATCAAGCAGAACAATTGGCTAGGGCACACCTAGCCACAAATAGGACGCTACGAAGAGCAGTTATACAACGGTTGGGATTTGGACAGGACTGAGCTAAAGGGAATTTAAACACAAATCCCGAGGTGCTTGTATCTTGTCCGGATCATACAACTTGCTGCCCTAACTGCATAAAGGAGCAAGGGACAAGACACAGTCGCACGAAGAAACTAACAAACCAGAAAGGTACCACATTACCTGAGGTCTGAAGTCGTCCTTCATCGGTGAGTGCCTCCACATCTTGTGGCAGGCTTCAGGAGAGCGCTTGCAGTGCCAGCAGTGGCCGGCAGCAGAACTAGGTCGGGAAGAGGAGGAGGCAACTACATCGCAGGAACATGGAGGGGAAGGGAAGCACACTGCGGTTGGTCTACACACAGTCGATGCAGGGGTGAGCACAGTGGAGCGGTGATGCTGCTCATGCTTGCATCTCTTCCCAAAATAAATTTACTAGGCCCCTTGTGAACAAACTCACGTGAAGCTTGTATTCCGGGCACGGATAACCTTTAAGTTCGTTGTTACGTGTTATGCAAGATGAAACTTTGTGACTTAAGGTACGTTTTCCTTGGAGCGTCTAGCGATTATTCTCAGCGATCATCGCGATGCAATTGTCACTATGGACTGCTATAGATTGGTTTGCAATGTGCTGTTTTGCTCCAAACTTTTGTCACTGGCGTTAATGGTGTCTCGCAGGCCCAGCGATCAGTTCTGCTCTTGGACCGGAAAAGACACGTTACTATCTTCTATTCAAGTGTAAGGCTTTATCTCTCCAAATGACAATATTAATTCATCACAAGTTTTTTGTATTATTCGTCGTTAGCTCTAGCTGAAAATGAGTGAACATGGTTCCTATCTACCTTTATTCATGCACTCATTAGCAATTAATTGTAACCAGCAGCCTCTTCGGCAAATATATAAAATAATTAAACAACAGCCTACTTATACTAAAAACTCTCATTGTTACTACATCATGTTACTGCTACAGACTGCCAGAAATACACCTGTATTATAAATTTTTGGATACAAACGCTATGACAGTTATCATTTGGAGTACAACACTTCCGCATTTGACGCTAGCGTCCATTGCAGCGCAATCATCACTTACAATAAATAGACGCTCAAAGGAAAACATACCTTTAGGCCTGTACAACTTCTATTTGTAATGCTCTTACATATACATATGTTTATGAATGTAGAGAGGGTAATTGTGGAATCCCAGATGGTTGAAAGGCTGGCATAGTGATGTGTGCTCTGTTTGACAGACTGCATAGCCTTGTGTCTGCTGTGCTTGGGCACAAGCCACCGAGGCAACAAAGCCACTCAGGGGCTTCTAGCCCATTGCCCTCACCTGTCGTGGGGAAAGAAGACTGATTTAGCAGTGCGGCCAACTGTGAGCATGTCACTACTGTATGTAACACCCGTGTGACCATAGTGTACTGGTACCTAACTCACGTTGTGATGACCACAGGGCATCTGTAACAAGAGCAGTTTGTCATAGAGTTGAACCTAGACTTTACACTCCATTTACGCTTCACTAATATTGTTGTGTCCTTACTCTCACCATATTACAATGCAATCCATTCCTGTTAATTGTACTGCAAGAAAGCATGCTTTCCACTGAATTACTCTTTTAATCTGCTTGCTTTTGGCATATTTTTTCCTGTAACGCTATGGAAATCACCCTTTGCAAGTGATGCAAGGATAATATTTTGTATTGCTGCAATATACTTAGCAACTTGTACAAGTTCAGTTGAATTAGGTGTTGGCATCTTTCTGTGTGTGTGTGCATCTTTAATCTGCTGAAGGGATTGTTTTGCTTTGAACTAAACTTTCATAATATGTTTCATGCATTTGCACTTATTTATTGCAAGCATGTTTATTTTTGAGTACAGACCTACAGAGCTATAAGCTTGAAGCTTTTAATGTATAACAATGAAAAATGATAATTTTTTAATGTATTATTTAGAATTTAATACTTTGTTTCACAAAGAGTAACTGACCTAAGTGTTGTTTTCCTTCATTTACACTTTCCGCTTTTCCACATAATTTATTTTTTCCTGTTCTTTGAAAATCTATAATTTGAAGAAGTGTGAAATGTTACAAATATTATGAGTTTTTAATATTTGATTTCATTGAATAATAACAGTGAATGAATGTCTTTCACAAATAATATTTACTTTGTTAATAATGTAGTGTACATAACATTCAGTATGTGAAGTATAAATTGTGCATGACTGGTCCACAATCCTTGTACTTATATACATTCATTACTGTCTTGCTCGGTAATGTATTATTGCCTATAATGTATTATTTATTAATTTGCTCATAGTAAGAGTAGTTTTCAATCAAGAAATATTTTTTCATTTGTATAAATTTCTTCGTTTCAAGTAATGTTAACTGTTTAATCTGTTCAAGGACTTAACCAGTTAGTTACATGTGGTTTTCCAGCACTTGCAATGTACGTACATTGTTTTGGAAGGAGCTGAAGGAGTTTTTGCTTTTACATATTTAGTTTGTTTATTAATATGAAAAGTTATTTTATTTTATTAATATGTACAAAAAATAACATGTAACCTTCACATATCATGAAACAGCCAGACATCTATAAAAAAAATTGTGACTAGCAGCCATTCAGCTAGAAAAGTGATTTTTGCAGTATTGAGTGTTATTGCCTGTTCACATATTGAACAATGTAATCATGTGACGTCCAATATGACTGAGTACAAAAAATTACTCTGTTCTGTTACCGTTAATAAGGTTCATCACAACACAAGATGGCAGCGTGCACACACACACACACACAAAAAAAAAGTCAATATAACCACCAACTGTAGAAACTTAAATCTGTGCATCCCTAAGCAAACCAACCACAAAGATTCAACGATTTTTGCGTCAAACAATTTAGGTCACTTCACTGTTACACAGTCAGTATTACACTACTCAAGTGGAAGTGAACACATGTTGACAACAGGTCTCTGGTCCAGTCGTGGGTGCATGTTCACAGTAGCTAGCCTAGCGACACCGTCACTGCCAGGGTGCGGGGTGCTGATGAACCCCAGATGCCGCTGGAGCGGGAGAGTGTTGTCCTCCTTCGGCAACGTGAAGCTCACCATGGCTCTGGGCTCACTTGCCACGTGGTTACAGGGTGTGGAGTTACTCCTTGCTGTACCAACTGCCACCGATTCATTCGCTTTATTGGAAGTTCTGTCTACTGCTGGGTGGGAGGTGCTGTTATCGATGAACCAGTAAGAAAATGTGCAGGTGTGGAGGACTAGCCATCATTTGGATCTGATGAGATAGCACACAACGGTCGAGGAACCAACATTGCTTCTAGTTGAATTGTCAGTTCCTCAAACTGAAGGATTTGTTGACCGACAACTATCTTCAAATGGTATTTTTTATTTTATTTGATGCCAGCTTCCCAAAGAGCTCCAAAATGTGGCGCTGAAGGTGGGTTGAAGTGCCACTGAATATCTTTGTTTGCCAATTTGTTAGCAATATATTGAGTGAATTGAGGGAGTCATTAGATGTTTCTGCCGCTCTGAGAAGTGGTGACTAGCACCAACAAAGTTTGTGCCACAGTCAGTGTAAACATCCATGAACACCTCTCGTCTGTAAGTAAACCTAAAGAACGCATTTAGAAACATGTTTGCAGATTGATTGCAGATACACCTTCAAGATGAACTTAGTTGCCAAACATACAAACAAACACAAATAGGCTTTCAATATCTTGGCATTTCGAAGATGAAGAGACTTTGATTGCAAATATATCTCCAAAATCAATACATCTACAGACAGAGGGTCTTGCAGCTTAAACTCTTTTAGATGGAAGATTCCCTATTAAGGGTTGGATATAAGTGGCCTTGAATTGAAAACATTTTAGGCACTTGTACATGCTGGCGGTAACTGCACTCTTACCAGTCACAGCCCAGAATTCATGGTAATTCTTGATTAATAGTAGCAAGAGTGGAAGTGGTTTCAGCATGGAGGGGTGTAATGTGGTAAAAGTCGATAAAATCATGACTCTTCTTAGGTAACGACATAAGTTGTTTCACTCCAAACTCAACAGTAGACTGTTGTAATCATCCTCCTCCATCATCAATAATTGGGCATTGTTTTCTGAAGCCTGATGAACACTCCTTTTCATGATGTAGTTCAATGTCTGTCTGAAATGAGTCCTTTTGGACTTGTTTCACACGAAGCCTATTTAAACAGCCAAGCTTTTCAATACTCAGTGGGCCCAACACACCAGTCACCTGCTTCACTCTTGGGACTTGAAATAAAATTCAATACATAAGCCAGGATTCTTTGAATCAGGATTCTTTGAATATAGTCCCATATGTTGAGGCAGGGTTGTTGACCTTTGAAGGAAACTATTTTAAATTTCTTCATTTCGGACTCCTTTTGTTGCACATTAGGATTCAGGTCATGTTTGTACCACTGACATTCCCTTGATACCAGCCATGCAAGTCCTTCGTCACCACAACACGTGACTGATGACTTCTTCTGGAGCTACACCTCTGGACGTACAATCAGCAGAATTGTCAGTGATGGAACATGCCTAATGGATAGGCACTTTGCTATCTTGAATGTTTGCTACCCATTCAGCTACAGATGTCTTGAGGGAACGTGGAGCAGTTCGTATCCATGCTAGTGCAACAGTGGACTAACACTAAGCTGTAAAACTGTTGACTGTGATACATTTCGACTGAATGTGTTCTGCAGTTTTAGAAGTAAGTATGCTCCAAGTAACCCAAGGCAAGGAAGCATTACTGTTTTCAGAGGAGCTACTAGAGATTTGGCAAGCAACAAATATACCTTATTTTCAGTCCTGCTCAAGCTTTGCAGATAAACAACTGCTGAATTACATTGTTAGTGGCTGCATCACTGAAGCCATGAATTTGGTAGGACTGTTCACCCACATCTGATATTAAGCGTGGCACAGAAACTTGACTACTCACAGGAAGTTGGCAAGTAAAAAAGTTATAATTCATGAATATCCTTTGATGGGGCAGCATTCCAATCAAGGCCCAGTAACCAAAAACTCTATGAAAAGAGCTTGGCTTAAAATCCAACTGGCATTATTGAACCCTAAAGAATTATAAATTTTTTCAATTTCTGACAGAATACCTTGTTTGGAAATATTCCTGGAAACATGGTCAATGTGGTGTGAAAATGTATCGGTTGTTGAATCCCACTCAATGCCAGCACATTGATAACTTTCTTGTCTTCCTGTAAACTTACTTGCCATTCCCTGCGACACTCTGGTACAAATTCCAACATCTCAAAACCACCAGTAGTTGTATCAGCTCCGACTGTAATGCAAGAGCCAATTACACTGATGCTGCACCTGTTATGATGTTATTTACGAATACATCTTCATAAAAACTCTCGCAGTATTAGGAATGTGAGCCTGTTCATCCATAGCAAGTTGCTGGAGAGCCCTCATGGGGCAGATGAAACTCCATAAGTCCATAAGCTGGTATTCCTGAATTTGCTGATTGAGGTTCCACACCACAGGATCACTTGGTAGATTGGTCATCTTGATGTAAATGTCCTTGGTGATACATCTTGCAGATGTTAACACCACAGAATGGAGGCAAAACTAAGTAATGATGCCAGTGATGCAATTGTATGCAGTAACAAAGGAACATAAGCATGTTGCACGTGGTCAACACTCGGAATTGTATTCAACATAATTGTGCTGTAAAATTGACAAAAAAGTAATCACTGTGAATATGAACATTAATGAACTGTTTTCTCTCAGGGATTATCTCATCTGGCCAGGAGGATCAAAAAAACGTTTGCGTCTTGAACAATTTAATAGCGTGACGTCCGACAATGACAGAGTACAAAAAATTACTGCTTCCAAATATTGTTAATAGAGTTTAACACAACACAAGATGGTGGTGTGTGCACACACACAAAAAAAATGTCAACATAACCACCAACTGCAGAAATATAAAACTTCATATTCCTAAACAGTGTCTACATGAAGAGTCAATTTGTTTTTACTTTTTCTCTTTGGATTGGCATTTGTATCTCTATGAGCAGACTTAAATGATGTACATTTATTACTAGGCTTTAGGATTTGTGATTACTTATTGAATTTATAATTTTTAAAGGTTAGTCAAACAAAATGGTTTTTGTGTGGATAGAAAATTGCAAGTATTGTAAATTGTAATATAATTATTTTAGTGGTATTTTATAGGTACATAACAAATATTTTGAAATATGTATAATGAAGTCCCCAGACTTTGAACAATTTTTAGTTTATTTTGGAGACACGTGTCGGCTGCTCTAGGCTAGTGGGAGCTAGCACTGGAGGGAGAGGTTGTCTTGTTCTGATACAGAAATATCAAATTACTGTCAGCATCTTGTTTTCTTCAGTGTTCCTGCTTGGAACAAAGATTCCTCATTTTGTATGTACCATAGATCTTATTACTCTGTATTTATGCAGCATCTTTCGTGTCATGGGTGTAATTCATGTGCACAGTACTCATATTCTCGTCTCCCAAAACTCACAGCTGGCATACAGGAAGATGGGATGGTTGGTTGTATTTTCTTACTTTGAGCTTCCTTCTGTGTGCCTGTAATATTTTGTCATGGTTAGTTTGAAAGAAGTTACACTCATGGAGGATGTGGAATGGGAGGGAAGAGACAGAGAGGCAAGGGGAGAGGAGAGGAGAAGAGAAAAGGATGTCCTGTGGTTCTTGCTTCTCTCTACCACTCCGTAGATGACTCAGAGAAACCAGTGTGTGAACATCCCAAAGCTGTGTGTGAAATGGCATGATAGATTCTTAATCTAGTAAAATAGTATATGTATTATACACACTGGAGTTTCTAATTACCTAATATTTATAGCCCATATTTAAGTTGGTTCAAAATGAGTACATAGTGAATACTTTTGACAGCCCCACTGAGCTCCAATGCTGTAAAGTGTGCACAAAGGGAAATATGTTGCTTCTGTGTTGCTGCCAAGTTACGTCCTAACTGTGAAACTGGGAACATTCAAGAGTTCTCAGTCAGGAAGTTTCAAAGCCAAGCTTCAAATCCTCAAACTTTTTTATAGGCAGCTCAGATATTGAATATTGGACGTATTTTGCCTAGGCTGCACACATGTACAGCACGGACATAAGTTTTAAACAACTTAATCTTCGCTGCCTTTATGTGCCTCTGACATCTGCAGTGACTGTGTCGTCCTGGGTGAAGGGACGAGACTTTGGTGATAGGAGCGATGTTTTGCATCTTGTCCTGTAGTCTCTTCTGCATAGCTTTCCGATATTCTGTCCAAATAGTTTCAAATTTCTCACAATTTCGTGTGATTGTGATTGAAATCAGCATCATAATGAAAACTGTGTCAGCACAACTGGTTGGACATTAGAGCTATAATAGGCCTTGTGCATTGTAGTGTTTCATTAGCCCAATGTTTCAAAGAGGTTTCACTTGTGTTACTAGCTACACCTACAGACCTATGTTACAAGTGACAGTGCAATGCTATGCCCTATACAATTTCGCATCCAAATAAACTTTCTATGAATATTTTATTTTAAGAAAAATATAAAAAATTTGCCAAGTTTCATTTTCCTTATTGTATTATTCATTAATTGATGTATGTGCACACTAGTGTTTATTTTCTCTTTCTAATAATTTTCATTCTCATTGTTTGCATAGAATAAACAATCAACACTAGTACTTGTCATAAACCTTTTAGATTGAAAGTACTGGCTAAACATTGCAGCTGCAGCGTGACTCTGAACACCTTGTGTTAGTATACTTATATAGAGAAACAGATCATCTAGTTTACAACATCCACACTTTCCAGCATCTAGACATTTTATCTTCATTCAATGCTAATGAGTTTTTTTATTGTGTTCAATTTTTATGGCCTCGCAGGCTTATTTGTTGATTATTTTTTCTGCAAGTTTTCATTTCTTTCATTAAGTTTTACATTTGATGTAACATAGAGATTTGGTAAAGATTTTTTCACTGATGTAGTATGCTCGCAATGAAATTGAAAAACTGCAACCAAAAATTAAGCACATTAAAATTATATTTAACTGATCCGTTTAGATTTCTAAGTTGTTCTAAACAACCAGTGCAGGAAAAATTTAATTGTACTTCATTATTGTAGAATAGAGAATGTTAAAAACTAATTATAAGTAAATGTTCACCCCTAACTGAAAATGTGTGTGGAGGTTGGATCCATGTCAGTATTTAGTGCCAATAAAAATACAGCTAAACTGTGTATTACTCTATTAATATGCATTTGTATGGCCTACAGTATGATAGAATAACTTTTTTAAATATAAGCAATTAAAGTGAACATATAATTGTGTACATTTTTAGTTATTTTTATTTTGATTATGGTGGATTCACTATATTTTTCTAGGTAAAATGCAGTAAGTATGTTAGAAATGTTGCAGAATCGATCTGTTTTGCCATAGTGGATTAGTATTAATAGTACAATATTTTACAGGGTCTTGACTCATTATAGTTTTTTTCTCAAACACGAGTTTTTGTTTATACTATTTTTACTCTCTGTTGCAATTGACTTACATACTTACTTTTTATGTTTAAATTAATATTATTAATGATAATGCTAGTTTTATATATACCTAATTCTTCTAAAAAAAACAATTTAGAAGAAATATTAACTGCATGCTATGCCTTATTTTCAAGAAGCCCAAAACGTGTCTAATTTTGTGTCTGAGCAAGTGGCACAGTAGTAAACAATCACATGTAACATTCAGGGGACATTGTTTTGAACACTGGTTTCCCATGGCTTCCTGAAATCACTCAGGCAAATGCTGGGGTGGTTTTTGACAATATGCATAGGGCATAGCCTGGGCGTAGATCCAGAAGGTGGCGGGGAGGGGGGGGGGGGGGGAGGTTTTGCAGGAATTAAGAAGACCTGCACTGTGGGTGCCTACTTGCGCTTGCAAAATCATTAACTGTGAAATGAGAATAATAACAGTAATTCAGCAGATCCCTCCTGGGAATCCTACAGATTTTCACCCCTGGGGCCTAGCCTTTTCGTTTTCTAGATTCCCTAATTTGTGTTTTGCAAGACCATCTTTAATGACCTCGTCTGCAGATGTTAAACCAAAATAATAATTCTATACACACACACATATATATATGTATATACATACATATTGTAATGTTTGTTCCAGAGAACTAACACATGCATTGCCCTTATGTGTTCATTATAGTGCGTGTTGTATTTCTACATAAAGGGCGAATTACGCAGTGCTGCTATTCCTCGGCTTCTTATTTTGTTCTAGAGCAGATTACCGGCAAAGGAAGCAGCTATCGTTGACTTATTTCGATGATGCTACTAAAAATGTAAGAAGACACCAGCATTCGGAAATAATTTTTTTGTGTGGACAGAAGTGGTTCTGTGACAAAGAAAAAGAAAAGTTTCGATACCAAAATGGAAGTACTGGAGGCATTCCAAATCCAGAAACAAGGACCAAGAATTTAAAAAAAAACTGTATTTGGCTGGATGTCTAGCAAATGCATACAGTGCCTATCTTCATTAGCAACTGTTTAGACACAGCACTTCTCAGGTAGCTACTGATAATATGATGTGGGCAGTGAAGTTAGCAACTGTACCCCAGAAACCGCTGGACTCAGCAACTTCACTCTTTTAGAGGCCAGTGAACAATAGAAGCCGCCCACATCTTTAGCAATTTCACCAGCAAATTTTCTGGCTAATTAAGAAGCGAACAAAAGCAGCAACATGTAAATCTCCCTTTTGTGAATAGAATTTTGATGTATTGTGCATGCTAATTAATGTGAATCTCACTGATGGTAAATTTGAATGGAAATCACTTGATAATGTGTGGATGTTTCAGGTTCTGGAACTGCCTACGCCTTCTTCTGGGACAGTGGAATGTAATCCAAAGACTCTCACCTTTACAGTTGCATTACATCATGTATCATGATGAATAAATGCCAACCGGTTGTTTATCATTTCATTAAAAGTATTTGTACGTTTAGTAAGAATCTGCCAAGTTAGCCATAACTTGTTAGCATTTTTCTGTTATCTTTACTTTTTATTTGCTCAATCAATGTTTTTTTAAGTGTTAATAAGTGTAAAATAAAATTATTTCATACGTAGTGCTGATCACTATATTTTATATATTATTTTTACACACTGCCATAATTGTTTATATTTTTTGATCTTGATTTATTGCACTTTGGCCCAGTTATATTTATATACATGTATATAAACTGTACTGACAATATTTAAGTGTGTGTAAGTTCCGTTGTGAGTTGAGTAATGTTGTGGTGATATTTTGTAATGGAGCATCACTATAAAAATTCTTTTGGTAACTAGTGTTGATAGGTTGTATGTTGTGAGTAGTGTTATACATACCCTTCACATGGAAGAAAGTAAGACTTAAAGTAAGATTGATCCATATAGGTCAGTTGCATCTTCATTTTCACTAAAAAATTTTACAAAGCTCAGCACGATTATAATTTTGTGTGGGTATGAATTTTAAAGTTTTTCAAAATTATGCTCTCTGTTGTCTTTTGTATTAAGGTCTGTGTGGTATCCCATCAGAGGGAAGCAAACAATGTTTAATTTATTGTGGGTGTGATTGTGGTGTTATGTAGTGAATATTATAAAATCATCATTTGGTTCTGCAGATTGTACATGAATTTTATTAATGCAATTTCTCAATGTATTTTTGGTTCATGGATTTGTGTTCTATAGCATGCAGCTGCCGTAAATTAATCACTATTGTCGCTGGAGATGCAAAACCTTGTATGCTAATTTTTCAATCTCAGTCTACGAAAATCAGTAAAACTATTCTGTTGTAAGACTATCTTCAAATTGAAAACATTTTAGATGCAGTCTTTTTTACCTCTCCAAAATTTATCAAGTAGGACCTTTCACGTTTTGCATCTAAGTGGCTGGTTTTAACCAGGAGTCTCATTACATTTTAATTTGTTAATAATTCTGATTATCTCATCATTTTTTTGCAACTGTGCAGTAAGTTATAATAGAACTTCTTCTACTAAAAAGAACACCAAACTTTATTTTGGGATAGTGTTTCGTTCTTTACTTTAAAAAGACTGTATTGCTGTCATTTTTAAAAGAATGTTGATATGATAGTTAACATTAGTTGAAACTTCCATCATTACAATGCCAGTGGTGATTTTCAGAAGTTGTATAGCTTCCTGTTTATTTAGCAAGTTAACTTTTCCTGAACTGCTTCACTTGAGTGAGCTTAGGGCCATTGGTATTTTGTAAAAACATTAAGGATGTATCTGATCAATCTTATATTCAATAGACATATTTAACATTTTAAAATGTATGTTCTTGATAATGACTTAACCACAGGAATAGTGTGGTGTCCACAGCACCGGATATAATATTATGTTTATCAAAATTATACATTATAACTTTGATAATGTTTGGTAATCTTTTCAAGTTAAAATAACTTGGAAAATAAGTTTGTATTAAGGAGCCATGAACAAGCATTCTAACCCCTTTTTTTTTTGGTCAAAGTATTTCATATAATCATCATAGTCCAGGCTTAACTGATTCATTATACATAAACTACCTCACATTTTTCATGCTGGAGGTTAGGCTGTACAAACAACTCCTAAAATAATAATTTTTAATTGCAGTGAATTTAGAGATATCTTAGCTGATACTCTATCCTTCATGTAATCACCATTAGCTGTGATTCGACTCTGCTTAATTCAAACCAATCCTGTCAGGCCGGTGATTTTTTTTCCATTGCACCATTCATTTAACAATTTTTCCCAAGTGAATCATCTGTTCATTTCTGTTCCAGTATTAAATGTCGGATATATTCCCGCTAGTACAACCGACAGCATCAGACTTATGTAAGTATTTGATAGAGTCGTTATTTCATACGATTGTGCGCACAGTTGACTTGCTTAAAACTAAAGTGCAACCAACATAAGTGTGGCCTTCATTACATTATGCACCCCGAAATACTTCTCGTTTTGTCTCAAATACTTGAACACGATGCAGTACGTTCTCACTTGGAAGAAATGATTCCAATTTGATTCCAACTGCAGGTGCTTACTCACGTACAGTTACCAGCAGACGAATGGGCCTACGTTGCTGTGTGTTTGTGCGTGCGAGTTCCCTTCCAATAGCTAGACTGAAGTTCATCATGTCCTGGGTTGTAGCCGGACGACAACGGTATGACACGGCAGCATACACACGGATGTAAAAACATTGGTCCTTAACACTCCATAGCCGCAACTTAACTTGCAATAGATTATGTTTGTACAACAGCCGATGGCGTAGTCAGACCTGCGCATGCATCTCTTCGCCCCTCGTATAGATAACTGTATGCCATGGTACATCTGTTGTTTACCGAGTTGAAGCAGACTGCGCGGCATCATGCCCAACCTTTTTTTTGCCTGTGGCAATATCATGCTGAGTGAAATTTACAGACGTGCTGTTCAAGACTGGGGCATTAAAATTAACATTGCGCTAAATTAATTTGTGCAATCTGAAGCTGTACTAAGTTGAGGGAATTGGAGTAAATTGTTAATTATTATTGTTGCTACTATAGTTGATTCTTGGTTTTTATACACAACTTTTTTTAATATAGCTTATAATAGTGAATAATTTAAAAAAATTCATTGTTTTAGCTAATTCTGCATAGCAGTGTTCTGATGATAACACCAATAACTCAGTTATCTTTAATTTTGAACTTAATGAATTTTTGGGTAAAGATTAAATTAAATTAAATAATACAATTAGACAAAACCCAATTATGACAATGATCGTGAGTAGAACTTTGACTGAATTTCATATATTATTATCAGTGTATTTTTCCCATACATTTATTTACCACAAATTTCTAGCTGTATGACAATAAATTACACATGAATTATTTGGAATTTAACCTATTTTTAATTAAGTTGTATTGTTTCCTTTAACACCTTCAGTTCAAAGTAAATTAAGTAATTTACTTGTGCATATATGTGGGATATATCAGTTATTTGATCTTTTTAAACTAACTTGTATTCTGTAAGATTTTTAGTCATGTAGTTTCTTAATATTAATATAAAAGCAACTGCATTCCATACATATTGGAATTTTAATATAAGGCTGCGATAGTATTTAACAAGACATTAGTGGTGTATGTGTGTGTACCAATTGTGATAGTATACACTGTTAACTTATGCATATCCAATTATCCCCTTAACAGTGGGATTCCAAAATTTCTCATCTCTTGCTCTAGTATGTTATACGTGGACGTTTTAAAACTAAACATATATAAGTAACATGCCTTGAAACCTCCAGGAGATTGCAGAGTTTTCAAACCAGTGTCTTCCCAAAAAAACTGTCGGGTGCATTTCACACCCTTGTATACAAGCATAGTTAAATATTGAACTTTTTATAGTGTAATACTGTGCAGAAATTACTTTTTTTTTTAACTTTGTTCTGATTTCTATTTGGTATTGCTTAGTTTAGTTGACTGGTGACCAGACGTTTCACTCTCAGGGCCAGTATATGTCGTCGGGGGTCTCCCTCTTATTGTGGTGCCACGTTGGTTTGCATTGTGTGGATGTGTTCCAGGCAGTAACCAAGTTATCTTCTGTTGGCTAATGTGTGGGTTGTGGAGACTGTGCATAGCCAGTAAATTCATACTTTTAGACTGAGCTATCACCTTTGCTCATACACTTTTGTGTGATACTAAGTGCAAGAAAGGAACTGCTAAAATATTTTTTTTTAATTTTAAATTTACAAGAGTGGGCTGTCTTGTGTGATTTTAATTCCCTGTTGTTTTTCCTAGGCTGTTAAGAATACAATGACAGTAAGGTGTGGATAATGTATGAGTGTATCACCAGTTCAGAAAAATACAAAAAAAAAAAAAACTAAGATCTCTTGATCATCACTAAGATAGGAACCCATTGTAATGGGTGGTGATGCTTTGAAGTTTCTGGTTATTTTAGGATTCTAAGCTCTCGCTGTATTTCTTTACTTCATGAAACAAAACATTATGTATCTTGATACAACTGCAGATGTTATGCTATGCTCTTACGATCCATGTTTTTCTATAGTAAAATATTTACTATTTTACATCAGTTTAAACTGACAGTTTCCAAACACTGTCTAATCTAATCCACTTATATAATTCTTTGGTCTTAGAATTTGAGTGATTTTAGTTGGTTGCTTTTCGTGTTGAAGGGCTTTGTGGAAGTGTTTTGTTGACAAGCTGCTCTGAGACTGATTCGTGAACACACATTTCACTGCTGTGCTGTTGGGTATGTTCACAAGGGTTTGTGAAACTTGCACATTCCCGTCTCTGCTGTACGTCACGCAACGGAAGCCCGAGATTATGTTTCTCTGTTTACTTTGCTGGTGTTATTATTTTGTGTTTAGTGTGAGTGTATGTATGCACTTCTGTTCCTATTTCCAGCCAAACTTCTCTCTTGTCCTATTTTTATTTTTACTTCAAGGGTTGCAATTGACATGGGTTACAAAGACTGCTGTGGAGATTACGTACCACATAATTAGTAGAAATGTAAAAATATGGTGTTTAAAACCAAAGTTAGAAATTGTTGTGGCTTTTGGTTTATATTCATTGATTCTGTAGCATTCTTTTGTATGTGTGTGTGAAATTAATAATGACTGAAACACATTTTTTTTTACTTTTGTACTATAATACATATTTTTGAAAATCCTTTTATCATCTGTTTTGTTGCATTGTTGAGGAAACAAACAAAGGAAATAATTTTTGAACATTTTAGAGTCACAAGATGTTTTATTAGGATACTTTTATGGGGTGAGTATTTGTTATAGTTTAAGACCCTTTATGCAGAGCCGGATCGGGGGTAGGGACTAAAATTAAAATAATTACAGGCAGGACCATATGCGGGATTTCATTTTGTGAAAAGGGGGAGGGGGGGGGAATAGAACCACTTTTTCTGCTGTTTTTCTCTCAATTGTTTTCTATTTATTGGTAGGAATAATATTTTTATATATATTTTAGGATTGGGGGATGGGGGGAGGAGTATATCCCCTCCATCCTTTCCTGTGTGTACACCTTTGAGTACAGGAGAACGTTAAGAGAAAGAGAAGTATATGTTGCAGTAAATCAGAATCCTTACAACCATATTCTACCTTCAAATAAACATACCGTCTTAAAAATATCTACAATATCTTGTCACAAAGATTTGGATATACAATCATATTTCATTGTATTGTTTCTATTTTGTTACAATTTTTTTTCTTCCAAAAAAATTGTTTTCCATAGTCACAATCAGTTGCCTGTTGGCTATTTAATCAATTAAACCTGGAGGTATTCCATACCACCCAAAATGTGTGTGAATGTTGTGACGACAAGTGAAGGTTGTGTTTTTTTTTACAGTTCCCATCTTATATGTAGGCAGTGACATGAAAAAAGTGTCTTGCTCTTTTATCTTGAGTTTCTGAGTTGTTCCTCTGTGGTAAATATTGTTGGCATGAAGTTCTCACATATGTGCTGTGTGTTACGAGATTAACACCTGTGCACAATACCCAACAAGCATGCCCTACCATTCTAATTATGTAGTGTGTTTATCAGGATTTTGTTCACACACACACACAGATTGAAGAATGACATGTGTAATAACCCCGTTGTTCAGTGGGGGATGCTGAAATCAGCTCACTAAGTGTGTTCATGTATGGTTAAAGTACAGCTACAACTCACCATGCGGCAGGTAAACATTTATCATGCCCCACAATGAATGACTCACCTTTAAAAAATGCACCTTTTAGTCATTAGGTGTATGACACTTTCACTAATTTCAAGTGTTCCCATTAGAACTGCAGGATTACTGTCTCAATTTTTTTCCACCCCATTTGAATAGGATGGTGGAGATATTTTGAAACAAATACTGTAAGAACACTTGCTTTCTGTATTTTAGTAGAATTTTTAAGTCTATTATGTGTGCACATCATGTTTGTGTGTGTATACATGAGCACTTATGTGCAATTGTGGCATTAATTCTAAAAGTAACACCATATTTTTACATTAATGTTGGTCAGTGTTGTGACACTGTGTGTTACAAATATTTTATAATATTCTAGCATTATTTCGTACTTTCATAAAACTGTTTTTGTAGTGTATGTTGTGCATTGTGTGATTTGCTTATTGCATTTGTAGTAATTTCACATGTTTTGTCTAGTTGAGTTAAACTATTTATGTATAGTCATATATTACATTAATTTGTAGTCTTTTACCGTAATTTTTGTGAATTCCAATAAATCGTACTGTATAAAAATTTGTGTATAATGTATTTATGTACTGGTGATTAAAGCAACCACACTGGTTTGATTTGTATTTTAAAGAAATTTTATTTTGAGAGACTTCTTCCCAAGAAATTGCTCATGGATTTCTATATTTGTAGGAATGTTTCAACATCATATAACACAACTAGTTTATTGCTGACTGCTTTGGTCATGTAAATTTTAAGACATATCAGTTTTACAAAAAAAATTGTAATGGGTTTTTAAACATGGTAAAAGAAAGTAAAAATAACCTAATTATAATAATTTTATAAAGTTACTATAGTGCATATTCCCAGTGACTTTTGTTTTCCCAACCTAGTCATGGAACATAGCCACAGGAGTATGGGATGTTTCTAAATTTTCACTAAGATAAAAATAATTGTGTACTAAGGCGCATTACATTGTACTTAAAAAAAATTAAGTTTGTATGGAAGAATTAAGTACTTTAAGATTGATATTAAACAAAATTTGATTGGTGGAAACAGACTCCCGAGATTCCCGATTATCCACGCTAATCAAAGGAAACAGTGCCACAGATAATCCAAAATCTATAAAAATCACAAGGTTGGATGTAGGGCCAAGCAGGTAACTGCTCCTTGATGACGACTGCAACGTCGACGGTAACGTCGATGATCGCTTCACCCAGAGGCCAAGCAACTCTAACGTCACATGATTCAAGGGATCGGAGAGCTAAACTCAACAAAGTATAGAAACAGGAATTTTAAAATGGCCAACCTGGTTCGAATAAGGAGTAGAAAGGGTTAAATGAGTTCCTAATTGCTAATAGAATTTAAAAAAAATTTTCCATATGATTTTTAAAAAAGCTCCATATCCTTCAAGACGTAATTTTGATTCTGATCCGTAAGCTTGGGTTCAATAAAATCTATTCATTTTCAAAATTATTTTTTTATAAGCATTTATTAATATAAAAAACACATGATATTAAACAAGTAGTGAATACATCTGTGAACAAACTCCTTCAGGTGATAATGAAGGGATAGATGACAGGTTAAGGCAAGACGTTGCGTGGCAACCAAGGTGTCGACATACGCGCATTGTCCACGGGGAAGCAAGGGAGCAGAGAGATCATCTTGCTCCAGGATCTCTCATCGCTAGCTCACCCTCGGGGCTGTGCCACCTGCGGAGCACGAGTGTCTGTCCCGATGCTGCCTGACGGAGCATCACGGGCAGTCGATTGTTCATAGTCTCTATTGTCGTCAGCATCTGTCAAACAGGATTCTGTTTGGATGTGCAGCTGTGAGCAACCTCTTCCCCGTGTTGAGAGCTAAGTTTGTTGTTCCATCGTCAGGCGACTTCAGCTGTAACACATTGAAAACATTTTATAAAGCACATGTTCAAAATGCTGCAATTAGAAAATTGCTTACTGGGAAGCATTTCATTTCAAATGCACTACAATGAGTTTAATTTGATATGGTTTTTATGTCACATGGTTATGCACAGAGACTTCAACAGCAGGACCGCTGTAATTATAGTGGGCTATCAATCACCTGGATACGGACCCAGTGAACATAAATCAGAGCCATGCTGGCTGACCCCGATTTACAAATAGGCCAACCGGGCATTTGCCCAGAGTGCCAATGTTTGAGGTGCAAAAAAAAATAAGACAAAAAAATTTTAGGGATGGGAAAAGTAAGTTCAGCAGCATACAGTAATGATTCATGTCAACTCATTTAACAATAGTCAGAATGTCCCACTTGCAATGGTATATTAGAACTGTTTAATAGACTATTTACAACAAATCATACATCAAATTGAAGGTAAACTAACTTAATTTTTCTTAACAATATGTGCACCTTTAGTTAACATGGCACACATCCAACCTAAAGTCAAATTCTTCCCACACTTTGGCTAACACATCCGGAGTAACTGGCAGTAGCGGTGGAACGTAGACACAATTTTTTATAAAGCCCCAAGGG
This sequence comes from Bacillus rossius redtenbacheri, assembly GCF_032445375.1. Classification (NCBI taxonomy): domain Eukaryota; kingdom Metazoa; phylum Arthropoda; class Insecta; order Phasmatodea; family Bacillidae; genus Bacillus; species Bacillus rossius. The sequence goes on along the minus strand of NC_086335.1, from coordinate 24,056,157 downwards.
AAAAAAAACATTGCATGGCATTATGTCAGGTGAACATGGAGACCAGCGAAAAAGAGCTCTCTGTCATCTCAACCATTATGACCAATCCAGTGGTCAGAAACTTCGACGTTCAACCACTTTCGTACAAAGAGATCCCAATGGGGAGGGCTGAAATTACAGATTCATTCTTAGCAAATTGCAGAACACAAAATGCTTTCAGCTCAGGAGTGTGTCATTTTGCGTAGGTGGCGCTGCAAGCGAGAAAACAACAAAACGGTACTGGTGCATGCGCTTATCTAAACTGTTTTGAATTCTCTAATTGTGACCTTCAACCAGAACTCTAAAACGCTTACAGTTGATACTTTTAAAATTTACAGCTGGGACATGATTTTATGGATTTACTGTATAGTATGTTATAACTCATGTTTCATTATGGTAGTTATTGCAGCCCTTATAAAACTACAACATGCAATTATTAAATTTTAATAAGAAAAAATAAATAATTACAGCATATGTCTTTGAAAAACCTTAGTAATTAGTTGCAGAATGTGCTGTTTTAAAACTGATGATAAATAAGGTTGATTTGTAACATTGTACAGTGTTTGGAGGGAACTGGAAAAGGCAGGGGGGCGGCTCAAGAGTATCTGCCCGAAGCGCTGGCTGACTGAAATGGGGGCCTGCATGCAGGGCCGTTGGAGTCGAACCCACGGCACTCGTTGCATGAGAGCGACGTGTTAACGATCGCGGTCATCGAGCACCCGGCCCTGCACTCCATTGTTATTCAGGGAGTCTAGCAGGTCACAAAAAGTCCCATAATAAACAGTAATAGTGCGGAAGTCATGAAACCTTTTAATTTCCAGCAGCCTTTTGGTGAATTGTGTTTGGTTTTTTCAATGGCGGGAAATAGACACTAAAAATTTTGAAATCTGTGCAACCCATTGGCTTTCAATTGAACCAGCTGTACGCAGGATTCTGGAGCAGTGGGAAGAACTAAAGCTAAATTTTTCACTTTCAAGGGTTCAAGACAATTGCTACATGCTAATCTTTTGTACAAGATGTATTGTGATGACTCAAATCAACTTTACATGTTTTACCTTAAAAATACTTTAAAAGATCTACAAATATAACTAAAAGCATTTGAAGGTGAAGACAATGAGCCCACAAAATACTGGATACTCTAGTGCTTCTCATACAATCAAGTGGAATAAACATAGTTTTTCCAACTGTTGATTTGTTGATAACACCAGTTCCGAACGAATGTATGCACACAAATCCACACCTTGGCTTTACATTTGAACAGAAATTGTCCATGTCAAGGTTGTCTCAAGAAAATAAAAATTATTTGAAGAGGTGCATTGAATTTAGTACGAAACTCAAAGGGGATTCAACAAAGACTACCAATTAACGTCACTATCCTGAAAAAAAGTCAATGTTAAATGTTGAAGAAACATTAAACGTAAATGAAAATAATAAAATAGCCGATATAGTCAAAGAATTGGGTTTTAGTAGCGATTTCATAGACGGTATGCTGCAAGAATGGCATAATATCAACTTCATTAAGTGGAATAACACTGCTAACACTGTTTGTATTTTGGAGTGAGGTTTTGTAGTATAAAAATGCTGTAGGAGAGAATCCTTTTTCTTTGATTTCACAATTGGCAATCACTATTCTATCATTGCCAAAATTCAAATGCTGAAGTCGAAAGAGAGTTCTAGGAACATTATAAAAACAAATCAACGCATTAGATTGTCGTTAAAAACTACTAATGCGTTGATCCTGTTGAGAGATCAGTTGAAAAAAAAAATAAAGATTGTACATCTTTTGGAATACCGTCGGAAGAGCTGAAACTCATTGAAACGAACAGAAGTTATTCTTTTGCAACAAAAACCATTGAACTTCAACATCAGCTTTTGAGCGACGTTCAACCCTCTACGTCAAATGTGGCTGTGTCGGATGAGCATGAGACAGAAGAATTGTTCGATTTATTAAGTGACGACGATGAATAGCTTACATATTTTGTTTAATCTGATTTCAATTCTTGTTACCTTTTGTTACAAATGCTATTCCATATTTATAGTATTGTTACGAACGTTAGCAAGGCCACAACACGCGCAGGTGCAGAGCTAGCTGGGCTGCATCACATGCCGCCGCAACATGAGATGTGCCGTGCGGACCTGGGTCGCCGCTTCTCCTCCCTCCAGCCCTCCACTCCCCGCGCGGCGCTGATAGACATCTGACACCGACACGTGTTTCGAGAGATTTTTGCCGTCGGGTCGGCGCGGAATGACGCGATTGGCCCCAGCCGCGCTCGTGAGTTCCAGAAATGGCGGCTGATATATAAAAAGAGGACGTCGGCCTCAGCAGGAGAGTTAAGAGAGAGAGAGAGTTCAGGCGGGAGCCTTCCCGCGGCGGAGCTTCCGGGCGATAGTGCCGCGGGTGCGGCAAAGTGGCGAAGTTCTTGGACAAAGATTCCAGGGCAAGGAGTGAGTGAGTTCAGTGGAGTCGGGAGTTTTCCCGCGGCGGAGTTTCCGGGTGATAAGAGCGGCGAAGTCCCTGGACGAAGGTTCCAGGGCGAAGAGTTCAGTTCCGGGTTATAGTGTCGCGGGCGCGGCGGAGTTCCGAGCGAGGCATCGAGTGGGATCTCGGCGAAGGCAAGTGCTATGGTGGCGGCGGAGTGCGGGGATGGAGTCCCGCGGCTGAGATCCACGAGGGGTGCTGCGGCGAGAGTTGCGCCAGAAGTGCGGCCCAGCGAGGCGTGTGGATTGTAAGAAACGAGTGACTGGTGAAGCAACATTTTTAAGTGCAATTGATTATTTGGAAATTTTATAAGATTAATTGTAAGTGACATAAGTAGTGGCCATCAATAAAACTGTGTGTGTAATAAAATCTTTAATTGGGCTATCCTTTACGAACCCGCGGTAAATCGTAACAGTATTTTTGGCAATTGTGATTTTAACAACAATTTATGTGATTGTTACAAAGATGATAATTAAACGTTAGCATTTTTATATTTATGTTGTTGCCCGCGATACGTTACTTAATTATAATTTAATTACCTTCCAACAAAATTTTTATTAATTTTTTTTTCACTGTTTACAAATAACTTTAACTATTGGAGGTACTGACACAATACAAAGCATAAATGTTCGGGTGAGAATCAAAACCTGTATTACTGCGAACACTATTTTGTAGTGATACAGTTGTTTTCATGTAAATATACAAATACCTGTAATTTTTCAGTTACATTTATAAATAAACATCTACAGTGTATATAGACTAGTTAAATACATAACACAGACAATGGATATCGTCCCTGGCCTGTAACCATCCTAGCCAAGGGCACCCATGCCTGTGGGCAATGCCCCCCTCCCCTCCTTTTCAGCTCACGTGGAAACGAAAGAAAATATAGTGTAGTCAGGTGTTTTTTTTTAAGAAAATTATTAAAAGTACCAGGGCCTAGTATTTTAATGACAGGACAAAGTTTTTAACAGGGTTGGAACTAGAATTTTTTTTATGGCAAAGTCACCATTCATCTCCCAAAATATTACAAATACCCCGATATCTAGGTCCCTCCTGCAAACTATCATCTGGGCACCCTGATCCCAGCATGTGCCTATAGTGAGTGGGGGAACCCATGACAGCAGAGGCGGCTACTGGGAGGGGCTGTTTTACAAAGAGGGATGCATTTACAGAACATGACATTGACTAAGACAGATATTTGCCTTGGAATATGTACCAATTCATGGTCTCAATAAAATAATTTTTAATGTTTCTAAAACTTTTGATAAAATAACAGTTACGCCCATGAATTTAAGTATCTAAGTAAATATGAATACGATATACCCTCTCAAATAAAACATTCACTCCCACCGCCCCTAGCTGGAGCCTAGAGCCAGGAGAGAACCCAATGACCTTCCCTATTGTATGATGTACAACTTTACAAACATCGAAATTTTATACATATACAGGACCATCCAGATGCAGAGGGGGGTCAAAATCCCCGGGGCCCAGACATCAAGGGACCCCAGTTAATTTTCTATTTTCTATTTTTTTTTAATTTATGAGTTGACTCTGAGAGTGGGACCAAATATAATTAATTGAAAACCTACAAGTTACACAATACGCTCAGGTCACATTTACAGTTATGGCCATTGTAACGTTTGCAATCTTATATATATATATATATATATATATATATATATATATATGCATGCTTAGCAATGGCGTATGTCCAAAAGCTTACATCAAGTCATGCACTCCCATTGCACAAATCTTTCAAAGATTATATTTATTTATTTATTTAACTGTGTAGTTGGAAATATTTGACACTAATAAATGGGGAAGGGGCTCTGTGCAAGGTCACCAACGCACCTGCGCCACGGCCACACGCGCCTGCACACGCCGCGGGAGTCCCTCTTGTGGCGCGGCGCGCACGGCTTGAAGGGCACGGGCACCGGCCCGCGGTAGTGCGGCCTCAGCGACCACGTGTCGCGGGCCGCCGCCAGGCCCAGCAGCCACGCCAGCAGCGCCGCCGCCAGCAGCGCGCAGCTCCACACGCGCATCCCGGCAGCTCCGGCCCGGCCCCGGTCGCCGGCTTCTTATAGCGCCGCGCCTTCATCTTCTCTATCCGGCGTGACGCGTGGAGGGTGACTCACCGCCGGCCGGATGTTTGGCTTGTTTTTTTTTTATCCAGCCACTGGTGTTTGCGCGAGTAATCTTTCACGAGAAGAGATAGGCTAGGATCGTCAGAGGATTTCCTACGTCATCAATACATACGTACTTCCAGGGATTACTTCAGCGGTCTTCGACGTGTGAAGGATCGATTGTTAACCGAGCTGCAGTGTTGCGGGCCGCAAGGAATCAAACATATCTATCACTAAATCACTATTATCATTACGATGACTTTTTTCTCGCAAGAACTTTATGTACTTAAAAAAACTGCCAAACGATATTCTTCAAAGTATTTAATTTTATATCTATCATTACAATTAATGTTTAGGAAGTCAAAACATTTATTTCAATTTTTTTAATACGATATTTTATTTGACAGTTTTTTTTTTTTTTTTTTTTTTTTTTTTTTTTTCCCAATAATTTAACGATGTTGATTTAACTGCCAACTGAAGGAATTCGAAGTGAATTTTACAAATGTATATCAGTCAGCCAGTTCCTTAGTTTTTTACAATGCATTCCTTCGAGTTAAGCCGTTCACATATTTGCGTCTGTGAAAGAGAGAAGCTATAAACGGAGCATAAAATTGGAGGTTTGGAAATGGTTCTTTCTCGATATATGTAGAGTAAAATGTAAAAATATATATAATTTTAAATTGATCTTTTCAATAGGTATTATGACATCTTATTTCAATAAGATAATTTCCACCCCTTGAAGTAATGATAGGTATGTGATATAAAATTTACTTTAAACAAAAGTTTTTAACAATATTTAATTTAACAAAAATAATCATTACCTAATTAGATATAGCACATGTGTTATTTCTTTTCTTATTTCAATCCCAGGTTTTTTGAACACCTTGCAGTAATGGTTTATTTTATCAAAAATTGTTTCAGACAAAGGTTTTAGGTAACAATTATACGATTTACATACTATTTGAGCAGATTTAATAGTGTACCTACTAAGGGAGTTATGAATTTTTTAAAATTCTACCCCTCATTTTTTCAACCTCTTGCAGCAATGGATTGTCTAATCAAAAATTGTTTTAGACAAAAGTTTTAGATAAAAATTATTTTATTTACAAACAATATGAACGAATTTGATGATGTGCTTACGAAAGGAGTTATGATTTTTTAATTTTATTTTTTATTATCCAACAGTAGGAAATGGGGAAATCGTGCACAATGTATTTCTTATGGGACTACGAATTTGTGGTGGATTCTTGTGGTGGCTTACCAATCGTAAGGATTGACCACGTCCGGGCGAGTCCACCGCTCGTGGTTTATGATCAGGACCTCAGTGCCCATTTTAGATGACGCCACATCCGCCATCTTGGAATCCACAATTTTTGAAAATCTTTAATTACTTAGCTATAAATTCGGAAAAAATTCTAAAAATCCTCAAAAAATTCGCTTATTAAAATAATTATTGATTCTATTGATTTCTGTTCTTGGTTCGATCCTTGACTAATAAAAAAATGTTAATTTCAGGTCAAAAAATTCAATTAAATATGGTGAATAATCCTAAAAACTGCTTAAATTCCTCATCCACCAGCCGTCAGTAAGCTACCGGTGACATCTTGGCCGCCATCTTGGAAATTCGTAACTATTACCCTACAAATTCGGGATAATGTCCAAATATCATAAAAAAAATGTTCGTTTAAATAATGATTGATTCGATCGATATCCGTAATTGTTTCGATCCTTACCCGATGCAAAAAAAAAAAAAAAAAAGAGATAATTTAATCAAAATGACCAGAAGTCATCACCCACGGCCTTGGGTTCGAAACCCACGGTGAACCTAGTGAGGCTGGCTAAATTGATTGGCTGTTACTGCTCCGGGAGGGCACCAGGCTAACTTTTAACATCGAACCAAAGGTTTGTGTGTGTGTGTGTGGGTGGGTCGTCGATCCCAGAGTGGTTCACTAGGTTCGTGGATGGCGAGTTTATGCTATAAGAGAACTGGCTAAATATATGGTGAAGCACTCCCTTATCAGTTTAGTATGCTGGTTCCAAACTTGGGGGCTGTAAAAAGAAACACTGAAGTACCTAATTAGAATGTTGGTGGCGCGGATTTATCTAGAGCGATTTAACTGGTTACAAAACACAAGGGCTTGCACCTACACCATTACACGACACTGAATGCGTTGCACTTGTTGTTACGTTACGTTTTTTCCGTAGCTGCAGTCTACTAGGGGTTTCGTTCGATTGGAGTTTGGTTTAACTGCGAAACACGTGGCTGGACTCTGCAGCGCGAGCCGTGAATCTACGTTATGACTTGCACAGTGATTACTTTGAGGCCGGCAGATGTGTGCGCGGCTGACTTAAGTTAGTTTCAGTCCACCGGAGTCAGCCAATCCCGTATGCTGCAGATGGTTCAGCGCGGTGAGGTGGTGTTAATAACGGCCGGGATAAGCCCTGCACGCCGCAAAACCGACCCAGGGTCGCGTGGCCGCAGGGGCGTAGCCAGGGGGGGGGGGGGGGGGCCTTTAGGGGTTCAAACCCCCTCCCCTCTTAGCACCAAAACTTTAATTAATTTCTTATTCATCACTCAAACAAATTTCATATTAAAATTAATACAATTTTTACCATTACAATATTTCAATTTAAGTACCGAAAACTGCTAAAATAGCACTATTTTACACCTTAAAATCCAAATTTTCCCGGGGGAGGACCCCCGGACCCCCCCCCCCCCATCCTTTAATACGGGGGGACCATGCTTCTTAACAACTCCCATACACAAATCCTGGCTACGCCACTGCGCGTGGGGAGTCGAAAAGAAAAGATTCGAGGTTGATAATTATAGTTACCAGAGTTACGTTGGTCAGTTGGTCAGTTGGTCAGTTGGTCAGTTGAGAAACAAGGGTTGGAGGCTCCCCACGGACCGACACGTCCGCCCCGGGTCGCGAGCTGTTGAAGACTGCAGGAGGGGGTTGCCGCGCGGGAGGGAGACAGCGTCACCGCGCGCCAAAACCGCCAGAGAAAAAAAGTGGCCACTGTTTTACTTAATACTTAAAACTTAGACACACGACAATATTGTCGAAAAGATTATTTTAATGGAATAACAATTAGCCGCAGACTTAACAATGGTGACATTCTATTTGTAAAAATATTTTACTTAACACTTGAGTCAAAATGGAGACGGTTTGTTTTGTTTCAACTGCTCCAATTATACGCTGCTGGTTGGTCTTAAAAATTACGTAATACTATTGATGAAAAACATGCATTGGCTCAAATTAATTGCTTAATGAAGCAACCCCAAGCAGACGTCACGTCCGACTGACAAGGGGATTTCATCATCGCCCGTGCGGGCCTAGGGGGCCGAGTACCGAGACTTGGCATCGAACCCCGAGGCCCGTGAAGGAGTCCCAGGTCGCGTAATGCGACCCCTACCCTCCTGCTTTGACTAGTATGAGTTTTGTTTTGGTGTTTTTGTAAACAGTATTTCTATATAAAAAAAAAGTGCTGTGATGCATTGGTGAATGCAAGTAGCCGAAAAATTTAAATTTAATTTCGTGTGATGAATTTATATTTTACTTTAAAATCGTAGTGTTGTCAAGCCCTCCCTTTAAGTGAAAAGGAGGGGGGGGGGGGTGAACTTAGTTTAAGTTGAGCAGCTGGCCGTAGCTGCTCAGGCAATCTTGATAATTTAATTTACTGTTTTTTTACTGTGTTGATTTAGAATTTGTTTCGCTTGTGGGCAAAGGCTGGACTAACTTATGTGTTTTGCTAGTTGTGTTGTGTGTCAGGCGAGGTTCCCGAGACCGTGGGCTACTGACCCCCTCCCTTTAACGGGAGTTGGGGCTAGTCCGGCGGAGGGGACGAGTCCCCTCGACCCACGGCTGGCTCGCTGTGTACCTGGGGCGGCTCAGAACTGCAGTTAGCATTTCTGCCAACAGCAGCGGAGGAATAGGTTGAAGCTCGTTGCGGCCCCAGGCCCTGGGGAGCTGCAGCCTCTGCTGCTAGGTGGGCGCCTCTGATGGTGATGCCGGCCTCCAGGCGAAGGCCACCCTGTAGAGGCGGGTGAGACGCCCTGTGGTCCGGCTGCAGACGCGCCAGCACCTGGTCGGCGTGTGGCCGGCAGAGCGCAGGGCTGCAGTCGGCACCCCGGCCCCTCTGCCGCCCCTGAGGACAAAGTGCCAGTGCGCACGGTGTTCTTGCGGGCGCCGTCGGGGTGGGTCTTCCGAAGGCCACCGCGCCGTGGTCCCCGCAGCTGGGGCCGCCTTGGGGGCGGTCTGTGTCGCTGCAGATGCCACCGGCGGCGGCAGCAGTGGTGAGTAGTCCGGAGCGACGAGAAGAGCTGCTGTTGTGCTCTTCTCAGCTGTGATGACAGCTGCTTGGGTGCCTGTGTACCGGCTCCATGTGTGTCGGCGCCTCCTTGGTCTGGCAGCTGCTCTGGGGCAGGCTGGGCAGGTACAGTCAGCGTCCAGACGTCTCGCAGCTCTGGTGTTTCTGCTAGGGAGGGCCTTCGGGCAGTGACTGCCTCGGCCGCCAGCACCTTCTCGCAGGCGGCCCACGACATGTACATAGCGGGAGAAGCAATCAAAGCGGACAGCCTGCTCGTTGAGTGACAGCGGGGCCTGGAATGTGCGCGCGAACGTTGTCAGGTCCCACATTTCCTGCGCTGTCCACACGTAGACTGTTGTCCAGTTTGGGTCCTCTGGGTAGGGCCTGAGGGAGGCTCCGCGCAGCTGCTTGTTTTTCGCAAGCAGCTCGTCTAGGTCCGCCGGGATGCCACTTGGTGAATGCAGCTCCGCGGCGTATACTGCTCCCTTGTAGCTGGTGGAGATGCCGCTCTCACAGCGGTCCTGGAAGCTCACTCTCTTGGTGTTCGGCATTTTCTCGGAGCTGAGGGAATTACATCCACTCGCTCTGGAAGTTAGGGAATTAATCTCGAAAACTTGCATTGATTTGGACCCTAGGCCACAAAGAGAACCAAAGGCGTCCACCAATCACTGTGCCCGGAAGGGGCCAGCACACGTGGTTTGTGACTCACTTTCTCTCGGTAACACTGAGGGGGGAATGAAATGGCTTAATATTGAATGACCACTCTCTATGGGGGACGCGGTTGTGGCACTGTTATACACGTACCACATTTTACGTAGTTGTGCGCTTGACTCAGGTGTGCAGGTTGGGAGGAAGTATTCCACCAACGGGGACAGGTACAGGCAGGGTGAGGACCGGGCTTTACTGCTACCGTAGGTATGCCGTCAAAAAAAGCGACAAGTTCCAGAAATAAAATAAAATTACAAATAACAATTTATTATATAATTTCTATAAGTAATAAAAATTACTAACATTTTCCGATTTCTACAATCTTCTTAGAAGGCAATGAAAGTCCTTTGCATGCATTGGCATGTGTTTTCAGGGCAGATCTACACAGAAGATTAACAAGGCATGTCCAGTCGGTGCCCAGTCACATGCGTCTTGCCACCTACAGGACGTGTGTGTTTGGCTACTGAATATACCTACGTGTCAGGCTACTGACTGGGCGTATCTTGTCACCAAACTGACTTGTCAGTCCGACCAACCGACTGGTGTGTCTGTCCAACCTATTTGACGTTCCTAGGCAACTAACTGGATATGACAGTACTCCGACTGGATGTGCCTGGCCACTGACTGGACGTGCTTTGTTAATGTAGATCTGCCCTGAAAACACATTTTAAGGCATGCAGAGGACGTGCTTTGCCTTCTACTAGATTGTATAAATCGTAATACGCTAGTAATTTTTTTTGTACATTTATAAATTACATAGGTAATACATTCTTATTGTAATTTTGGTGTTTTATTTCCCTAATCTGTAACTTTTTTGTAATTTTGATCAAATTATATATTTTTTGCATCAAATAAGGATCAAAACAAGTATGGATATCGATTGATCAATCATTATTGAAACGAATTTTTTTTAAATGTTTTATTTGGACTTTTATTCCTGAATTTCTCGGTTAATAATAAACAATTTTCGTAGATTGCGGCAATAATTTAACCGGTGATTTACTGACGACTGTTGGATGAGTACTTTAAGCAGTTTTTAGTATTACTCGCCATATTTTATTGAATTAAAATTTTTTTTAACTGAAATTAACATTTTTGCATCAGCCAAGGATCGAACCAAGGACAGAAAAAATCGCATTAAATAATTATTTTAATACACATATTTTTTGAAGATTTTTAGAATTTTTTCCGAATTTCTAGCTAAATAATTAAAGATTTTCAAAAATTGTGGATTCCAAGATGGCAGATGTGGCGTAATCTAAAATGGGCACTGAGGTCATGATCATAAACCACGAGCGGCGGACTCGCCCGGACGTGGCCAATCCTTACGATTGGTAAGCCACCACAAGAATCCAACACATAATCGAAGTCCCATAATAAATACATTGTGCCAGCTTTCCTCATTTCCATCTACTTCCAACCCTTGTTTATTCCACACCTTGCTTATTCCACCCCTTGCAATAATGGTTGGTCGTATGAAAATTTATTACAAAATAATGTTGTAGATAATAATTTAAGATAATTCAATAAAAAAAACCGATTTAATAGTTTATATGGTACGGAAATTATGATTTTTTTTGTTTTAACCTTTACTTTTTCAACCTCTACAACAATGGTTAGTCTTAACAAAAATTGTTTCCGACAATAGTTTTAGATAAAAATTATAACAAATTATAACAATTATAACAATTTTAACGGATTTGATAGTGTACCTACTAAGGGAGTAGTATATAAAAGGGAATCAGAGCCCTGGCTTCCGGCTGAGGAGCTTGAACTGGGGTTCAGACTGTGAATTGTGACGTCACGCCAGCCATCTTGGACTCAAAATTCCTCAAAAATGACTCAAAATGACTTAAAGTTATTAGAAATTTCCCTATTTCAAGGGACAATTTCCCGTTTTGAGAGAAAACATCCCGTTTTATTACTCAAAAATTAAAAAATTCGAAATTCGAAATACCTCAAAAGACTTTTGCCTTAGAAAGAACCAAAATTTCTAAAATAGCTTGAGTCCTAAGAGGAAGCCGTCCCTAAGCCGCAAAGGTAACGACCTTAATCTTGACCTTAACCATAAAATTCTAATTCTTTAATTTTTGACCAAAAAATTCCGAAAGATTTCAAAAATATTTTAAGATTGTTTACTTCAAATGTTTAGTTACCTAATCAATTTCGGTCCTCTGTCCAATCCCCGTGAAGAGTAGATAAATATATAATTTAGTAATTAAAAAAATTAAAAATTTGTAATAAAAATAATTTTTTACATCATACCCGTCATCTTTAATTATAACGTAATCTCTAAAATTATTGTTATGGTCGCCATCTTGAAAATCCGTATTTTTTATGATAGAAAATCGGGAAAAACTTTAAAATTCATAAAAAAATTATTAATTAAATTTAATAAAAACTTACATAATCTTGAAATAAGAAATCACCATTGCACATTTTGTTACGGATGCAATACTTCGATTCTAGAAACGTTGCACTTTTCGTTACGCCCACCATCTCGGATGTGTATGATGTAATCATTACACTATAGATACGGCCGCCATATTGGATTATGAAGTCACGACTGCCATATTGAAAATTCATAATTATCATCAGATTTTAATTGGAGAGGATTTAAAATTTATAAAAATTTGATTAATCAAATTTTAATAAATTATTATTTTAAAAATGCACTTACATCATGGAGACCTTTGTTCTAACCCGGTGAGGGGGGAAAAAGAGATAACTTCCTTCCTTCACGAAAGCTACCGACAGACTGACCTCCCACAACTAATGACAAGGTACTGTCGTCGTCCCGCCGAAGGCCATAAAGTCCGGCCTCCACCCGCCAGTACTAAATCCCGCTAGCGGAATGCACTCCTAGCCCACCCCACGCGCGGAGATGCGGAGAGGGCCGGGCAGTCAGTTCTCCTCCACTCTTCGCCGCGTCAACCCGCGCTCCACGGGAGCTCCGGCCACACCGTCGTTAGCTCTACACACAGCCGCAGATGGGACGGAGTGAGCATACGAGTAGTGAACGTACAAGTAGTGAACATTGACTCCAGTGAACCAGTGATTAGTGAGTATTGTTTTCTGCCAACATAAGCAGGACCACCCATTCACAGCTAGTTGTAGTCCATACACGGATACCACCGCCGACGACCCTAGTGGGACACGCGGGGGCGAAGCACCCACGCCCCTCGTTGATTAGTCGACGAACTAGCCTGGCGCCCTCCAGAAACTTCCCTCAACCCACCAGTCACCATTAGGCTCCACCTGGGTCTCGAACTCGAGACTGCAAGTGACGGCAGTACATATATCACCATCACCAGCTAGTATGATGATGTCATGTCCGCCAGCTTATTTTCGTCTGCTGGAGGCAGCCGTCTTGTTTCTGTCCACTAGAGTGCACTGCCACCATTTTAGTTTAATTCTTACTGTATGTCCATTGCGTATCCAGTATGTGTGTACTGTGTGTGTTCATTGTGTGTGTGTCCTGTGTGGTTATTGCATGTACAGTTAATGTGTGTACTGTGTATCCATTACGCATCCTGTGTGTACCTACTGTTTCCATTGTGTATCCTGTGTGTGTCCTGTGTGTTCAGTGTGTGTACTGTGTGTCCAGTGTATGTGTACTGTTTGGTACTGTGTGTCCAGTGTGTGTATTGTGAGTTGTTTGCCTTTTGTTGAACGCGTGTCGTTTCGTTAAATGTGCGTAGTAAAATCTGTAGTAGCTCTGAATATTTACGGTTCAAAAACCTATTGGTCTTGATAAAACATTTATCAGGGATTCTTAGTACTTTAGTAAGCACAATTCATGTTCCATTGGTCTTATTGCTTGTAATTGATTTTATCGATAATTAAGGTCTGATAGTTCAAAGACTTTGTCTTGACGGTCTGAAATATGCTATATTAGCTATCGACTAAGAAGGGTTTTGTGGTTCGGAAATGTCTGGCCTATACGTCTGATAGGTATTGTTCATGACCTGGTCTTATGGTCCTTAGACACTTGGCCTATACATTCTGTATAGCATTGTACACGAACTGGTTGGAATGTATTTCATGCATTAAAAAATAGACTTCTGTGTTAGGCTGCGCGACAACATATTTAATTTGTTGGACAGGTATCCTGCCTAGTGTTGTTTTTCATTGAGTGAATGTTTAATAAACTCCACGAAAGGTCTCAGGAAACAGAATTTAAAATCTTTTTTAAACTTTAATTATCTTTATCACTGGCCAAGAATCAAACCAAAGATGGAAATCTATCGCATCAATCGTTATTATAATGTGATTTTTTTTTTTTGTGATTTTTGGAATTTTTCCTAAATTTCTAGATAAATAATTAGAGATTTCCAAGATGGTGGTCTCATCGGCTTACTAGAGGCTGGTATATGAGGAACTAAAGCCACTTTTAGGATTTTGAACATGATTTATTAAATAAGTATGTTTGTCTAAAATAAAATGTTTTTACATTGACCAAGTATCGAAGCAAGGAAAGGAATCCATCGATTCTATCAGTATATTATTGACTTTTTTGATGAATTTTGGGATTTATTTTTCAAATTTCTAGGTCAAATATTATGGATTTCCAAGATGGCAGTCAATATGACATCATCAGCTTACTAGAGGCTGGTAGTAGAGGATTTAAAGTTGCTTTAAGGATTTTGAATGTAATGTATTTAAATTATTATTTTTTACATAAAATGATTTTTTTAGCAGCGATCAAGTATCGAACAAAGGACAGGAATCAATAGAATCAATCAGTATATTAATAGCAGAATTTGTTTTGACGTCGTACCGACCGAAGGCCATTAGCCCGGCCTCAGCCCGCAGTACTAGCTCCTGCTGGCGGAACGCACCCCTCGCCAAGTCTCCACCCAGATGAGACGAGCGGCGTAACCTTGGTGCATGGAGGGAGTGTCCCCCCCTTCCGCACACCAACCCCTGAGGCAGTTCTAATCAGCTCGCAGCCCGGAGCGGACGTGCGCATACCGTGGGGATCCTTCAAGTTTTGTCTCTCTGATTCTTCACGACTGGTAACTTAAGTCATCACCAAATACCTTTTTCAACGCAACTTCCCACGCAACTCTGGGTAGGTTTTTTTTTACGGTGCAGGGATTAACCCGGCCGTCGCTACTTTCCAAGTCAAGCCACCGAGTCTAGGGGACACACTGGGGCCGATCGACCCACTCACGGTTAGACGACAGAGCTAGCCTGGTGCCCTCCCGGAAAAAAAACCCAATTTTCACGTACAGCTCCTTAGACTTGCGGCGGGAATCACACCCGAAACCCCAGCTGATGGCAAATGGCGCCCCTGCATGTGGCAAATAGCGCAAAATAAATCAGCAAGAGAAACACCCATCAAGCAAAACTGGACAGAAAACATACCAGGAGAAATTTCAAATAAGAATTCTTCAAGCCCTTCCCAACTCGGACGACAAAGCGGGCACGAAACGGCCATTTTGCGGGTGAGAACGGATCAGGTTCAGACAGATGGCGCATCGAGGCGAGAGGACATAGGAGCTTCTCCCCCCCCCACCCGCAGCCACTCGCTTCACGACCTACGCGACGCGGGAGCGCGATGCCACAGCCCGACATCCCCTCCCCTCAACGACCGTTTTTCACCTCCGCTTTGTGCGGCTGTCCGGGTGCTCTCGGCCGTCGCTTCGCATGCCCATACACATCCCCTCCTCCGCCGCGGCCATCCTTGACCTCCGCTTTGTGCGGCTGTCCGGGCACTCTCGGCCACCGTTGCTCGCGGCTATCTGCACTTCCCCTCCTCCACCACGCCCGTTCTGTCTTCTGCTTTGTGCGGCAGTCCGGGCGCTCTCGGCCCCTACCTTCATACGGGTGTCCGCACCACCCCATTCTTCTTAGCCACTGGAGCGGCGCGCGCAACCAACCCGCCCTCCCAATCGCGAATTCCACTTTGTGCGGCTGTCTGGGCACCCAGCCCACAGACCCGCTAAGGCGTGCGTGGCACGTCAACGATAATTGCTGTCCAAAGCACCAAGAGTCGCAACACAACTATGTTTCACCAAACATCGAAAGGGACATGCGCACACTGCAAGCAACCGAGAATCACCGACTTGCTGACAGGCTCACTGCCTTGGCAAAGCACGTGCCAATGTGCAGCACAAACCAATACCACATCAACAACCAACCAAGCGAACCACGAACAGTGGAACATAGACTGGGAGAATATTTGGAAGGAAAAACTAGAGACAGGGTATACAATACCACCACAACCCACACTGACAGTGCCAGTCAACGGGAACAAGCCAAACACGAGTTACGACATTCCCCCACACCAAACCACAGCACAACCGATTGGGCACGACATTGCAACGCGACCCACCAACACGCACATGGAGTCGGTGCGAACCGCCCCATACTCATCGAGGTTACCAAAATTCAGTGGTGCGCCTCACGAGGACCCTCGCGCATACCTCCATCAGTGTGAAATCTGACTCACGCGAAGCGGAACCCCAATCGACGAGTGGCCTTAGAGGATCAGCGAACAGCTGCGGGGAAGCACCCTGACCTGGTGGCGCCTATGAGGCCGCTTCGATATGGAGTGGCAGGAGTTCACATAGGCCTTCTGCCAACGGTTCGATGCAGGCACGACGATGGTGTAATGCACCGCGCAATTCTAAGGGAACACACAGTGAGATGGCGAACCCATTGATAACTTCGTGGCACACAAGCTACAGCTCTTCAAGCGCATAGCACCACTCGCAGAGCCCGCCAGAGCACTCCCCACCATCACCCCACTGTTGAGGGACGAGCTCCAGCCGTTCATGCGCGTCACCCACGTAAACACTGTCATGGAATACGTGCAACTCGCGGTGGCGACGGAGCAAAATGTTCAGAGGATGTGGGGAAGGAGCGCACGTAGCCCCGAGCGAGAACGAAGCAGCCCACCCAACCGCCGACACCTGCTAGCAATCCAGGCAACACCACCCCAACCACAACAGAGGGACCCCAACCTCAGGGAGCCGAGAACAATACGCACCGACGGCTTGACGCAGCCGGAAGCCAGCGGGAGTTATCAACTGCCGCAGTGCAGGTTAGGATGCTCCCAGGGCACGTACCACTGGCACAGAGACTGTCCTAGGGGGGAAAATGCCCGGCGAACGACACAACCTGCCTACCGACCATCCACCACCTCGCACGACCAAGAGCCGATGGGAAACGAGTAAGGGGGGACACAGATGGACCCCCTGCCCGCAATACCGACACACGAACCAGGTGATGACATGACCATGGCAAACTTACCGACGACAAGGGCAAACCCACTGATGACAAGGGAAGCATAGCGTAAACCAACCACTACGACACTCACAACAGGACGCGATGACCCTAGTGCCGCACCACGCTCAACTGCCGAGTGCATCTACCGTGCCGACAAATGCCACATGAGCACCGGTGACAACCACGATGAACCACAACAAGCGCCGCCCACCACAACACCTCGCTACCGAAGACCATCAGGTATGCCAACCACGTCAGAACCCACCACGACACTCACGACAGGACCCGGCGACCCCAGCACCACACCAAGCTCAACCGCCGAGCGCACCCACCACGCCGACATACACAACGCCCAACAGCCCGGCCATGGCGGACCAATCCAGTTACAACAATCCCCCAGGATGGGACAACTCGCACAACCCAGCGACCACCTGCTCCGCGTACCCGTCGAGGTGAATGGATGCTCGACCCTCACTCTCATCGACACGGGGGCGAGCCAGGTGTTTATCCACCCCTCTCTGGTACCTCCCGGCACCTTCCACCCACACCAGGGCGAGCTCCGGCTGGCAACCACCACCCACACCGGCCAGATGATGGGACACGCGGATGTGAAGGTATGCCTTCGGGAGATAACTACACCAGTGACCGCTGTTGTTGTGGGGGACTTGGGGGAAGAGCTTGTGTTAGGGCAACCCTAGCTGGCAGAACATGATGCCGTGTTGGAGATGGGGCCAGCTAAAATCAATGTGGGACGAAAAGAGAGGTTTGCTGTGTATGCGGTGGGTCGAACACCTAGACCATCAGGCCCGACCGTAACCCTAGACGACCTCCACCATGATGTACCACCGGAGATCAGTAGCGCCATCAACAAAGTCCTGCACGAACGACGAGGCGTGTTCGCGACTGCCGAGCCCTTACGGCGCACCATTGAATCCGAGCACTCCATCCCGACCACCACCGAACAACCCATCTATGAATCACCCCGGGGTTATGGGTACAAGGAGCAGAGGATCATATGAGAGCAGGTCACTGAAATGCTGCACAGTGGGGTGATCGAACCCTCCAACAGCCCCTACAATGCGTGTATCATTCTGGCCCCCAAAAGGGACAGTACCCTTCGTTTTTGTACTGATTTTCGCCCCCTCAATGCCGTAACCATCAGCGCACCACCCCCGCAGATCAGCGTCGAGACGGCGGTATCCGGCCTTGGGAGAGCCCGCGTGTTCAGCACATTAGATCTGAAGTCGGAGTACTGGCAAGTACCAATCAAACACCAAGACCGGGAGAAAACCGCCTTCACCATCCCCGATGGCAGGCGATTACAGTACAGGGCCATGCCTTACGAACTCAAGAATGCACCAGGGACATTCCAAGCAATGATAATAAGGTTGCTAGAAGGGTACCTAGGCCAGTTCGCCCTCGCGTAACTAGACGACGTTATCGTCTTCTCAGAGACATGGGAGGACCACTGCCTCCACCTAGCACTTGTGTTCGAGAGACTCGCTACCCACCACCTGACCGCGAACCCCGCTAAATGCCACCTGGGTACCAAGGAGGTGGAATTCCTGGGGCACCGCGTCAACGCGGAGGGGAGCCAGCCTCAGACTGTCCATCTCCAGAAGATCGCGACCGCGGAGGCCCCACGTACGAGAAAGCAGCTCCAAAGGTTTATCATTCTGATCAATTGGCTGAGGGTATACATACCCGATTTCTCCCGGGTAATCGCACCTCTCACCGACCTGCAAAGGCGCTACCACTGGGGCAGCGATGCGCAATGCACGTTCGAGGAGGTGAAGAGCGCGTTCACTCGCTGCCACACCCTTGTGCGTATTGACCCCGAACGCCCACTCATCCTGCAGACAGATGCCAGCGCCTTAGGGGTAGGCGCTGTCCTGTTTCAAGTTGACCACCTAGGAGACAAGCACGTAGTGGAGTACGCCAGCGCGAAGTTTAGGCCTGCTGAGCGTAGATACCACAACAATGAGCAGGAGTGTTTGGCGGTGATCTGGGCAGTAAAAAAGTACCGGCCGCATCTTGAGGGCCGGATTTTTACTCTCCGTACCGACAACTGCTGCTTCACCTGGCTCCAGACAATGCAGGGCAGAAAAGGGAAACTCATACGGTGGGCATTACTCCTCCAGTCCTTCGACTTTGTGGTGGAGCACGTGCCAAGGCGAGAAAACCAGCTGTCAGACGCCCTGTCGCGGCAACCGAGCGACCAACACGGGGTCATCGACGTGGAGGAGTGGGAGGACATGCTGCCGCCCAGTCCCAACACCGAACACCTCTCACCACTAAACACCTGTTTACAGATCACAACCGACACCAACCAAAACGACCCACCACCTGACACCGCAACTGACATCGACCAACAGGTCATGACCACTCAACGTCAATCAACCGAAATGACCCGACAACGACAACAAGCCGGAGACGAACTACACCCGACATGGAGAGACCAGGACGGCCGGATCATGCACCGAGCGATTGGAGAGGCTGGGTTGTGGAAGACCTACGTGCCTCCCGAGGCGCGCGAGGCTGTCTTGAGGTTCTACCACGACCACGACCTGGCAGGACTCCCCGGTACGGACCAGACACGACACGCTGTCTCCCAACACTAACATTGGCCCGGCGTGGCACGGGATTTGAGGGAGTACGTCCGGGAGTGCGAGGTCTGCCAGGTTCGCAAGGCGCGCCGATGCGACAGGGAGCAGCAACAGCACCCATGACAACTAACCCACGCCTTCCAGACCATCGCACTCGACCTGATGGGGCCCTACCCCAGGTCGCCCAGAGGGAAGAGGTTCATACTCGTCGTGACGGATAAGTTCACAAGGTGGACAGAGGCATATCCGTGCAGCAATGCCAGTGCGTCCACCATCATCCACCTCATGACGCAGGAGTTCCTGCCTCGGTGGGGCTACCCACAGTCGGCCTTGACCGATAATGGCAGCCAGTTCATCGGCAAACAATGACAGGACTGGTGCGCGCGGGTGAATTTCTAGCACCACACCACCCCAGCTTACCATCCAAGAGCCAACCCCACCGAGCACAGGAACCAGGACTTAAAGATTCAACTCCGACTCCGACTGACTGACGACCACTCGAAGTGGGACCAACACCTCGCCGACGCCCTGTTCTGCATCCGCCGTCGTGTGAACGCAGCCACCGGCCACACGCCCGCCGAGATGGTGCAAGGGAGTAACCTGCACCTCCCAGGCGAATGGGCCACCCATGGGACACCGCACGACGGAGAAGGGACATTGGAACGCGACCAGCGCAGGACAGACATGTATGAAGATGCACGACGTCGACAAACGACCTACTCGCAGAAGATCACCCCCAAAACCACGCAGGAGCCACCCCTAGTCCAAGCGGGAGACCAAGTCTACGCCCGCCTCCGCCCCAAGGAGCACGTGTTCTTGCAAACTGACGCCAGTCAGGTGGGGATGGGGCCGGTGTTGTAACAAGTACGTCCAGAGGGGGAACGGCGCATAGTGGAATACGCGAGCGCCAAGTTCAGTCCAGCAGCGCACCGCTATCACGTCAATGAACAGGAGTGCCTCAAGGTCGTGTGGGAGGTAGGGCACTACAGACACCACCTGGAGGGTAGACCCTTTACCCTTCGTACCGATAGCCAGTGTCTCAAGTGGCTCGACTCGGTACAAGGCCGCAAGTCGAAATTCACGCGGTGGGCCCTGACACTCCAAAGCTTTGACTTCAACGTCGAGCACGTTCCAGGGCGCGAGAACCAACTGACTGATGAACTATCACGACACCCCGATCCTAACACCGAGTACCACGACGAAGGCAGCTGGGAGGAACTGCTACCGCCAGTGGGACACACCGCGTACACTCCGGGGACAGGTGAACCAGCGGTTCTATACACCACTGATTCCAACGCGAGTCCAAACACGTCTCTCCCCGACACGCTCACGGCCCTACATCGTGTTGTGCTGGAGGCGCAGCATGACGACGAGTCAGTGAGGGGAAGGGTGGCCAGATGCGGGGAACAGGTGCAGCCGTACCACAGATGTGTTGACGGGAAGCTGCAGACACGGGTACCGGGGAACATGGAATCCTGGAGGACGTACGTATCCGCAGCTGCCCGTTCAGCTGTCCTGAGTGTTTACCACGACCTTGACCTGGCTGGCCACCCGGGCGCGGAGCAGACGCAAGGGGCGCTGCATCTGGAGTTCCATTGGCCCGGTGTTGCCAGGGATGTCCGCGACTACGTGCGGAGGTGCCAGCTGTGTCAGCAGCACAAGTCGCGGCGGGCCGACGGAGTAGAGCAACAGCAGCCCCGTAGACCAAACGAACCTTTTCACACACTAGCTTTAGACATCATGGGGCCGTACCCCCGCACGTCACGCGGAAAAAGGTTTTTAGTCATCATCACCGACCTTTTTACCCGCTGGGTCGAAGCCTTCCCAGTCTCCTATGTCAGGTAGGGCACCATCTTGTCCCTCCTAGAAACTGAGGTCTACCCACGATTCGGCTTCCCGAATATACTACTAACAGACAATGGATGCCAGTTCACCGGGGGGCGCTGGCGGGCCGGATGGTGCCGGTCCCATCACACCACACCCACATACCATCCTCGGGAGAATCCCACGGAATGGAGGAACCAGGAAATAAAGGTTCGGCTCCACCTCCGTCTCGGGGAGGACCATTCAAAGTGGGACATACACCTGCCCAATTATTGTATTGTCTGCGCCGACGCACCAATGTAGTCACGGGCCACTCTCCGGCCGAACTGCTCCTGGGACAGATCCTGGCCCTCCCTGGGAAGTGTCGAGATGCTGTGGCGGCTACCGAGGACCTATGGGGGGAGGAAATCGCAGCCATGAGGGAGCAGGCACACGCTCAACAAGAATAGTTCCTGGCTCAAAAAACACCACAGTCCACCTGTCCTCCTTCACAGCTTGAACCAGGCCAGTGGGTGTATGTGTGGCAGCACCACTTGTCTTCTGGAAAATGCAACTTCTGCGCGGGGCTGGCTCCCAAGTGGTCGGAACCACGCCAAATTCTGTGGCGAACCGGTCCATCCACGTACACCTTCGCACCCCCAGCGGGCGACCAGACAAGGTACACCGAGACGACTTGCGCCTCGCAGTCAACGACCTGACCCCAACAGGGGCTAGACCCCCGGTTGATAGGCTACCAGGCACACCTCCGAGCCCGACTCCGGGCTCGCCCGAACCGGACGTGGCTGGCCAGCACGGACACCACGACGGACACGCAACTGCCCCATCACCTACACAAAGGTCAGATGCTGTTTGTTCCGTACCAGGGACTCCACCCGAGTCCACAAATATCATGGACTCCCCAGTTCCCGACTGCCCCTCACCCAACATCCCTCCTCTTGCAGCGGACACTATCTTGCCAATGACCAACCTAACACCGACCTCTCTGGCTGAGGAGGAGACGACTCACCTTGTCTGGCAGCTGGACGATGGGGACTCGAACAATGTAGAGGACGATGTCGACGAGCCCTGGTGGCCGCTGGATGTCAGCTTGAGCGAGTCGATTTCACCATGTCCATTTAGGAGTCTACGTCAGAGGGGGAGGGGGAAACAGCGCAGAGGCGGTATCCGCAGAGGTGGCGGCGGCTGATACCCGCACGTGCTGCTCGCAGCCACGGCCGCAAGCAGACGGCTCGACAGGCCCTGGGGAAAGGCGCGCAGCTGATAACACCGTGGACAAGGGTGAGGGGGAGGACCAAGCCATTCTAGATATCAATGCTAGTGCTAACACCATCACTTCCAGGCGGGCACGGCACCCTCCGGTCCATCTTCAGGATTACATCACCGGAAACATCCAGAATCAGGGAAATGCGAGCGTGCAGGGGGTGACCAGTGCACACCAGGCAGGGCGACATGAGCAGGCAGCACCTATATACATCCTATTAGAGTATCACACCGCGTTCCACAGGTACCAACACATTTAAGGATCTACTTCCTGGGTCAAATAATGACGGCAGAGTCCCGAGGGATGAGGGGGCTGCCTCCAACTCCGGCAAGGGAAGACCCACACCTATTTTTCAATCCATTAGTAGGCTCGCAGTCGGGCACAAATCAAATCCCACAAAACTCACTATTTTCACCCTCCAGATGGGTCATGCCAGAACCACCATTAATTCAATTATAAACATATTTACTAGGTATGCCACGCCCAGGGGCCCCACCGCGCTCTAACCTCCTTAGTGCGACGAACCAGTGCACCACTTCCATGTGTGTGAGGAGTAGTGTTGTTGAGCATAACGGCCTCGTTTTGGGGGGGGGGGGGATTTGACGCCAACCGCCGGTGCTCCCTCTGGTCCGTAAAGGTCGTTATGTCACAACAACACTTACTCTTAAGTGCCTCGAACACGCCCGAGCGTGATGTCCGCTGAGTGTGTAAAAGTGCGCCGCGACGAGCACCCAAGCGACGACAGCGCCCGGCCGGGTGTGGCAATGCGCCTAATTAAATATGTAATTATTCTGTTAAAACAAAAACAATCATATCAATAACAATTAAAAGAGAATTAATTCAAGGGAAATTATGTCGAATTGTTCTATAATCATATATTGTGAAATATGTCATTTAAGTCCAAAACTGGTCGGAGAAGTTTTCCCGCGCTGCACGTGTCGAGGCGCGAGGCCGCGGGGTGGTCTCGAGTTCAGTTACCGTCGGGAGCTCGCAGGGGTCGGTCGCTCCGCGAACGCAGATGCTTCAACTTTCGCGCTACATCCAAGTCTCAGCAATAGTATAAGTCTTTCAAATCCTTTTACCAGCTCTGCGCCGACCCCACTCAGTCGCACGATATTTCGTGTGACTCGTTAACTAATTAATTTTTATCCCAACCGGGAGATTTGCATTTATTACGTAATTTCATGTCCAGAGTTGAAGGACAGCGTAATTGAGTTACGCAATTTTCGGCTCAAAGCCAAGTAATCGTTATCGTCGAAGACTCTTAGCAAAGTGTGTCGAGTTCTTACTCGTTAATTCACGTCTCTTAACTTTCATCGTATGTAAATGTGTAACTTGTACCGTGAAATCTAACCGAGTAATAACTGATTAATAAGTGACTGTATCGTGTATGTTTCCATCTTACCGGGTCTATGTACTTTCCGGGACTTGAATATTTTGCCACAGGTTAGATTGCAAATATCTTTAGAACATTCGTTTGTATGTGCCGTTTTCCATGTTAACGTAATTGCCTGAATAAGCTGTTTCAGCACAATAGCTCCGCGACCATCCGCCGCATCTTTCACGTTGATAATCGGCCACTGTATAAGTCCGTACATACTACTTTGCAACCTATCCTGGTCGCGCGCACTGTTTACACATAGAGACTCGCGTGCCGCAGCGGTCAGACAACAGACGCGGCCAGTACTGGGAGCAGTGAGTGTAACGGTTCTGAATAAAGTGCAGTGTCGTGTTAATCAGTTTACCATTTATTTATAAGGCGTCCTGGGTGGCCTGAACAGCCCGGGTAGGTTTCGAACCGCGACGCGCTCCTGCCTGCAGCCACGAGGCCGAACCCCCATTAAAACCCCTCAGATCACTTTCCAAATTAATAATTACTAAAAAACTTAAACAGACAGCGGGAGTGGCGTCAAGATGAAAAGTGGGAAGTTATTGAAAGATTTATAAAATTATCTGACAAAAACAATTATGGGGGGGGGGGGGGGGGGGGGGAAGGAACAATTATAACGGATAAAGTAAAAGGTGTCTTAAGGATATTTCAGTTGGATTTGCATTTGTGTAGAGGCCAAGGCAATGAAAATGTTTCCAAATTGTCAGGCAAGTTTAAAGGCGTCCAAATGAGGATTTTGAAAGAAAATTGGTTTTATTTCTTTGAAATATGTTTAAAACACAAAACTCATTGCAGCATACTGAGCTAAAAAATATAAATACACAACTTTTATATAATTTTTTGTCAGTGTAATGCAAGTCATCAAGCAAGAAGTGTGTGCATTATGCAAGATGACCAGGCCAGTGCACGCGAATCACGGCACAGCTTACTGTTTCCTTCTACAGTACGATGCATAATGGCAAGTCCGTCCAACTGCGGTAAAATGTGCATTCTACTGAGTTTGTTGGAAGAACCAAATGGCCTTAGGTTCGAAAATTGTACCACTATTCCCAATCGTTGCAGCAGCCAAAGCACCAGCATCTAGCTACTGTTCTACTATCAGTGGATGGCTTGGAGTATTTTCCATATAATGATAATGCAGATGTGATGCCTCCTAGCGAAGCGAGAGCCAATTCAGTATTTGTTTTTGACGACGTAATTTGCGAGAAGCAAGGCATGATACAAGAGTAGCTACATTTCCATGGGTGCACGCCAAAGTAGACTTCATTTACCTGTGTCAGAAACAGGGGCGCAACAACAAAATTTCCAAAGGGGGGGGGGACAATATACCTTTTTATAAAGAATCATCGATCCCCCCTATTGAATTGGGGGAGGTGGGGGGGTCCGGGGGTCCTCTCCCGGAAAAATTTGTATTTCAAGGTGTGAAATGGTGCTATTTAAGCAGTTTTATTATCTAAAAATTGATTACACAGCACTTTCTTTGCCCCTGTTTGCCCCCACTTCAAGGTTTCCGAGGGGGGGCAAAATACCCTTGCCCCCCCCCCCCTGTTGTTGCGCCCCTGGTCAGAAGTACAGTCGTATTCCAAAACTTCTCCTACATGGCAATCCGAATGTCATAGTACTTTTTCGCATGGGCGAATTTTATGTAAACACATATATGATTTTCCAGGAATTCAAAGACAAGTGCTCCTTGTGTTGGACAAAGAACACGGATTCCTAGTTATAGTCAAGGACTAGCCTCTATATAAGGGCAGGAACATACAAGTTATCGATCAGTTTATTGTCAAACATGAGTCATAGCATTTCGTAATTCGGTCGTAGCATTCGAGACTTATGTACTGCTCTCAAGTCTCACGACGCTGATATCCTGAACTTCATTTCATTACTGGCTTAAAAAGTAGAGAATGTAAAAAAGGAACTACTAGAGTACCTGCTAGCCATCGACCAGAGCATGGAAGCCTCGGATTATCGAATTCGTGATTTGATCGAAGTATTGAATGCACAAGAACGTGACGACCTAAAGTCCCACTTTTCGAAATTAATTCACATCTTGTGAAAAAAAAAGTGTCAGCATGGATGAAAAATCTGATTTAGCTTAACAACTGCACGAGGTGATCGAGGCCATTCGTAAAAGTTCTTGCTCGCAGAGCAGCACAGATAAGTACGCTGCAGCAATGGCGCAGCAGGAACCGCGGCTCACCACACTATGCCACCAGGAGACGTCACGAGTCTGTCAGCGGAGTCGGCAGCTCCAACGACGCACGAGGCAGCACTGCCCGGCCTGGGCAGGTTGGGCGACGGCGGCGCGACACTTCTGCGGGTGCTGATCCGCATGAATGGGCGACCCATCCATGCACTTGTGGACACGGCGGCGACCCACTCGTACGTCGCGGCCCAACTGGTGGAGGAGTGGAGCTTGCAGCCGGGACGTGAGGACATCCAACTGGCGATGGAGGGAGTCAGTGCGCCCACGTCTGGTTGCGCGTAGGTAACCATATAAATACGTGACCAGTGCAGTCAGACCACCTG
This sequence comes from Bacillus rossius redtenbacheri, assembly GCF_032445375.1. NCBI lineage: Eukaryota > Metazoa > Arthropoda > Insecta > Phasmatodea > Bacillidae > Bacillus > Bacillus rossius. Next base: position 24,029,669 of record NC_086335.1, on the reverse strand, counting down.
CCTCGTGATGCGGAGCTTACAGGAGGACCTGATCTTAGGCCTTCCATTGCTAATCCAGGAGGAGGCGAGCGTCGTCATCGCCTAGGGTAAGCTGCACTTGGGAAGGCAGAGCCGAAGGATGGTGTACTATGTCTGCCACCCCAAGCCCCAGGTCTCACCTACCCCGATTAGACTCGCGGACATCCGCAATGATGTTCCACAGGAATACCAGGAGCTGTTCGAGGACGTGCTGGCCCAGCAGCCGGAGGTGTTTGCTACCACGGACATGTTAAGACGAACCACGGAAGCTGAACACAGCATGCCAACCAGACCACACACCCCTATTTTTGTCAAACCCCAAGACTTTGGGCCCAGGGAGAAGCAGGTCATACAGGAGCAGATAGCGGAGAAGCTCTTATATGGGGTTATAGAGCCCAGTGAGGGGCCCTACAACAGCAGGGTAGTCTTGGCTAGGAAAAATGATGGGACATTGAGGTTTTGCATCATTTAAAACCCTATAAATTCTGTCATCATTCCAGCACCTCCCCTGCTAATAAACATTACAGGCGCTTTGGCGGATCTCGGCGATGCCACCATCTTTTCGTCCCTCAACTTAAAGTCGGGATATTGGCAAGTGCCTCTCTGCCAAGCAGACCGCCTTCACCGCCCCACGACGACAGCAGATTTAAGTTCTGTGTCATGCCATTTGGACTCATGGATGCCCCCTCGACGTACCAGGCCATGATGGTCCGCGTCCTGGACGGGTTCATTGGCAAGTTTGTCACGGCCTACCTGGACGACGTGATCATCTGGTCACGAATGTGGGAGGACCATGCACATCACTTAGCCATGGTCTTCGAGCGGCTGGCAAGGCACGGGCTGATCTGCGCACCGCGCAATTGCCACCTGGGGGCAGCGGAGCTCCAGTTCCTGGGGCACCTGGTCAACGCGGAGGGGTGCAGGCCTCTCCCAGAGCATCTTGACCTAATAGCCATGAAACCAGCACCGAGGACTAGGAAGCAGCTGCAGCGACTAATGGGTCTACTTAACTGGTTGAGGACTTTCATTCCAGACTTTGCGTAAGTCACCGCCCCTATGACAGACTTATTGTCCCCTAAGGCCAAGTTCCGCTGGACGATGGAGGCCGACCGTGCTCTGAACAGCTGTTCAGAGAATGTCACATGCTGGCCAGGATGTGGCAGGATGGACCCCTGTATTTGCAGACAGATGCCAGTCAGGTCGGTATGGGGGCCGTCCTGTATCAGCTAGGCCCGACGGCGAGCACCAGGTCATCGAGTACGCGAGCGCCAAGTTCGGGCCCGCCGCGTGCAGGTATGATGTGAATGAACAAGAGTGCTTGGCCGTGGGCGGTAGGCTGCTACCGGCACCATCTGGAAGGCACGTCTTTCACATTACGCACAGACAGTCAGTGCTGAAAGTGGCTTGACACAATGCAGGGGAAGGAAATCAAAATTAACAAGGTGGGCCATGACATTACAAAACTTTGACTCCCACGTCGAACATGTGTCGGGAAAAGCCAACCATCTAGCTGATGAGCTGTCCTGACACCCCGACCCAAACACAGAATACGAAGACGAGGGGAGCTGGGAGGACCTGGTGCTTCCCCAGTCACCAGCCGGCGGACGAGGAGGTCCCCGAACCAGCTACCCTGTTTGCGACAACCTAAAACCCGCTGACACACTGGGCGCCCTCCTTCAGGGAGTGCATCAGGAGCAGAATGATGATGCAGAGATGCGGACAGCAGTGGTGGAGTGCGGCGAGCACGTCATGCCGTTCCAGCGCTGCCTGGAGGGGGGGGGGGGGGGCTACAGACCTGGGTACCAGGCAACATGGCGACATGGTGCACTCATGTTCCGGTAGGGGCGCGGGCCGCGGTCCTCAGTTTTTTCCATGATCAAACGCTCGCAGGACATCCCGGGGCAGAGCAGATACTGGAGACCTTAAGGCGGACATTTTATTTGCCCGGAGTGACATGTGACGTTATGAGGTATGTTAGACAGTGCCACATCTGCCAGCAATGGAAGGCGAGGAGAACGGACGGGGAGTAACCACAACGCCCCTGCCGGCCCCAGGACTTCCAAATCATAGCCCTTGCCATAATGGGGACCTACCACAGGACAGTGAGAGGGAAGCACTTTCTGGTGGTAGTGACAGATTTATTCACAAGATGGGTAGAGGCCTACCCCACCTCAAATTTGAGATCTGGCACCTTGGTATCATTGCTGGAAGGGGATGTGTTTCCGCATTACGGATACCCGGAGATACTCCTCAGTGACAATGGGTGTCAGTTCCATGGGCATAGATGGAAGGCGGCATGTGGTAGGTGGGGGGTGTCACATCACACTACCCCTACATATCACCCCAGGGCGAACCTAACCGAGGCGGAACCAGGAAATCAAGGCGCAGCTTCGCCTCCAGTTGGGTAACAACCACAGTAAATGGGATGTACACATACCGAACCTACTATACTGTCTGCGTCGACGGACCAATGCTGTCACAGGCTACTCTCCCACGGAGTTGGTGCAGGGGCAGAACCTGGCTCTCCCGGGGGAGTGCCGGGTGGCATCGACGGCCACGGAGGGGGAGTGGGGAGGAGAGCTCCGGGAAAAGTTAGTCAGGGAAGATTCCAGGGCCAACCAGGAGAGATATCTGCAGCAACATATGCCACGATCCAACAGACCCCGAACATGTTATGGCCAGGAGACCTGGGTTATGTCCGCCAGCACCCACTGTCCTCCCAGGCCAAGAAGTTCCACGCCGGGCTGGCCCCCAAATGGCAGGGACCCCGACGGATCATCCGACAGGTGGGACACACCTCATATCTGGTCCAAACACGGAGTGGCCGCCTGGCCAAAATACATAGAGGCAACCTGCAGGTGGTTGCCGAAGAGGCACCACCGCCACATGCTTCCAGAACAGGTGTAGGAACAGACCCTTCCCCTCCTACCACCCCGACGCGACACCGCCAGACGACGGACAACCGGTGCGACAAGAATACGCCGTTCCCCACCGCGCAGAGCACAGCGCACCCGGGTACAGACTCTGGTACCCAGGAAGAGACGCACTTGGAGGAGAAAGCATCCTCCCGACACCGGAGCGCAGACGAGACATACACGATTGAACAGGCAGGCGAACGGGACGCAGGAGAAGGGCTGGACGTGACGGATGCAGACACAATGTGCGAGGAGACGGACGCTGCGGAGACCGACACACAAGTCTCCATGTTCACCGCGGAAGCAGACTCCAAAGAGGACATAGCAGGAGACAAGAGCACCACGCTGACCGCTATACGTGAGTTTGACGGATGCCAAATTCAAGGTGACAATCACCGAACCAGACTCTGAGACGGAAGACACAGAAGAGGAGACGTGGGCCCCACGTTGGCCATTCGATGTAAGTTAAGCAGAAGCAAATTTCACGATGACTATTTCCAAACCGGACTCGAGACGGAGGACACGAGCGGGAGACGTCACACACCACGGACACGATGAAAAGACGAGGCGGACGTGCTGTTCGGATGACGAAGAACACGGGGAGCGAGTACTGCAGTCTGAGAGAGAGACCATTCTCCGCTTCGCAGGAAGTCCTCGCCTCTCTGTGCCAGGAGACAGACGAATTTTTCAACCCCGACCCCCAGGCGATACGCAGGGCCCCCACCTACCTAGATGACTACGTGTGTCACTGCATGGCGGTGGTGCAGCCACACCAGGACACAGAACTATGGTTTAGTCTGTACCATTGGCTACCCTATTTTCCGTGGGACCAACACATGACGCCCCTCCCGAATGAAAGATCACACGTCCTCCTTTGGTTCCCCGGTGCAGTGGCGTGTGAGTAAATGAGGGACGTTGGCTTTCACAGCCTGTTATGCTACGCCAATGCCTTCTCCTGCCGTGTCGCGAGTGTACCATATTGTACAGTGTAGTGCGGCTAGGGCAGGGGGGAGAAGACTCGTGCGTCAGGGGGGCCAACGGCTGTAGATGTATTTTCTTTGAGAAGACTCGGAGGTCGTGTAAATAATATTGTATTAATTAATAATTGTAATAGTTATGTAAATATTCTTTGTTAATTCCTTTTTATAGTGTATTTATTAATATGTATTGAAGGGTTTGTGTTAATCATTGTTCACTGGGTGACACATCAGGGGTGGCGTGGGACGGGAAGGAGGGGGGAGAGAGTTAGTCGCGCACGGAGCGGCAGTCACCGACAGGCCTTCATGGTGGACAGACGTGCCACGCAGGACGCCGAGGCGGGCAGTGCGTAAGTGGGTGCCGGCGTAGTGACGTGGGGAGCGGCAACGGCTTTCCAGACTACTGGGGGCAGTGCCCTGGTCTGGGAGCGAGCTCGGTTGAGCAGCGCCGTTAGCTCAATAAGTCAAGCAGCAGGCACAGGCCAATCGCGGCACGCGGACAGCGACAGGATAGACTACAAACTACCAGCATGTTAGCGTTGGACGGGGAGAGGCCAATGATAGGACCGCACGCTTTACCAAGGAAATGTCATCTCTCTTTACCGCTAATTTTGTACATATATGGATTTAGAGTTAGATTTTCAGTGTTGCATATAGTTTGTGCAGGACAGTGTATCAGTGGTGGAGTAGGTGAACAATACTCGTGTTGCCGTGCAAAGTTTCAGACTGTCGCAGGCGGAGCCGAGCCAGCCACATTTAAAGAGTCTCTGTGCAAATAAAACAGACGTTCTGTTAACACAGGCTTTTAATATTTACGTATTCAAGCTGGTTCCTCCCGGGCCAATCTGGCTGAACCCTTCTCTACCAAGAACAGCTGGGCAGCCGGGTATAAATCAACGAGGGAGGGACAGCCTGGTGACGTCAACTGTAAACTGTGTACATGCCTGGAGTGGTGTCTGTCGAGCAGTGCTCCATGTCACGTCTAACGAAGGAGTGACAATATATTCCCCCCACTGTGCGGTCTTGGTAGATGTGGGGCTAGCGCTCCCGTCTGTGTGCGGCCGTGCACTTGCAATTTCTCCCCCTCCACCCTGGACCTACACTCTCATGCCCCATGAGCCATCACCTGGCGGCAGCATGATCTATCCGTGTCATCTCCCAGAGGTTCACATGTAAGTGTGCTGGCAAACTTGGGATGATTTTTTTATAAATATAAGAATACATCTTTACACTTAACAGATTATTATTACACTACATTTACAGGTTTGTAAACTGAAATATTACTCTGCTCAGTATTTATTTTATGTTCAACTTTCAAGTTTATTTTTTTAAATCTTTTCTTTGTGTATTAATATTTTTCAATACTAAAGAATAAATCATCATAGGTTTTTTGTTTGAAATGATAACACACAGAAGAATACATTTTTATATTTCAAGTTTTTTTACTGAATGATATCTCTACTAATTTTTTTAATATTTACATTTTAACAAGAGTGATGTTCAACATGTACTTTTGAACACAAAACTATAATATTACATCACAGCAATAATTTTTTAAAAATTTAATTTAGTATAGAGATTGAGTTTTAATATTAACACTTATTTTATTTTGTCGCGGCCTCGTCTCTGGTGAAGATGTGGAGACGGGGTGGACGTCGCTCGGTCGTTCAGTTGTGTTGTTTGCCTGGCGCCAGCTCTTGGGTAGAGCAGCCTCACACTCTGAGGCGGGAGTGGACCGTTCGGCCCAGTGCAGCTGACCGAGGACGTGCTGACAAGGAGTAGCTAGCAGGAAGATTGGGTGTAGAAGAGAGGATGCCCGCGGTCTCACAAAGAGTCGCTAGCGGAAAGGATGGAAGTTGGAGAGAGGGATGCCCGCGGTCTCACGAAAAGTCGCTAGCAGAAAGGATGGAAGTTGGAAAGGGGGATGCCCGCGGTCTCGCAAGGAGTCGCTAGCAGGAGTGTAGGAGAGAAGGATGCCCGCGGTCTCACTAAGAGTCGCTAGCAGAGGTTTGCCCGCGGTCTCACAAGGAGTCGCTAGCGGATAGGTGCGAGAGAATGAGAGAGAGAAGTAAAAGCCCGCGGTCTCACGAAGAGTCGCTAGCTGAGGAATAGAAGATGAGGAATTCAAGCCAATGATACCACTTTAGACTGAGGTAATATTTATTCTCCCAGATTGGCTGGGAGAGAGGAAAGCTCACAATGTCAATTATTCTCCCAGATTGGCTGGGAGATGAGAGCTGTCTAGGCGATTTTTTCTTTTTTTCCTAGCCTAAGTTAATTCTAAGTGTGTAGGGGAGGGTCCAGGTTAGGGGAGGACCTAAGTGTGTCTCAGGCCGAAGCCTATACACTCTACCATGCGGGTTTTTAACCATGCAGGACAAGGGCGCGTGCATCATGTGCTTATTGGGGTTTATTGGCCAGCCATGGCTGCGATTGGCGCCATGACTGACGCCCCATTGGTCGCCTAGCTTAAAAGATAGCTAAGTGTGGCCCAGGTAAAACCTGCATAGACACAGGGAAAACCCTGGGCCGGTTCATGCGGGGATCAATTAACATGCATTAAGCAAGCAGGTAACTACTGGACAAGAGGAAGAAGGGTCCAGGTAAGAAGAGTTGGAGGGGCTGAAAAATCAACCTTGGTGGAGTTGGGTGCTTGGGCATTGCGGCCCGCATTTAAAGTTGGGAGCTCCTGGGTTATTATTAGCCAGGGGTGCATGCGCCCCCAGGGGCGGGCGACTTCACGTCAGCCCAGCCACAGCTACCCAGGCAGCCACAGTTAAGAGCGAAAGGCAGCCTGACATTGCACCATCTTGATCTTCCTTCTTCCAGTCAACAGCCAACGACCTTTCAAGCCAGGGTGGGGGTAAGTCGTTCAGGCGAATTAAGTATCTTGCGAGTCGGACCCTCTTGCCCCCCAAATTCCCGGGTCGGTTGAAGGTCGCGCCGCCCAGGCTACCACTGGCTCCAACAGGGCCCCAACTTGAAGGCGCCACCATCTCTTCCTTCAGAATTCCGATGCTGTTCAGTTCCGTTGCGCGCGCGGCAGTCCACAGCTCCGCAAGTTCCAGCCCGTAGTTCGTCTACACTTCGCATCCAGGGCACATCGAGCTCCCCTGCGGTGCCTTCGCCGTCGAAGCTGCTTTCTGCCGCGCGCCGAGCTACATTCAGGCTACCTTTCTCCCCGACAGCCGTGATATCGACTCCACAGGCCGGCCATTGGTCCGCGGACTGCTATTGGTTATTCACAGCCACCCCAGCGAGATTGCAACTCTCGAGCTGGGCTCCCGTATCCGCCACCCGCGGGACGCAGTCGGTAGCAGTTGGCGCTGCTAGGCCGCCCCCAGCACGCACACAAAACCAACGCGCACTGCCAGCCTTCGGTTACCCAATAGGTCGTAGGGAACTCCCAGCCAACAGCCCGCGAGAGAGATGCGCACACCCCGAGAGACGACCACCGACCAGCTGTCTAGGCGTTTTTCTTTTTCCTAACCTAACTAATTACTAAGTGTATTTGGGAGGGGTCTGGGTAGGGAAGACTCTAAGTGCGTCTCAGGCCGAAGCCTATACGCTCTAAGCATGCAGGTTATGAACCATGCAGGAGAGGAAGCATGCATCATGTGCTGGGAGGGGATTGGCCAGCCATGGCAACGTTTTAGCCATGACTAACTCCCCTCACTGACAATTCTAGACTATAACTAGATAAGATAGGCCCAGGTAAAACCTGCATAGACACAGGGAAAACCCTAGGCACTGACATGCAGGATGCAAAATTCATGCATTAATTACAAGCTGGTTGGTTACAGGAACAGAAGGATGGTTCTGGAAGAAGAGTTGGACAGAGTAGAAACGCTAGAGGTGGGTCGAAAAGTATCAACCTGATACTTTGGCACTGATACGCGCCTGTATCAGGAACGGCAAACGAGTACACTTGAAAAGTATCAGAGACTTTAGTATCAGTTCAGAATTCAGCTGGAACAACACCACGGCCAATGAATACAGTACCCGATCGCAGATGACGGTCACTTGGGCGGAGCTTGTGAAAGGGGAGGGAGCAGGAACGACGAATAAGGGATAAAGAAGGGAAAGAATGTAGGGGAGGAAGCGCAGGGGAAGGCGTTGAAGCCTTGAAGGAGAGGCGCAAAGCGATATTGTTACAAGCAGGGCTGCCACTCATGGGTTTTTCCACCCAGATCTGGGTTTTTCCAATGGTGTTTGGGTTTCTGGGTTTTTAAATAATGAATTCCAACAATTCTAGGTTTTTTATAATTTTAATTATTTTTATACCTTAAACAATAATAAAGGTAGTAGCTACTGTATCTGTTGCAATATCTGTTTGATAAATGCAAACAAGTCTATGTGTTTCACACACAAAAATACATATAAATACAAAACTAGTTTTCAAGAAGCTAAGTCGAATATTAAATTAGACACATTCTTCAAAGAGGCTTGCAGAACACAAAACCAATGCAACAATTAACCTTCAAACCAATCTTGTAGAATCAGACTCTGAATAAAGACTAACGTACATGATGCAGTTTTATAAAAACAATTACCGGTTTAAAGGATGCAGTGATGGTGTTTGTTTTGTCATGTATATATTTGTAGGTTTTTTTATGATATGTACTGGTCCAAGAATTACTTATACAGCCATTTTGCTGCAGTGTAATTTTCTTGTATTGGTTGTATTTAACCGTTTTCAGTCTTGTAAGGTAATTAATTGTTTTATATTAAAACCAGTTATGTTTATATTTTTGAATTAGTACGCAAACATTTTCAACGATAGCATTTTAGACGCATCTGGGTTTTTTACCCATGTGTCTGGGTTTTTTTGTAGGTTATCTAGGTTTTTCATTAATATCAGAGTGGCAGCCCTGGTTACAAGTCGTTTTGTTTATTCTACTACTTCAAAGTACGCTCAGTGCGCAGTGCGTGCACCGTCTCGTTCAATAATAAAACTAATGAAAATTTAATATTAAAAAGTACATTAATACAAGATATAATATTTATATTTGTGCACCTAACAGCTATGAAAATGCAAATAAATTCTCAGTTGACACTAATAACAGATGTAATCAACATATGGACTTTCTTTTTTCGAAAACAATTAGTAACTAGTGTTTTTATACATTAAAAATGCACGATTTTATCAAAAATAAAAAATAAAAGACAGATAGGTACATTAGTGAGCATACTATATCAATGTTTACTTTTCAAATGTTTCTTCAGATTAGTCGATGATTTATAACTCAGTTTTTGTTTACACAAATTACTTAGCAAACTCATTATTTTCCGTGAAAAAATTCCACACAAATGAAGTCTTTTTCGTGCACTTATCAATTCCTTATTTCACTATAATGATACTAACTACAAAGCATGACAGCCCGCAACATGGTGATACACGGCCAGGACGAACTGCAGTGAATGTTGAACTGATTGATACTGGTTGTATCAGGCGGTCATGAGAGTATCAGAGGTAGAGTATTACCGGGCGTGATAAATAATGTATCAGATTCTCCTTCCGGTCGCACGGTCTGCGTACGCGGAGCTTTGTTGCCTCCTGGGACCGTATGATACAGAAGTATCAGAGACTTGTACCTAGGTACATTACTGTATCAGTATCAGGTTGGGACTGATACCGAAAATTGCTGTCCCAACACAGATTAGTCGATGATTTATAACTCAGTTTTTGTTTACACAAATTACTTAGCAAACTCATTATTTTCCGTGAAAAAATTCCACACAAATGAAGTCTTTTTCGTGCACTTATCAATTCCTTATTTCACTATAATGATACTAACTACAAAGCATGACAGCCCGCAACATGGTGATACACGGCCAGGACGAACTGCAGTGAATGTTGAACTGATTGATACTGGTTGTATCAGGCGGTCATGAGAGTATCAGAGGTAGAGTATTACCGGGCGTGATAAATAATTTATCAGATTCTCCTTCCGGTCGCACGGTCTGCGTACGCGGAGCTTTGTTGCCTCCTGGGACCGTATGATACAGAAGTATCAGAGACTTGTACCTAGGTACATTACTGTATCAGTGTCAGGTTGGGACTGATACCGAAAATTGCTGTCCCAACACACCTCTACGATGCAAAATTCATGCATTAATTACAAGCTGGTTGGTTACAGGAACAGAAGGATGGTTCTGGAAGAAGAGTTGGACAGAGTAGAAACGCTACTATGCAAAAGGGTGGGAGCTTGTACATTTTGTCCGCATTTGGTTTTGGTGGCGCTGGTTGTTTTGGAGGCGACTTTAATCGTTTCCCGCCAGGCTGCCAGCCATCCAAAAAGTTTTACATATTTCTAGTTCTTTTGATCTTTTACATTTTACACTATTATTTCCACATCTACAAAACATACTTACAATATACACTCAATAATCTACCTAAATATTTACAATAATAACATATATAAAATAACTATAATATATTGTCTCTTTATATTTACAACTGCCATCTGGTGGCGAGTGGTCGCACTACCAGGGCCATGGCTGGAGTGTTGCGCCTCGGACAGGACTGTGACCCGGGTTTTTTTTATTAAATAAAGAGGAGGTACGACGTCAATTTGTTACAATTCTCCGCCCAGTACCTGTCAAATATGGACACATTAAAATTATTACAATTTTTTTTTTAAAGTGTTGAATTGCAGTTCATTTCTTTTATAAACAAATCATATAATTTTTATAGGTAAATAATATAGTCATTTTAGTATAGTTAAGCACGTAATTTTATGAATATAGTCACTGTTGATTATGTTTAGTTAGTCCACACCTGCTTCAAGTAATAGGTTTTGTTCCATTCTCGGAACAAAGACTGTCGCAACAAGGAGTGACAAAACTTGGCCACTGTGGTGTATCACTGTAAATACTTCACGCTACACTGTTCACTATAACATTGATAATATATACAAAGTTTCTAGAGTTAACCGGTTCTCGTTCGAGTCCTGTATAAACTTATCGTTGAGCAGATCACTGTTCTTCTTCTGAGAACTCTGGTATGGGGTGTTGGCAATCCGTATACTCCAGCACAGGATGTTGCGGTAGCATCGGCAATGAAGACTTATCCGTATTTGTCGATCCACGTGATGCAACTCGCATTGGTGATGTTATCAGTCTTGTCAGGATGGGTGATGACAGTCTGGTACGGATTTTCAGGTGTGAAAGCAACCAGCACCACATACTGGTCAGATATTAACTCACAAGCCTGAGGTTTGCACAGGATATTTCCCTCGGTAGACGCTTGGTGCGGTAAACGCAGGTAATTGAAGACTCCAGGGTCACCAGGTTGGTATTTATAGCTTAAAATGTGGGCGAGGGGAGGTAGAGGTGGGAATGACGGAAAGGAGGGGGGAGGAGGAGGATCAGATTTTTTGGACAGAAAATATAAGGGTGGTGAGGGGTTTATTGTGAGTAAATAAAATAATTGGTGGGAGGGGGTAGGTGGTTGTGAGGGTAGGAGGGGAATTACAAGAAAAAAAAATTGGTAGTAGTGGGGGTTGCTGGTGATGGATGGGGAAAATTCTAAGAAAAAAAAATTTGCTGGTGGGGGTAGGTTGTTGGGGGGGAGGTAGTTCATATATGCAATGGTATAAAAGGTGGGGGGTCAGTCTGCCAGCAGCTGCCATGGGGGAAGGATCTTATGCCATTATTTTATTTTGACCTCACCGTGTTCGAACCAAGGGCGTAATTGCGTTTTAAATAATATTTTATAAATAGATGATTAAATAATTTTTTTATAATTGTAAATTTTTTTCCATATTTCTAGCACAAAAAATACGGATTTTCATGATGGCGAATATTGCAACGGTGAGGTCATAATTCAAAATTGCGGATCCAAAATGGCTGCCGGGGTCAAAGTTATCTAAGATGGCCACCGAGGTCAAAAGGTAAAAGACATCCAAGCTAACCACAGTGATATCACAATCCAGGATGGCGATCAGCACCACGGCACCACAGACTGAAGCCTGGCGCTGGAGGGGCTAACCTACACTACTGCTTGGGTATTTCAATTACTCCAACATACTAGGCTAGATACGCAAGAGGTTTAGTAAAATAGATATTTGTTTAACTGTATTGTTTTTAGAGCGTAGGTACATAATAGATAACTAGCACGTACGTTTACAGTTTGGTCCAATTTTTATAAAGACTCATCACTGAACAACAAGTCATGATATATATATATATATATATATATATATATATATATATATATATATATATATATATATATATATATATATAAATCATGACTTGTTATTTTGTAGCATGAGATATGGAGACCGGACAACTGAAATATCTGCATTTGATGGAAAGCTAAATTATGATAGAATACCTCCACAATTCAATTTGGTGCACTGATTAGTGTGAACGTAAGTGTCCAAATGTTCAGCACCACATATTTTGTTTGGAATGTTCTTGCTTCACTGGCATCAAGATCAGTACAGCAAAATGCACTAATCTGTTTCAATGACCTGGAAATAAAACACGCTAGCATAATAACATAGTTCAGGTGCCATACTAACACAAAAAAAAACATAAATACAAGTGTGCTAGTACTTTAATAAAATATATGTATTTATATTATATTAGATACCATACACCCTACTTATAACCATAATTTTATTATAATATTAAAAAGTATTTTAGAGCTCCTGCAATATTTTGAAAGTGCCCTGGAGTGTTAGAACCATGGGCGTAGATCCCGGGGGGGCCAGGGGGGCCCGGGCCCCCCTGGAATTAATGGGCCCCTCCTTGGGGGGGCTCACTTCGTGATTTTAAAGTTAATGATGTACACAACATATGTATCAGATTATTATTTACAACGACGACAGACACTTTGACATGCTTTACATTCCTACCTTAGAGTTCCGTAGTTATTTTCCCTGACCCCTTCTGCGAAAGCCATGGTATGGAGTTTTGCAGTGCGAACTTTGAAACACTTAATTCCTAGAAACCGTTCATTCCAAAGGACGAAGCTAGGGTAGGGTTCCGTTAGCATTTCCTCCCCATTGTTACCCACACTACCTTGTCCTCTGAAACGACAGTATTATAGGTTTCAGGTAGTCTGTTTTTAAAGTGGTTTTGCTCTCGTGTGCCCCAGTCTTCTGCTTTCTTGGCAAACATCAACATGGATAAGTTCGTGACGCGGAAGAAACGGAAAACAGAATCTGATTTTCACCTGGTAAGCTTGATTGTTTTATAAGTAGTGACTATTAGTTAGGTAATATATTTTATTTAAGTGATTATGTAACGTTATTTTTTCCAGTAAATAACCAACTTAATACTTTAACAGTAATTATAGCAGAATTTAGTTTATTTACGAACTTAAACTTATATACCATTTTCTGGAATTTTTTAGCTCATCTCCATTCTGTAATAAGGCTAGCTGCTTTGTACATTACATGTGAATATACAGGGAAAAATTTTTTTCATCGTCAATATGGAATTTAAAATCACTCTCCTTTTATTATCAAACGATAATTTTCACAATTCATGGCCGATAATCACTTTATAACATTTGTTATTTTATAACTGCAACACTGCACGAGTAAACAGAAGTAAGAAAGAGAAAGAAGTATTTAAACGTTACACATTCGTATTTAAGTTAATAAGGAAGCAAACGCGCCTCTTTAATACCTAATCAAGCGGCATATTTTAATTAAATAATTCACTGCCAAAATACTGATTATACTAAATATAAGCCGAGAAATGTATGTGGTTCAATTAGCTGTAGGATAAATTTCATAGTTCTATCTCCGAGATGTTTCATTTGTGTCATTAAGTTTTTTTTTCTTTTTTACCTGGTTGATGCCTTTACTAAATAAAATAGTTTTTAAGGGTTTTAATATGATTCGATCGTTCATTTGATGTTGATCTGTTTATTAGCTTTGGCGCTTTGGGTTTTTAGGGCGCATCAAAAACTGTGAACAAAAAATTTCACGAACAGCATTTGAATCGCAGTAATTATGTGATGTGGCATAAAAAAACCCGACACAATGCGAGTCGAACTCGCGCACGAAGGGTTCCGTACCATTATCTATAAAAACGGCAAAAAAAAATCATGTATGTTGTATGGGAGCCCCACTTAAATATTTATTTTATTCTGTTTTAGTATTTCTTGTTATAGCGGCAACAGAAATACATCATTTGTGAAATTTTATTCTGTTTTCACGTTTGTTGTATGGGAGCCCCCCTTAAATATTTGTTTTATTTTGATTTAATCATTTATTTTTAAAGTGAATATATAACTAAATATTCTGTGAATATTTCAAGCGTCTACATGTTGCCGTTTTCAATATCGAGCAAAAACGAACAAAAAAATCACGTTGGTTGTATGGGAGCACCCTTAAATATTTATTTTACTATGGTTTTAGTATTTGTTGTGTCTAACTATCACGGTTCATGAGATACAGCCTGGTGGCAGACGGACAGACAGACAGACGGACGGACAGCGGAGTCTTAGTAATAGGGTCCCGTTTTACCCTTTGGGTACGGAAGCCTTAAAATGTAACCCCACTCTTTACATCGCAAACTTCGTCAGATTGAGATGATTTTAATAAGATCTGTTACCCTAATATTAAATTTTTACTGATTTTCTTAGCAACTTAAACGGTCTCTACGGTGAAGCTGACATTTTGCTTCAAGATCTGAAATTAGAATAAACACTTTTGGAAAATGGTAATGTATGGGTGGGGTGTTATCTATTTGCATTATATTCACGTATATTATTTTTATAGATTTTTTCATGGATATTTTATGTATTTAGTTCAGGAAATTATTCAAACATGTTTGAGAGATCACTTCTTATAGTCATTAATTAATATTTACTGAAACATATTTTACTCCGCTTTATTGTTAATATCACTTACGTAAAAATAAAGTGTATAACATACGAGCTTATCATCTAGAAGACTTGTTTCGGTTGACCTCTAGCGCAAAATTCTTAAACCACAGAATTCACGGGCCCCCCCTGGAAATCCTACAGATTTGCGCCCATGGTTAGAACTACCAAGAAAAATCCATAATAGTGTTTTAATTATCATCAAAACAATTTATTTCTAAGAATTACATAAAAGTATGGTAATTATAGGTGGAGAACATAATGTTCCACAATTGCATGTGCTTATCTTTATCAGAAGAGCAATATGCAAGTTATACTGGATCAAAGTGTTCCGACAATCCATGTGGACAAAAATGCTACTTGTGATCCCAGCTATACCTTTGTAATTTTATCATACTTCTAGCGATTCAGACAGATTAGCTGTAGGTACTTTCTATGACCTCTGCAAACAAAAATTAATGCATTAGCATTCTTGTTTCAAAAAGTAATTCTATATTTGTTACAGCCAAATGTCATACTGGTGCACATAATTACATACCACTTCATCATCTGAGTGCAACACCCATTTTCTTAACAGTGACTGAAAAGAAAGTATGTCTCTTAAGATGTCTCACTGCAGGTTTCTTTTTTAGTGTTGTATGTGAAATCACACTGGAAAAAGAAGGATAAAAATACTATGTAACTGATGTCGTGCCACTCGTCGTGGCGACACTTGTTGTAAGCGCGGGTCGATCGGTCGACTTTAAGGTGGAAGGTTGATGGGCGCCACCACGTGGTGCGGCACGTGGACCCGGTGAGACTCCAAACTCAGGGCGTGACGTCGCCCATGTGAGACGTGATATTCCCCCTTGAAAACATCTAGTACTAATCCCTGCCCGCTCTCAGCGTCGGGCACGCTTTTACCTAGCCGTGGGCTCTCAGGCGTCCCACACGCCGTCACACTCCACGCGGTCACACAAATGGAAAATAAAAGAATAATACGTTAAATTCGCACGCCTGCTTTATTCCGCTAATTCAGCTCACATACGTACACGGTTGAAACTGTACAAGACGTCCGCGGCACGAATCGGCTAGGGGTGATGAGCCACCACGTGATCACATACTAAATTACGTATTACGATGAAAAATGCCGAGACTGGCCGTAAACTAATTAATGAAGCAGTCCCCCGACCGAGAGCCGCTCCGAGGACTAAAAGAGATTGAGACGAAATTAAAGTTAACAGAATTACTTGGCAGATAATACAAGCGGTGAGGTCCCCGGAGTGCTGATGCGTCTGCTCTCGGTCGTTGATGGCGGAAGACTGCGGGCTGATTACGAGTACACACTTTGCGTTATAAGTTGCGATAAATAACGAAGGTTTGCGAAGAATATCGCAGGAACCAGCAACGTGATTACGAACACCTCCTGTTTCGTTAAACTTCGAAGATTGATGACGTTGTGGCGGTATATATCGCAAACTTTGATTACGAGCACACTTTTCAAGTGATATTTATCGCACCGGAGCTACGTTATATATCACGGGCATTTCAAGTGGTGATACGAAGCGATTGTGAGGTAAGTGATATAATTACTCTTAAAAATAATGTCCTCCCGTCCTAAAAACGGCATTATAATCGCACATTATTGTTTTAAATATAGTCGAGCACGATGTAAAGCGATGAAGTTAAACGAAAACAATTGTTTTAGGTTAGCGTGTGTATATTTAACACGCGAACATTATTTTTAACATGCTATTTCTGTTTATTAATTGTACCATGAAATCATTGTTTTCAATGCATAGTTTGTGTGGAATAATTATGAAGTGGTTTAAATACGATCAAAGTAGGTAAGAAGAATAAATAAATGCCGTGTCATAGCTTATCAAATTAATCCTAACCTAAAGAGCGATATTATTTACACGAACATTATGAACATAACATAGCTATAAATAGTTCAAGTAGGCTGCTTATGTATATTTTGTGTTTGGGTATTTGCTCAACCGTTGCCTACGAACGGCTTAACATGCATTTTTGTTTAATCTGTGCGCTTGCGCTTGTAGACTTCAGACAGTAAATGGTATATTTCTCTATTTAGTTTCAGAAAGCTATTTCCGGCCTCCTTGTGTGTTCAATTGTGCAAGAAATTTTTAATTTGTGCTCATTCATTTACATATTGGCTCTATTACCTAAGTGTGTTAACATTGGTAATTGTTAACAAGTGGGGCTGATCATAAAACAAATAACTTGATGAATAATTTATTTAGGAATTCCCCTCCTTAAGCAGGATGATTCTATTAAATAACATTTCGAGCTTTTATGTAGGGGAGGCGAGGCTTTATTATAAAAATAAGTTTATGAAAACGGTAATTTTGAGTTCCTATTATTAACCTTGATACTTATTTCTGTTGAGATATTTCAAGTTGTTTACTGTTTAAATTGTTGGTTATGTGT
The DNA here is from genome assembly GCF_032445375.1 of Bacillus rossius redtenbacheri. Classification (NCBI taxonomy): domain Eukaryota; kingdom Metazoa; phylum Arthropoda; class Insecta; order Phasmatodea; family Bacillidae; genus Bacillus; species Bacillus rossius. The sequence goes on along the minus strand of NC_086335.1, from coordinate 24,012,480 downwards.
GGTTAGCTACACTTCAAATACTGCAAATCTATTCATGTCTACAGTTGGTTAGGTTAGCTGCATTTTAAATATTGTATAATGAGGTAAATCTGGTGAAAAGCTACTTGTCCATATGTTTTTTTTTAAATTTATTTATTAGTTTTCAGACATTGATTCCAATAATTAACATAGGCTATCAATAGAAAATTAAGCTTACCTCACCTAACCAACCACACATATTTTGTAGTACAATTAAAGTAACTAACCTAACTTAACTAACCATTCACACAGATCCACACTATTTTTTTGTTATTTTTAATTCATCTAACAAACTTAATGGTGGGAATGGCTGGTTTGATTAGGTTAACTACAAATACTTGAAAGTAGTGTAGACAGTTTATTAGGTTATGGTAGTTATATTAAATATACTGTGAACTCAATTTAACAGTTTTTAAGAATTATATATTGTAACACAGCTAACTCTAACCTAACCAACCACACTACAGTTTATACCTATTATTTTTGTTGGTAACATAACTTAAGAAACAGTTCACAAAATCACACAGTATTTTTAATGTAGCTTACTTAAGCCAACCAATCATTCTCATGTATTAAATTTTTTGATTTACCTAACCTAACAAGCTATTAAAATGGCATATTTCTAGTTTAACTGCTTGAAGAATTACAACACACTCATGGAGAATTGTTGGAAAAGAAGTCAAAAAGTTAAAATTGTTTTTAGAAATTAAAGAAAAATGAATGCAGTTATGCATTACATCGAGGAATATTAGCTCAATAATACCATATTAAAAATTATTTCTATTAATCAGGCCCTCTTGTTAACAATTAGTAGCCTACCAAACTATATTACACTAATTTAGTTAATGTTTGAAAATATTTCAGGTTCTACACAATGGCCTTTGCTGCCTTTCTGCTAAATATCGAACTGGAGGAGAAGGCAGAGAAGATTGTTAAGAAACCATCAAAATCCCTTCGAATTGCCAGATTGCACCCTCATAGCAGTTGGAAAACTTTAGAAAATTAAGAAACATGAAGAAACAAGCTATGCAATTTAATAAATACTTTGTTATCAAGTTTGTTGCATTTATTAAAGAAATTGTGAAATGAAAATAGTGTTCACTCTTTTCCATGTTAGTTTTGAGTATAACTTGGATATTATATTAAACACATGTTAACTTTTTATTTTCTGGTTTCAGCAGATGATCTCATTGTCCTGAGAGAGTTGGCAGTGGCTTTTTTGAACCATTGTTTTTTTTTTGTGTGTAAAAAATAGATACTATGAATCATTTAATGATAGGTTGTTATTTAAAGTAAATCTCATACATGGAAAATTGCTTGTGTGCTGCTTCATGTTTACAAGTTTATTATTTAAAAATTTTTGCAATTTCAGACTTTGTTTTGGTTTTAAACGAAAAATATTTACAAAGAGTGTATTATTTAATATCTCAATTATTTCCATGGATGGTTATAATCAAACAATTATTAATATTAACTATTAATAGCCTGTCCAATAAAAAAAAATCAATTCACATGTCTGTAAGGAATCTTGTATAAAAAAAAATGATTTCTTAACACAATATTTTCTCATAATTGGCAATTTTAGCACATGCTTCCAGCATGCCTTTTAACTTTTCTTTAAGTTCTTTGATGCATTTTTAATCAAATTGCTTGTTACCATTTCAGAAGCACATATTCCCAATGCTTCTCATCAGCTGCCAGCTGTCTTTCTTGAATGTTGTTTATCAGCTGCCAGCTATCTTTCTTGAATGCTGCTCAACTGATCTTTTTTTTTATTATTTTTAAATTGTACTATTAATCATTACCAGTATGAATTGTATAGGTTACACTAGGTATTATAGAGGCAGAGTTATAATAAAGGAGGTGCTAATAACAAAGTACACATTCTATAAAGTATGCTGACTAAAAGTATTCTCAAGGTTTTTCCAGTCAAAGATTTCACAATGCTTGTATATAACCATTCTTTACTCTTTTTTTTTGTGTAAACAAGATATAACATGGAAGAATTTCATTAGGCTAGCTGACTATCAATGCAAGTTCCAGCAGGTACAACTGCTTGTTGTTGCCAGTGAGCCCATTTGTATACAGTATAGACATTGTTTCATGTGGATGAATATAAAAAAAATATTTTGAACTAATTTTTATTATTGTAAGTTTAGAATAAATGTAGGTATGTTTATTGAGACCGAGACAAGTACAAACAAATTAAATGGCACACATTGCATTTAGTTGGATAATTCAGGAACAAATATTGACTTAGTATGATTCATCTTGCGATAAAGTTTGGTACAGCTCCATTCCTTGCACCTCCCCAGTCAACACTCTGCATCTTATGAATTGTTATCATCACTCACTGTTCTTATCTTTCTATTTATCATCAGAATAACCAATAACCATTAAATCTGTGCTTATATGTGTGTGAATATTAAAATAAGCAATTTTTGAGCTAGTATTTAGAGATCAAATCAAATGTTTCTTAAAATATGTGATGAAGCCTTTGAACAGCTTATTTAACTATATTAAGTAAAATTTAACTTAAATAAAAGACTAATACAGTAAATTAATATGTAACTGATTGTGACTGATGGCTATTATAACAAATATGCATAAAAAAAACTCTTAGGTTTCTTGGCTATCTTATGAAAACACAAGGATTGTAAGAGGTCTTGTTTTAATAATGAACCTACCAGGGGTATATGTAGGGGCAAGAGGAATATATGCCTCCCCCAAAATCCTAAAAGAAAAATCTATTCCCCCCCCCCACCCCCCCCAAAAAAAATAAAGCCAACAGCAGGCTAAGTGCTTCTATACCACTTTCCTCCTCCCCACCCCCTTCCTCCCTCATAACAAAATTCTGCATACACTTCTGAGTAGAACAACTTCAATTTTAATTTTTTTTTAATATGAACTATTAACACTTCCATGTTCATGCAAGTCATTTTTTTGTGTTTCATTTTAAATGTAGCACACCTCCAATTTCTCTCTGTCAACTTTCAGGTATCTTAACTACTTAATTTTCACCACTCTTATTTTAAACCCACTACACCAATCTCAAACCAAATTGGAAGCATACCAGTATTAAAAAAATATATATATTTAATTTTCAAATAAATATTTGGAAAAGTATAGGATAAACAAAATGCATGACTACCACAATATAATGTCTACCAGAGGTTGAGGGACAAAACCACCTTCTAGAATCTACATCATTCCCAATGATGATGCTGTACCGAAGATTTGGATAATTCTCTGGTCAAGGCTGCTCAGAAATATAACTTGGATAATATTGCCAGCTGTTATCTTAGAAGCTATTGCTTAAGCTGCTCTTTTTATTACAGCATATATCATGTTGATCCATTACTGAATTTAAAAAAAAATGGATTAAATAATTGGTATGCATGTACATCAGAAATTGTTCAAATTGAATATTATTTTACATATTAAACCATCAATTTCTAAACTTGCTGAGAAAAAGTAATCTATTAATTTATCTTAATGGGAAAAAAGGGGGGGGGGGGGGGGGTGGAGAATTAAAATTATTGAATATTTCAAGACAGTTTTTAAAATAATTGCAGCATATTAATAATTTACATACATGTTGGATCATTAACCAACTTGAATGCCATCTTGAAAACAAAGTTGTTTACTCAGTACTTACTCTAATTACTCAGTACTTAGTTTCACTTGTTTAAGTCATTGGTGAGATTAAATTAAACAGCAATTAAAAAAACAGCAATGAACTTTCATATCCTCAGATTATAAAAAAAATACTGTTCTTACACTGAACATTTTCAAGAAATGTTCCATAATAACTGTTTAAAATGTCAATCTTTTTAAATTGAAACATTATGGGCCTAATTTTATCCTTAGAATATGCAACCTAACACACTGAAGAGTTTAAAACAGACTTCAAAAAATGAAAATACAAAAAGTAGCCCATATCTTCTCCATTGTAATTGAAGGCTGCTGCTTACATAAACATTGTAACGCTATATTCACTAAAGAAAAAAATAATAAGAAAACTAATATTTTGCCAATGGTAATGGTTTTTAATGTCCCTAAACGTTTGTTAAGCCTCTTTGCCAGTTAAATCCAGATACATGCAAGCTTCACATTCATTATTTGAAGAAAAATTGGCTGCAAACTCTCTGTGGCTCTTAATAAACCACACCATGATTTCTGTTGGGCAGCAGTAACTTTACCAGTGCCACTCTAAGGCTTATTTTAACTGAGAACACAAATATTCAACACAGTGTCCTCTTTAATAGCGGCATGTGCACTCTAATCAAGAAAACCACAAATTTAAATAATTTACTGTAATTAAACTTTACCAAGTGTACGAAGGGAGTAAAAAATGTTTGAGTGACCTATGATATAAATATTAGCAAAATTATTTTTATTTACGAATGGTACTAATATCTTGGAAACATTGTTTCAAAACACTTGTATATAAAATCCACGAAAGCACATGAGTATTAAAATATATTTATAGAATTTTAACTGATTAGATTACATAAACTAGAAAGCTCACCGCTGGAAATATGTTAAAAAGTGTTGTTTTTATTAGGTATGCTAATAACCACTTAAATATATCATTAACCACATATATGTATAACTTTGAAGTATAAGGTTATGATTTTACACAAGCACACCAAACTTGACTAAATATTTTTTAAATTCCATTCTTCATATCATATCAATAATAGGTAAAATAAAAACAGACACGGGTTCGTGGTAATTAGTTGTTCCTTTAATTTTGTAACCTGTAGAGTGGCCTCATTTTCATTCTATTGAAGTTTAAACATGCTTCTCGTTCGATGTTTATGTTTACATGGCAAGACGCAGTTAGCCACAATGACGATGCGAAATCTTTAACTGCATTTTTAATTTAAACTTCTACGAAAAAGGCAGCAAAAAAGCTTTAAAGACTTTATTTAAGAAATTAGTGCATTAAAAAAGATTATTTTGTTCTCAGTAACACTAAGTATTCATGATTCACTTACAAAATAGTCTGTTCGACGAACATATTAATTGTTCAATTGTTGCTTGTCCTCTGACGTCATGGATTCGTATCGCAGGTTAGCGTTACCGTGGAAAATAACGAAACGCATATCGCTAGGTGGGTCGTAATCACCAAATGCGATACGTGTTTCGTTACCGCGTGAAGAATAACGCTAGTCGTCGATGGTGTTCGTAATCAGCCCGCTGGGCTGAGATCATGGCTCGGCTAGATTAACATGGCGTCCTCCCGCCGGAACAATTGCCGTTAAACACTATTAACGAATTTGTGCCACAGGAAACTAAATTAACATGACAAGAATGCATTGAAAATTATGTAACAATTTTTGAATAAAGAGAAAAGATTGTACAAATTATAATTATTAAGATTTAAATTTAATTATTGTCTGGCTTCGGGTTTCCTCGGGAATGTCCGGAAACGCTATGATATTTTAATACATTATTTAAAAATAAAAGTACATAAAACCCTCCCGGCTGATCTGCCGTCACGTTGCACTTAGGGAATATAAAACACAACACAATTATATATATTTATGTTTTAGGGGTGCGGCGCACTGGCTCGACAGCGCCCTCTTGCCGGGCGAGCACACACGCACGCACACGTACGCACGGGTAGGCGGGAAGTTTGAATGGAGGGTGGGTGGTGTTTGGACGGTGGCATATCGGACTTAAAGGGGCCGCAGGCCCGGACGATGTCATAACAATAATATCCATTGTTTTGCAAAAGACAAATTTATTAATTTTTTATCTTTTCATATAATTCTTTTATAAATTAAAAACTGTAAGCTACAAATAGAAATTTCTATTGTACCTAATTGGCTAGATAAATGTTAAGTTTTAATTTCTGTGTGTTACAATAATAAAAAAAAGTTGATATAACATTCTTAGGTATATATGAATCATTCTGTGTTGTTTGTGTACATGTAATATATTGTACATACCGGTAACACTCATGTAATGGCTCTTCACATTGTATGTTTATAATTTATTAGAAGTCCATCTGTCAAATAACTGCTAATAAAGAAAATAAGTGTTGTGATTTAATCTATACAATAATGTGGTTTGTATTTGTTTATGCCAGTAAAAAATAAAAACTTCTTGTTCTTACTTACAGTTGTCTTGAATTTTTTCCCCAGGACTTTCTTGTTAATATCTTGATATTGGCTTGGTATTTTCATTCTTCGATAATATATTTTTAAGGCATAAGTATGTGAAATAAAGGTAACAGTACTTCACAAAGAGAGAAATCATTTAAAGTTAATGTGTAATGTAGAAGAATGTTATATCAATTTTTTATTATTGTAACAAACATAAATTAAAACTTATCATTTTTCTAGCCAATCAGGCACAATAAAACTGTCTATTTGCAACTTAACGGTTTTTTAATTTATAAAGGAGTAAATGAAAAAATAAATGATTAATAAATTTATATTTTTGTATAACAATCCCTTTTTCCCCGTGTGATTTCACATTATAACACTAAACAAGAAATCTGCAGTGAGACATCTTAAGAGATGTACTTTCATTGCAGTCACTGTTAAAAAAAAATACAAAACTACACATAAAATTTGACAGTGGCATTTAAAGTGTTATTGAAAAAAACAGTCCAACACTATACAACTTAAACATAGCACCTACTTTTTTTATATCAAAGTACAATAATTTCACTTAGTTAAAAAAGAATTGCAAGTGGGTTTCTCATTAAATGATTTTCAATTATGAACCACACATTCGAGGCCCTCAAAGACCCTGGTGCACCCTGTGCGGTGGTTCCCTCGCTAAATAAATTTTTAATGATAGTAAACAAATGTAGGAAGGAAGGGTAGAGTGGGGGAATTCCGATCATCGGGGTAATTCCGACCACTATCGATCTCTGAAATATCGATTTATTTGAGTCGGTTGTACGATGCTACGCTCTTGCGGAGGATAAATGAAGCGCGTTCAGATAGTTGGCGCGATTCTGCCTGCGTAGAGACAGCCGCAAGAGTATTTTTTTTATTTCGTCGATAATTCGTGTAAGAAATTTGGATCATATTATGTAAGGTAGGTAATAAAGTAGCCATAAGTAAAATCTGCAATTATTTGTACACAAGTAAACAGGATTAATATGAATAAAAATGAACTTACAATTTTTTTTAACTTACCGTAACTTACAGAAGATAAGAGTTTGTTTACACATGGTAATTCGGGGTAATTCCGATCAGTGCTGATCGGTATTCCCCCGAATGATCGGAAATACCCCAAATAGCATTTTAATCAATAAATTTTAATAACATAAAATATTTTAATGACAATTATGTAATACACTGTTCACAGATGCCTCGACATAGAGTACGAACAACACAAAAAGCATCATGGAATGCTGAATCACTGACTGCAGCTGTTACAGCCATAGAGGAAAACAGGAAATCAATTCGGCAAGCAGCTAAATGCTATGGAATCCCATATGCAACACTTCATGACCGACTGAAATAAGGTAATGTTTCAAAAGTTGATTTAGGACGACCACCAATATTTAACACTGCACAGGAAAATGATATTGCAGATCATGTAATTCTTCTTTCAAAATTATTTTATGGGATCACAATGACAGACCTCAGAAAGCTAGATTTTTCTTTTGCTGAGAAACTGAAGATTCCACACAATTTCTGCATGGAAAGTAAATTGGCTGGAAGGGATTGGCTGAAAGGTTTCATGAGGCGACATCCCAGCATATCACTCCGACAACCACAAGCAACCAGCATCAATAGGATTACAGCGTTCAATAAAGTTGAAGTCAGATTGTTTTATGATAATTTGGAAGGCGTAATGTTGAATCACAAATTTTCACATGACAGGATCTTCAACGTAGACGAGACTGGCATAAGTACTGTTCAAAATCCAGCCAAGATACTCGCCAAAAAGGGGGAGAAGAGAGTTGGAACAGCAGTCAGCTGGGAAAGGGGACGAAATGTGACGGTTGTATGTGCAATGAGTGCCAGCGGTTCTTTCGCACCACCAATGTTTATCTACCCACGTCAAAGGCTGAGCAAGATAATGAAGACAGATGGTCCCCCAGGTTCTATATACCAGTGTTCCAAGTCAGGCTGGATAAATGAAGAACTATTTTTAGCATGGCTACAACATTTCAGTGCCTTTTGTAAACCAGATCCTAACAATCCAGTTTTGCTTGTTCTGGACAACCATTCCAGCCACATATCTCTCGAGTCATATTAATTTTGTCGTCACAATGGAATAATCATGCTGTCTCTGCCTCCACACACACCCAATAGAATGCAGCCTTTGGATGTTGCTTTCTATGTACCGCTGAAGAAGGCCTATCACGAAGCATGCAGAAGATGGATGGTAAATCATCCTGACGTCCCTCGGCTTCAGGTCCCCGTTTTCCCGTTGAAATAAATGTCCTGTTATGCCCGTACTGCCCTCGTCGGAGAGGTGTGGGTCCAGGCCAACGTGGCCGGGACCGGGAAAGGCGGGACCTGGAGGGAGAGTGAAGTGATTGCGAGGAATGTTGGTAGGTTGTCGCAAGCAGAACACGGCATTAACGAATTTCACGAGCCGTCTTTTATTAACGCTTATAAAGTCCTGCCGCAGCCTGGCGGAACCGTCGCGGAACAAGTGCCCTACCACGGCGACACGGACTCCCTGATGACGGGGCGGTTCTCAAATACGTTTCGGCGCGAATCGTAAAGTTTATTAATGCTAGGCTGACCCAGTGAGAAAGGGCCCGAAGACGGAACGCTGTACATACGCGGCCCGTTACGTAATGTTCCGTGGACAGCGAAAAGTTCAGAGACTCGTAGCACCACGTTCGCGTTGTAGAAACTGCCCGCTAGACACGTCTCCCGATGACTCGTAAGTTAACAATGCTAAGCTGATTCGCGGTGGCAGCTCAGCTGCCGTGACCGACTGCGGACTGAGCGAACGTTCAATCCCGAGCGCAACGTGCGCGGCTCGCGGAGCAACGAACACGTCTGTCTCCGCTCGAGACCAGGACGCGACTGCCTCTCCCCGCTCGCCCGCGGGCCGGCGCCCGCGGGTGGCGGGGAGGGAGGGGAAAATCGGCCGGCGTGGGAGAGAGCTCCGTCCCGCGGCGCGCCAGGCTGCAATTACATACTACGGCGAAACACTTCAGAAAAAGTTATTGAATTATTTACAAAGACATACACGAGACATTAATTACACAGCGAACTTGCACAATGAATAATAAATAAAATAAGTTAATTACACACATTCAAATCCCTTAATCGTTTACAAATATATACACACTGAAATAAAAGATAAAGTCACATAGAAAAAACACTCGTTGGCATGCTAGGGCGCACGCGGGTGCGTCCCTGGCCGTCGCACACACTGGGGTTCACTGGGGGGGAAAACAGGCCCCCTCAGGCCCGCGTCGGTGGCCAGGTACGGCCTCTGTATCTGGGAGGGTACGACGACTGTCGTCATATGCCCCCCCTCTCCCGAGGCCGTCCTGGCCCCCGACGCCGACCTAGACCGGCAGCCGCGTCCGCGTCCGGCCACTTGTCTGGTCGTCGGAGCTCGTCACGTCATTCCGTCCGGGTCGGGCAAACTGGGGCAGGAGCTGCATCACGCTGCAGCGTAACCCCCCGTCGGTCGTTTGTCTTACGTCGCGGGGTTTGCGCTGACTCCCCCACTCGTAGTCCCGGAGGTAGTGGGGGGCCGTCTTCTCACGCGTGGACCGGCGCAACGCCGGTCCCCTCCCCGCGTGAGCGGTCATCCTCGGCTCCCCGGAAGGCAAGTCCAGGACCACCTGCTGGGCCCTGTCGACATCGCCCTCCCCACTGAGGAGCCGGACCGTTACCCCGTCTGTCACGTCCTTGCTCACGTCCGTCCCCGTCACCCGCCGTTCCCAGGAGTGGACGTACCTCCGTCCACGTCTCTGGGTAGGCTCCGGCAACGTCACCACTGGTTCACTCAGGTCGACCAGGTCGCCCTGAGCAGTGTTGTCATGTGTTACGTCCTCGATGAGCGGTCCATCAGTGTCGTTGGCGTAGGCGCTGACGTCATCAGGCGGGAGCACCCGGTCCACAAAGCGCTCCAGCTCTGCCATGCTTGCGCCACGCGGACCCCTTCCGCCCCTTCTGACGGGCGTCCGTTCCCCGCCCCCTCTTGCCAGTTGCCAACCACCGTTCCCCTTTTGCTGTCCCCCCGTAGGAGGCTGAGTCGGTGTCGTCGTGGGGGCCCGTCCATGTGTCGTGCCCCAGGTGTCGTCGTCCCTGTCAACGTTCCTGCCAACCCCCCGCAGTGACTTGGGGTGGGCGTGTCCTCGTCGACGTCCCTGATCCGGCTCCGGTGGCGTCACCACGGGGTCACCGAGGTCGACCAGGACTCCTACTGCGACGTTGTCATCGGTCCTGTCCCGTGTGTCGTCGTCCCTGTCAACGTTCCTGCCCACCCCCCGCAGTGACCTGGGGTGGGCGTGTCCTCGTCGACGTCCCTGATCCGGCTCCGGTGGCGTCACCACGGGGTCACCGAGGTCGACCAGGACTCCTACTGCGACGTTGTCATCGGTCCTGTCCCGTGTGTCGTCGTCCCTGTCAACGTTCCTGCCCACCCCCCGCAGTGACCTGGGGTGGGCGTGTCCCCGTCGACGTCCCTGATCCGGCTCCGGTGGCGTCACCACGGGGTCACCGAGGTCGACCAGGACCCCTACTGCGACGTTGTCATCGGTCCTGTCCCGTGTGTCGTCGTCCCTGTCAACGTTCCTGCCCACCCCCCGCAGTGACCTGGGGTGGGCGTGTCCCCGTCGACGTCCCTGATCCGGCTCCGGTGGCGTCACCACGGGGTCATCGAGGTCGACCAGGACTCCTACTGCGACGTTGTCATCGGTCCCGTCCCGTGTGTCGTCGTCCCTGTCAACGTTCCTGCCAACCCCCCGCAGTGACCTGGGGTGGGCGTGTCCCCGTCGACGTCCCAGGTCCGGCTCCGGCGGTACCACCACAGGGGCGCCGAGGTCGGCCACTACACCTTCGGTGACGTCATCCTCGGCCTCGTCACCGTCCACTGGTCCGCTGTCGTCGTGGTCGTACTCGTCGTGCGGGTCGCCTATCAGTCGAATGTCGTCCCTGTGCACCTTAGTTGTCCGTCCGTCGGCGCGACGCACGAGGTACGAGGTGGTGCCCAGTCTGTCTACGATCTCCTGTGGCCCCGCCCACTTAGGAGCCAGACTGGCGCAAAAGCCCCGCTCGCCAGCCGACAGGTGATGACACTTAACAAACACCTGCTGGCAAGGCTCTAGTCGTGCTGGGGGCTGGTGCGTCTGCGGCGTACGTCTAGTCAGGTAGTCAGCTTGGCGACGTCGGGCGTCTTCGCGCAGATCGTCCGTGGTCATGTTGTGCAAGTCGGGGGTTGCGCGCGCTTCCCCGGGCAGGGCGAGGTTCCGGCCCTGCACCAGTTCAGCGGGGGAATGGCCCGTGACCGCGTTCGTCCGACGGCGCAGGCAAAACAGCAGCGTCGGCAGGTGCAGGTCCCACTTGGTGTGGTCCTCGTCCAACCGGATGCGCAGCTGAGTTTTAATGTCCTGATTCCGCCTTTCGGTCGGATTCGCGCGCGGATGGTAGGTGGGCGTCGTGTGATGCTCCACCCCCCAACCCGCGCAGGACACTCGCCAGCTTCTCCCCGTGAACTGCACCCCGTTGTCCGTCAGCAGGACCGCGGGGTACCCGTATCGCGGGAAGAACTCGCGCTCGAGCAGGGCAATCACGGTGCCGGCCTTCACGTTTGGTACTGCGAACGCCTCCGCCCAGCGGGTGAAGACATCCGTGACCACAACAATGAATCGCCGACCACGGGACGTGCGAGGATACGGCCCCATAATATCCACCGCCACAGTGTGGAAGGGATTCCGGGGCCGTCGTGGGACCTGCTGCTCCTTGCCGTCGGGTCGCCTGGACTTCCGCTCCTGGCAACGCAGGCAGGCCCGCACGTAGCGTCTTACTTCTGCCGCGTCGCCAGGCCAGCGGAACGTCCGTCTGACCTCACGCAGCGTCTGCTCCGCGCCCGGGTGTCCCGCCAGGGGGTGGTCATGCAGGTAGCTCAGGACCCAGCGCCTGGCCTCGGGCGGCACGTGGGTCCGCCACCCGCTCGACCTGTGAGCCCCCCTGGTCTGGAGCACCCCGTTCAGGCTCCGGCAGCCCGGTATCACCCCCTCCCCACACTCTGTCAGTCGGGTCCGGGTGTCGGGGTCCCGGAGTTGCGCCGCGTGGACCCACGCCAGCAGGTCAGTCATAGTCTCGGGTCGCGCGTCAGGTGCAGGAGCAGTGGGGCTTGTCAGCGCGTACAACGCGCACGGTCGCGGCACCGAGTCCTCTACCCCGCGCTCACGCTCAGGGAGGAGCACTTCCTCCCAGCCCTGGTCGTCGTGGAACTCATTCTCAGGGTCCGGATTCCGGGACAACTCGTCGGCCAACTGATTTTCACGTCCAGGAATGTGCTCGACCGTGAACGAGAATTCCTGGATCAGCATGGCCCACCGAGTGAACTTAGACTTCCGGCCCTGAGCGGAGTCCAACCAGCGGAGGCATTGGCTGTCGGTTCTCAGCGTGAATGAGCGGCCCTCGACGTGGTGACGGTACCTCTGTAGGGCCCAGACCACCGCAAGGCACTCTTGCTCATTCACGTGATACTTCCGCTCAGCCTGCCCAAACTTGGCGCTGGCGTACTCGATCACGCGCCTCTCGCCCCGGTCATCCATCTGGTACAACACCGCCCCCATCCCCTCCTGACTCGCATCCGTCTGGATGAAGATGGGGCGGCTGGGCACCAGGCGTGAGAGCGTGTGACAGTTCCTGAACCGGCGCTTCACCTGTCGCAAGGCCTCGTCCGCGGCGGGGGTCCACCGGAACTTAGCCTTCGGCGACAGTAGGTCCGTCATCGGGGCCGTCACCGTGGCGAAGTCGGGGACGAAGGACCGCAGCCAGTTGAGCAGCCCCAGCAGCTTCTGGAGCTGCTTCCTGGTCTTCGGTGCCCCCTTTCCCTCTATTAGCTCCAACTGCTCAGGTCGGGGGCGGCACCCCTCCGCCGTCACTATGTGTCCTAGGAACTCTATTTCCGTGGCCCCAATGTGGCATTTCTTTGGGGCGCACGTCAGTCCGTGTCTGGCCATACGTTCTAGCACCAATGCCAGATGGTGCGCGTGTTCCTCCCACGTCCTGGACCAGATGATAACGTCGTCCAGATAGGCACTGGCGAACTCACCAATGTACCCATCCAGAACACGTACCATCAGGGCCTGGAACGTGGCAGGGGCGTCCATGAGACCAAACGGCATGGCGCAGAACTGGTAACGTCGACCGTCTGGTGCCGTAAATGCCGTCTTAGGGCGGTCCTCCAGACATACCGGCACCTGCCAGTAGCCTGATTTTAAGTCTAGTGTCGTGAAAATAGTGGCGTCCCCCAGTCCTGCCAGTGCGTCTGTGATATTGATCTGCGGGGGCGGGGCGGGAATGGTCAGTTTGTTTATCGCCTTGAAGTTTACGCAAAAGCGTAGACTTCCGTCTTTCTTGGTGGCCAGCACCACCCGTGAGTTATACGGGGAGGTGCTGGGTTCCACTACCCCGTCACGTAACATCTCGTCAATTTGAGTCTGTATGGCCTCCCGTTCCCGGATGCCAAATCCGTATACCTTCTCAAAGGGAGGGCGGTGCGGTACCATCGGTATCCGGTGCTCCGTCACGTTTGTCCGTCGTAGCCGGTCCGCGGCCGCAAATACCTGTGCCTGAGAGGTGAGGACATGGTTGATGACATCGACGTACTCCTCTGGAACACCGTGCTGAAGGTCTTCTAGGCGAATGACTGACTGAGGGGGACTGGGGGGAACCTGGTGCACGCCGTACACCGTCCAGCGCCCCTGGGTGCCGAAGTGCATCCGGCCAGCTCGTACTTCCACGGTGGCGTCGACCTCGTGCAGCCATGGGACCCCCAGAATCAGCCCCTCGCGGAGCTCGGGGACCACCCAGGCCTCGACGTGGCTAACGTGACCAACGATGCTCATTGTTACCTGAGTGATGCCCCCTGCTGCAACGACGGCATCCCTGGTGGCCAGCTGCACCAGCTCCCTCCGCGGTGTCACTGCCTCCGCTCCCACCAGGTGGGCCGCGATGTAGGTTCGGCTGGCGGCGGTGTCCACCAGGGCCAGCATCTCCCGCCCGTTAGCGCGGACAGGAATTCGCAGCAGCTCCGGCTCCTCGGGGCCGACCTGCCCCAGCTGTGCAGTCGTCTGTCCCCCACCGCCCCCGGCCACCTGGCCGTCCGGGCGTGGGGAACTCGCGGCGAGGTCCGCGGCTCGCTCCGGCGCCGACGTGTTGACGTTCCGGTGGTCCACCTCGTCGACGACAGGTCGACGAGGCGGCTGGTCCGGCCCTGGTATAACCGGCCTCAGGGCCGCGGCGGTGGCGCCGGCAGTCAGCTGTCCCTGCACGGAGATGGCCGGCGGGATGCCTGCGCTGATGCTCTGGTTGTCCGCCCCGTCGACGGCGTATCGACGAGGCGGCTGGTCCGGCCCTGGTATACCCGGCCTCAGGGCCGCGGTGGTGGCGCCGGCAGTCAGCTGTCCCTGCCCGGAGATGGTCGGCGGGATGCCTGCGCTGATGCTCTGATTGTCCACCCCGTCGACGGCGTGTCGACGAGGCGGCTGGTCCGGCCCTGGTACACCCGGCCTCAGGGCCGCAGTGGTGGCGCCGGCAGTCAGCTGTCCCTGCCCGGAGATGGCCGGCGGGACGCCTGCGCTGATGCTCTGATTGTCCACCCCGTCGACGGCGTGTCGACGAGGCGGCTGGTCCGGCCCTGGTATAACCGGCCTCAGGGCCGCGGTGGTGGCGCCGGCAGTCAGCTGTCCCTGCACGGAGATGGCCGGCGGGATGCCTGCGCTGACGCTCTGGTTGTCCACCCCGTCGACGGCGTGTCGACGAGGCGGCTGGTCCGGCCCTGGTATACCCGGCCTCAGGGCCGCGGTGGTGGCGCCGGCAGTCAGCTGTCCCCGCAGTTGCCTCGGCATGGGGACAGCTGATGAGGAGTAGTCCCGTTGTCCCCTGCTTCCCGGCGGCATACAGGACGTTAGTGCGGTAGGCGCCGGTGGTGGTCGACGTGTTCTGTCAGTTACTGGGACTGCCGGTGGCTGGCGGGCCGGGGAGCGGCACCCAGTTGTCCCTCCGCCCCCGGTCCTGCGTTTCCCGCCTGCGACGTGTTGCCTTCGCGCGCCTCCTCCCACGCGGCTCTGGTGGGGCAGAGGCGATGCCAATGGTACGCGTCCGGGCAAAAACGGCATCGCGGCGGACGTTCGTCCCTCTCTCTCGTATCTGTCCGCTCGTGACGTCCTCCTCCTGTCGCAGCTGGTTCCGGGCGTTCCCTGGTGCCACCGCGGTCTGTTGTCCTGCGCGGTCCCGCGCCGCCGGCGTAGCTCACCACGGTCAAGTCACTGTCCGTGACCTCTGTGACGGTGACCCCTCGCGGCCCCGAGCGAGCACGGGGAGCTCTCGCGCCCCTGAGTGCCGTCCTCCACTGCGACATGTCACGTTCGATCACGCGGGCGAGGGCCACGAACTCCTCCGTGTCACGACCAGCAGCCGTCCTCATGAAGGGGCGAAACTCTGGCAGCAATTGTTCGACAATGGTTGGCAACGCCGCACTCACGTCCCCACTTGTCCCCAATCGGCGGAACATGCGTAACTTCTCGTAAATGAACTGCTCTGCACTCTCGTCCTCCTCCTGGTTTCGGCAATAAAATGTCCGCAAACACATTGCCCGCGCCTGATCGTTATCAAACCTAGTTTTGACTTGGCGTACAAAATGTCCCCACTCGGTATCAAAACTCCCGGCCATTGACCACCAGTTCCTTGCCTCGCCGCGGAGCTGTCCCGCCACTCGCGGCGTCCACTCCGCCCGTCGCACTTCGTACAGTTTTAGGAGGTGTTCACACTCCCGCAAAAACTCCCGCGGGTCCTCGTTGTCTCTCCCCGCAAACTCTGGCAACTCAAACTGCGTGCTCACGTACCGCACTACCGGCCCATCTGCGTCCGCGTGTCTGTCCCCCTGTTCCCGTTTACTGTCCTCAACTGTGCTGTCCGTGCTGTTTTCGCCCCCGGCCGCGCCGCCGGACCCGCAAACCTCGTCTTTTACGTCCATTTTCGCGGAGTCTCCCTCCTCACACAAGTCCGTTTCGAAACTGATTAGATCGTATCTTTCTTGTCCCGCCTGTTTCCATGCCATCCTGTCCTCCTGTGCTACTGATCCGCGGATCGTGAACACAATCTCCCCCAGTAATACAATACGATCCTCCCCAGCGCGTTATCTTCAGTCCGGGATACCGCTGCACCGCCGTCTTGTATTTCTGTCCCCCACGACGCGCTATCTCTCGCCGAAACGTCTCGTGTTCGCGCCGTTCCCGCGCTGCGTTATCTCCCGCCGGCGCGCCGGCGCGACGTCTCGAATTCGAGCCGCTCCCACGCCGCGCAGCCGCACCTGCTTCCGTTCTGTCCTGCACCTGCGCGCTTGCGTGCGCTTGCGTGCGCTTGCGTATGCTTACGGCCACACTAGTTGGGCGCCAAATGACGTCCCTCGGCTTCAGGTCCCCGTTTTCCCGTTGAAATAAATGTCCTGTTATGCCCGTACTGCCCTCGTCGGAGAGGTGTGGGTCCAGGCCAACGTGGCCGGGACCGGGAAAGGCGGGACCTGGAGGGAGAGTGAAGTGATTGCGAGGAATGTTGGTAGGTTGTCGCAAGCAGAACACGGCATTAACGAATTTCACGAGCCGTCTTTTATTAACGCTTATAAAGTCCTGCCGCAGCCTGGCGGAACCGTCGCGGAACAAGTGCCCTACCACGGCGACACGGACTCCCTGATGATGGGGCGGTTCTCAAATACGTTTCGGCGCGAATCGTAAAGTTTATTAATGCTAGGCTGACCCAGTGAGAAAGGGCCCGAAGACGGAACGCTGTACATACGCGGCCCGTTACGTAATGTTCCGTGGACAGCGAAAAGTTCAGAGACTCGTAGCACCACGTTCGCGTTGTAGAAACTGCCCGCTAGACACGTCTCCCGATGACTCGTAAGTTAACAATGCTAAGCTGATTCGCGGTGGCAGCTCAGCTGCCGTGACCGACTGCGGACTGAGCGAACGTTCAATCCCGAGCGCAACGTGCGCGGCTCGCGGAGCAACGAACACGTCTGTCTCCGCTCGAGACCAGGACGCGACTGCCTCTCCCCGCTCGCCCGCGGGCCGGCGCCCGCGGGTGGCGGGGAGGGAGGGGAAAATCGGCCGGCGTGGGAGAGAGCTCCGTCCCGCGGCGCGCCAGGCTGCAATTACATACTACGGCGAAACACTTCAGAAAAAGTTATTGAATTATTTACAAAGACATACACGAGACATTAATTACACAGCGAACTTGCACAATGAATAATAAATAAAATAAGTTAATTACACACATTCAAATCCCTTAATCGTTTACAAATATATACACACTGAAATAAAAGATAAAGTCACATAGAAAAAACACTCGTTGGCATGCTAGGGCGCACGCGGGTGCGTCCCTGGCCGTCGCACACACTGGGGTTCACTGGGGGGGAAAACAGGCCCCCTCAGGCCCGCGTCGGTGGCCAGGTACGGCCTCTGTATCTGGGAGGGTACGACGACTGTCGTCAATCCCCACGAAAAACTCAGTCCAGATGAACTTTCAGGACTCTTTAACATTGCGTTTATGAAGGTAGCAACAATTGAGAAGGCAGTCAATGGTTTTCGGAAAACTGGAATTTGTCCTCTAGATCCAGATATTTTTTCTGAAGAGGAATTCTTTCCCAGTAACCTGAAAGAGGTGGATTGGTCTATCATAGAAGGAGGAATTGAAAATTTTACCACTGTCACTTCCCCTGTTATTTCAAGTTCAACTACTGGGAACAGAATTGTCTCGCCCAATATGGATGTTACACATTCCAGTTGTGCTGGTCCTTCGTGTTCTTTCTTGTATCGGAATTACGTCACAATCTACCGGATTAATTCCGCCACCTCGTGAGCTGGCGGAATCACAATTCCGGTAGAGATTTGAGCGTTTTTTGTTCTTTGAAACCATGATTTGTCCAAAATGGAGTCTCTGTTATGGTTCTGAAAAATATTTAAATCGTTTGTATGTTTGGTTAGTTTAGGTTAGCTACATATCTCGTTTAATAATGCGTTTGTTTATATACTTATATTAGATTACTTCATTTAAAACCAGAAATAACTTATTCGCCTCATTATGTTATGTGATTATTCAGATAAAAATACGACATGTGATGCTTTCAACCTTACAATTCCTGTGTGCGTGGCGAGAAAACTTTTGTAACAATTTAACTAATATTTAATGTTTTAAGTATTATTACATTTGTTTGTGTGATTTGCAATGGCAGGTATTTAAATATTACGTTATGAAAGTTATATTTACCATCTTCCATACTTAATATGGTACCTACTTAGTATTAAAAACATTGAAATTTTTGCTGTGTATAAATTTGTGGCTTATTTGTCGTATATTGTGATAAATACAATATCGGTAACATAGTTTCCATATTACGTAATTCGTTTTTGACACCAAATATTGCAATTGTGTGTCATTTTTTTGAAGCAAACAAAACTATAGTGGTAGTTAGATTATGCACATGTATTCGTTAAAAGTACATCCATCCCGGAATTGAAAAGTACTCGAAATGAGTCCATTTATATATGAATTTTCCACAATGATAAGTGATTGTGACAATAAAGGTTATTCTATTTACCCTTCCCTATCTTGTAAACAGAGCCAACATTTCTACCCCGCAAATAATATGATTGAAAACAACACACACCGATGAAAACCCACACAAGTATTATTAAATAAATGATGAAAGAAGATATAGTTGAAAGATTTTGTTGATAAATTCATAAGATTGTTTTCAAGAAGCCCCTACACCAAAAATAACAAACTTTGGTAAAAGTTCTGTATTACTTATCCAGGTGTATCCAGATATATGTACCTTTGATTCTAATGGCATAATCCTGTACACCTGATCCTGTGTTATATGATGCTTATCTTTTTTATCAGTGGGAAGGCGTGTAGCCCCGACTTGTTTCGCGCGACAGCGCGAAACCTGATGTAAAAAATAAATTACATATATGATAAATAACTTCACATTTCGCGCTGTCGCGCGAAATGCGTCGGCGCTACGCACCTACCCACTGCTAAAAAAATAAGCATCATGTACCACAGGATCAGGTGTACAGGATCATGCCAACAGGATCACAGGTTAACTTGGATATGCAATACGGAACTTTTACCCATTTCCCCCCGCACCATGAGATAATTGCCAGATGATGTTCATAAAATTTTATAATTTTGTATTGACTTGCAGTTATAAAAATCTTAATGTGCACATTCACAATTGTTTGCTGAATCAAGAAACACTGCATAAAATTTATTTTCACCTCAAATTTTACACTAACATAAAAAGTTGCGGCAAAGTAAGCAGAAACAAACTAAGAAACGATTACTTTTAAGTAATAAGAATTCTAAATTCTATCAAGTAAGCAGAAACAATAAACTAAAAAACGAGTACTTTTAAGGGGTAAGAATTGTAAATTTTAATAAAAAAAAAAAACCACATGAATTTGTAAATATTTTCGCAAATATTTGTATGTTTGTAGTACTTTTTCTAACATTAAATAAAGTTGTTCATTTCATAACACAATATATTTCCCCAATTTTTTTTTATATAAGCCATACCATTCATTTTTAATTATTAGTTTTGTATTTATTATACATATTACATAACCTCCACGTCCATCAACTAGAGAAAAGATACGAGTATAATGAAAACATTTAACTTTTAATAATAAATGGTCCTTCCCTCGTTGTGATTGGCCTTTTACCAGTGACGTCAACACAATATTGAACGTTGCCACACTTCCATAAAGACATTTCATAAACCTGACAATGTTGATTCCGGTAGCAGCAGTAGCAGTTTCAACAATAGACATTTAGCTGTCTAGCGGGTTGAAACTTGCGGATCATTCCGCTACCGGAATTATTCCGGCAGCGTCAAGAATAGGGCCTCTGGTCTTGGAATTTAATGTCAATATATATTTTTTTGGTTCCTTAACCTGTGAATATTGGTAGCTTGAACATATTATTCCTAGGAATTTTCAAAATACATTTTTTACAGAATTTTTGTTTTTCAACTTAAACAATGTTACTACCTACATTTAAAAGTACTACGATATGAGTTCCAGCGGACTGAAATCCAAGTGTAGTTAAGTTTATCAAATGCTAAGAAATTAATCTTAAAAAGCTTATAAATAATTCATTTCATTATCATAATTTGAACATTTAAAGCAAATAATATTCTTATTATGTATGGCTCTATTTCCAGGAAAATACTGCAATGTTTTATCCCTGAAAAATTAGATCTGAAAATTGAACTGATTCGTACTGGTTCTTGAAAATATTCAGATACAGACATTGTTAATTTTTGAAATACATTTTTAATTATATAACTCTAATCAATTACTGTCCTCAATTTCATTAATTCATGACAAAATAGCAATTTCACACAAAACCGCTATTTACAAAATATAACAATTTAAAAAAAATTATAGGTACTAGTAATATACAAAAATTTTTAGTGAGATATAGGGCTTACTTCACAGTAATTAGACATTCATATTTTAACATTTCACTTACATAAATTAACTTCACAACTATCTTTTCACTTTCACATTGCTTCTGTCATATAAAAATAACACATTTCTGTAAATAATTTTCAGGTTCAAAAAATTATGTGTTAAATATTATCTTAAACTAACATGTTTTATATCTATTTTCACCATAATAATTACAAACCTAATATAACATTTCACAGTTATGTCCACTTTTTTTTGCTATGAATATAGCCTTTAGCCTTTACAGTAGGTCCTACTTAAAATTTCACACACCATACAGAGGACTGCAATCATGTGTACACAATGTTATGCTTTCTGGAACTCAACCAACAAACTTCGGCAGAGTATTTTTTTTTGTAAACATGAAACAAAAATACATATTGTCGTCGCCCAGGTTTTTCCCCAGGAACAGTGCAGCTGCCCGGCTGCTCGTGGTAGAGGGGGTTCAGGCCTCGTGGCCTCCGGGGAACATCAACCTGGTGCCCGAAATGACTAATACCAAATTCAACGATCGACTCATGATTTATTAGCCCACTAACACGGAATACTTGGGGCTGGCCCCGTTCCTGCCTGCATCCGTCTGGGGTGAAGCCCGGCTCCGTGGGCTGTGCCACGCCGTTCTGTACCGCACCGAAAGTCCGTGCGACGCTGGCACTGACACGATAACTATTAACTTCCCGATGTTCAGGATAGGTTTTAAGTCTCTGTAGGTTGCAAGCCTTCTCCCGCGTCTCAATCGTGACCGCTTGTTAGGCAACCGCGCCACGAGAATCTCCCGCGATTCACGCGACTCTCCGCGACTACTCCTCGGGGCCGCCTGCCCAGCGACTACTCCGCGACTACTCCTCGGGGCCGTCTGCCCAGCGACTACTCCGCGACTACTCCTCGGGGCCGTCTGCCCAGCGACTGTGCGACTACTCGCGACCGTGTCTCCCTCGCGACTGACTCGACTGAGCGCTCCGCGCGCGGCGCTTCCCCTCCCGGCACGTCTCTCCCTCCCCTCGACGTCTCCCACGGAGCACATGACGTTTCGCAGGCAGGGCGGGACCTCAGTCGCCCGGTGTACAAACACAACAATACCCTTCAAAAATATAAAAGATTACAGTCCGCTGAAAAAAAAAAACAACACACACTGGTATATCATTATGCCTAACTGGCAGGAGAGGCGTTGCCTCGTCATAACGGCCTGTAGGGAGCTAGGTAGGCACTTGGGTCGACGTCAAATGCCCCCCCTCCCACGAGGCCGCTATGCGCGGCAACGTCTCTCAGTTAGGTATCACTCGACGCACTTGGGGATAATTCAAACACTGTGTGGTCACACTGGGGGTCAACTTCGCACTGCTCCCAGGAGGGTAACAGGCTCATCACGCTGCACCTGGGTATGGGTACGTCGCGGCGCACTGGCATGGTCAGAGTGGGGCACACGTAATCTTTCAGATATTCAGGGGCCCTGCGGGTCCTGGAGGGACGAGATGGTGTAGCGGGTTTGCTTACTACGAGCGCGGCGGGGCCTGCCTGAGGGGGAAAATCTGCGTGCGGACTCGCCTTAGGTGTGGATGCAGCCTGTGGAAACAGGTCGAACAGGGTGGGGGTCGGGTCATCCGAACGGCACTCATCCCCGGTCCACTGCATCTGTTGGCGCAGGCGGCACTCCTCCTCGTCCCCTGTGTTCGCCTCAACATCTGTTCCCAGACACTCAGAAATGTCGCAACCGCCCCCAGAGATTTGGCGGGGAAGGCCCTGCTCCTCACTGACCCCCTCCCCTTCATCATCCGACTCTGGTTCCGTGACAATTTCCCGTGACCCGTCCCGGTACGCCTGCCGCCCCGTGTCAAGGGCGGGCCACCCCTTCCAACCCCTCTCCAGAGAGTCCAACGTTGTATCCAGGTACTGCCACAGCTCCCGGCTATAAGGCCACTGCTCTGCCTCCTCCCCTTCAGTCCTGCCTGGTGTCCTGTCTCCCGCAGCTGCGGAAGTCACGTCTCGTGTCTCGTCATCCGGGATCACGTCCTCTGTCGCGTCTGTTGGCCTTGTCTCCAGTATGTCCGTGGACGTTGGTGCTGGAGTGATGTCTGTGGGAGTAACGTCTGGCACATTTTCCCTTGCCTCCCCCGGGGCCTGGGGGCCTATCGGACCATGTGGCTCTGACGTCCGGGACGCTCCCTGGGGCGTGTTCGCCGGCAATGCTGGCGGCCAATCCGGACTCCCGGGCTGCTCTGTGTCCGTTTCCACGTCCGTTGCACGTCTGAGGTCGTCCCTATGAATTTTGGTACGCCCTCCATTGGGCGTCCGTACTATGTACGACGTTGGTCCTGCCTGACGTAGAATGGGCCGGGGCCCCGCCCATTTTGGTGCTAACCCAGCGCAGAACTTTTTGACTCCGGATGACAGGTGGTGTTGGCGCACAAACACCTGCTCCCCCGGCGCTAGCACGGGCGGTGGCCTATCCGTCTGTGGCGTGTGCTTGCGGAGGTAGGTTTCCTGATGTTGCCTTGCCTGCTCCCGTTTCTCCGACAGCTCTGCCCGCAGCGACTCGCCCCACTCCCCTGCTGTAGCGGCCGCCGCCACGCGGCACTCGCCTGGCAGCGCCAAGTTCTGCCCATGGACTAGTTCTGCCGGTGTGTACCCCGTAACCGCATTCGTCCTTCGTCTCAGACTGTACAGGAGAGCCGGAATATGCAAGTCCCACTTGCTGTGGTCCTCGCCCAACCGGAGACGGAGCTGCGCCTTAATTTCCTGGTTCGGTCTCTCGGTTGGGTTGGCCCTTGGGTGGTATGTGGGGGTAGTATGATGGTCCACCCCCCATCTTCGACATGCCTGCTTCCATCTGGCACCCGTGAACTGGCATCCATTATCACTCAAAACTACTGCCGGGTATCCAAACCGGGGAAAAACCTCCCCGTCCAACAGGGCGATTAGTGTACCCGAACGGACGTTGGAGACAGGGTAGGCCTCCACCCACCTGGTGAACAAGTCTGTGACTACCACGAGGAACCTCCTTCCCTTGCTGCTCCGAGGATAAGGACCCATGATGTCTAGCGCTATGGTGTGGAAGGGGTGTTGGGGCCGCCTCGGTCGCTGCTGCTCCTCACCATCTGTCCTCCTTGCCTTGCAGTGTTGACAGCGGAGACAATTCCTCACATACTCCCGGACGTCCCGGGCCACCCCCGGCCAGTGAAACGTGGTGCGCAGCGCCTCCGCCGTCTGCTCTGCGCCGGGGTGACCCGCGAGCCGGTGGTCATGGAAGTAGGCGAGGATGGCGGATCGGGCTCCCTCCGGGGCGTAAATTCGCCATGACTCCATATCCCCAGGTGCCCTACTCTGCAGGACCCCGTCTACCACCCTCCGATACGGTGTCACCTGGGCGCCACACGCCTCGACAGCGGCCCTGGCGGCGGCATCTCCCAGCTGTACCTGCTGGACAGCATTGATGAGGTCGGCTAGTGTGTCTACAGACTCGCGACCGAGTCTCTGGGGCTGGTGAGTCACAGCGTACAGGGCGGCACGCCCGGACGACTCCCCTATAGCTGAGGAGTGACCCTGTGGAGGAAGCAGGTCCTCCCAGGATCCTCCGTCCTCGTAGACGTTTGCCGGGCCAGGGTGCCGGGAAAGCTCGTCCGCGAGCTGGTTCGCTTTCCCCGGCACATGCTCGACTTGGAAGGCATAGTTCTGTAGCGTCATGGCCCACCTGGTAAATTTAGACTTGCGGCCCTGCATCGTGTTTAGCCATTTGAGGCATTGACTGTCTGTCCTAAGGGTGAACTCTTTGCCCTCGAGGTAGTGCCGGTAGCGACTAACCGCCCACACTACCGCCAAGCATTCCTGCTCATTTACGTCATAGTTCCTCGCGGCCGGCCCGAATTTGGAGCTGGCATATTCCAACACTCTCCGCTCGCCGTCGGGGCCGACCTGGTATAGCACCGCCCCCATACCCACCTTGCTGGCATCCGTCTGCAGGTACAGGGGCTCCCCTGGTGCCATACGGGCGAGGACATGACTTCCCCGGAACAGGCGCTTGACGGCCTCCAGGGCGCAGTCTGCCTCGGCTGTCCACCTGTACTTTGTCTTGGGCGAGAGCAAGTCGGTGATAGGAGCAGTCACCGTCGCGAAATCCGGAACGAAGGAGCGTAGCCAATTTAAGAGGCCCATTAAGCGCTGCAACTCCTTCCTCGTGCGTGGTGCTGACTTAGTTTCTATGAGGTCTAAGTGCTTCGGTAGAGGTCGGCAACCCGCGGCATCCACAATATGCCCCAGGTATTCGAGCTCCGCCGCCCCGATGTGACACTTATGTGGTGCGCAGGTGAGGCCGTGCCTGGCCAACCGTTCGAGGACCAAAGCAAGATGTCGTGCATGGTCCTCCCACGATCTGGACCAGACGATCACGTCGTCCAGGTAGGCCGTGACGAATTCGCCCACGAACCCATCCAGGACGCGGACCATCATGGTCTGAAACGTCGTGGGGGCGTCCATCAGCCCGAACGGCATGGCGCAGAACTGGAATCGGCGACCATCCAGGGCGGTAAAGGCTGTTTTGGGGCGTTCCTCGGGTTTGACAGGGACCTGCCAGTATCCGCTCTTTAAGTCTAGTGATGTGAAAATAGTGGCGTCCCCCAATCCCGCTAGGGAATCTGCAATGTTTATGAGGGGTGGGGGTGCAGGGATTGTTACTGAGTTCACTGGCTTAAAGTTCACACAAAAACGAAGAGACCCATCCTTCTTGCTTGCCATAACCACTTGACTATTGTATGGGGACTCGCTCGGCTCGATCACCCTGTCCCTGAGCATTTCTGTAATCTGTTTCTGTATGGCTCCCCGCTCGACTGGTCCAAAACCGCGGGGCTTTACAAAAATAGGTTGGTGGGGCCTGGTAGGTATAGAATGTTCTGCCATTGTCGTGCGCCTTAGCATGTCCGTGGCTGCGAAGACTTGGGGGTGCTGTGGCAACATGTCCTCGAACAAGGTGACGTACTCAGGGGGCACGTCATTGGCAATGTCCACCAGTCGGACTAGGTTGGCTGGCGGGGCGGGAACTGCTCGACCCACGCCGTACACCGTGCGACGGCCCCGTCGACCCACGTGCAGCCTACCTTGTCTGATGTCGATGGTGGCGTCCTCCTGGACCAACCAGGGTAGGCCCAGGATCAGGTCATCTCGGAGTCCTTGGACGACCAGGGCGCTCGTCTGACTAGACTGGTCACGTATGCCGATGGTTACCTGGGCGCGCCCAGAGGTGGGCGCGCTGGTCCCCTCGGTGGCCAGTAGGACGGTCCCCTCGTACTGCTCCAGTTCCCCCTCCGGCACCAGGTGGGCAGCGACGTACGAGTGGCTCGCCGCCGTGTCCACCAGAGCATGGACGGGGTGCCCGTTCAGGAGCACCGGGACTCGGAGCAGAGCAGCCTCGTCTTCCCCCAGCCGTCCCAGGCAGACAGGTGCGGCCCAGTTCGCTGTGGGGGCTGCCGGGGCGACTGGCGGCCGGGTGGGTTCGGCTGCGCCGGCCGATGACGTGATGCCGGCGACTGCTGGTATCGGCCCGCCGCTGACGTCTGGTGGTGCCAGCTGTGTTGGTACACCCTGATGTGCTGCGGATGACGTCGCGACCTCTGATGACGTTTGCCCGTTCGTCCTGTTCCCCGTGAATCTGGCTGAAGATTCCTGTCGGCGACCCCTCTCTCTGTCCGCCGACAGTGACTGATTCGTGATCGTCGGGCGGGTGCATTGGGGACAGTGGCCGACTAAATCGCTGCCCCCTACTGGAAGTTTCCCGGCCGGCGTCCCTCGGCCTCCATCTTCCGCCACACTTGTTCCCGTGTCGGACAGTCCACGTGCCAGTGGTATTGCTCAGAGGTGCAATATTGACACCGCGGTGGCCTGCTGCCACTCGCCCTTCTGTCCGCATACCGCCCGTCCCGCCTGGCTGCTTGTTCCGGTCTAGCCTCGAGTTGCGGTCTTGAGTGACGTGGGGGAGACTGGGCCCCATAGGGCACCAAGGCCATAGCGTCCCCTGGCGCCACCTGTCCCTGAACACGAGTCTCGCGCCTCGGGCGCAACGGCGTCCTCTCCTCCCGGTTGGCACGCAAGTCGCCTTCCACCTCCCTTGCCCGCTCGACAAACTCGGACAGCTCCAAATTGGTCGCGCCCCGCATGAATGGTCTCAAGTCCGGTGACAGCTGCTCGCAGATGAGTGGGAGGATCTCGCTCGTCGGCCTCCCAGTGTCCAAACGGCGATAGAGTCGCATTTTCATGTGCACAAATGCCTCGACGCTTTCACTGTCCGCCTGCGTCGTGCAGTACAGCTGCCGATGACAGCTGGCCCGCGCCTGTGGCCCGTTGAAGCGCCTCTCGAATGTCCGCACAAACTCCTCCCATCCTGTGAGGTAATCGCCGGTGTCCGTCCACCAGGTTCGTGCACGGCCCCGTAGCTGCCCGCTGACCTTGGGCACCCAACTGTCCCTCGGCACACTCGCCAATCTGTCCCGGCATGCGGCTAGGAAGGCCCGCGGACATTCGTGTAATTCTCCCGAAAACTCCGGCAACACGACGGCGACCTCTGTCACTCGCATCACTATAGGTGAATGTCCGTGATTCTGTCCGTCACTCTCCCGCGTCACTCCCGGATTCCCTGTCTTGTTCCACGGACAGGTGCACACTTCACTGTCCTCCGTTTTTACGCCGCCCAGTTTCGCGGTAAAAACTAGCCCGCACCACGCGCACCTATCTCCCCCTTCCATCTTTGTTGCGTCGGAGTCCATGCCGCCACTGCGTCCCTCCGACCCGGCTGAACCGGCAGGCCCGTCCATTATCGCTCGCGCGATAAGCTTTGTAAGCGAATACGCGCCGACACTCAACACCGCCGTGCGACACTTCACTCGCAGCTCGCTATCTCGCCGCGCGATCTGATCCCTGCGTGAGACGCGACGTGCTGTCATCCGCAGCTCGCTATCTCGCCGCGCGATCTGATCCCGGCGTGAGACGCGACGTGCTTTCGCCCGCTGTCGCGCCGCACTGGCGCGCCTGCTTTCGCTCCTCGTGCCTCTTGCTTCCCTGCGTACTTTCACGGCCCGTCCTACGACTCTGCACGTCACTGAAATTACTCACTACTGTTCGTTGCCCTGTGTAAATTTCGTAGCCACACAAGTTGAGCGCCACTTGTCGTCGCCCAGGTTTTTCCCCAGGAACAGTGCAGCTGCCCGGCTGCTCGTGGTAGAGGGGGTTCAGGCCTCGTGGCCTCCGGGGAACATCAACCTGGTGCCCGAAATGACTAACACCAAATTCAACGATCGACTCATGATTTATTAGCCCACTAACACGGAATACTTGGGGCTGGCCCCGTTCCTGCCTGCGTCCGTCTGGGGTGAAGCCCGGCTCCGTGGGCTGTGCCACGCCGTTCTGTACCGCACCGAAAGTCCGTGCGACGCTGGCACTGACACGATAACTATTAACTTCCCGATGTTCAGGATAGGTTTTAAGTCTCTGTAGGTTGCAAGCCTTCTCCCGCGTCTCAATCGTGACCGCTTGTTAGGCAACCGCGCCACGAGAATCTCCCGCGATTCACGCGACTCTCCGCGACTACTCCTTGGGGCCGCCTGCCCAGCGACTACTCCGCGACTACTCCTCGGGGCCGTCTGCCCAGCGACTACTCCGCGACTACTCCTCGGGGCCGTCTGCCCAGCGACTGTGCGACTACTCGCGACCGTGTCTCCCTCGCGACTGACTCGACTGAGCGCTCCGCGCGCGGCGCTTCCCCTCCCGGCGCGTCTCTCCCTCCCCTCGACGTCTCCCACGGAGCACATGAAGTTTCGCAGGCAGGGCGGGACCTCAGTCGCCCGGTGTACAAACACAACAATACCCTTCAAAAATATAAAAGATTACAGTCCGCTGAAAAAAAAACAACACACACTGGTATATCATTATGCCTAACTGGCAGGAGAGGCGTTGCCTCGTCATAACGGCCTGTAGGGAGCTAGGTAGGCACTTGGGTCGACGTCAATATATGTATAATGTATGTGTAAAAATATTAGCGCCTAAATTAGATTTTTGAAAGTGCATTATTCTCTCAATACTTATTTATGGAGAAATGGTGTTTTAATCTTGAACTTTCGTAATTCATACCCTGCCGGAGTTTGATGGTTGAGTTGCGTAACCATCTGTATTATCACTATATTTCACTCAAAAAATGAACATCGAACTTGAGAAATTAACGCACATAATAACAAGTAGTGATGATCTAAATGGTTATTATTCTGTAACAGTTATTTCCGTAACAGTTCTTAGTGAATAACAGGACATTTAAACCGTTATTGAATAAATGTTATTTGAGAATTCTGGGAGAACTCATATTAAAAAAAGTGAATACTGTTATGGTGTTATAACAAGACAAAGATTTTTTTCTTACTAAACATAGTGTTTAATGCTATAATATTTAATATATAAATAACTTAACTAAGTACACACATTTTAATTAAAATATGGAGATTATCTTAAAAAATAATATTTACAAAATATTATACAATAATGTAACTGTTATTGTTTGATAACGGTTACAATATAACAGCTACGTTAAATAACGCTCATCCCTAGATCTCGATCTCTCAACAAATCGCCGCTCTGTTGTTCTGGGCCATGGAATGGCTTGATACTCTGACAGTAGATGTAGTACAATTTAAATAAAATACCATCTAGGAATTTGTAATCATTTTATAGTATATTGACAATCATAAATTTAATTTTCTATCAATGTGATCACCAATGCAACGTTTGAAACTACTGGTTGAGAAAAATACTACTAGGACCAAACATTTATTCTGGGAAAAGGAGGTGGGGCGAAATGCTACTCTGGCCCCCCCATGCATAACAGCACGGGGGCGACTCGCCCCTGCTGCCCCCCCTGTTCCGACGTCCCTGAAAGAAACTAGGGGTGGTAATGACGTAAGCGACGCCCTATTGGTGACGACATTAATAATGTGATATTGCCATCTAGAATAGTCCCACCTAATGTAACCAAACTAAACATTTCAATGATTTTATTTCAACTACACCTGTTCAAAACGGTAAAATACATACAATATCACAATTCTATTATACAAGAATATCAAATAGAAAGAGAATTAAAAAATACAATTTTCAGAATTTTATTTAAATTTTTTCAGAAGAGTAGCTGCTCTATAAACTTAACCAAAAGGTGTCACCATTCATATTGGCCTATACAAAATCAAATTAAGTAACTATAATTAAGAATCTAATCCAGTACATGTGAAAAGCTTAATGTATTTACGTTTATTATAATATATATTTGTACTCTCGTGGTTTTGCTTGACGGAAGTATGAATGCCACATCAGGATTTACAGTAGGTTTTAGCTACTTTTATTCTTGCACAAACACACAAAATCTCGGTGGATATTCGCAGTTTCACTAATCAGCTTCATAAATCATAATTATATAACAATAAAAATCTTCAAACCTTCATTCACAACTTCAAGTACAATTCATAAACAACAAACAACCATTTGTTTTCTAGAGCTGTAGCAAACCGTATGTATTCGTTACTGAGTAACGGGTGCGGCATCTAGTAACGAGTAACGAAATGTTACACACGAATGCATTTCGTTACTCGCATCTTTCGTATGTTTCACGCATGCGCGCGCGTATTCGTTACAAAGAACGATGTTTGTTTATTAATAAAAGTATAATTTGGAAATTCGTCGTCCAAGTTTTTTACTGTTTATTAAAGGTATTGTGTGTGTAGACAAAGTTTTAGATTCGAACAGAAACAACGTAAGAAAGTATTTTTTTTACAAATTATAAATATGTATGTTTTTGTTTTTTATAATCGCGTATTTTCACGTTTTATGTTCTTATCTTAAAAGATATATTATCATAAAGCCGCTCTAATGAGAGTTAATTGTTTCTTGGTTAACAAAAGCGGTTAATTATCAAATATTTTTAATTGTTTATATTCGATTTATTTTTATTTACGCGACGCCATACTGTACGCGTACGAAATACGACTCGTTTCGATGCTGTTACATAACAAAGCATGTGCCATGTCATGCGGTATCAGAAGTAACGAGAAACGATACGAAAGTAACGAGTACTAATTGTTATAGTAACGAATACATACGGGTCACATTTTTTCGTTACTTTTACACCTCTATTGTTTTCTACTATCAAAACAAAAAAACACGTTGGAGCGGATCCGGATTAGTGATGGGTCGTTCGTTAACGATTCGTTCAAAAAGAACGAATCTTTGAGAGAACGAAATCTTGCGATTCGTTCGCGATGTAAAGAACCGGCTCTTTGAGAGCCGGTACCTTGAAAGATTCGGAAGAACGAAAACGCGGAGAGAACGAGAGAACGAGATGAGAGAACCGGCCACGCGCCCGGTCTGATTCGTTCGTGAAATGATTCATGACGTCAGGAGTCTGAAGAATTAGTAATCACAGCGTGCGCATGTTCACAAGAGCAAACGATAACTGATCAAATAAAATAGGGTAACATGAAAAGTATCTATACCTGAAAATGTCAACTGTTAAGTAGTGGTTTAAAATTGCTTTTTCACATTCACATACACAAATTTGGAAATAAAAAAACTAAAAAAACAAAAAAAAAACCGTATGAATTAAAAAATAACAGGGAAAGTAACTACAAATGTTCACACTTACCATTTTTGGGTTAATTAATGTACTTCATTTGTTTCTCTTCATAGGTACTGAATTGCAGTAGTATTAAATTTTTGTCTTTTTTCTCTAAATGTGTTGGTCTACATGTAAACACTTTACTGTCACTAGAGTGTAAATAGCCTATATATTAATATTTGTAACTTAAAAAGTAATAAAATATAAATAATCTTGTTTCATATACGCAACTGTGATTCACTGGCTACGGAAAGCAATGTTCAAATTCAAATACAAAAACACGTACGTAATAGGTACTCTAAAGGATGAACGAGTTACGACACCTGATAAAAGAGCCAGCTCCCATACACAGAAAAGAACGAATTGACCGAGATGAACGAATCATCTCACGGAACTGATCCAAAAGAACCGATTCGGTCAAAAGATCCGTTCTGCCCATCACTAATCCGGATGCATACTTACAGTAATAAAACCCACATCAAATTCAAAACTGTCGTTACTGTGAAAAAAAAAAACACGATTAAAAAAACTGTAACATTGAATTATAATTTTGAAGATATGTATTAAAATTTGTCACATAATGCATTTATTTCCATAAAAACGATTTAAATTGATGTTTGCATAAGAACACTACCGCTACCTATGAATTTACAAAAGAACTAGTTTACTATAGTGACGCTACATGACCTATCTTGATCGTGTGAGGGCTGAGGGGTGTACCGCAGTTGCAGCAATCGTTTGTAATCTTGTGAATAAGTTAATAATGGGCTTGCAACCATAATTGCTCGCAATGAGACGTACAAATACTATTTTATCTAATGTGTTTTGATGTAAGATAAGGTTTTGTGAGTATAAACGCCGAATAATTTAACATAATAATAGGCACGATAAATAAGACTCTAATTTTATGTTTTACTGTTGTGGTTTACCTGCCGGGACCTCTTTTATTTTATACTATTCGTCAGTGTTACTTCCTGTTGTGGAGTGTTGCTGCAATAGAACTGTGCATTACCTGTTTGTATCCCGGTTTCTAAG
This sequence comes from Bacillus rossius redtenbacheri, assembly GCF_032445375.1. Lineage (NCBI taxonomy): Eukaryota > Metazoa > Arthropoda > Insecta > Phasmatodea > Bacillidae > Bacillus > Bacillus rossius. The sequence goes on along the minus strand of NC_086335.1, from coordinate 23,980,090 downwards.
TGAGCTACGCCTTTGGTAGGACGTATATAAGTTCGCCCATTGTAGCACTGGAAGTTGGACTGTATGTGTGAACGCTGTGAAGATTCATACGATGTTTTTATCAAGTAAGTTTTAGTTTGATTTTGCTTAATTTGGGTATTCTTTAACATTTAGTTTATATTAAAGTATGCAAATATACCTTGAATTAAACTTAACATACTTATAAGCACAAACGATTGAATTTTAACCCATTTAAAAAAAATTATATCAATGTTATAGTGATATTTCAAATACATTAAATTAGTGTAGAGTGGTTTGAACGTTTGGTTGTTGAGACCAACAAAACATGTTCGTTAATTGAGTGTGCAGACCGTAGAAAATCTAATAAGGTAAATATGTAGAGTACATTTTCTAAAAATTCTATAAATGGTTACAGGCAAAAACATCCAACAAAGTGCATACTATTAACAAAGGTTAGGACTACAAACTGACAAATTTTCAGATTTTTAAGAAATGGGTTTTTTGAGTAATTGTCAATAAAAAGTGCACTTTTGTCAAATTTTGCAAAATTTAAAGTTAATCATAGAATTAAAAAATTTTTTCCTATCTATTTATTACCAGAATTACTTTTTATGAAAATTGATTATTCCATGTAAACATTTGTTTTATGAAAATCCAAAAAAAAATATTGTCACGGGGCTTATTGGAACTATACCACTCTGTAGTTCAATATAATAGCTACAAAATAAATAAAAAATCATTGGAATCTGTTAAATATTTTTGAAATGCTGCTCAGTTGAAAAACATGCTTTTTCCCACCTTTTTTTTATTTTGAACCAACTTTAAAAGGCTATAACATGGGTAAAAAAATTTTTGGGGTAAAATCCTTTTAGCACACTCCTTGTCTCCACTGGTTGTAACTGCTGTAAGTAATTTTTAAAGCAAATCCGTGATGGTGAATTGACACATTTTCTTGCTAACTGCCTGAATTGAGGTGGAATGGCTTTTTTGATAAAGTTCTTATATTGCAGCATTTCCTTTAAGTTAATAAATTTTGAAAAACTATTATTGCATTGTGACGCAATGGAAGGTAAATTATAAATAAAAAAAATTATGTTATTCCCTACTGTGCATCCAAACCCAAGTGTCAACCCTTGACAGGGATTTTTTTTAGAAGTATGGAGGCATTAAGTGCCAACTTGTCATATTACGTTTGATACACATAACTGCATGATAATTCCTTTTATACGTCGGGACAAGTCGGTGTGTCACGCCTCCATACTGCTAAAAAAAATTCCTGTCAGGTGTGGACGCTTGGGTTTGGATGCACAGTAGGGACTCACGTAATTTTTGTTTAAATAATTGTTCACATTCCATTGATTCATAATATCCAATATACATAGTCTTTATATATATAGAATTATATATAAATACAGGATCAATAACACAAAGAACAACTGGGTGACAGCCACTTCACTGCAGAGGCTATCTAATGTGGCCTGTAATCTGTAATTTCTCAGAAACCAGTAGGAATTTAGAAACCTTGTGTTCGGGTAATTAAAGGAATGCCTGTAGTATATAAAAAAAAAGTATATTCATAATTTTATTATTAATTTATGTAAAAGTCACAATGTAAAAACATTACCGTACCATTATGTTCCTGACCCCATAAGTAACATCAAGAGAGCTCTGTGAACTGGAAATGAATTATGCAGGAATACAAGTAATGATTGTGTGTAATTTTCATGTACTTTAATTTATTGGTTTTATTTACTTGAATACTCAAGAAACTAAAATAATTTCAAAGCAGTCATGAGAACTGCCGACAGAAGTTGAAAACTTAAAACTATGACAAACTGTCGTGATTAGGGATGTAAGGGAACGAACAAATTAATTGTCGGAATGGGCGCCACCACGTTATGTGGGCACGTAGACCCGGCGGAGACTCTCTTCAGGGTGTGACGTGACCCGTGTAGGGCTAGGCTCGGTTCCCTTAGCACGCGATATCGTTACAGTGGGCTCTTATGGCGTCCCACACGCCTCGAGGTTCAGGAGCAGGGACACGTAGTCACTCGACTAAATATCACACGTTCGACGTACTCCTTTTATTTCAGCAACGTTACAACACGTCTCCAATCGTGCTACACCTACATACACTATGAAATTGTTGAAACGCCAACGGCGGAAGAGAATAAGTTTACAGGCTGACCAGGTCACCTCGTGGCCTGGCCTCGTTAGTTTAGGACGCGGTTCGTGATTAAATGTTTGAATTGAACTTAAATATGTATTAAAACGAGTGGGCCACCCAGAGTAGGCCTCGAAGATACAAAAAAGGTTTAAGAATGATAAAAGTCCGGCGGATGTTAAAAGATCAGTTGATTAAAAAAAATGTGAAGTTGCGCGGTGCTCATCAAGCATCTTACCCCGGGTGACGAACGGAAGCGACTGAAGAGGCCAGGGCAGCATGGCGGCCGGAAAGCACTGGATTTACCATTAGTCTCTCCTGTTATTTATTAATACATATTTTAACTAAAACAATTACACTAAAAGTTCTATCATAAAACTATAACAAAGTTTCCTTAATTATTTAAGTTGAGTATTGATTATTTTAATTATGATTATGGTTCACACTAGTTGCGGGTAGTTCCATTGCCTGCCGCGTGGGGCGCTGCGCCGTCCTTACAACTAGCACTTAAAACATAAACACTTAGGGAATATTATTTAAAGAAAAGACAGTTAGGTAAACCTAAAAATTGAATAATAAAATAAAAGGGGTCGTGGCACAGACTTTACTCCCGCCTCTTGTTGGCGCCTCACACACACACACACACACACACACACACACACACACACACACACACACGGGGCGGGAGGTTTGAAATATAGGGTGGTGGTGGGAGGAGAGGGGTGGCGACGGCGTGAGGCACATTGGGCTTAGGGAGGGCGTAGCCCCGGTCGACGTCAAAACAATTGTTATTTTTGGAAATCCAAATTAATTGTTTGATCCCTAATTAAAACTTGTAAATCAAAGTAATGAATTTCAATATTACCTAATAATAGAATTAAGAAAATACCAATATAATTTGAATGAATACTAACTTTGTAAAATATAATTGTGTAACATAAGAAAACATTTTTTGATAAATATCAGAGGCTTTTTAGCAATTTTTAGGAAGAAATATCACACAACAAATTTGTTTTATCACATTCTTAGTAAAATAACTCCTAAATTACTATAAAATACGCATTGTATAGTAATTGTAGGTATTAAAAAAACAAATAATGTTCTTAATTTTTAGGTTATATTGCTACAAATACTCCATTTTCTTCGTTATTCAAACTAAATATCCATATAATAGAATATTAATGTATTTTATACTCACTTTTTACTGCACAGTAATTGTATACTTAAGATTTAAAATAAAAATTCTACAAAAACAAAATTTGAACATATATAGTGTTATCGTTTACACGACACGTGACCATGTCGATGACGACTTACGTGAATTTACTCTCTATCCAAACCTTCCTATATAAGTTTTCACTTCAAAAACTTGTAAAATATTTCTCCCTTTACATTTACTACAGGCATTTCTGCAGACCTGACAATTGTGTAAAAAAAAAAAATTGAAATTTTTATTTTATTTTAAATATTTCATGATGGTCTTAAAATGCAGCAATTTTAATTTCGTACTGGATTCTTAAAACACTTGATAGTGAGAAAGTTGAATAATTCTGGAGAATTTTTTTTGTAAATAAGGATTAAAAATAAGAACAAAATAATGAAATGTGAACTATAAATATTGGTAGAACATGTAAATTACAGCGATGTTAATGATTTCCCATCAAAATTTTTACTTGTTTTCAAGCAGCTAAAAAATTTTTTTCTAATCTTTTTCTTTCAGAGCTACTGAGTTTTCTAGAAGCCATTCCAAAAGAAATTGGTCAATATGTGAAAATGCATACGTTTTCACCATTTCACGTAGACCTACTAAAACCTAACCTATGTTAATGTACCCTTAAAACAAAAATTGCTGATCATTAGATGCCACTTATACATCACATTCCTGTTAAGTATTATTTTGCATTTGTCTAAATAAAAAAACTTCAGTGTAGCATGATCAAATCAGTGAATTCAGTATAAAAATTACATTAATTAATGAGAATATTTTACAAAAGATGGGTTCAATTAGGTCAGCAATAATCAAAATTATGTAAAACTTCAAAAGTTTGGTTAGGTTAGGTCATGTCAGTGGCAGTTAAAACACTAAAATATTTAAAAGGTTGGTTACATCAGGTCAGGTAAATACAGTAAAACCATGCAAAGGGTATTTTTAGGTTATGATAGTTACAGTTACTCAGTTAAAAAAAAAAATTGGTAAAATATTCTTGTATAGTCATTTTTAGTTTTCCTAGTAAAAAAAACTGTCGTCATTATATGATACAAGGTCACAGTTCCACACAAATTCCAAAACAATACCACAAAATTGGATTTTTCCTGTTCAAAAATTGGAAGTTATGTTCATTTTTATGATACATTAAAAAAAATGATCTGAATTCTCACATACTGTTGTGTCCTTTCGTAAGTTGGCAGCAGTCGTGTGATGTTGTAAATGATGGTGTTTATGGCGGGACGCGGCTACGACGGGCGCGGCAAGTTTGTGTGTTGTGTGTGAACAACGAGGTGCATACGAGTACCATGAATGCTGCGATGTGCGGCATTAGTGTCATCAACTTAACACTGGCAACGAGGTCGGAATAACCACACGTTTTCGGGTCACATCGGGCACCTGATAATCCGCGGCAGCATAACCTAAATGGCGTCGTGGAACTCGTTTGGTGATTTTGTTCCGGGCCGGGATGCCTGGCAGACGTACGTGGAACGGGTGAAATACCTGTTTATAGCGAATAAGATTACAGACAAAGAGGAGCAGAGAGCCATATTTTTTACGGTATGCGGGGCCGAATTGTACACTTTAGTGGCGTCGTTCTGTCTGCCGAAAGCAACCAGTGAAGTGGATATCACGGACATTTTAGCAGCATTGTCCAATCATTTCAACCCCAGGCCGAGCGAAATCGTGGAAACTTACAAATTCCACAAGCGTGATCAACAGGAGGGTGAGTCCATCTCAGAGTATATGGCCGAGCTACAGCGTCTGTCGGCGCACTGTAACTTCACAGATTTGAACAGTGTGTTACGGGACCGCCTGGTGTGTGGGGTGCGCGACAAGACACTGCAGCACGCAATGTTGGGCAAGGTTGATTTAACCTTCCAGTCCACCCTGGATATGGCGACTGCGGCCGAAGCAGCGGGTCGGAACGCAAGTGATCTAAGAGGGGAAGTGAGCGGTTTGACGGGAGCAGTAAATCGGTTAGGCCTAGGTACCTCCAAGGACCGGCACACCGGACAGAACAAGTCTAATCTGGTTTGTGAGGGCGGGCCACACAGGCGCACACTCGAGCAGCAGGCTTGCTGGCGCTGTAATGGATCGCACAGTCCAGAGAATTGCAAACACCATTCCTCAAAATGTAATTATTGTTCCAAGCTGGGACACCTTGAACAGGCATGCATATCAAAACAGAAACACGGTTCCAGGGTGCAGGGGACATCCAGAGGGGCCAAAACAAACCCTAGTAGCGGGGCTTTTCATGTAGCGGATGGACCAGATCCAGCCGGCGAGCACTCTAGCCTGTACAGTCTCTACCAGTTACAGGCAAGCACCCCCAGGAATCACCCGCCTTTCAAAATGTGGGTACAGGGGGACGGTAAAGACCTAGAAATGGAGGTGGACACAGGGGCCGGATTTACCGTTATAAGTAGCGAAACCTTTGAGAGGTTATGGCCGAGCAGATCAGAGCTTAAGGCCGCGAATCTTCTTCTCCACACTTGGTCCCAGGAGAAGCTGCGGGTACTAGGGGCACTGGAAGTGCGTGTGCAGACGAATGTTGCAGATGTACAGTTACCACTCTTAGTGGCAGATGGGCGTGGACCGAGTCTACTGGGGCGGAGCTGGCAAGAGCCCCTCGGAATTTCAGTGGAAGGGGTGCACACCATGCACTCATTAGCAGCAAGCATGGCCGCACAGCACCCCAACGTGTTTGCCAGCGCAGACCTGGGGCACTATGTAGGACCCCCAGTGAGCATAGACATTGAGCCAGATGCCAGACCAATTTTTCGTAAGTGTCGACCTGTGGCATTTGCACTGCGCGATGCCGTAAGCAAAGAGATAGAGAGACTCGTGGAACAGGGAGTGTTCGAGCCAGTAGCGTATTCTAAGTGGGCAACACCCATCGTTGCTGTATGTAAAGCAAATGGTTCTGTCAGATTGTGCGGCGATTACAAGTGTACTGTGAATTGGGTGTGCCAAAGCGAGACTTACCCTTTACCAACTACAAATGAGGCTTTTTCCAAATTGGCCGGTGGTAAGATGTTTACTAAATTAGATTTGGCTGATGCATACTTGCAGGTGTCCGTGGATGAGTATACCGCCGACCTACTGACGGTAAACACCATGAAAGGTCTGTATCGGGTCAGGCGGTTGCCCTTCGGCATCAAGTGTGCCACAGTGGTGTTCCAGAGACTGATGGAAACCTTACTAGCAGGGATAGAAGGAGTCGCGGTGCTGTTAGACGACATCCTCATCATGGGAGCGACCGCTGAGCAACACTGGCAGCGGGTTAACCAGGTCCTGGGTTGGTTAGAGGCAGCTGGGTTACGATTGAAGGAGAATAAATGCATGTTTGCCGCACCATCCCTTCAATTTTTGGGGTTCAGCGTAGACAGTGCTGGCATACACCCAACAACAGCCAAAGCGGATGCTATACACCTTGCACCGGCACCCACCTGCAAAAGGAAACTACAGGCTTTTTTAGGGCTACTCAACTTCTACGACCGTTTCCTACAGGGTAAGGCCAGCATAGCCGAACCACTTCACCGTCTCCTGAATGCTGGGCATAAATGGAAGTGGACTGAGGTTCACGAAGAAGTTTTTCACGCTGTAAAAGAGCTTCTTCAGTCAGACGCAGTCTTAGTACATTACGATGCAACGAGGCCTGTGTCATTGACGTGTGATGCTTCAGAGTACGGCGTGGGGGCAGTTCTGGCTCATGTGGAAGAGGATGGGAGTGAGAAAGCCATAGCTTTCGGGTCGCGCACATTGCACAAACATGAGCGTAACCACGCACAAATAGATAAGGAAGCGCTCGCAGTAATGTTCGGGGTGATAAAGTTCAGACAAAATGTGACAGCGAGACCCTTCACAATTATCACAGACCATCAACCCCTGTTGCGGTTGCTGGACCCCACCAGGCAAACGCCAGATTTTCTATCGCCGAGGTTGCTACGTTGGAGCCAGTTACTGTCCATGTTCGATTACAGGATCACATATCGGCCAGGACAAAGCATTGAGCATGCGGATGCTTTAAGCAGGTTGCCGTTGAAGGTTACGGAAGTCAAAGTGCCCGCTGCGGGAGACGTGTTGATGTTGGAGGCATTGCCAGATCCCCCAATTGAAGCAGCCAGAATTGCTGCACTGACAGAGGCAGATCCAGTATTAGGTGCGGTCAAGAAGTATTGTGGTGGTGGCTGGCCACAGAGTGGCGCAGTGGCTGATGAGCTCCACCCGTACTGGACACGACGGGACGAGTTGTCCCTGTACAAGGGGTGCATCCTTTGGGGTAGCCGAGTAGTTATCCCCTCGGCGCTAAGGCAGGAGCTGTTAGTAGTGCTCCACGCAGCTCACAATGGCGTGGTGAAATCAAAGGCAATAGCACGCAGCTACATGTGGTGGCCGAAGATGGACGACGACATTGAGAGAATGATAGGGCTAAGCCAGCAATGCCAACAGTCACGGGCCAATCCACCCCAACGTGTACCCGCTAGTTGGGAACCAGAAACCAAACCATGGGCCAGAGTACACATAGACTTTTTTGGGCCGTTCCAGGGCAAGGTTTTCCTTCTCGCTGTTGATGCCTACTCCAAGTGGCCGGAAGTCAGAATAGTAAGGTCTGCATCATCAGCATGTATGGTGCGCGAACTGCGGGACATTTTCAGCATTCACGGGATTCCAGAATGTTTGGTCTCTGACAACGGATCCGCGTTTGTGTCAAGCGAGTTGGGAGTGTTCGCACGGAAAAATGGTATCCGGTTAGTGCGCACAACACCCTTTCACCCCTCTAGTAATGGGCAGGTAGAGCGCATGGTTCAGACAGTCAAAGGGAAACTTAAAAGGGGGCATGGATGACTGGCAGACCCGGCTAGCACGAACATTGTTCGCACTGCGTACCACCCCAGTCACTGGAAGTCACAAGACAACAGCTGATCTGCTCATGGGTCGTGCCCTTAGGACAGCTTTGGACCTGATTCAACCGAACCCCAGCATGTCACCCTCAGTACAGCCAGCAGCTGAGCGCCATAGCAGACACTTCAAGGCAGGGGACACAGTGTGGTACAGGGCTTACTACAAGAATGCCAAGTGGTTGCCTGGGACAGTACTAAGCGCACAGGGTCACCAGATATTTATAGTCAAGGACGACATCGGAGGAGAGCATAGGCGCCACAAGGATCAAATCAGGCACAGGGTGCCTAGAGGATCGGCTGAGGCAGATGGGCACCTGCCTGCGAGGGGAGGGCCCAATGAAGCAATCGAGAAATGTGCCGCGGTCCAGGTTCCACCTAGGGGAGAGCAGCCCAAGGGTGAGCACGGCACTCGCAGCACCCATGACAGGCAGCAGTAGAAGACACCGCAAGCTGCGAGGACGACACAAACCCCTTTCGCGGATTCAAGACGATTGAAACCGTTGGCAGCAGTACCAGCTACGCAGAACAGTTTATCCAGCAATCCATCGAGAGGGATCCAGCCAGCGTCTGCATCAGGGGAGGACCAGCGTTGGGAGAGCCCATCGTGGAATGGGAGCACAAAGGCGCCAGTGACTCTGGGAGCGACAGTGCACGGCTCGCCCAGGATCCGGAACCATCAGAGAGCGACCAGGCGGCTGGAGCACGACGGTACCCACAGAGAATCAGCCACCGACCCAAGAAGTGGGAGGACTATGTACTGTACCACTAGTGTAGCATAGCGTAGTAAGATATTTGGCAAGGTTTTACTGTACTGTTATAAGGAACTTTTAGTAGGGAGGAGGTATTGTGTCCTTTCGTAAGTTGGCAGCAGTCGTGTGATGTTGTAAACGATGGTGTTTATGGCGGGACGCGGCTACGACGGGCGCGGCAAGTTTGTGTGTTGTGTGTGAACAACGAGGTGCATACGAGTACCATGAATGCTGCGATGTGCGGCGTTAGTGTTATCAACATAACACATACAAACCACATCTCGCTTGGCGTCGATGGTACAACCAAGGACAAACACGTCCTCGAGATGGCAGCTAAAACAACATTAGTAAACCCTATAATCGGCTGATCGCCACGACTGTGGTCGCTGAATTCTAGGCAGTAGTTGCGAAAAGAGGTTAAGATATGGTGCGGCTCGGACCACAGCCGTAAAGTTTGTCACTGAATACATATTCATTTATTGGCGTGAACAACTGCCAAATGAAAGCTACTCCGTCCACATCGAGCAGAGAACTGGCAAGACAACGAAACTGCCTACTGCCCTGCAGCAGGACCTCACCGAACCTCACCGACCAAACACAGTTGAGCTTCCTTGTACAAGGACATAATATCACATCAAATACATTATATTTACATATAAGTGTTTCTGCAAAAAAGTAAACATACAAAACTCAAAGCTTTTTCCAATTGCCTAGTGCAATTACGTGATGAATCTCCATTTTCCCATGGGAGCGAATACCTGCTAACTTTCCCATCATTAGAATATATTCAGAAAATCCCAGAATGTCTCTGTGTCTAATAAACTGTCTGTTGGTGCCAGAGCATCACACATGTATCCCACCTTTACCATATCAGTACAATATGTAAGACTACTCAAATCACCATTTTTCAAATATTTTTTTTTAATGAGTGCTTTCTCTAAAAAAAAAATTGAAAAAAAATTAATATATAAAAACGGATTTTTAAGTTATTTTATGCAAATGCTTGCACATAAACAAGTTGTAACTGATGAAGTAAAGGTCCATTTCATAGGGCCAAAAATTATGTCTCCAAACTGCTCTTGTACACTTCAAGGGCAAGTCAAGTACAGGGATATGGAAATACTACATAGCTACATACTTGAATTCAAGCACAGTTGTATTTGTAAGCTAGTTAGTGAGAAAATTTTTAGGCAAATTTACATATCTAACATTCATTAAACTAATTGTGAATTTTCAGTGTTCCAAAATGACTTCACCTATGTTTGAATGATTTAATTTTAAGTGCACACGCATAAAGAAAATCTTATTAGGTTGAGGGTAGCAATTAAAAATATAGGTGCATTTACTTATGTAGGCTATGTGTGTTAGAAGTTATATTTACTTGGTGTAATAAAATATTAACTTAAATTTTCATGAAAATAAATAATAGAAATGAAATAATTAAAAAACTGGAGTGAGTTTATAAATATTGTTGGTAAAGTATAAAATAAATCAAATGGGAAACTTAAAATAAATTATCAGTATTCAATATTAATATAAACATGAGTATAAATTAATTATGTTATTCAGTAAAAAATAATAGAGGTAAAATTTAATTAATAATGAAAATCAATACATATGGAAACATAACCTCACTTATGCAAATACACTTGAAAATTTTAATAAACACAATTTCTATCACTAATATTTACAATTATTAAATGCTATTAATTATATTGTCATACAACTATGGTGGCACTGGATTAATAAACAGTAACTGAATGGATATTATCTTTTTGAATTTTGCTCGGCTATCTAACCAGCACGCTCTGTTAGCAAATTTCTTGGAAGGCAACCATCTATATAATAAATTTCAAGTGATGTTTGTGTGATAAAATAAAAATAGTAACATGATTCTAAGTTATACTTGTGTCCAAATGTGTCATTACTTCATACCAACATAACGGACACACAAGATGATTACCAAATTAATTATTTTACTCTTTATTACTGTTACTATTAACTTTATCAAGAAATAGATACAAAACAATTTTACAAAATAACAACAAAATATTTTTTTTTAAGTAGGTTCTGTTTTATTGTTGTACAAATCTGACAATGAAATTACCCAATAGGTTTTTTTATAACATATTCTATCAGTACTAACAGTTATCTTTAAAGAAATTAGATTGTTAGTAAACAATTCATCATGAATCTAGAGACAATCCAGTAAGAGCCTCTTGAGTTTCACTGTTATGTGTGATTAATGGTAAATGTTTTTAGTGGTATGATGTTATGTATCGACCACGCGGACATGGCGGCTGCTGATGCTCGACTGGCTGAGTGGCGCATCGGTCTATGTTGCCAACCTGAGTCACCAAATATCCTCATCCATACTATATACAACACTTCCCCCCATTTAATTTGTCACGTAATCATCTAACTTTCTTGGTGGCACTCGATGTCTCCTCGAGGACCTGTCCTGAGTACGGCCTAGTACAGAACTGGAAGGAAAACCCCTGAATGGAGGAGATCCTTGGGAAATCCCCGGGCTGTTTCCATATCCAGGCATCTCGGAAGCTGATTTTACGGGTGTCCCTGCTGCCGCTGTGGACTCATCTGCAGTCGTCCGACCCCGTTCGCCAGTTGGTTCTGCTGCTGTTATGGCCGCCGCTGCTGGCTGCTGCGTACCTTCACTGCTGGGGCGAACTCTGGATGCAAACTGGTGTGGCCGCTGCAAAAACGTCTGCTCCCTACAGGACACTGCCTCCCCAGGACATTGTCCCCTGTCTGGCTGGCTACTTCTTCGACGTAACTGATCGACGTGCCTCCTGTGTAAGCCTCCTTGCTCATCTTTGACCCCATATATCAGCAACCCTTCTACCCCAGAGATCCAGCCTGGTATCCACTTTGGGACTCTTCTATAATTCCGCAGCCACACTGCCTCACCTTCTCTGAAGTGTCGAATCCGCGTTGCTACCGTATTGTCCGCCTGACTTCTCTGAACTGTACCTGTTGCTGGATGGAGTTTTGTCAAAGCTGTCTGTAATGATCGCCCGATCAACAACTCCGCGGGAGTTTTCCAAGTGTTATTTTCCCCTTGTCTTGGCACAGTGCGCCATGCCAACAGCGTCCGCGCTATTCGAGTTCGCCAGTCACCCAATACCAGTTTACGGAGTTTCACCTTGAAAGTTTGCACCGTCCTCTCCGCCAACCCATTACTCGAAGGATGATAGGGTGGTGCGAAAACCATGTCAATGCCATTATTTTTTAAAAACTGTGCCATCTCTTGGGATCGGAAGGCTGTCCCATTATCTGCCACCACAGTGTCTGGCAGTCCATGATAACTGAATATGTCTCGTAATTCTTGAATTACGGCTGTTGCAGTCATACTTCCCACTTGCCTGACCTCTGGCCACTTGGAATACGCATCGACTACAATGAGAAAATTAGCTCCTTGAAATGGTCCCGCAAAATCTATGTGCAATCGAGACCATGGTTTGTCAGCTGTGGGCCAGGCTACTGCTTTAACCTTAGGTGGATTATTTTGACACTGCTGACAACTTTTGCATTCCTTCACAACCTGTTCAATTGCAGCATCTAGTTTTGGCCACCAAAAGTAACTCCTTGCCAACGCTTTCATATGCACCACCCCATCATGGTTTGCATGAAGCATGCTCATCACCTCTGTCCGTAACTGTGGTGGGATTACTACCCTGGATCCCCACAACAAACACTCCTTGTGAACAGACAGTTCCAGCTTCCGTCAAACATAGGGCTGCATCTCCTCTGTCACTTGATCTGGCCATCCATTTTGTGTATATGTCAACACCTTGCACAGTACATGATCCTTCCCAGTCTCTCTTGCTATTGTCTGTGGATCGACAAACACCTCCCCCGCTTCTTCCAGCATGAGAATTTCACTGGGACCTGGAACTGGGAATGCAGGTGACTGCAGAGGCAATCTGCTAAGGGCATCAGCATGCTGTATTTGGGTCCCTGGTCTGAATTCTAGTTCAAAATCATACATTCCTAACATCAAACTCCATCTCAACAATCGCGGTGAAATGGTATCTGGAACGGGCTGCTTGGGATGGAGAAGGCGCAAAAGTGGCTTATGGTCAGTCACAATCTTGAACTGTCTTCCGATCAAATATTGTTTAAATTTGGACACCCCAAAAATGACAGCCAAGGCCTCTTTGTCCACCTGCGCGTAGTTTCGTTCGCTCTTTTGTAGTGTCTTAGACCCAAATGTGATTGGAGCTTCCGTCCCATCACCCAGATCATGGGCCAGCACCGCCCCTACCCCATACTCAGATGCATCACATGTTAAAACTAAGGGTTTGTTTAGGTCATAGTGTATCAAGACTTGCTCCGATCGTAAAAGCTGCTTGGCCTCTTCAAACGCCCTTGCGTGTGCATCTGTCCAGCACCATGGAGTGTTGGCATCCAGCAGTCTGTGAAGAGGCTCTAATACATCTGCTTTGTGACAAAGAAATCTCTCATAAAAATTCAAGAGACCCAAAAATGCCTGGAGCTCTTTTTTGTTACTAGGTTCTGGCGCATCGTGAACTGCTTCAACCTTACTTGAAAGTGGATGGATACCCATCTTGTCAATTCTGTGTCCCAGGAAAACAACTGAATCCACCCCCCAAACACATTTTTCACTCTTTAACCTAAGCCCTGCACTTTGCAACCGTCCCAAGACTTCACGGACACGACTCCAGTGCTCATTGTCACCTCCTCCGGATATTAATATATCATCAAGTAATACTACTGTACCAGGTATGCCAGCAAGCAAGGTGTCCATCAACCGCTGGAATATCGCTGGACCACTACTTATGCCAAATGGTAATCTCTTAACTTTGAACAACCCCTTCATGGTATTTACCGTAAGCAATTTTGCTGTGCCCTCATCTACAGTTACCTGCAAATATGCTTCCTCCAGATCCAGTTTTGAGAACAGCTGTCCTCCCTCTAGTACTGCTAGTGCTTCACTGACAGTGGGCAATGGGTACACACTAGTGTCACACACGCTGTTTACAGTGCCCTTATAGTTCCCGCAAAGCCGAATGGACCCGTCTTTCTTCAAAATGGGTATGACTGGAGTCGCCCAACCCGAAAAGTCCACTGGTTCATACACTCCACGCTGCACTAACCTATCTATTTCCTGGCTCACCTTGTCTCTCAAAGCAAATGGTATTGGCTGGCTCTTTTTAAACACAGGGTCACATTCTGGTGGAACTGTTATTGTCACTTGTGGTCCCACATATTTTCCCAGCTTATCTGCCTTAAACACATCCGGAAACTCCCTAACAATCCCTGCTGCCAAGTCTTCCCTAACCTTGTTCACCCCCACTAACTTAATTCCCAGAGGTGCAAACCAATCTCGTCCCAGCAAATTCGGCCCTTGTCCTTCCACCACTACCAACTCTAGGAGTACCGCTGACTCACGCCCCTTCAGTTGTACCGCAACTTCCATAACCCCCATCACCTGTAGATATTCGCTGGACCAGGTGCGTAATAACATGTCCTTCCTTGTCAGTGGAGGTTCCTGAGGCCACAGGGCCTTGTAAGTTCTCCCACTGATAATCAATCGACCTGCCCCCGTGTCAACTTCCATCATCGCTGATTTCCCATCCAGCAACACTTCCACACACCACGGTTTCCTGGGCTGTTGTTCCCGCATATTGTACAGCGTATATTGCGTGGCAGCACCTTCCGAACAATCCTCTTCAAAATGCTGTACTTCCTGTGCCACTTCTCGTTGCGCTAGGTCGTTTGTTTTCGAAACTCCCTCATGCTTTTTTTTTGTGATACAAGCCCGCTCAATGTGTCCCCTCTTTTTACAGAACCGGCATACAGTGTTCCAATGTCGGCACGTGTCTGCTGCGTGCTGCCCATTACAGCGCCAACATAGCTGGTTCTCGTTGTCTCTTCCCTTCCTTATCGCTTCCCTTTGTCTTCCCAGTGATATAGTGTTCGACTTAACCGAACCTGCCGGTTTTGAATATCTTGACACGCCATTGTTCACTTTGTGTACACTCTCTTCCACTATTGTACTGTCTCTCAAGTCCGCCATGTTCTGTCCAGTCGCCTCTGTTGCCATCGCAATATCCACTGCTTCTTTCAGGGTTAGTTTCTCTTTAACGAGGAGAGCCTGTTGCACTGATTTATCCCTTACGCCGCAAACGAGCCGGTCGCGAAGCATTCGGTCGAGGTCCGAGAAATTGCAGTGTGTACTTAGCCTTCGAAGCTCTGCTATGTACACGGCGATCGTCTCCCCATCTTTCTGATCGCGCTTCAAAAACTTAAAAGTTTCCACAATTTCACTAGGCTTCGGGTGAAAGTGCTTATTTAATATGGTGAAGACGTCCGTCAAGGAAACTGACGCGGTCGACTTTGGTGATACTAGCGACGTCACCAGCCCGTACAAATCGGCGCCGCACACGGTATAAAACACTGCCCGCTTGGCCTCATCCTCCGTGATAGTGTTCGCGATAAAATAAAACTGTAACCGTTCGCGATAAGAATTCCACGATTCTTTCTCGGGCGCGAACTCTCCGATGGCTCCGATTAAGGCCATATTGTACACGAAATTGTTATCCGTTTTAACCTCGTCGCCAACTGTTATGTATCGACCACGCGGACATGGCGGCTGCTGATGCTCGACTGGCTGAGTGGCGCATCGGTCTATGTTGCCAACCTGAGTCACCAAATATCCTCATCCATACTATATACAACATATGACTTGAGGCACAAGCACAAAACCTTGTTTGCTAGCTGAATTTCAGTAGGTAGATTCGCAGATCATCATATCCAGGACACTGGGTATGCTCTCAATGGAATAACAGCTACAGGATAGCTGAAAAACTAAAGCTTCAGGGTCAGTAACCAGAATTGAGCAAATTCAGTGGAAACTGCAAAATTCTATAGACCGGAACAGTCTCACCAGAGTTGGACTCATAGCAGCAGCATAACTTAGTCTTCTGCTTGAAGCACAATGATACGGTTTCTACTGAAGCGGAAGGAATAACAAAGTTCGAACAGACTCCCTGAATCTGACACAGGTAAAATCAGATGTCCCTAATTCCTAAATATCAGCAAAGATCTATCAATGGCGCAGTCGGCGTGGATCTTCTTTTCGCTTGCGTGGGGCTCCGAGTGTTCGGAGACCCTCACACACATTAACGACGTCTTGTCTGCTACAGTGTTGGACCTCCTCTATCTTTTTCGTTCTAAAAAAAACTTCTATTGTTTAGTTTGTTAACACAACCAAGGAAAAAAGGCTGCTAAGAGAATAATTGACTGATGACTGAAATTATAACAACTTGGAGGTTTAAGGCGTTCAAATAAACTGTGTTTGGTGCCTGAAAAAAATAGAATGGAACATTCAATCAAAGAAATATGTAGATGAGTGTTCAACAAACATTAAAATATATCCAAGTTAATAACTAGCTGCAATGAGATGTGGTTTTACCAGGTTGCTGTAGTTCACTTACATATATCATGAGATCAAAATGTAGATTAATTAAAAATATTAGTTATGATAATGAAGTATGGGAACAATAACTAAACATGCTCACTGTTCACAGTATGGACCAGGACTCAATGTAAAATTACTAAAGTATACAATATAAAAGCACATATGTAATTTTTATTTGTATGTAGCCTTAGCAAAAAATGCTTGTTTTGATAGTTCGTATCACCCATTAAATTTATTGCCCTGCAACTTGCAAACATCCTGTAATCTGTAATTTTTTTTACAGGTGACGTTGATTTGATGACTAACTTTTTTTTGGATGAAAAATGCTTTGATACTGCTGCTCTTGCAAATGTAAGTGATGTTTTTACTTTTATTTCTTCTTCTTTTTTTTCAGTGTATGTACTTATTGAGCCTAAAACCACAGTTATATCTAAAAATACATTGCTTCAGTTATTTGATTTCTCAATTCCATATATTCTGTGGGAAAATTGTAGAAATCTTCTCTATAGTAAGTTTTGGTGTGTTGTTTTTATTCCCACACTTATAATGTGGCCTGTCGACACGTGAACGCAACAGGGAGATATACTTGGTGGGCAACTGGGTGCTGATGTAGTTAATAAGTCACGGAGTATGGTGCAAATTTGAAAGTTATTCAAAAAAATACAGAAAAAAATTGGTAAAAGATGTGGGCAAATGGTATGTAATATTTTTTAATTTCAAAGAAGGGTTTTTTATTTAATGTGAATGCAACACTACCCTTACTTGAACTCATCATTGTTTAATTAATGAGTAAAAAGTTATTTATATAAAAAAATTCAGTTTTGCAACTTTTTGCAGCATAGTGATAATTTTTTATTTATTTTAAAAATAATTTTAACCATCAATTTTACCTTCATTTTTCAAATTAATAAATCTCTGGCCCAACTGGGAATAAAACTTTGGACCTTCAACCCACCGTCAAGGAGTTATGATCATGCGACAGAGCACTTTATACATCAGTTCTATACACTCTTAGTTTCCATAAGAATTCTTGTAGCTATTAATATTGCAAGTTAGTATGATTTGCAATGTCTAACAACAATAAAACCAACCGTGTTCTTGTTTATAAGAACATTGTTAAAAGAACCAGGATGATCTGTCTCCATCATTGTGTGTTGAAAGGTTAAATTCTTTCAAGGACCTTGTGTTGATTCAGTAGTTTCTGTTTTCATTCATATATTGTCAAATAATCTACCATGCAAGGATTGAATTCAAGTAATTGGTTGTTTAAACTGTCGTCAATATTGAGGTGATCAAAGACAAATGGTTGAAACAGTAGGATGGGAGTAGTGAATGAATACATTGTGGGAGAAAGGAGCATCCTGAGATAACCACAGTGGTCCCATACCGTGTGAAGAGGTGAGTACTACCTAACATTGCCAACCGCCTATCCATAGCATTGATTGGTTATTCGTTTAATAATGATGGCAAGGTTGCTACAAACATGGAAAACTGGGAAGAGTCTTGGTTTTGGTGGGGGGGAATGCTAATGGTCAGGAAAGACCAGATAAAAATTGAGGAAATCACAATTTATTGCTGTGATTTTTTTAGTCATTAAAGTGAAACTTAACAGTATTTGCTGATGGCTAAGAGAACCCCTTTAAAATAGTAAAATACAAAATATCATGAAGTTCAGCATAACATGTTTCCTTTGCTGATTTGCACGTACATGTGTATTTTGATTCCTGTGTAAAATAATGATTTGATTGATGATTTTCTCAAAACATACACAAATAATTCAAAACAAAACAGCACATCAGGCTATAGATTCTGCTGCTGGCTAATCTGTGTATGTGCTGGGAAAAAAGTAAGTAGCTCGTAGAACAAATATTCAGAATCCCAAAATTTAAATCACAACTTGAGAAACTGGATTGGAAAATGGTATAAGGTAGGCGGAAGCTAAAACTAAACTATGGAGCATGCAAGTGCAATAAATACTTTTCCTATCGTTGTGCTGGAGAATCATTAAACTTGTAACAACCCAGATTGCAGCCTTACCCATGACAATCCAGTAATAATAATTTGTTATAAATTTTTGTCATATTTCAGGTTAGGTTATCAAATGATGTAAAGTTTTTTTTCCTTTTAGAAGTAATTTTTAACTGACCATGTCATGTATTGTGAACGTAATTCACCTGGTTTAATGCTTTTATTTTTATAATGCATAAGTTTATTTTTCAGGTATTTTTTTTTTGTTGGCTTCTTTGTGTGAGAAGGCTTGCTGACGTAATTCTCCTCGATTATTTCCACGACAGGCTTTATTTCACACGCTAGGCGTTGGTTCACGGTCACAGGATTGTTAGAGAGAGACATAATTGCTAGGGTTGTGGGAACAGATTTCAGAATTTCGTGGAAGTTTTCTGTTGCCATGCGCCGTGATTGACTGAGAATTACGTCAGCGAGCCCAGGACACTGCCCGCACAAAGGAAAGGAAGGCTGTGTAGTTAGTCATAGTTCGAGCACCGTGACAAGAGGTTGTGGTCAGGCGATAGCTCACCTAATATAATTCATAAGAAGAGTCTACTTGTTTGTTTCTTTTTCTGGAGGTCCATTAAAAAAAAATTTTGTGTTCTGTTGTATTTATATTAATAAAAAACAACAGGTAATACATCAAACACTGCCTACGAATTAGTGCGTGACCTGCTACCAACCTGTATGTTCACTATCATGTAATTTTTAGCTTGCCGGAGGTGGTGAGATGTAACAAACTTGGTGATTTTTGTGAAGGAAATAAACTTGAAAGCTGATGCTTACTGACTTGATGTAGGCTTTTGGACATACGCCATTGCTATGCTCATGTTTGTCTGTAGAAGAAAACTAAAAAAACACAAATGACAAAAATACAAATTAAGCACAAAATTGCTGTTGTCAGGATATAAACACACACTGACATCGTCCGGGCCTGCTGCCCCTTTTAAGTCCGATATGCCACCGTCCAAACACAACCCACCCTCCATTCAAACCTCCCGCCTACCTGTGCGTACGTGTGCGTGCGTGTGTTCGCCCGGCAAGAGGGCGCTGTCGAGTCAGTGCGCCGCACCCCTAAATACATAATTAAATATAATTGTGTTATTTGTTTTTATGTCCCCTAAGTGCAACAAGACGGCAGATTGGCCGCCAGGGTTTTATGTACTTTTAATTAAAATAAGGTAACAAAATATAATAGCGTTTCCGGACATTTCCGAGGAAACCCGAAGCCAGACAATAATTAAATGTAATTCTTAATAATTGGAATTTGTAGTATTCTTTTTCATTAGTCAGAAAATGTCACATAATTTTTAAATCATTCTTGTCATGTTACTTTAGTTTCCAGTGGCACGAATTCACAAATATCTTAACGGCAATTGTTTCGGCGGGAGGACGCCATGTTAGTCGAGCCGAGCCATGATCTCACCCCAGTCTTCTGCCATCAACGACCGAGAGTAGACGCGCCAGCGCTCCGGGGACCTCACCGTTTGTTTTTCACCGCCAAGTAATTCTAATCAACTTAAATTCTTTCTAAATCGCTTTCTTTTCGTCCTCTGAGCTCCTCTCGGTCGGGGGACTGCGTAATTAATTGTTTTACGACCATTAACAGTCTTTTCTTCTATTTACTACGTAATTTGAGATGTGACCACATGGTGGGTCTTAACACCTAAACTGATTCGTGCCGCGGGCGTTTTAAACAGTTTCAACCATGTACGTGTGTAAACTGCAGTAAACGAATAAATCAGTAAATTCAACGTATTATGTTATTATTTAAATCTGTTTTATCACGTGGAGTGTGATGGCGTGTGGGACGCCTGAGAGCCCACTGCGTAGGTAATAGCATGCCCGACGCTGAGAGCGGGCAGGGATTCGTGCTTGGTGTATTCAGGGGGAAATTAAAATCACGCCTCACATGGGCGACGTCACGACCCTGGGAAAGAGTCTCATATCGGTCCGTACACGTGGCACGGTGGCGCCCGTAACACCCGAGCACGCATTAAAATTCAGCTATTAAATATCAGAGATTACGGCCCCCGTAACAACACAATACTCCAAAACAGGAATATGGTCAACAAACAAAGAAAAACAAAGAAAAAAGGACTCATAAAACAAAAAAAAAACCACAAATGATGGCAGCACAAAAATACCGAACCCAAAAAATTCAGCACAACAGTTGAAACGAGACAAAAACACAGCAAAACGAAAAGACGAAACAAACACAATAGTTTTCCAAAAAAGAACGGAAAAAAACCACAAATGATGACAGCACAAAAATATTGAACCCAAAAAATTCACCACAACAGTCAAAACGAGACAAAAACACGACAAAACGCAAGGACGAAACAAACACAACAGTTTTCTAAAACAGAAACAAGCTACATTTCGGGAACTGCAATCTGCTCCCGTCCTCAGGCAGAGATCACATGGTACGAAAACACAGGTGCGACAGAGTAAGGGCTGGAAAAATGAGGCTATTTATCAGAGAATGGACTACATCTTGCTCAGCCAATGGCAGACAAGCTGACTCCCCATTGGCTGTGCACCATGGAGTTAAAGCGGATTGGTTATGGTATTGGCTATTGTTTTGTGCTGCAGGGATGTTTCTCTCTTAATCAAAGGGATCCACATATTTTTTAATTCAATGCTCTGCTGGCTGAAAATATTTTTATTGCTAATAATGAAAGCTGATTCTTTGATTTTCCTTTTTATTTTATCGGGTTCCTGTATGAGTGGTGTGGAGTCTTCCCAGAGAATTTTGTGGCTATTTTCCCATGTATGTTCAGCAAGTCTGGATTTTAGGGTTTCACCCTTCTTGCAGTTATTTTTGTGTTCTTTGATTCGGGTGGATAGAGCTGTGCCAGTTTCACCTACGTAAATGTGGCCACATTCACAGGGGATCTGATACACACAGTTGTGAGTTTTGTGAGTCCTTTTTTCTTTGTTTTTCTTTGTTTGTTGACCATATTCCTGTTTTGGAGTATTGTGTGGTATTTATATCCTAACAGCAATTTTTTGCTTAATTTGTGTTTTTGGTCATTTGTGTTTTTTGTAGTTTTCTTCTACAGACAAACATGAGCATAGCAATGGCGTATGTCCGAAAGTCTACATCAAGTCATGCACTCCCATTGCACAAATCTTTCAAAAATAATACTGATGCTTACTATATATTATACTTTATATATACATTAATACAAAGATGAATAAGTTACAGTTAAGTTTAGCTATAAATTTATTTGCCATAGTGTCTGGAAAAACCAAACATTTTTTAATGCTGGTATTAATCTTCATTTATGTTATTGTATAACATTTGCTTGGAAATATCTTACTATGTTCTAGCTACCAGCTTTAAAATTGGATTCCGCTGATAAAGAGAACATCAAGAGAGTTTTACAGGATATCAAACCTTCTTTGGCAAAGTTAAAGCTTTCAAATAGTGCCTTTGACGGGAGTGTTAAGCCAAATGCTTCCACGCTGTATGATTGTGCGGGTGATAGTGATTTCAAGAACCAGTTTCTACAGAGCATCACTGGTGAGTGTTCTGTATCATTGTTTGTTCATTTTATGATTTCTATATTAGTAAATATATAAATGATTGATAGAAAAATGCACATTATAAAAGGTGTTTCATCCTGCTGAAAGTGAAATATACTTAATTATTTTTTATTATTGTCTCCAGAGTGTGTTTTTAACTCTGTAGAGGACCTCATTTCAAACTATTTGGGTCTCTAAAGGTTGAAAATTGTAAGATGGTTGCACATGTTACCTAATGTGTATAAATTTAATATTTGTTTTCATTTACTAAGTAGATATGTTGTGAGTAAAATGGTAACTGACTACACAGCTACATCCATAGAGTAGGTTAAGTCAAAATTAGCAAACGGGCAATGCCTGAGAATGGAATATGTTGCTTTATGAATTGTTTAAACCTTAAATTGACTCAAGTGGTGTATCCCCAATCCTGTTTTTTTCTGAATCCGGTTATATTGTGTATGTTGCTGCCATTTCCGTTTGTGTGATGTTTATCATGTGTAGTGAAAAACAATCAGTACTTATTGACCAACACATTATTGTATAAACTGCATTTACGCAACAAAGGTTATGGGCCCAGGTGTGTCAATCATTTTGGATTAATGAGTTTGGTCAATGTAGGGTGCGGATAGTATTAACATTTTACATCGTGGTGTCACGGTGTCAAATAGTCTGTCCTTTGTGAAAAAACTGAGAGGTCATGAACAATATGCAACTTGGAAATGTCTTATGAAAGCTTTGTTAAGCTTAGAAGACCAGTGGGATGTCGTCCAAGGAAACATTAATGTAGATGAAGCCAAAGATAAAGATTGCAAGGCATTAGCCAAGATTTCATTATTGGTAGAAGAGGATTTAATCCACCACATTGAAAAATGTGGCTCATCAATGCAAGCGTGGGACAAGATCCAAAAGCTATTTGAAGATTCTGGCCTCACTCGGAAAGTTTGGATTGTTGCATCAGTTAATCTTGACTTGTTTATATAACTGCAAATCTGTTGAAGAGTATGTGAATGAAATAACTTCAACATCCCAATGCCTACGTGATATTAAGTTTGAGATATCTGATAAATGGGTTGGGACTTTATTGCTAGCAGGTCTCCTGGAAGAGTACAAACCCATGATAATGGCCTTCGAGAGCTCAGGAATTCCAACTACAGCTGATGCTATAAAGGGTAGATTTACATTTCATTATAGTAATGAAGTTGATTTTAAAACTAAATTATAGGTTAGTCTTTGGCTTGCACATTTCATTTAATCAAGTATTCGTTTTTCTTTATGTGTCATGCATTATTTTATTGCAAGTCTGTTTATCCATGACACTAACTTAGAATTTTGTATTACCAATAGGAAACGTTGTTTAATTCATCTAAACAAAATTGTTTTTATGTTTAAAAGTAAGTGTTAATCACTAGTTTTGTACATCTTTGTGTAAATCGCCAATATTAAATTCATATTTTAAGTTTAAAACATTCAGAAATGTATGGTATTAACTTGCATATCTAAATTGTGAAATAGGCACAAATTAGTAAGGTTTGTTGTGATTGGTTCTCCGTAAAACATTAGCTATGTGCCAGCAGTTCCGTCATATGTTTCAAAAACAGAAAACAAAGGTTTTGACAACCGATTAACGAAAAACGTTGTGGAACAAATAGTAGTATCAGTTCTGATCTGACTGGTGGACATGTTATATCTAGTGTCAAAGACAAATCGAGCAGTTGTTTGAATTTGATCTAGAAAATTGGTCTAAACGTTGTGGAAGTTATTATTAATCGTAGTTGTCTACAAGATCAGACGATATAAGAGAGTGCAAGAAGTCAGTTGCCAAATTAGCCATCGAGTCGCTGTAGCTAGAAATTGTTTCGATTCCGTCCTAACCGCATGAAAGGACGAGCAACAGTACGTATCTTCGTTGCAATTGTATCAGGTGGTAGTCAGCTGATGTGCTGAATCACCTCATCATAGGAAGGAGGACTAACCCAACCACTGAATGTCTTAGCTGGTGTACTAGAAAGCTGACTATCCATGTGCAGACCCACCTCGTCGCTTAAAGGAAGGATGTCGACAGTCGTTCAAATAGGTTACAGGTGCTTCGTAGCTCTTTTTTTCCTGTTGATGTGCATTTAAGCCATAAAGTACTGAGACCTTCAAGAACTCTACCAACTGTGAGTTACTGTTCATCTTCGTATGTTGAGGCTCTACTGACGTTTGTCTAGTGTCTTAAGTTTTGATCGTTAATTGACTTATTTTTGTCACCTTTTCGGAAACTCTCTAAGTGAAATAATATTGTTTATAACCCTTACTGAAACTTATCACAGTATTTCCTTCACAAGTTTGCGTCAAATGAAAAGGAGTGAATTTCTTTTAATACCAATCACACTATTTTGATGTCAATTAGTTTTTTATAATAAGGATGAATCTCATTCTCAATGTATTAGATTGTGCATAGTGATGATAATTCTCAGTAGTCCCGATCGACTTTGGAGTATTTGCCATGGTATAACTCTTATACTGCTTGCAACTGAAATTAACTTTCACCCTATTACACGTAAATTATTCAATTTTGATTTATTTCTTTGAGTTAACTTTTAAATGATTAAGAACAATAAAGAGGCATTTGATTTTGCTGATAATATTCACTCTTACAAATAGCTCACATGACACACATTCATTTTTATATTACTTTCAGGTTGTTACACATTTACTTGGAAAATCGAACTTACCTTCAAGATTTGTTTTTCAAATTGAAATCTACATATGATGTTCTTGTGCAGGAGAGTTTAGTAGAAAATACATTGAATAGTTCATTTAAATTTGAATTAATCATTCTTGAGCGACTTAAATTGGCACCTGAGGCATTTAAGTGGTATCGAGTAGTATTTTGACTTTTTTTAAATTAGCTTAGAAATTTTGATTACTAAGTTGTTCTGTGACTTAAAACCTTAAAACGCTATTGAAATCAAATTGCTACAATAAGTAAAATCTAATTCAAGGCAATTTTGATCATCCAATATTGATACAGCACTCTACAGTAATTGATCGTTATGGAACAACAAACAAAACAAGCCCCATGCAGCACTTCACAAATGCTACAAACTGCAACCGGATGGGAAATTGGGAAATTTTGCTACAGATTGTCGTGTCAAGTTAAAGGGGAATGAAAGAAGGAGGGTAATGACTTAGAAGAAAAAAAAAAACAAGAATGCATATTTAGCATGTATGCTAACAAAACATGGAAAAAAGTGAAACTGATTGGTATGTAGATTCATGTGCATCAGTGCATTTGACAAAAAATAAATTAGGGAATTGTGTGTTCAAATCTAAGCTAAAATCCTAATGGCAAACAGCAATCTTCTCACGGCAGAATTAGTGGGAAATGTTGATATTGTGTTGTCAGTCAATAAGACCAGGCTCATCACAGCCCACGAGGTGCATCGTGCTCCAGATGTCGCAGCCAACCTACTCTCAGTGAGTAAAACCACACACAAAGGAAACGCTGTGAGTTTTCATAAAAATGGTGGTAAAATACGGTACTCAAATGATGAACTGATAGCCTTGGCATCCTTGACAAATGGCATTTATCAGTTAGACACACTGTAGTCTCCATGTGTTGATAGTTATAACATTATAACTACATTCTAACACGCTACCAACTACGCTCATTGCACCTAATATGTAGGTAATTGAGCTGCTATATCAGTTTAATATTACACTGTAAACAATTTTTTCCCAACCAAATTGATGATATTGTTTGAGCTACAAAACAATCATAATAGATACTACAGAAGTGTGGGTTAAAATGCTTTATTACGCCCATAAATAGCAAGTATTTGAAGTTAGTAAACCATCCACATTTTTTGTTCTTATTTTTTCAGTTCATCTTTTTTCCTTGGTTTCAGTTCAGTTCAGTTCCAGTTCTTAAAAATCGGTTTTCGGTTCTAGGTTTACAACCACACAGTTTCCAGTCACACCAAAGATGCAGTACCGTCAGTTGGGGTGAAGTTGACCAGTGGGGTGAAGTTGACCATTTTTATGAAATTTGTTTTGTTTTCCTGACACAATCCAGGCAATGAAGATAAAAAATTATGTGGTTATGTTTTAAAATCTAGGAGAGTTTCTCTTAAAAGAAGTGATTTTGGGACTGAAATTACAATTTTAGACAGAAATTTAGAAACAAATAAAAACCAAGAACTATTTGTTATGATTAATAATGTTGTTAATACTTTATTGCTGCTGGGTATAATAAAAAAAATAATTGCAAATAAAATTGCTATGTTTGCTGATTTGAGAGGATAGAAGAGTAAGTAAATAATAAAAATTGCCAAATAAATAAAAATTTGTAAGGTAAACTACCGTATTTACTCGCATATAGGTTGCCATCGCAGATAGGTCGCACCCATAATTTGAGGTCTTGAATTTGGTATTTAAGATTTCCCCCATATAGGTCGCACTGGTAATTCATTACCGCGCTGTGCGCGGAGAAAGGTCATTGTACTCGATCAGCTGCTGTTAAGGCGCGCCTGCTGGCTCTCTTTGTTCACTGAGCTGCGCATGCGCAGTATAACTCACTCAACGCTCCGCCCAGACTCGTGACCTTCCATCAGCAGCCAGCCAATAGATGCGAGCTTAGGGGAAAAAAATATAAGCTCCACCTCCCGTGTACCAGTTTTGTCCAGTTCTAATACCAGTTTATTGGTATATGCACCAGTTTTCTCGCTGCCGTGACATGTTCAAGTTTACGTTCATCTTGATGTCTTGATACCAATAATTAATTAATTACGATCCCCAGAAATAAATTGTTAGTTTAAAAAATATGCGTCAATTGTACAATACTTCCGAAATTATAAAATACGTATAAAACAGTTACCAAGACTCCGCTCATTTTATCTTGTGAAGTTTGTCTCGTACCAGTATTTCGGCTAAGTTGTGATATAAATACAGTATCAGAAATTAACAATCAGCCACGTTCATACATTCGTGAGTTTACGTTTTTCCCTCATGCATTTTAGATTGTCTCCTGCTATAATTACTCGGACTTTTACACGCCGAGGCATAAATTATTACATGTTTAGAAATAAAAGCAACTTTTCATGTTATAAAATATGTATATTTTGTGATTTAAAATGTTCATTGCCGACTATAAACGTTACGTTTTTCACGATGTTTTTAGTGTTTTTAGGCCTACTAGCTAATCTTATCTACTCTTAAAGTACCCACGGTATTTTCTGGATGTTTATGGTTATTACGTGACGTAAATAGTGGCATGGATTCGATTTTTGAGTCTTTATTTGCGTGAAAGTATTGTATTGGACTAAATGGGAACTAAACGGGACCTGAAGAATATAGTGCAAATAACGGGAAAACGTAAATAACTGTAACGTAAATAAGGGGTTTCACTGTATCAGGGTGGCCACTCACCGGGAAAACCGGGATTTATCAGGGAAATCACGTTGATCGGGAATTATCAGGGAAATGTCAGGGAATTTTTTAATAACCAGGAATTTTTTGTGTCGTGTATATTTCCGCAGAGCTGCCAACCATTACGAATTTTCCGTAATTATTACGGATTTAACACAATATTACGGAATTACGGAACATCGCTGGTTTATTACGGAAACGAGGCTTTGTGCTGCTGGGTAACGGAAAAAAATTCCATTTCTGGTGTGCGTGTTTCGTGAACGCAGTTCGAATACATCACGTGGTACGGTATTACGTCCGTTGTACGATAAAACTAGTACATATTCTCGGTCTTTTCATTTGTTAGCTACTTACATCACGATAATTTTTGTACGGCACTTTGGCTAACCTGTCTTGTGTTATTTACTTTCTTGAAAGCCATTTTTTTCATCAAAGTGTTTTTGTCGTGTGTACAGACGTGAAACCTTTTTATGTTGTTCGATAGTGTTGTGTTCTTCAGTGCCGGTTGTAGAAATGAAGCGTGTGACAGAATAATGTGTATCTGGGGCAAAAAAAAAAAGAACGTTATTCTTCAGAACTTTCGACCAAACTATATAAAAGAATGGCCATGCTTGTCATCTTCAAATGTTTTGGAACGCCACGCTTTTTGTAATGTATGCACGTGTGACTTTTCGATTGCGCATGGTGGAAGGGATGACTGAGGACGGCATATTGAATCAAAGAAACATGCAGAACATTTTAAAGCCGTGACGAGCAATAAATCTATATCATCTTTTTCGCTACATCTGAAGAAACGAAAGTAACAAACGCAGAGTTATTATATACAAGTTTTTTGGTAGAACACAATTTACCGATAGCAGTAGCCGATCATTCGGGTAATTTGTATAGAGCTATGTTTCCGGACTCAAAAATTGCACAGAAATACAGCTGTGCGAGAGCAAAAACATCTGCCTTAGTAGAGTATATGGCTGGTGAAACTAAATTGAAACTGTTGAATCTTTAGTAAGTGGACCATTTGCTTTAGCTACAGGTGGGAGTACTGATTGTAATGCAGTGAAGATTTATCCATTAGTTGTTTCATTTTTAAATCAAACACAAGGTAAAATTTGTACTGTACTGTTATCCCTTGTTGAGAGTACTAAGTCTAAGAACATTTCACAACTAGAAATGTTACACTTCAAAAATGAATTAAAGAACAGTTATCAAAAGTTGTGTGAAAAAATGTTTGAGCGCTCGCCACTGAAATACCCCATTACATAAAACAAAACACAGACTGCAGGTCATTGAACGGGACGCTATAATGTAAAGTGACATATTTAAAATGTATTTGTTATTTAACAAACTTCCGTATGTATATAATGAAGAAAATACAGCAGGGTGCTAAAATATGAGTAATCTCTTTCTATAATATTATATTTTTTCATCAAATGTATGTTTTTTTGTAATTTTAAATATCAGGGAAATTTTGAATTTTTAATCAGGGAAATCAGGGAAAAATCAGGGAATATTTTTGGTGACTGTGAGTGGCCACCATGTGTATGTGTACATTGTAAATAAATTTGCCTATACCTATATAAACTTCTTTTTCGCATTTTAAAGCAAAATATTGCAAAAAAAAATTCCTCAAATATTTAAAAAAAAATTTTCTTCACATATAGGTCACACTTCATTTTTTTCCCATCAAATCTGCTAAAATTTCGCGACCTATATGCGAGTAAATACGGTAATTTTATTGAAACTGTGCAGTTTATTTAGCATTTTGGGGTGTTGATGTTCACCCGAACGTCTAGTAATTTATGTTGAGAAGTGTCTAATTCAGAAAACAGTTCTGCCTCCTTATAAACTAAACAAACGAGGCCATTATGTGTTCCAAGAAAAAGTGATAGCAGAATGAACTAGAATGGAAATGCAGTTCAATGTTTACTAACATATAGTTTCAATTGTTATTTCCAGTAGCTTACCTGTCGTTGTTTGGTCTATTTTTTCTATTATTGTAAGGTTTACTTCACATATCAGTTGAATGTTTTATTATACTAATAAAAATATATTTTTTGGTTATTGGCTGTTTTCATAACTTGTCAGTTCCTCTATTTTAGGAAATAACCATCAGTCATATTCTGGAATAGCCTAAATGATAATGTTTGTAAAATATCAATTCAATTATTTTCCAGTTTTGCGCACAAGTAGTTTAAGTGAAGTCACCTTAACTATTGATAGGTGGGTAAATAAATCTGTTCACTTGAGTTTTCATTATTGGCAGTCTAAATAAATAACACTTTATTTTGTTCTAAATTGTTTATATATTTTTTATTAAAGAGTAAAAATTCAAAATAAGATTTTTTTTCTCAAAATATTTTTTTTGATGTTTCTCTTACATATAATGTAGTCAACTTAACCCTAATACTAGCAAGGTGAAAATTACAATGAAAATAAACTTAATGGTCACATTCACCCCACTGGGGGTGAACATGACCAATTACATAAAAAAATTAAAAACATCATTAAAATATTAGTAATTTTTTCTTTCAATGACAGCATTTCAGAAAACAAGTATAGATCTATACACGTACATAGTTAGATAAATAAACATATTAAAATTTGTTAGCAAAAATTCATTATGAAGATGAAATCTGGTCACCTTCACCCCAACTGACGGTATGTCCTAAAAATTAGTGTGTTTATTTGATCATTATGACTTTACCATAATTCCACAACAAACAAGTCTCCTAGCCCCTACTGAAGCGCACAACCTACATCCTGTGATGCAGCAAAATATTGTTTCATATGTATTAGGTAACAACTTTTATTTTGTTTAGTCAATATTTAATTTAAGTGCATAAGATATTGCTTAAGAAAACTGTAGATATCTGTTCACTAGAAATAAGTTAATTATAAGAAATTTAAAAAAAACTACCTATAGCAGTAGCATCACACCAAAGCAGTTGCAAGTTAAAAGATGACCTACACTGTAGTGAGAACTTTTGTAAGTTTTGCATAGTGTACGACAAAAATTGTAATGACATAATTTAATATTTTAAACTTAAACATTTTAGTAATAGTAGTGGGTAAAACTATAGTGTATTCTCCTAAGATAGTAATTTTTAACTACTTAATTCTGGGAATGGACACATCAGTTAAAGTAAGCTGAAAATAGGCACCACGAAGTAATAAAAAATAAAAAATTATCTCAAATCAATAGGTACTGATTTTAATGATTAACATATTCTTGATCATATTACGTGAACAACGGACCTTACATAAATGGTCAAGAATAATTCACCTATAGAAAATACGAACAAAATAGGTTTTGGTTCAAATGAAACTAAGTTATTTACTAAGAATTCTAACCATTGCACAATTCTATCAGCTCAAGAAAACAAACTAAATCAGATAATCCTTCAAAATGTCATTCAAAATAATGACCTAGTATGAAATTAAATTAACTACCAAATATATGAAAGTACTAGAACTTGAACTCAGTTCTTTAAGAGCTAGATCTCTGGGATTACAGTAACCCAAGTTCATAATCTACTCAAACTTAACAAGTGAGTAAATCAAATAAGTAAGAAACTCTTAAGATTTTAAAGTCAAATTGTTGAATGTCTTTACAGGCAACAGTTTGAATAAACCAAAAACACTATTAGTGTTTGAACAATATTTAAAAAAATTACAATTGCTGGAATATAGGTGTTTAAAATAAAATTTGGTTAGTGATACTAAATTTTGTCTCTTAAATAGACAGTAAATTTCAGGAAAATTACAGTATCTCATTCAATCACATTCTTACTTGATATTTCTTTGCCTACATCACCGTGTTAAACAGCTCTCCACATGATGGTAATCAACATCACGAGTTGAGGCATCTGCTTGATCCTGAACTCCAATGTTAGGACGAGGTAGTGGTCCATCTTTGAATTCAACTAAGCTGAGCGGATTATTGGGACGATCACACCAACCGATGTGCCTCCTTCCTTCTAGGTCCTGGACTCGCTCGGAACGAATAAGCCCACTGTCTTGAAATCGATGCCTCTTCAGAACTGTGCAGCTAAGTTTAATTGGCTTGCCATGTTTATTCCAAATCGACAGTAGATTTGTTGTTCTCTTTGGTCATTCTATTTATCTTGTAGAAATTTTCTATCTATGATTTACTTTCTTCTGGAAATGACTTAAAATTGGTCAAATATAATAATATTCTTCATTACATCTGTCAACCATAGACACTTAATGTAGTCTGGAATAATATTTTATGAATCAATCACACATAATTTAATAACTTAATATTAAATTATTTACAATAGCAGAAAAGCTTGCATTTTGGATGGCTCTATACAGACTGTTCTTTTTTTTTTTAGAATTTTATTCTTGCCTTAATGACAAAACTTCAGTTCTCACATCAAACTTAGATGATAATAATTTATGCTTGCTTCAAACGGTTTTCTTTTATTAAACATATTTATAGTAATAAATTTTTTGTATGACTTCCTTAAAATCACAGATTCAAAAGATATATTCAACACAACTAATAAAAAAAAACCTTGAAAATAAACAAACCTATATCACACTAAATTTCATAATTCATAAAGAAGAAAAATTACTATGTATACTTTCATAATTGTTTTGGAATTGCTGGAAATTAATATTTAACAACACACATGATATGTTGTGAGAGCTAAAAGTTTTGTAGGGCTGAAAAAGTGGTAGCAAACACCTACAGTGAATGAGTAGCAGGCAACTATAAATCCTGTTTTTTTTTTTTCCTGTCTTTAATTTACAATGTTTAAAAGTATATTGAGCCTTTGTTATTTTTCCACTGGTCTACTTTTAGTTAAAATGATTATCCAGCGTAACTGAGAACCAGGACTGACCCTTCACTAATTCATATCATTGCATGCCTCGATTAGCATAGATAATTGGAAGTTTATTGTATCATTTAACATAAACTAACATTTTATTTACATATTAAAATATGACAAATTCTTTTAAAAATCACCTATTATGATTCAAGTTGTTTTTTGTACCAAGCTTGTAAGCAATATTGGAAAAAATTATATTATGTACTGTAATGAATATGATAGTGTTTTTGATTAACTCTTTATTTTATTTCCTAACTGCACATTTACTATGACTGCTGGCATCTATATTTAATTGACTGAAATTTATTTTGTAAGGTTGGCATTGGCAGATGGTTGAGAACGCATTGCTGTTGTGTTTTAACTTTTCTTTTCTCTCAATGGTTCTACATCCCATGAATGTTAAATTTTGCAGGCAGCATAGATTCGAGACTAGCAAGTTCTCTGTCGACGCTGAGCATTCTCGAGAGGGATAGAACTCTGGATGCTGTGCTGAAGAATGAGTTGCTGGACAAGCAGGAGAGCCCCAGCTATGCGAAGATGCTGGAGTTTCGGAAGCAGCTCCCTGCCTTCCAGAAGAGGGCTGAGATCCTGTCCATGATCAGCAGTCACCAAGTTGTCCTCATCAGTGGAGAAACAGGTAATTGCATTCAGGGCAAACTGCTGAGGGAAACAGATATGTATGTTTCTTTCGTACCTTCTACGCAGCAGAGTATTAAGTCATTGTGATTTTCGAACTAGCATTTTCCAACAGAATTATTACCCGTTTTAATTGTTGCTTATTATTATGTATATACATTTATAAATGATAGTTTTTAAATTTTAGTGACAAGCCCATTTTTTTAAAGGCAAATCAAACCATCTGTCATACTGATTACTATTAACTTACTGATATCATATTGCAGTATTTTAAAACTAGAGATTTACCTTTAAACATCATTGTATATTTTGAGGGCGTACCGATGTTGAGGTGAGAATATCGGTGGAAATTTATGGGCGCCACCACGTGAGTGAGCACGTGGACCCGGCTGAAAGACTCTACCTCAGGGCGTTACGTGGCCCGTGTGCGGCGAGATATTAGCCCTCCAGATGTTATACGTGGCTCCGGTCCCTAATTAAGCCCGCTCTCAGCATCGGGCACGCTTCCAATTACCGCAGTGGGCTCTCAGGGCGTCCCACACGCCGCTGACCAGGTTAGGTACCCACGTGGCCCCCCGAACACAAAACACGTAACACAGTTAATTGGCTTTTATTCTACTCACGATACACGTCCTTACACAATCCTCCGTTGATACAACTACAAAACGCCCGAGGCACGAATCAGATTATGTGAAGAGGCGAACCACGCACGTGGCCGCCTCAAGCCGTTACTTAATGCACCGATGAGATAAAAACTCCGAGGGGTGAATAATTATTACTTAAGCAGTCTCTCCGACCGAGAGAGGCCCCGAGGAGGAAAAGACAGCGATTTGAATAAATTAATTTACAGAAACTACTAATCGGTGAACCAACGGTGATGTCCTCGGGGTGTCTGCAGAGACGTCCGCTCTCGGCCAGCTGTAGAAGGAGACTGGGCTGAGCTCATGGCTTGCGGGTGGCAACATGGCGCCCTTCGCGCCGAACACAATTACCGTTACAACTTTGCTGTCGCGTGCCCGGGGTTACTATTAGAAAATACACAAATCCTTTTACAATAATTATTAAATTACTTCCATGTCCAGACCGTCTGTAATAATTACTTATAAGCATAAAACATGGTTCAAATGAGTTGCATGCTAGTTCCTCCTTCGCCCGCTAGGGAGCGTCCTTGTTCGTGCTTGGACTTATTACATAACAAAAGATCATGAAGTTATTAATTAAAAGACACTTACATGCATAATCATCGTTACACTGTTTTGGGGCGGAAAGAAAAGGATTACAATATTAATTGATATATATTAGGGGTGCGGCGCACTGCAGCTAAGCGCCCTCTTGCTGTAGTTCGTGGCGCGCAGTTCGAATCTCACACGGCTACGTACGTCACGACACAAATGCCGGGTAGGAAAGGTGGTGGGAAAGGGAACGGAGGATGATCAGGCTCGTGGGGCGAAGCCCCGGCTGACGTCAATTTATTCATGTAAAAATTTTTTTCCAAGGATTCAGTAGACAGATGGCATCTAGACAAATGCCATTTCATATATATTCAGTAGAACCTTGATTATCTGTGACCTGATTAATCAGGCATTCGGTTTACCGAATTCTCAATTAAAAATTAAACATATTTTTTGCGAGGAGGAGGGGGGGGGGAACCAAGCCTGTGAAGAGTAGTTCATTCGGGAATGGACAGGAAAGGAGTATAACTAAAAACTAGGTATTAAAAGTAGAAACGAACGGACAGTTAGTGTGAGTAATACATTTGTTTTGTATAAATTACTTAAGAAATTTTTCTGTATGGTATATCATAAATACATTTGAAATTGATTATCTGTAATTTTCGCTTCCCATGCTGACCTTCCCCTCCATTACTCTGGTTAATCAAGGTTCTACTGTGTGTGTCTGTGTATATACATACACACACACATACACACACCATTTCTGAGTTTGTATTAACACACTCACCATTGTTAATAATGGTATGTGTGTTGTTACATATTCATTATAATTTAATATTGTTATATACCCAAATAATTAATATAATCTAAGTATATGTTTCTACAATTTGATACTAATTTGAAAAACATTTTAAAATATCCATTCTTTAGTGAATACATGTTTGTTGTATCATAGTCAAATACAGTAAGTCCTCTATTTACGTCGTACCGATTTACGTCGTTTCGGATTAACGTCGCTAATGTTTGAGTACTCATGTTTCAATTTAAGTTGTCGCCGATTCACAATAACGTCGTTTACAATGACCATAAATCTTTATTTTAACCAAAACACTGTATATAATTAGTTTATAATTCTTTGTTTCCTTCGGTAGTTAATTTATGCTATGTAGCGTAAGCTACACGTTCACCGCCTTATCTTATCATACATCATGAGGGACGCTTCCTGCTCTCCGCTGCTCTCCGCGCGGTGATGCAATACTACCAGCCCGCCCGCTCGGCCACCCACGTATCTCGCACGTAGAAGTGTTATCTACTTCCCGCAACGACACAGCATTTTCTCCTACCCCTTTTCATCCAACTCCTTGGCACTTCAGTAGAGGTGTAAAAGTAACTAAAAAAAGTGTACCCGTATGTATTCGTTACTATAACAATTAGTACTCGTTACTTTCGTATCGTTACTCGTTACTTCTGATACCGCATAACATGCTATGTTATGTAACAGCAACGAATCGAGTCGTATTTCGTACGCGTACAGTTAGACGTCGCGTAAATAATAATAAATCGAATATAAACAATTAAAAGTATTTGATAATTAACAGCTTTTGTTAACCAAGAAACAATAAAATCTCATTAGAGCAGCTTTATTATAATATCTCTTTTACGATAAGAACAAAAAACGTGAAAATACGCGATAATAAAAAACAAAAACATACATATTTATAATTTGTAAAAAATACTTTCTTATGTTGTTTCTGTTCCAATCTCAAACTTTGTCTACACACACAATACCTTTAATAAACAGTAAAAAACTTGGACGACGAATTTCCAAATTATACTTTTCTTAATAAACAAACATCGTTCTTTGTAACAAATAAGCGCGCGCATGCGTAAAACATACGAAAAATGCGAGTAACGAAATGCATTCGTGTGTAACGTTTCGTTACTCGTTACTAGATGCCGCACCCGTTACTCAGTAACGAATACATACGGTTTTCTACAGCTCTACACTTCAGTCGCTATGATATCATTGAGTTGGCCGGAGTTTTAAACGTGCCGTTGTTAACTTTATCGTGATTAAATGCGTTTGTAGTAGGCCTACAGTATCAGCTCACTGCAACTGCAATTTATGATTTTTTCTTCATAAGATGTCTTCCAAACGACTGTATATCTGTTTTTATATTTCAATCAATAAAGGTAATAAAGCAGCTGGTTAAATAACCATTCTATAAAGCTGAGAAGTACTAGTTGGACTTGTTTCCCACGCTGTCGGTTGTCATTTGCTGATAAAATTGCCCGTTGTCACGTCTGTATGCCAGCGCTTCCGGCCGACCTTGGGCCGTGGTCGGCCGGTGGCATGAAACATGGCTCATTTTGCGTCATTTCTATTTACGTCGCGGTTTTCAGGAACGTAACCCCGACGTAAACCGAGGACTTACTTTGCAGTTAGCTGCTTATATCAAGTTAGATTGATTTCCAGCCATCTTTGATTTTTTTTTTATTTTTTTTTTAATTCTGAGCTGCTGCTTTCTGTGCTACGTCTGCTACTTTGTAATGGAATGAAACAAAATATTTCTATGTAACTCTATGTAAAAGCAATTTCTTGGACTTGATTTATGTTGCTTGCAATCTTGAAATTAATTTTTTTCCCTTACAATTGCAAACTAGAAACTTTTTATTTGTAATAAACCTAAGAATACAACATAATGCACGGTACCCATGGCAGAGATACCATTGTCTTCTCGGCGTGGTCACCAATTTGCTATAAATGCTCCCTCCACCTGGGCTTACCCTGCCGCCTAATTACCAAACACTGCCCGAAAAATGTTCAGCAGCACAGCCCAGACCACAGGCGTGAAATTATTTTCCAACTACATTCAGCTATTTCAAGTTGGTGAGTCACCACTCAACACGTCTTCTCTTGTAGTTGCCCAAGTAACGACCAACAATGGTGACCTGCAAATTCACCTCCTGGCCCACTGGAAGGAGTTGGAGTCATAAATCAATCACAGAGCATTTGACAATTACAACCAATGACAAAACATTTTTTGATTGCGAAATGGACCATTTTGCAACTCTGTCCACATAATTTACTTTTCCATGAACCAAATATACCTCTCTCTCTCTCTAATACTTATATAACTGATATCAGCCCGTTTGCTGTAGAACCTTCTAGGACAATTCATGTACCCCCCCAAATAAAATAAATATATCAAACAATACCTACAAATATGTGAAAGCACATAATAATTTTAATAAGCAAGCAAAAAATAGGTAAAGTAACTTTAAACTGCTTTATCATAATAAAGTAATACATCAAATATACTTGAAAACATGAATTAAATTAAAATTTTGTCTTCAAAACACTTTGCTACCACACTCGTGCTTTTGAAATGAATAATCAGCTGTTATTTAAATGGATCTAGAAAACCTAACCAAGTAATATCTCTGGCTATAACAACATAATAAATCATTTATCAAATGGTTTAAACAGTAGTGATGGTAAGAGCCTGGGTCGCTTGATACAGCATGAGTTTAATTTACCAAGATAAAACTGATGTAAATCATCTGACATTGAACTTAATAGAAACAAAGCTAATACTCCAAATAAGTATGTAGATTGTAGGCATTCGCTGCCATTGTCTAATAAACTAATTTAGACTTTAGAGGTTGAGCTGTGTCGAAGTGACAGATTGTACCTATCACTTTGACATAGCACAACCCTTCAAAAGCGAAGATAGTTTATTACTGCAAATATAATTTTAATAAATTTTGTGTGATTAATTGTTTTTTTTTTTTTTTTTTTTTTTTTTTTTTTTTTTTTTTTTTTTTTTTTTTTTTTTTTTTTTTTTTTTTTTTTTTTAAAAAAGGTTGTGGGAAGACAACCCAAGTGGCCCAGTTCATCTTGGATGACTTCATATCGAGAGGGGACGGGTCCAAGTGTCACATTGTGTGCACCCAGCCTCGGAGGATAAGTGCGGTGTCTGTCGCCGAGCGAGTGGCTCAGGAAAGAGACGACTCGTGCGGGGGTGCCTCTGTTGGCTACCACATCCGTCTGGAGGGGTGAGCAAGTTGGCCAATCATGAATGTTATAGCTGTTTGTGGACCCCCACAAACAGTAAATATGCGTAAGGCTCTTTCATACAACTTGTTGATTTTTTTTTTTAAAATTAAGGGCTGTTTCTGAAATTGCTACACAATACCTCCCTTGCATTTGTTGCAGATATTGACTATGTGTGATATGATGGGTGTTAAAAGTCACACGAGTAGTAATAATCAAGAACTTTTATGTAACATTTTATACCCATGATATTTCACTGGGTGAATCACTGTTGAAAATATTGGTGACAAAAATGAATGCAAGGGAGATACATGGTTAAAATTCTTGAATAAGCCCTTTAATAGTGTTAGTAATGATAAACAAAAATGTAATGTGTAATACTGAGCCTTACGGGCTACACTCCTTTACTTAGTGAAAATCTGAAAGGACCGGGAGAAATAGACAGGCCCATACAGGAGTGTATTCAGGGGGACGGGGATGAGACTTGATCTGAACATGATCACCCTCTTTAATTAGCCTTGACTCACCACTGATTCCAATGAAACAACTGTAATATTTGAAAATATCTATGCTTTATTGTTAGAGTTGCGTGATCCAGGTTTTTATTGGTCGGTTCTGTCCTAGTTTGGTTTTACATCAAGAACCTTTTTTCTCAGTTCCGGTTTCAGTTCTAATAAAGAAAAGAAATCTGGGTGCTACACAAGATATATATGTAATTAGTTTTGCTAAGTCATTATTTGGTTGCTAAAAATAATTTAAAATCACAGGAAAGAGGAGTACACTCTTTACACTAGCTTAAAACTTTATTTCCTTTTAAGTTATTTTAAGCTATCCTCAAACCTTGAAATAGGTGTTACCAGTATCCCGTTACACAGGAACACTTTGCCCTTAAGTCATTGATGTTTTTTACCTGTGATACGTTTACCACCAGCAACACCCGTGGTGGGTCTGGTCATCCATGTGAGACAGGGAACCCGCCCGAACATTAACTCCACTGGCTCAGAAGGTTCTCCATGCTGAACGAAGACCCTTGATCCGGATCTCAGACGGTTCTGAACAAGGCGAGCATGGAATAATTGAGAAACGCGGAGTTGTTATGTTGGGGGATGTGTGAACCCCCTCCGCAGCTGAGAGCTTCGAGAACAACTGAGTGCAACACACATCACGCCGTCACCGCATGCCCGTGTGACGTCACACTGCCCAAGTGCTCGCCCTTGTGTTCGACCATCAACACGTTGCTGCAGTGGTAAGAAGCGGCACTCCCGAGGTGGAAGACTTGGACGTTACAGGTCTCATGTTGATGAGCCAGAAGGTTGGACTCGCTGCGAACACGTCTTGATACAGCGATGCTCGCTACAGAGAACTAACAGCTGAAGTGGTGCTAGTTTTCTTGACACTGCAATATTATTATTTAGCGAAACCATAAAAAAATATGCTTACTTTTTAAGAACACTAAAGGAATATATTAAAACTTATGCTACCACAATTTAAAAAATAAAAGCATGCACATTACACATGATAAGAAATGAGACCTTTATCAATATAGGTAAAAATACTTAATAATTGGAATACTTTAAAGAAAAATTATATATTTTTTAAAACTATATAGAAATATTACTAAGTATAAAAAATCTTGCTGTAAGCTAGCACTATAAACATACTTTTAATAAATATGCTTAAAGTTTTGTTATAGTGGTAGATAATGTTAGTCGAAGATGATGTTTTTTGTATTTAAACTTTTTTTTAAATATCCCGCCATCACCCAGTACTATAAAAAACAGATGCTACTCTACAGCATACAATATTTTTTAAATTAGGCGCTAGTAAAAAAAGATGGTATACTTTAGAATTTTAAACATAACTAGTACTATAACTTGATGCACCTCTGGGTGTACCACCGCCGACTGAAATTATATATTCCTTGTTTAATTCTTCCTCCCTCAACATACACTCTTGTCTAGTGGCTAGCATTGCCGCCTACCAATCTGAGTCCCCGGGTTCGGGTAGCAGTCGCCACAATAAAACAGTTTGTCTTCAAATATTATTTTTTTCACATGTCAGGGTGGCCACTCACCGGGAAAACCGGGATTTATCAGGGAAATCACGTTGATCGGGAATAATCAGGGAAATGTCAGGGAATTTTTTTAATAACCGGGAATTTTTTGTGTCGTGTATATTTCCGCATAGCTGCTAACCATTACGGATTTTCCGTAATTATTATGGATTTAACACGGAATTACGGAACATCGCTGGTTTATTATGGAAACGAGGCTTTGTGCTGCTGGGTAACAGAAAAAAATTCCGTTTCTGGTGTGCGTGTTTCGTAAACGCAGTTCGAATACATCACGTGGTTGCGCAGATAACGGAACTAATAAATGTGCGCATGTACTGTCAAAATAAGTAGATTAATTCTTGTGTTTTGTAATAGAAATGGTACGGTATTACGTCCGTTGTACGATACAACTAGTACATATTCTCGGAATTTTAGTTTGTTAGCTACTTACATCACGATAATTTTTGTACGGTACTTTGGCTAACCTGTGTTGTGTTAATTACTTTCTTGAAAGCCATTTTTTTCATCAAAGTGTTTTTGTCATGTCTACAGACGTGAAACCATTTTATGTTGTTCGATAATGTTGTGTTCTTCAGTGCCGGTTGTAGAAATGAAGCGTGTGACAGAACAATGTGTACCTATCTAGGGCAAAAAAAAAAAAAAAAAAACGTTATTTTCAGAACTTTCGACAAAACTATTCAAAAGAATGGCCATGCTTGTCATCTTCAAATGTTTTGGAACGCCACGCGTTTTGTAATGTATGCACGTGTAACTTTTCAATTGCACATGGTGGAAGGGATGACTGTAGACGGCATATACAGAACATTTTAAAGCCGTGATGAGCAATAAATCTATATCGTCGTTTTTCGCTACATCTGAAGAAACGAAAGTAACAAACGCAGAGTTATTGTTTACAAGTTTTTTGGTAGAATACAATTTACCGATAACAGTAGCCGATCATTCGCGTAATTTGTATAGAGCTATGTTTCCGGACTCAAAAATTGCACAGAAATACAGCTGTGCGAGAACAAAACATCTGCCTTAGTGGAGTTAATGGCTGGTGAAACTAAATTGAAACTGTTGAATCTTTGGTAAGTGGACCATTTGCTTTAGCTACAGATGGGAGTACTGATTGTAATGTAGTGAAGATTTATCCATTAGTTGTTTCATTTTTAAATCGAACACAAGGTAAAATTTGCACTGTACTGTTATCCCTTGTTGAGAGTACTAAGACTAAGAATATTTCACAACTAGAAATGTTACACTTTAAAAATGAATGTAAGAACAGTTATCAAAAGTTGTGTGAAAAAATGTTTGAGCGCTCGCCGCTGAAATACCCCATTACTAGGGACAGGAAAAATTCGCGGGTTCAATGACCTGTAGGATGAACTCCATAGTTCTGCGTACTCTCGGTCAAATGCCACCCACTCATTGGCTGCTGTCTTGTGAGACGTCCCAACGTAGCAGCCTGAGATTCGATAAAGCTTTGGTCGGGTGTTTCTCGTTGGCCCAGAGTCATCCAGGTGAGTAGTGAGCCAATAGCAGAGGCAGCACTGAGGTATAACTATTTGTATTTTAGCCTATCGCGAAATGAATTTGCAAATTTTTCCGGT
The DNA here is from genome assembly GCF_032445375.1 of Bacillus rossius redtenbacheri. Taxonomy (NCBI): domain Eukaryota; kingdom Metazoa; phylum Arthropoda; class Insecta; order Phasmatodea; family Bacillidae; genus Bacillus; species Bacillus rossius. The sequence continues at coordinate 23,938,264 of NC_086335.1, read as the reverse complement.
CTCTAGACATAAAACAAAACACAGACTGCAGGTCATTGAAAGGGACGCTATAATGTAAAGTGACATATTTAAAATGTATGATGTTATTTAACGAACTTCCGTATGTATATAATGAATAAAATAGAGCAGGGTGCTAAAATGTGAGCAATCTCTTTCTATAATATTATATTATTTCATTAAAAGTATGTTTTTTTTGTAATTGTAAATATCAGGGAAATTTTGAATTTTTAATCAGGGAAATCAGGGAAAAATCAGGGAATATTTTTGGTGACTGTGAGTGGCCACCATGACATGTGCTTGTTAAAATTGTTGAATACTTTTCTTTTTGCTGCAGGAAGCTGCCTCGACCAAATGGTTCCATATTATTTTGCACCACAGGAATGTTACTCCAGTACATGCGTTCAGATCCTGGACTGAGTTCCATGTCTCATTTAATACTTGATGAGATACATGAGAGAGATGTGTTCTGCGACTTTGTCCTGGCCATTTTGAAAGACATCATACGACAGGTAGTACTCAGTATATTTAGTTTGTGGTACCAAAGATTATGAAATTTCCTCAGTTATTACTGATTCAGGTTTCCAGATACGGAATGCTATAGAAACGGAGACTTTACTGAAATGTTATTTGTCTATCAGCTTTTTGTATGGTAAATCTTGCACTTATAGCAAGTTGGCTGTTGACTTCAGTTCTGTAGTATTAATTCTGGTACTGTTTGTGCTTTTTGCCCCATGATTTTGGTGATGTGTATCATAGTTAATGAAAGACCTCCTAGGAAGGCAACAACAAAAAAAGCTACTGATGTGTTAACTTTTGCATCACCATTATATTGTGTGTAGGGGCAAATTATGTGGTGAATTTTGTTTAAACCTTAATAACACAGAAAAGCAGTCACTGCACTTTGTATCACCGAAATGTAGGTTAATACACTATAAAGCACTGAAAATCAACCAAAATTATGAAACTAATAATCATTTTAGCAAAATTTTATTTTAATAATAAAAATTTTATTTTTAATGTATTAAATTCAATAAATGTAATTTTGTCACTATGATTTTTGTGCCAAATACTAAAATGTATCATCAAAAAGAGATTGCTTAAACTTGCATCTCTTATAAGTAAACCATTTTTACATTTGTGACATTTTTTTTTTAATTCTCAGACCAAGCAAACATTCTTTCATTCAATATTAATTGACTTGAAAATGAGAAAATGAGAGATGGTAAAATGCACTTGGTGACAGCCAGTGACATGACCAGTCCCTTCCAATTGCAGGCGGAGTTGATGTGATTCAAACCTTATACCTTAATCAGTGTAAAATATAAATTAGATTAGCATAGTACTATTCTTTTTACTCTTATTAGTTGTGCGTTGGGGTTCATCTGTGGGCAAGCACGATAAGTCACATTACTTGCCTGACAAGACAAGGATTGTTATCTGCCCAATCACTTTAGTTTATAAGTTCTGCAACTTTTATCATTTGTACTGCTTTTGCTTTATCGTAAGACCTTTTTACATTAAACTAAGATGTTACATCACTATACTGATTTTTTTGTCTTTCAGAGAAAAGATCTGAAAATAATACTAATGAGTGCAACTCTGAATGCGGAAAATTTCTCACGTTATTTTCATAACTGCCCAATGATGGAAATTCCTGGATTTACATACCCGGTTGAAGAATTTTACCTGGAGGATGTTTTGCAACTGACAGCGTGAGTATATATGTGATGTTACTTTCCAAATATTAAGGGAATAAATATTATAAGTGCACTTTCCTTATATGGTCGTGCTTCTGGTTTGGTTTTGTGGCAGAGATTTGACCCCCTTTTTTTTGTACGAGTTTGTACATTTTTTTAATTAGAAATTTGACTCCAGGTATCAGCATCAACCCAAAGTGACCATTGTCAGCCTCCGGGATATCTTCTGCAAGTTAGCGTACCTAGTTAAGAAAACTTAACTGATCAAGGTTTTTTTTTTAATCATAATAAAACAAAAAACTATGCAAATAAAATATTTTATTTAAAATGTTAGCAGAAAAAATTACAATTGAAAGAATAACTCATACTCAATGTTGTCAAACAGGCAAACTTAAAAACATAATTTCAAAGTCATTGTGTGTTAACTTTCCAGTGATTAAAGTGTCTTGTTACTATTCTGGGTTGCTTAGCCGGGCCAACCTGGAATGTAACAACCTGACATTAAGTGTGTTGATTTAATTAGTATGTAAATATAAGTAGCAAATAAAAACGTATAAAATTAATTGAGCTATCCTTATGAAACATGTTTTCCTTACCCGTAACGATATATTATAAATGTAAAAAATTTTGAGGTGTTAAAACATGTGAAGGGTTGGAGTTGTTCAGTTGTTGCTCTGAAAGTAAGCAATGTTGTAGCTATAAGCTTAAAAAAAACATGGGGTTTGCCGCATAATTCAATAATAAAATAGTGTAACTTTCACATGTACAACTGAGGACTACACAAATAATATCTCTATTCACAAATTTTAGTTGAATTGCATACAGTCCTACTGCAAAGAAACAGTAGAGCCAATATTTTTCTTAATCACTCAATTAAGGAGATGAATAAAGTTATAGTTTTATTGTAAAAAAAAATTGTCCTGTGACACAAAAAAGTTGTAAGAAAATATTATCAAAAGGTCGTGAATTTTGTTTGCTTGGTATCTGTAGACACCCTTCAACACCTATGGTCATTACCCAGGCGGCAGCCAGACCCGCTCCTGACCTACTCTAGGCTGACTTTTTTTATTCATTTATTTAAATTTTGTTCCATGACCACCAACAGTCAAGAGTTTTTAGCAGTGGGCACAACAAATAGAATACATATACAGTAAAAAAAAACACAGGATAAAACATACAAACAGACAACACGAGGGCAACCATAATACAGAAAATAAAACACATAACACAGACTAGACACTAACTCAGTAGAACAGGACAGAACAAAAAACAACAAAAAATCATTAGAACAATAATCAGCAGAACTAATACTAAATCATTAAGCAACATAATTATATAAGGTTGGGCATTAATTTTGATAAATTAGGTTTAAGTTAATTAATCTAAATAATTATATGTATATATAATTATATATATATAATTATATATATATATTAGCCATTATTTTAAGTTTATCAAGATTATTATAGTTGGAAATTAATTTGAAAATTTATTTCTCATGTAAGATGTATACAAAGTAGATGTTAATCGACTTAGTGACTTGCAATATAACCCTACCGCCTGGCCACGGGTTGTCTTCAGAACAATGTGCACAACAGTTTAAAATTGATAATATTAAAATTAGTTAATCTGTAACATTCTTATACAAACAAATAATCAAGTCCATTAGCAGTGATGATAGTACTGAGAGAGGCAAAAGAATTAGTGCATCATATAAAAAAAAAGGGGTGTGGCTCGGAGAGTCTACTAACGTGGCATCTCAGGCCACGATGGCTGGGTGCACCAGTTCTGGAAGGCTACTGTGACGCATGCACCAAACATGCGTGGGCCCTCTATTGCACTTTTGAGGGCTACCTATTTTTTTTCTGCTTTACCACTTACAGTATTAGGTACTTACCATTTTTTTTTCTCCATAAAGTTGTTTATTACTTTTCAGTATTGGAAATCTTATATAAAATACTGAGCAGTTTTTCAAACTATGTTTTACAACCTGAAGTTCTGCATGTCATTTAGTGACCCAGCTATGCAACAACTGTTGTCGGGATTTGTATATTTAAGATTATTGTGCATAACCATACATATGTGTATTTTTGCCTTATTTTCATAACTATGCTGTAATATTGCAGTCACATATTTCCTATATTTTTACTTTTTAAATATAATTACTTACTAAATTACTAGTATTAACGGTAGCTAGTATACAACAGTTTTTTTACATTTTAATATGTAACATATTAGCTCTCAGTATAGAGCATTTGGTGGGAGTAATTTTTTGAATGTGACTGAATCAAGGAACAGAACTGTGTAACAACCACGGGTGCTGCCATCTGTGGCAAATGGCCTGAACCAAAGATCACAAAGACAAAGAGAAACTATAGTTTTAACTGTTAAATGAATTTGTTTAAAGTCTTTTTCACTTGTATTGGAGCCGTTTCATTATATAGTTCAAAATTTTGCTCTGCTAATCAAATGATTCAATTCTCAACATATCTGCTACAGCAGCGAATTCTAGCGGCGAGTTTAGAAACTAGGTGTGATTCTCGTACAGATATTTGCACAATTTGAGTACATTTATAACTCAGCATTGTTTTAAAGAATTCTTATGTTGAATTTCGTGCCTGAGTTTTGTATTATAATTGATCAGAACACATGAATTTGTTCGTTACCGAGGTTAGATATTGCACATCACTGGCCAGTACTGAAAGACTCGCTCATATTTTTGATGAACAAGTTGTAGCTGTGTGTCTTGGACCTGCAATGTTAGATTCTATTGTTATTTATAATTTTATTTCTTTGTGGAGAAACACGCTTACGTGCTGCATAAATTAAACTTTGAAAGTAAATTAATTAAAACTACAAAAAAAATTTAAAAAAAAATTAATAAAAACTCGTGATGAGTATATTAAAGTATAGTAATAGTTTGAGTTACATACCGTGTTTTCTCGCATAATTGTCACACATTTTATTTAAAATCAAGTTTTAAAAGTAGGGGTGCGACGATTATGCGGAAAAAAAAATTTTTTTCTTATATAAAGATTTCATAAAAGCAAAACCCATTCATGGAAAGTACGTTTATTTACAAAGTGAAGTATAAAAAGCACGCCAAACAATTTAATTTAATATGTCATGCAACAAAAACCTTTCTTCAACTTTAAATAGTAAAACAAAATCTTTGATCCAAATGCAAGCCGAACGAACGTTTAACTACCGTAGTAAACACTACGAGTGTGCGGGATATCAAATGTAGTTAACTCGGTACCGGATAGAGAGCGCGCGTTGCATGCAATCGGCGAGATATCGATATTTGATTACGTGTGCGCGCTCTATACGGGAAGCAACATAACCAAACAGTAATGATTGGAATGAGCGCTGGCTAAATTTTTGTAAGCGGTACACTGCGGCGACGCAGACGAACAAAGAAGGTTATAATGTTTAAAAAGTCTTTAAAAGAAAATTTACACATCACACAGCTTCGTATTTCCATTATTTAAATAAGTACGTGGTAATTTCTGAATAAATATTATATTTATACTTTAAAATACATCATTTTATACGGAAAAAGATACCTACAATCGGTGAGATTTCGATATTTGACTACGTGTGCGTGCTCTATACGGGAAGCAACATAACCAAACAGTAATGATTGCAATGAGCGCTGGCTACATTTTTGTAAGCGGTACACTGGGGCGACGCAGATGAAGAATGAAGGTTATAACGTTTAAAAAGTCTTTAAAAGAAAATTTACACATCAGACAGCTTTGTATTTCCGTTATTTAAATGAGTACGTGGTAATTTCTGAATAAATATTATATTTATACTTTAAAATACATTGTTTCTTACAGAAAAGATACCTACACAAAGCGCTCTGCATCAAATAGCGGGACCAAAAACATCATGCGACGTTTTGGCTAGAGGTTATTTTTTATCCAAATTTTGACGCTTTAAAATATGAGTGCAACGATTACGCGAGTGTGACGATTATGCGATAAAAGAGGGTATTTACTTGATGACCCTGGTTTATAATGTTAAGTACATCTTTGCTTTGAAAACAACCTGTAAGTTAACTATATAAAGAGGTTTTTCAAAATGACTGCCAAAGTACTCCCGGTAATAGTAAACAAACCATTTTGAGCAGTTACAGTTTTTTTGCCAAGCTCAATATTTCTTTGCTTGTTCACAGTTAAATTTTTCATAAAGATCTTAGTGAAGGAAAAAAAAACAATACTTCTGCTACAACATTATTTTTTATGTGGATTTTGTCTACATGCAGTTTGCAGTATAAAGTTGAGTTTATTGTTGTGTTTAGTTTTTCAGCTGCGATTCTTTACAGATTCACAAGATTCACTGGTCCACCCATCCAAGTGCAGAGAACTGCACATGCTCAAATGGCTTTTATCAAGCAAAGAAAGCAGTTTGAAGACCATATCGTCCCATACGCAAGGTAGCTAAATATGCACATATTTTCACATGCTCTTATTTTTAGAAGAAGAAAATACTACTGGAAATATATAAAAATTAATATTGCTTGAAAGTTTTAAGTTATGATTAATGTGAAAATCTACTTATTAAAACTCTGCACAGCTTAAAAGGTAGGTCTAGTTGCATGATAGTATGCATAGGAGTTCCTTATATAACGTAGGTGAGCAATAATAAAGGATTTTTGAAAATTCGTCCCCTAAAGGGATTAGATAAGGATTGAAAATTTGTATGGAAGTTAGTCATTTTTGAAGTTAGAAATATGAAAATTGATTAAATGAAAGTCACTTCCATCAGCATTTTTGGTAATTCATCAAAACTTATGATTAAATACTTTACCATCTGGTACATGGCTAGTAAATAAATTAAATACATACATATTGTGACTGGAAAAAACAGTTCTGACAAAGTGTACTATTAACAGAAAATGTGATTTTTTTTTATTAATTGTTTGAATTTTACGTTGCACTGTATACACAGCTGCTTTAAGTGATGGACCTCCAAGATAATAATGGGCCCTGAACCACTTGGGTACTGTCTCAGTGCTCATAAATATGAGTCATACTGGGGTGTTGGGATCTAACCCCCAACCCTCATCGCATGAGTGTTTACGTTCACAGCCACTGAGGACACATATTAGTAATGAATTGTTAATTTTTTTTAGGAGGATATTTATTAGTTAAAATTATATTCAAAATGTGCACATACAAAAGAAAAATTTGTTTTGGAATTAGTAAAAATAACAAAGCCATGGCATCATGTCTAAGCTAAACAACTTCCATGAAATACACATTTGGTCAGTATTGTTTAGTTAGTGAAAAAATAAGATTAGTTTGGTAGTTCAACAAACACTTGAACACTTGAGAATGTTCCGGTTCAACTGAACGAATGAACAAATTGATGCTTAATATCTCTTTAACATCAAGGTTGTAGGAGACTATGAGGGGTGAAGAAGCTTTGGATGGTAGTAACGAAACCACAGGTGGATGGAACTAGAGTAACCAGAGAAAACTCACAGAATTATGGCAGTATAAATCTCAATTTCCACCTGCCAAAAGGAACTGTGAGGTCAACTCCGTGAGAATGGAGCTCAGATCACCCTGGCTGGAAGACAAGTGGTCTGATGAGACATGATAAAAAATGTTTCAGGAGTGCAGATGTAAAAAAATACATTTATATTTAAGTAAGAAGAAGGTTACTGTATACATTATATTTTGGAGAACCACCCCCATTGCCCTTTTCCACCCCCTTTAAAGCAGAATTTAGTAAGTTCTTTATGGAAATTTTGCCTTCACATTATTGATGCTTACTTCATCTTCTGGCAATATCTCTTACATTTTTAATGCTCATATTTCCTTTATACCGATTTCAATCTCCCCCTTGATTTAAAGTGAGTACAGTTTCCCATTCAACTTTCATTTGCTGCGAGTATCAACAAGGCACGGGGGCAATCACTTTGTGCGGCAGGTGTTAACTGGGAATTGCCTTGTTTTTCACATGGAATAACTCTACGTGGCTTGCTCAGGGGTCTGCATGCTGGATAGTTTGTTTACGCTCAGGATGAACAAACGAAAAACATTGTGTATCCTCAAGCTTCACACTAAATGGTTCAAAAGATATAAAAAGGAATGTTTGTTTGGTTTTTTGTTTTTTATATAAATAAAATCTACTTTCTACATGAGATTTTTTAAAAAAAAAAACTATCCCCATTATGTTAAAAGATGCAATAAGCCTGGGCAATGCAATACCTATACTACCATCAATACCCCGATACAACAGCGATACTTGATACACCAAGCCATATTTATAATTACGGGCAACACTTTATAGTCTTTTAAACATAATATTTTTGTGTAATTATTTTCAAGAACGTCAATTTTTTTTCTGATTCTAAAATCAAACCATTTTAACGAAAATTGTGGATTGCTTATTTATTACGTAAATTTTATTAATGGGCTATAAGGATAAATACCAATATCTATTCAATTACCAACAAAATTATTTAACAGATCCGATAACCGATGTAAAACTGATTCAATACTTTTTGTAAAAAATCACAGTGCAAGTCTCCAGAAATTCAAATTTTATAAGTAATAAGTCAGTAAATACTTAAATAAAATGCTTTATTAAAAGAGTTTTTCATTGGTGAAAAAAGAAGAGGTTTTTACAGAATAAAATTTATGCATAGCACAGAACACATTATGCCTTTGACTAATTTACCCACTCAACATTCAAGTATAACCTTAATTGACAGAAAAATTGTAGTAAAATATCTCAACATAACTACCAATGGGTAAAATAGAAAGGATGGGTATTACCTGAATTTATGAAATTAATTGTACTTTTTTCGTATGCGTCAGTTTTTTATTATTGGTTGGAAATTACAATTCAAAAAACTATATTTCCGTAACTTTAAAACTTGTATGATCAGCTGATGGTAAGAATTACAGAAATCACAAAAACTTAATTGTTTTAGTTGTGAGGGTAACAAGTGTTGAGTTTCTTGCCGCTGTTAAGCTCATCATTGCTATTCACATGTACCTGTAAGAATATACAAATACAAACATTACTGGCTGGTCACTACTTAATACGAGACAAGAAGTAACACAACATTGAAGATCTTTTATTGCTAATATCTCGGGTCATTAACTAGTGGCAGAACTTTTCATCACTTAATAATATAGAACCCAGCCAAGCATTCCTTTGTCATAAACCATTGTATCCTTTATGAAAAGTTTATTCTTTGGCCTTTGATGAGACTTATCTCTCAATTCTGAGAGACACCTTAGATAATGCCATAGTGGTGGAATCCAGGACAAATCTTACTGTTGCCTTTAACAAGTCTTCAAACTAAAAGAATTGTTTACAAAATATTATCCATAAAATGAAGTGATAAATGCTGCAGGTTTATAGTATGTACACAGGTTTCTTTAAAATAATTTTACAATAGCAAACATGCCTCTGTAACCTCTATGTGCAGGGGTCTGAAATCACAGATGAAGTATTCCGACCATGTCATCGAAAGTCTCGCAAAGTCAGCATCAGAAGAACTGAACGTAGAGCTGATTGAAGCGCTTATAAGTTACATCTGTCGTAGTAAAGGTGAAGGTGCTATACTAGTTTTTCTCCCTGGCTGGAATGAGATATCAAGCCTTGAGAGTTTGCTCACTGAAGCTAAAGGATACCCAGCTGGTAAGTTTAAATGATTTATTTTATTATAAAACTAACTGTCTGTTTGTTTGTTTGTTCCATCATCATGCAAAAATTACTGGACCGATTTTGATGAACCTTTTTGTGTTTAAAAGCTTATGATTAGACTTACAAACATGGTACATCTTCAAATTGCACGCATTCATTTATTGCAATGAAAATTTTACTCCTCCAGTCTTGAATAGCACGTCTCTTAATTTCAGTTAGCACAAAATCACCATGCCAAAAAAAAAGGTTGAGCATTATGCCACACATCAAATAAATTAGCTTTGCTATTTATGGAAACTAGTGCTTCAGAATACGCGATTTTGAGTAACACAAGCATTTTTAGGAACAAATTAGTCGTGCTAAGTGCAGGATAGTTGTACTGTCAGTGTCCGTCCCTGATGTCACTACACAGTACATAAGTGCTCGACAACCCACAATTCCAACACTTTTTTGTTATGCTTTGTTTTAGCCTTCCTACTATTTTCTTGTTACTTTCATTGCGGCTTGCGCTATTGTCCACTGCCTGTAATGCATTATCACCCTCTGTCTTAATTTTTCCTTTTGATTTACAATCACCCTTTCTGTGATCTAACTTGCCGCAATTCCAACACACTAACCTTTTACCTTCGCAACGTTTTTGAAAATTTACGTCCCGTTTGCATTCTCTTTCCTCCTTACCTCGATAATAACATTCACCGGTCATATGATTAGTACAATTACAAATGCTACACGAGGCTCTATTTTTTCCTGGAATCGATTGTACCTTATGTTGCACGTAGAACTTGATGCTGTCTAATTTTTCCATTTATTTAACCTCCACGAGCTGCTGCAAAACTACCAATGTAACAGGCCGTGCTACTGCTATAAAATACTGCACGTATTCTACACGAAAATGGTTCATTTCAATCATTTTGCTTCATCGGGCATGCCTAATATCTTAACATAATGAATAATGTCTGCCACATAATTCTACAAACTTTCTCCTGCCTTTTGTGCCCGCTCTAAGTACCGTAGACACACCTTTGTCAATGTCCAATTTGATCACACCATTCTAAGACACACCTTAAACAACTTATCAGAGGTCCAACTTCTAGTGTAGCTTCGTCAAATTTTTCCGGGTCTTTAGCTATTATTCCTCCGAACCACATTTCACATGTCCTTAAGCGTAGCTTTAACATTTTATTCAACTCTATTAGAAAATTAATAACATAGTCTTGTCCATACTACGCAATTCATGTATTTTCTCAATTACGTAAATGTTTGTCTCTGCTATATACCGTGTTTTATCACAGAATCGTCGCACGCGCGTAATCGTCGCAACCATATTTTTGGCTGTCAAAATTGGGATAAAAAAACTTCTCGCGTAAACGTCGCATGATGTTTTTGGTCCCGCTAGTAGATGCCGAATGCTTTGTGTAGGTATCTTTTCCATATAAAACAATGTATTTTAAAGTATAAATCTAATATTTATTCGTTCATTACCACTTACTTAATAAATTAACGGAAAAATACGACGTTGTTTGGCGTGTAAATTTTCTTACAAAGACGTTTTTAAAAGTTATTTCCTTAATCTGATCGTCTGCGTCGCCGCGGTGTAGGTATAATCTAAAATTTAATTTCAGTCATTACCACTTATTTATTTAATTAACGGAAATACAAAGTTGTCTGGCGTGTAAATGTTCTTTTAAAGACGTTTTTAAAAGGTATTTCCTTTATCTGATCGTCTGCGTTACCGCGGCGTACCGCTTATAAAAATGTAGCCAGCGCATCATTCATGTTTGGTTATGTTGCTTCCCGTATAGAGCGCGCGCACGTAGTCGAATATCAATATCTCGCCGATTGGATCCAACGCGCGCGCTCTCTGTCAGGTGCCGAGTTAACTACATTTGATAGCCCACATTCTTTCGTGGCAAGTGTGTACACTACGACACGTTAGTTCACGCGTTCGCGTTGGAGTTTTGGTTTTTCTTTTTAAAGTTGAAGAAAGGTTTTTGTTTAAGGAATTATTAATATAGATTGTTTGGCTTGCTCTTGTATACTCCGCCTTTTTTAAATAAACGTACTTTCCATGAACGGGATTTGTTTTTATGAATAACTTTACCTAACAAAATTTTTTTTCCCGCACAGTGGTCGCACCCCTACTTTTCAAACTTGATTTTAGAATAAAATCTGCGACGATTATGTGAGAAAACACGGTACGTTTGCGCTCGTTGGCATGAACTCACCCACAATGCCTGCCTTCATCAGATCTTTATCGCCGTCCCGGCGAATGAGCTCCCGAACCTTGGCCCGTAACATATTGATCCCTTCCTCCGGGTTAAACTCGACTTCTGCCTCACTCAGCATCATGCCCAACGCTGCCTTACTGAGCTTCTGTGTCCAAGAAGTGGCTGCAAACATGTTGATAATTATGATTAATACACACGCTAGTGACACGCCTTTACACATAAACCTTTACAGTAAGAATCTGATAATTCTGAAGTTTGAAAGGTAATACTTTTCAACTGGCCCATTCTCCTACTCCATTTGCCACCGACGCTGCTCTGAGGGAGCTGAGTGGCACACCTATGTTAGTTAGCCCGCTTTTGGGATTAACTAAAAGAACCCTCAGAATGACACGTTCAGAGCCGAAATGACAAATAGCAGTATCTTTATTTACTATTTATAAGTTACAATTTGGGCCTTATTAATTTTACTTTCCTATTACAAAAGTTCCTATCCTCCTAAGTGTCCATCTCAGGGCTAGACTATTACTCGTCGATACAACCTCAGTATTTGCAGTATCCCGGGCTCCCGTGACGGCGTCACTCTCCTTCGGCGCGGTGGCGGAGGCGTCCGGCCCTGGGCGTAGCTCGCACCCCGGCGCCACCCTGGACGTAACCCAAGCCGAGACGTCAGCCCTGTTTCACTAATGCAGTTCCTCTTGTCATTGAGTCCCGCTGTGCAGCGAAACAGGGTTATTCCCGGAACACCCCAGCGTAGGCTCTACTTGAGTACAAGCCAGCACCAGCCTCGTCTACCACTATCCAGATGGACTATCCATATCATGCTGGCCCATGACCATGTCAGCCCGGAACCTCCAATATCCGGGAGACCTTCCGATTCAGTGCCCTTGTTGCAGGCGACTGTGCTGTTGCACCCCGCATAGCCCTCCGCAGCCTCTCGCGGTGCGCACTGGCCGGCGCGCGCTTCAAGCTGCGGGAATCCGTCTTAATATTTCAAATTTAAAAACATTGTTTACCTAGTACAATCTTGCAGCATGTTCTGTCATTAATTTTTTTTTTTTTTTAATTTTCCATGTAATACTTACTAGTGTGTACTTTAAAAATTCAATTTGGGGTGCCCTGTTTGGTTAGGGAGTTTGTAAAAATGTAGAACCCATAACATCCTTATTATACCCATAACATGACCCTATTTCTATTAGTGAATTGGACAGATGGATAATGTAACTAACATACTTTACTATTGTTCATAAATATCAATTGTTTAAATTTTATGTAGAACATTTGTATGATGTAACAATTACAATAATGTGAGTAAGGTAAATTGCAGACATTCCCATGAACGTTATCAAGGTGTTAAAAAAGAGATAGAGAGAGACTGTTGTCTTTTCTGAGGAAGAGATGATTTTTTTTTTTTTTTTTTTCGTTCTTTGCATACAGTGGTGTAAAATTGCAAGGGATTGTAGATAGTTTTCTGTATTTTAAGAATCTTTGTGATTGACTGTTGTGTAATAGATTTGTTTGGAATTGGGTCACCCATTTACTTGTTCCTTGTGTCCTCCTTTGTATTAGGGTCGATGCCCAGAAGTTGCCAGAGATCGTCGCGGTTGATTGATGGCTCACAAATTAATGTATTTTAGTGAAGTGAAGAAAAGTGTGCAATGTTAGTTTAATGCATTTTTTTTTATTGAAATTATTGTCACATTTTATTTACTGAAGTTTCGAATTTTTGTTGGGTTCAGTAGTATGTGTGCAAGTGAGTTTTTTTTTGTGACCAGTACATTTAGTTACTTATATTCAGGCTGTAAGTTTTCTTTATTAGAATTTTTTTTTGTTTTCTTTTCTTTTTTTCTTTTTTTTTAGATCACTACCTTATCATTCCTCTTCACTCCCAATTGCCTACAGTCACCCAGAAGTCTGTGTTTGACCAGCCGCCACCAGGTAAAATATTAATTAATTCTTTTAAAAAATTTAGTAGGTGTTATTTCAAAGAATGTATAAAAATTCAAAGTATTTTTTTTTCTTGTTTATTTGTTTTACTGTCTAGTAATTTTTTTAACGCTTATGATAACAAGAAGTTAAACAATTTCTTGAATTTTATTGCTAAAAATGTAATATTAATTTAATAGCATGGCCTGTACAAGGAATTGTTTTTCAAATTTAGCTTTGGAAATTGTATTTTATTTTATTCATGAACATTTCCTGTGTAACTTAAAATGTAGTTCTTGTGTACTGAGAAAAGGTTGATATGCTATGTTGTGTTTTAGTTAGTCCTGGAATGAAGGAACTCATGTTGCGAGTTATTTGTGCAATGTCTAATATTAGTGTATTTATACATTTTGCGAAGCATTTTGCATTCTGTTTGGTGGAACCTTTATGCAAATAGCTTTTTAATTTTTTAATTTTTGTGGTTAAAGGTCTTTGCATTCTTCCATTGCAGGTGTCAGAAAAATTGTGTTGGCCACCAACATTGCAGAGACTTCCATTACCATAAATGATGTGGTATATGTGATTGACTCTGGGAAAATGAAGATGAAGAACTTTGATAGTGAGAATAACGTAGCAACTTTGCAAGCGGAATGGGTGAGCCGATCAAACTCTCGGCAGCGAAAAGGACGAGCAGGCAGGTCAGTTCAGTTCAAGCTGTTGTGTGGCAAAAGAATTGGCAATTAGTGTACTTAAAATACTAAATTATTAAATGTATATAATTTTAAGTCTCATTTGCCAACTTTTAATCTTTAGGATAGGTTTCAATGTTAGTCACTCTCATATTGATATGGTACAGTTTTACTATTGTTTTTGTCTTTTGCCCAAATATTATTTTGAATCTATTATATTTATAAACCTGGGAAATTCGTGTTAGATTGGTAACCCAATTAAAAAAAACTGCAGTGCTTATTTCTTAAAACATTTTAGCATTTCATTGAAATGTGTCATTATGAATGTCATGTCTCATTACAAAATTGTAAATTATTTTACTAGAGTGCAGCCAGGCATCTGTTACCATCTATACTCAAAAGGACGTGAGAATCTCTTGGCGGAGTATCCAATTCCTGAAATGTTGCGCACACGTTTGGAAGAAGTTATTCTTCAAATGAAAATTCTTCAGCTGGGCCAAGCTCATTCATTTCTTACCAAAGTCATGAATTCCCCAGAACAAAAGGTCATAGCACTTTCAGTGAAGGTAAGTTGAAAAATTACTAACGTACACACAGTTATATGGAAAAAAAATGCTAATTAGTATAAAAGACAGTTGATCGTGAAAGTACAGAACAGTTAAGTTTTGTTACATAAAAATTTGTGATTTGGCTACATTTATGAATTTTTTAAATTCAAATAATAGTGACTGTTTTAAGCTAAGTTTGAAGTATGTAGAAAGATGTTCATTTTTAATGGCAGCACTGCTTTTTTCATTATTGTCAGAGTACTACTACAGTAAACACTAAACATCCTATGCTAACCTAGAGGAGCCATGTCACAGATAATTCAAAATCGCAGATAATACACTATACGGATGTCTTCAGAACAAATTAATTTTTAAGAAGGGCATAGATACAACTGCTCGTCATAGAGAGAAACTAACACCCAAGTCAAGATTGTTTAGTGTGTAACCAGTACTTTTTACCAGAAGATAATGGTTTTATTGTTAAAATATTATTTATTTTATTAGTTACATGCCTTCCTAACAAAATGTAACAACAGAAGGGCATATTAATAGTCTTGTTGCAAAAAAATATATATAAGTTTTGAGTAACAATTAATTGAGTTTTATCAGAATGTGCGAGCGAGTTCCATTTATTTTTCTTTGCCTTCTTAATGGAATTTTAATTGGAAAATTGAAAATGTTTATGTTGGAAGATTTTTTACAAATAAAAAACTACCCTATAAAGGCTATTATAATCTCTTATGGCCAAAATAAAGCATAAACAAGGAGTTAAGTTTAGCTTTTAACAACCACTCAACACCAAGTTGATTTTCAATGGATCTTTACAAGAAAATATGAACTTTTACAATCAAAACATATTAAAATTTGGTTCTTTACATGTCTTTTGAACAGATTACTATCACAGATACGATCAACACCTCGTTATCACAAAAACATGTGGTTATTGTCACCAAGTGACAAATAAATTTCAGAGAAACATGCTCAAAGTTCATTTTTGTGATTTTAATTTGTAATCGTAGAAGTCTACACTTTTCTCGTGTTCAGGACATCATTTGTTGTGATTCTGGAGTGTGCTTTTACAATGTCGGTGCTAATGACATGGTTGCGATTTCCCTGAATTCTATACTTTTCCCGAAATTCCCAGACTTTCCTCAGTTTTTCTGGTTTTCTAGTTTTGTAGTACCTATGTGTTGCCAATTATTATTTTTGATAAAAGAACTTTTTACAGTATAATATTTGTTCGGAAATTTTACCAATGCAGAGTTTTAAGGTAAGAAATAGCTGTCTTTTGAATGTGTAGCTTCTTCGAGACTTGAAGGCCCTGGACGAACATGAGAACCTGACTCCATTGGGCTACCATCTCGCCAACTTGCCACTGGACCCACACATTGGGAAGATGATTCTGATGGCTGCCATTTTCAGCTGCATCGACCCTATATTCACAGTTGCAGCCAGCCTTTCCTTCAAGGATCCCTTCATTGGGTCAATGGTACAGTATCATCTGCATCATCTGTCAAGTTTAAAAATGATTCACTCAGAGACATGTCTGTATCTCGCCACTAATGACGGATTGGTCAAACATACTGCCATTCTATTGGTGTCTTTTCTACTAGCAGGAGATGAGATACAAGTACACTAAAATCCTGCATAATAAGTTTAAAGTTTAAACTTTACTGATGAATACATACAATTTTACCCTTTTAATAAGTTTTTCCTGTTACTAAGTCTAAATTTCTAAGTATGTTCCTTGAGGAACTTTGTAACAGGGATTTACTGTAGTGGTTTATATATATATATATATATATATATATAAATTGAAGTTCGTAACATTGTGATGAAACTTGAAAGCACAATAAACAGTTGTGAAAAGCAAGCATGTGGCATATTTAATCCGGCTTCAATCGGAATCTCCATTTAGTCCACCATGACACCTTACATAGCTGGACATGGTACCTTATGTACCTGGATATGGTACCTTACATAGCTGGACATGGAATAGAATCAGAAACCATTTTAGGTTAGCATATTAAAAATATTTTGAAAAATGTACAAAAGAAAAAATTATGTACATTTTACTGTGTAGGTCATACCGTAATGTTACAATATGAATAGTGACAGAAACGTTTGCAAATAATGAAATCCCACAAAATTTGTTTTATTTTATTATTAGTACTACAGTTTCGAAAGAAAAAAACGTAAGGAACAATAAAATCTTTAAAATGAATGGCTAAAATTTCAGTAAGAACACTTTTATGTGATATATCAGAAACCCTCTTAATGAAAGAGGTTTGTGTTTCACTAACTTTATGTTTGCTAACTGGAGTTATGGTTTGGTTGTTTAATTACAAGTAGTATTCAAACATAACAGACATAAGAAATTACAGTTCTGAGATGATTTAGTAAACAGAGACAAAAATTATTGTGTATTCTTTAGAGAGTGTACATCATTTTACAATGTTCTTTTGCATTGTACTAAATGTAGACAATGCAGCTGCAAGTGTGCTACTACTGTGAGAATGTGGTGGCAGATTGATCACGACTAAAGACTACGGACATGCATTTACCGCATTTGTGATAACGCAAATTTTAAATTAAATTTCATTTTTTTTTGTTGAAAAAGTGAATTTCTCAAATTTTAAAAATAAAAAAATACAGAGAATTTACTTCCAAAATCTCAAATACAGTGAAATTGATGTTTAAATATTAAACACTTTTCACCAAGACAGACTTTTGTCTCAGAATATGCTAATTATTAGCTGACTGCACTGAAAACTGGTTACGCAGCAGTTTCAGAAAAGTCTATTTTTGTGGAAACTCATTACTGGTCATACTAACATACTTATTGGGATTCTGCAACTCAGCACTTTAAGTTGCTCCAAATACATGGAATAAGAAAGAAGTAAATTTTATTGTTGGGGACAATATTTAAGCTGATGAAACTATTTTTGTCAGAAATCTACTGGTATTTTTGTAAGAAATTTGTAAATTGTTTGTTAAAAAATTGCAGTAAATACCTGCAAATTGTTGTTGGGCCACTCGTTGTGGCGACACTTATTGTAAGCGGGGGGTCAATCGGTCGGCTTAAAGGTGATAAGTTAGTGGGCGCCACCACAATGTGAGGCACGTGGACCCGGTGAGACTCCTAACTCAGGGCGTGACGTCGCCCATGTGAGACGTGATATTCCCCCTTGAAAACATCTAGCCCTAATTCCTGCCCGCTCTCAGCGTCGGGCACGCTTTTACCTACTCAGTGAGCTCTCAGGCGTCCCACACGCCGTCACACTCCACGTGGTCACACAGTTGGAAAATAAAAGAATAATACGTTAAATTTGCATGCCTGATTTATTCCGCTAATTCAGCTCACACACCTACACGGTTGAAACTGTACAAAACGCCCGCGGCACGAATCGGTTTAGGGGTGATGAGCCACCACGTGGTCATATATTAAATTACGTAGTACGAGGAAAAAGACCGAGACTGGCCGTAAACTAATTGTGCCGTTTCAGTGCCACTTTCAGGCACAAATGTACGAATTTAAATTTAATTTTTAATTTTTAAAAAAGGAAACCAAATAATAAATTTGTTTTTTTATTGTATTAAATTTTGTTTCCATTACTGTACACTCTGACGTAATCTTGTGCTACCCAGTGCACCTGCGCTTGTTCGCAGGCTTCAATTAGATACTGTTTGCTGACGATTTGTGATCGCAGCATCTCGGTCGCGGTTCGCGTCACGTTTTCCCTATGTAACAGAATGACTTTCGACATTCCCACTTGTCAAACAGAGCCCGCAGCGAAGTCTAGCGGCGGGGAAAATCCCTAACCTTGCTCTGAGCGCTGGTCGCGAGCGCGCCCACTGCACTCTAGCGGATGTTTCTGTGACCCTCCAGGCAGGTTCTCATCTTGGCCACCAGAGCGCACTACTCATCCCTCCCATAAGAGACAGCTTGTCACAATCGACCTTGGCAACAGTCGCAGTGCGATTGCAATTTTAGTTCGCCTTCGACTCGCGTGAGAGCGTGGCGGACATGTTGCAGTCTGCTTCGCACCTTCGGGCATCTCCGGACACGTTCGGGCATTCACCACCCCCCCTTCTTTGGCCGGGGGCCGTTGCTTACTTTAATTAGGCGCCCCGACGCCATTTTTTAAAGATTCGGCGGGCAGCATCTGGTCAGTGCGGACCACGCGTCGCGATCCGCGAGAGTCAATCTCCGAAGTTTATCTCCAAGACTCGACACTACGTCATGTAGTCGCCAACGTCAAGGCATAGAGGCCTAAATTTTCTAATTTTTTTTAAATTTTGCTGCCCGCAATAGTATTTTTTGTCAATCTAAATTATTTAATTTTCTCTAATCATGATTACCGAGAACTTCCGTGCCGCGAGCTACATTCCCTGCTCCTGGAGGCAGCCGACATGAACTTCACCCCGCTGTTTTGGGTAAGTGGTCGTCATCCCTCCCCCCCCTTTTTTTGCCTTTTCCTGGGCATAGTTTTGCCCAGGCTTAGCCGCCTGTTAACTAGTCTAAGTAATTTGGGACTTTGGTTGCAGGCGGGGTTCAAAATCAGCCTCGAGCTTTAGCTCCTAGATTAGCTCCAAGTTCAGCTTCGAAGATTAGCTCTAAAATTAGCTGCAAGCTCCACTCCAAGTTTAACTCCGAGTTTATCTCCAAGTTTCTACTCAAAATGATTTCTTCTGGATTTAATCTGCCGAAACCTCCGGTGCCAGGACACAGGATATAATTAAATTTCAATGTAATTGTTTCTTTCTTTTGAGCCTGCGAGCTAACTTAAAACCAGTATTAAGTTCAAGATGTATTATGGTGTTACTTTTATATGTATTTTGTTACCCCGGGGCTCGCTCCATTTTGTAATCAATATGTTTTAATACCAATGTAATTAAAAGA
This sequence comes from Bacillus rossius redtenbacheri, assembly GCF_032445375.1. Taxonomy (NCBI): domain Eukaryota; kingdom Metazoa; phylum Arthropoda; class Insecta; order Phasmatodea; family Bacillidae; genus Bacillus; species Bacillus rossius. Next base: position 23,918,602 of record NC_086335.1, on the reverse strand, counting down.
TAAAAAAAAAAGTAAATTAGTTTAGTAAAAGGGCACTTATATAAACCAAACCACCAGTCTTGTTATTTCATTATTATTCATCACCGATCCACACAGCCTACTAGAGTTGCTAGGAGGTTATAAATAAAATTCTTTTATACGACATCTGGGCACCTCTGTGATTATTGTGGTTATTGTTTTGTTTTCTGGGTTGATGCTTCCAAGGCCTTAATTTAATTATTCACTTTTGAGTGTTTACCTGCAGCCCAGCGTTCGTTATATAATTAATGAAGCAGTCCCCCGACCGAGAGTAGCTCCAAGGACTAAAAGAAAGTGATTGAGACGAAATTAAAGTTAATAGAATTACTTGGCAGAGAAAACGAGCGGTGAGGTCCCCGGAGTGCTGATGCGTCTGCTCTCGGTCGTTGATGGCGGAAGACTGGGCTGAGATCATGGCTTGCTCGACTAACATGGCGTCCTCCCGCCGAAACAATTGCCGTTAAAAGATATTTGCGAATTCGTGCCACCGGAAACCAAATTAACATGACAAGAATGCATTAAAAATCATGTGACAATTTATTAGGGTTGTGCGTGAATGAGATTTAGGCCTCGAGAAATTTTCGAGAAAGAAAATATTTTTCTCGCAAGAAACGAGACGAGAATGAGAAATTTTTAAATAATCAAGATTTACTGTAGATATCACTTTCAAAATACATTGTTCTGTACATAAAACTGTTGTTTATCATATAGAATGTCAATTTAGTTGCCTGTGCACAACTGACATGCACCACACGTTATGTAAGCCTACACTAAATTATAAATAAACATTCACTCACTTAGGTAAAAGTCTAGTAGCTAACATGTTAATTGTGGTTCCCGTTGACTTATCGCCACTTTTTGTGTAATACTGCCACACTGATATGTCCACATCTTCCATTTTACCGCCAAAGTTTAATTTGACAATAAAGTTTACTTCTGTTAAACTGTTCTATTCCCGCAACACTTTTTTTTTTTCACTTGGTTACGCCGCAGTTAGAGATAAAGCAGTATTAGGAAATTATTCTCATATTCCTAATAACATTTTACAGGCGTCACATTATTTATTCATACCCGCAGAGTAGGTTGCGTAAACGGGAAACTCTGGTACTATAAATAAAACAAAGAAATTGATACTAGGGAGGCTTTGGCGGGATTCATTACTCGTGACATCTTACGACTGAGTGAAACATAGGTGGAAAAGGAAATGGGATGAACATACTATTTATTCTGCCTTTTCAACGGGTTTGAACACACACATTCACGTAATTTTACGTAATACAAGGGCGTGAATTGTTCTGCGTGTTCAATCCATTCCTTTACATTCCAGTCCATTTAATAATCACATGACTTGCGCAGTCTTTTATTGGAAATGAAATAAGAAACGGAACAGCGAAGCAGACTCGGTCTGGCAGCATGACCACCATTCCCTTTTGTTCGTTAAAAAGTAAATTTTGTATTTTGCCGTAATAATCAACATTTCAGTATGCTATTAAACATTACCGAACAAAATATTATGACTAAATTAAAGGTAATGCTTTTTATAACTTTACCGTAATAACGTGTATGTACCTAAACAAAACCAATTTTGTAGGTTAGGTTCGAACATATTTTATTATGTATTACGCTTACGTAATTTAAAAATTAAATACGACAGTTTTTCTTTCAGGATAAATTGGAATTTCATGTGACAGTTTTTATTCACAGTTTCGGTTATTGATAAAGGTTTAGGATGGTTGAATATCGGCTAGTCTAATATCTCTTAATGATTGCATCATGTTTGCTTTGTGTTCTGCCAAATCATTTTTCGTCCAAATAGGCAGACACGTTTGGTATTTTTAAAACATTTAAACTAAAATAATGGCAGTGTGTATGTAATGTTCAACATATAAAAATACAACTATAAATATCAAATTTAGTTTCCATTCCAAATTGAGTTGTTACCGGTACCAAAAAAAATTCTCGTTTTTTTTTTTTTCGAGAAATTATTTTTCTCGCTCGCTGTTCGAGAATGCAATATTTCTCTCAATTTTTCTCGAGGTTCGAGATCTCGCACAACACTACAATTTATGAATAAAGAGAAAAGATTGTACAAATTATAATTATTAAGATTTAAATTTAATCATTGTCTGGCTTCGGTTTTCCTCGGGAATGTTCGGAAACGCTATGATATTTTAATACATTATTTTAAAATAAAAGCACATAAATTCCTCCCGGCCGATCTGCCGTCACGTTGCACTTAGGGAATATAAAAACAAACAACACAATTATATATACCTACTTATGTTTTAGGGGTGCGGCGCACTGGCTCGACAGCGCCCTCTTGCCGGGCGAGCACACGCACGCGCACGTACGCACGGGTAGGCGGGAGGTTTGAATGGAGGGTGGATGGTGTTTGGGCGGTGGCATATCGGTCTCAAAAGGGGCCGCAGGCCCGGACGATGTCAAAATAATAACACCACTTTAAGCTTAAAAATAACACCACTTTGTGGTACAAAATAAAAACAAAAATGCATGTCTCTACTAAGATTTGTAGATAATTGCAATACTCATCACTGTTTGCCCTTATAAAAGCAGCTTCTGTGTTTTTTGTTATTGTAGTCCATAATTGAAACCAATTTAATTTTTTTTCCCTGCTACTTGTATGTGAAATGAATCAAATGATTGTTGCATATTTCAAATGTAAAAAACAATGATTTGTGTTTTCTGTTGGATGTAGGCTCTTAACACTTTTGTGACAGTAGTGAATTGACTATGTATTTTTTTGTTTAAAATGCTGATTATTTTGCATACTTTGGATTGTGCATGTGAATGTTTTATGCTGTAAATGGTGAGTTAGTTTTCTATAGTGTGCATAAATCTACTTAAATTAAAGAGCTGTGCTATCTTTGAAAACATATTGTGAACAATATTGCCACATTGACATTTATATAGGGATGGGGCGACGAATCCAATATCCGCCGAATCCGCCGAATCCTAGGGATTCGAAGGTTCGGCGGGTCTGATATAGGATTCGTCAAAGGATTCGGTTTTTACTATTTACGGGAAAAAAAATACAGTAAAACTCGCTTACGAGGTCCCGCATGGTAGGTTTTTCCGTATAAAGCGTTTAAATTGCCCGAGGTCTCGTCATTTACGCCATTAAATGTGTGATATAATGTCCGTTAAAATTTTTTCTGAAACTTCTTGTCTCAAATATGGCACAACGAAATAGAAAAGACAAATGAACAACAACATACGAAGAAATATGGATGATGTACCATAACTACAGTACAAACCCAATAGTTATTTTAAGATAATTACCATAAAAAGAACTAAAGATTCTTTGTAGAATACCATAATTACTACAGAAGCATGATAGCTACCATATTTGCACTATAGTTACCGTAACAACTGAGATGTATATTTACCGTAATAGTAATGTATTATTTATTTATGACATATTAAATTAAAGAACATTGTTAAAAAAAAAAAAAAAAAAAAAAGGATGTTAAACTTTGATATGTACGGTTGGCACATGTTGCTAAGAAATAATGTGATCTGAAAGAATGCAGTACTACTACGAAAAGTGAAAATGGTACTCGTGGATTTTTAGGTTATGGCAGTCTCTTTCGTTTTTCAGTAATATCGGCCGAAAATTAACGAGCGTACTGTATCGGAAGTCGGCAGAAATGCCGATTCAACTAAATATTGGCAAAATCGGCTTCTTCAATACAGCTCTACATTTAATGACATGAGTAAACATACTTCAGACTTCATGATATTGAAAAAGACTTTAATTTCCATGTAGGTTTATTGTGTGTATGTTTTTTTTGCAAGTGTAAATTGAATGAAGTAAAATGTTTTTACTTTTATTACTTTCAATTGATTAAACTTTAATGACCAGTTACAGATATTTATGACACTAATTTTGAGGTTAAGCAATTTTACTAAAGCATTCCAGCCAAGCAGGTTGCCAGCGAGAGACACTTCTCTTTTGCTGGAAACACTATCTCCAATCGTAGAGCTAATTTAACTCCTGAACGTGCAGAACAAATTATTGTTCTGAATGATAGATTAAAGAACAGAATTTAATACTCTGTAACAATCTCTCTCAGAATTATTGTGCTGAAAAGTGGAAATGTTGAAACAATGTGAATGTACTTTTCAAACAACATGATTTTTGGTGCTAAGTTTGTTGAAGCTCAGTAAGGACTCCAGAAAAATTGACAAGGGTGAAATTTTTCCAAAGATATGTTACATTTACACAAACATATACTTGGTTATGTTAGTTGGATGATATCAGTTACTAATGAACCAATGGAAACAGGTAAGATTCAATGAAAAAAAAATGTTATTTTTTTTCTAGCAGTGCAAAATGTAAACACACTCTGTAAATAGTTACCCAAAATTAATAAGCCCACTTCATTTTAATACTTTATTCAAACATGATATTAAGTTTAAGATAAAAATAATTTCCCAAAAGTGTAACTGTACCACAAAAGTTCGAGCTCGGCTCGAAGTAAAATTCTTAGGCTCGCAGACCTCTAGCTTATTTATAGAAAAAATCCTAACCGCTAATCTGTACTAAAACTGAAATTTCTCAAGAAAAAATTGTTGTCTTTATATACACTTATACCAGAAATGTACCAATCTACATGTGATAAAGTCAAGGGACTTTTAGTGCAAGCAGAATACATCTCACTTACATTAGATATGTGGACATCATCTATTAAAAGATTCGGGTTTGGGTTCGAGATTCGGCAATTCCAGTCGAGGATTCGAGTTAGGATTCGGATTCGAGGAAATCAGGATTCGCCCCATCCCTACATTTATAGTTCTGCAATGAAAAATGTAAAAAGGAACTCCTTCCCAACTTCTTGGACAAGAAATGTTTCTGTTTTTTCCTGTTATCGTGACATTACTTAGTTTGTTAGGTTTCTTTTTAGGTGTAGTGGCAGTTGGTATGGAAAAAAAAAATTTTTTAAACTTAACTGTAGTATTCGTGTTAAGTTGGTAGGGTCAGGGAATTTATCCACAATAAACGGAAAAACAGGAAACTCTAGGAATTTGGTCCAACACCTTTGTGTGAGTGGCCATGCCCATGTGAGAGTTGCGAGGCTGTCAGGGTTGTTGTGCTGCAGTACGCTGCCAAGAAGGTGAGCGAGGCGAAGCAGAAGCTGCTGAAGGGACACGTCAGCGACCACTTGGCGGTAGCAGAGGCCATGAGGCAGTGGGAGCAGGCAAAGACGCACGAGGATAAGAAAAAGTTCTGCCAGGAACATTTTGTATCGGGACACACCTTGTACATGCTGAGGTCAGTGTTTCAGCATCTGTAGCCAAGTGTGTTCACTGTGGTGTGTGGGTTAATAGGGCGAGGTATCCATCTGAAATGATGCGGTGTACTGATCTTTAATTTGTGAAACTGTCTCGACATAGGACACTACAAAAAAAACCTTATGTAGATATATATGTTGTAGGAAACTACTTAAAAAATCTTTTTATCTAATTGTCATGCAAATCAAATATTTGGTACTGTATATAATTACACTCAAACCTCGATAATACAAACCTGAAGGGATAATATTTTTTTTACTTTGCAGCAATGAGGTTTTTATTAACTCAACTATTAGAAGATTTTGACACAATTTTTATGTAAGTTCTAAATCAGATTCAAATAAAGTTAAATTATTTCTGTCATTTAGTACATACATAACACACCTAAAATAATAGAATATGCTCCAATGAAACTTACACAATTTTATTCAGCATCAAGTGCACTTTTTTTTAAGGAATTGTGAAATAGTTAGGATGGATACACCTGTGGCTCAATAAAATTATTTTTTGTTGGACTAGTTTTTAAATGATTTAAGACAAAAGAATAAAGAAAGGCATAGAAACTATTGAAAAAAAACCTATCATCACTTTGGAAGGATATATAATTTCTGAGCTTTTTTCTCCAGCCTACACTGAACCAAAGCAAATTGGTATTATTTTAGTGGAAATTTCACATTGTTTCTTTACATTATTTTGGGATATATGTATTAACCATCCTTGCTGCATATACCGTGTTTTATCGCACAATGGTCGCACGCGCGTAATCGTCGCAACCATATTTTAGGCTGCCAAAATTGGGATAAAAAAACTTCTCGCGTAAACGTCGCATGATGTTTTTGGTCCCGCTAGTAGATGCAGAGCGCTCTGTGTAGGTATCTTTTCTGTATAAAACGATGTATTTTAAAGTAGATATCTAATATTTATTCGGTCATTACCACTTAATAAATTAACGGAAAAATACGAAGTTGTTTGACGTGTAAATTTTCTTATAAAGACGTTTTTAAACGTTATTTCCTTAATCTGATCGTCTGCGTCGCCATGGTGTAGGTATAATCTAAAAATTTAATTTCGGTCATTACCACTTATTTATTTAATTAACGGAAATACAAAGTTGTTTGACGTGTAAATTTTCTTATAAAGACGTTTTTAAATGTTATTTCCTTTATCTGATTGTATGCATTGCCGCGGCGTACCTCTTATAAAAAGTAGCCAGCGCATCATTCATGTTTGGTTATGTTGCTTCCCGTATAGAGCGCGCGCACGTAGTCGAATATCGATATCTCGCCGAGTGCATACAATGCACGCTCTGTCAGGTGCCGAGTTAACTACATTTGATAGCCTGTATTCTTTCGTGGTAAGTGTGTACTATGACACGTTAGTTCACGTCAGATTCAAGTGGCTTGCATTCGTGTTAGAGTTTTGGTTTTTCTATTTAAAGTTGAAGAAAGGTTTTTATTTAAGGAATTATAAATATAGATTGTTTGGCGTGTCTTGTATACTCCACCTTTTTTTTAAATAAACGTACTTTCCATGAACGGGTTTTGTTTTTATGAATAAATTTACCTAACAAAAAAATTTTTCCCACATATTCGTTGCACCCCTACTTTTCAAACTTGATTTTAGAATAAAATGTGCGAAGATTATACAAGAAAACATGGTAATTGTTTACCCTTGGAACAAAAATAACTTTGTATTTCTTAATAACCATGCTTTCGTTATAAACAAATGACTTAGCACTATAAAGCTTCTTACATCTCTAAAATGTTTTTCAATATTAAATTTTGTTCCAGCTGTCATAACTAGAGTCACGATTATATGGTAATGCGCGATAAAACGAATTAACACCGAAAACCGCTTGAAAACACGAAATAAAACGAAATTTTGCAAAATCCGCGATATGTCACGAAATATCATCTATCCTGATTATTTACTTTTTTTTTTTTCCATTCTGTAAGGACAATTCACTATCTTCAGCACAATCAAATATTTCTGACAGTAACTAGCAGCCATATATATTATATGCGACGGTGATTTATTATAGATTTTAAAATGAAGTCTCGGAATTAACGTAATATTTTCTTTAAACGGTAATCTTGTGTACCATAATAATTTAAGATGTTGATAACTATGATACAATGACCGCCGTTCACTTTCTGTAAATAAAAAAATAACAAACGTCCAAAATATGATTATCTAAGATTACGTTTTTAATCATTAAAATATTACACACTAAAGCGCATTGCTTTTACTGTTTATTTAAAATAAAGTACCTACGTAGGGTACGAAAATAAAATTAACCCTGCTTAACGTAACGATTGTAAATAATAAATAGTACATGTTTATGTCGGTATTAATTTTCACGTGCGTATGTTGGTATTCGGTATGCGTTTGTATTCGCATCTTTTCTCCATTGTTTTGATCTTTCCAGCACGGCAAGTTTTTGCGTATTAAGAGGTTAAATTCTTCCTATGTGATTAAAAATTTTTGATAATGCCTAAAACAAAGGTGACCGATTGGTGCCAGTGACCGATCGAAAGAATTTTCCAGCGAAGGATTTTATTTCAGTGATAAAATTTTAATGTGCAAATTCTGTAACTGCAGGCTAGACTACGAGAGACGCGATACGCTTGTGAAACATGTCGCAAGTGAGAAACATAAGCGTTTGAGGTTAAGCGTTAAACGATATCCTTGTCTAAGAGTCTTTAATGCAATTAATTTGCTGTTCAACCCAAGAAATGTGAGTAGGGTTAGCATAGAAGATGCAAACCTACAGAAGTCTCTGCATAACTTGCCTTCTGTTTCCCATCTTCCCATTGATACATTCATACATGGCTATGTTGCTTTCAAAAAAATAATTGAGGATGAACTTTCATTGCCAGAAACAAGCCAAATTGATGTTGCAAAGGTACTTTGCTCCCTTAAAGGGGACTACAGTGAATTTGCTCAAGCCAGTTTAAGGGCAATCTGGTTCCCAACAGCAAATGTTGATGCAGAACGTTCATTTTCCAGGTACTCTCTGGTAGTTAGTGACAGAAGACAACGTCTCACGCCAGAAAATGCGGAAAATTTAACTATGATAGCATTTCAATAAAACTGTCTTAATAGTAACTTTGGAAGTGCTTAATTGTGTAATTTTGTAGTGTATGTGATTGTATTTAAGTTGTGAAATTTTTAGTAGTTATTTAAAAGTTTGAATTTATGAATTTGCAAATGAACTTAATTATCTATGAATTTGCAAATGAACTTAATTGTAATTAGATCATGATGTTTTAGTGTTTATTAATATTTGTTTTAATAAATTTGCATGTCGTACAGAAAAGCAAGAAAATTTTGCCGTGGGTATTTTGAGCAAAAAAATAAAACCGTATAACACCGAAATCTGTATTTCTTTACACCGAAATTTGTCTTAAAATAACACCACAAAATCTTGACTCTAGTCATAACATTTTATCTCAATTTCATATCTTGTAATAGCATTAGGCATGATTTGTATGCTTGACTAAAATTTTCTTTTACTTATTGACTTAATAACACAATTAGCTATAATATTTTGAGACTGGTGATTTCATTAAGTAGTTATTTTCACTTATATCCAAAAAAAAAAATTTAAGTGAAGTACATTACTTCGGGACTATGTCCGAGAGGATGTCACGGTCGCTCTAGGCCGACACCAATGCCTGGAGTCAAATTTCTAGTCATTAAAATTCCAAAGAAGACTAAAAAAAAGGTTAAAATTTGAGCTGGTCCCAACCAGCAGGCATGAAATAAACCTGTTGCACTTCAAGAAATTCGGCCAGTTGCCGATGACTAGAGGCACGATTATATGGTAATGTGCGATAAAACGAAATAACACCGAAAACCGCTTGAAAACACGAAATAAAACGAAATTGTGCGAAATCCGCGATATGTCACAAAATTTCGTCTATCTTGATTATTTACATTTTTTTTTCAATTCACTATCTTCAGCTCTATCAAATATTTCTGACAGTAACTAGCAGCCATATATATTATATGCGACGGTGATTCATTATATATTTTAAAATGAAGTCTCGGAATTAACGTAATATTTTCTTTAAACGGTAATCTTGTGTACCATAATAATTTAAGATGTTGATAACTATGATACAATGGCCGCCGTTCACTTTCTGTAAATAAAAAAATAACAAACGTCCAAAATATGATTATCTAAGATTACGTTTTTAATCATTAAAATATTACACACTAAAGCGCATTGCTTTTACTGTTTATTTAAAATAAAGTACGTAGGGTACGAAAATAAAATTAACCCTGCTTAACATAACGATTGTAAATAATAAATAGTACATGTTTATGTCGGTATTAATTTTCACGTGCATATGTTGGTATTCGGTATGCGTTTGTATTCGCATCTATTCTCCATTGTTTTGATCTTTCCAGCATGGCAAGTTTTTACGTATTAAGAGGTTAAATCTTCCTATGTGATTAAAATTTTTTGATAATGCCTAAAACGAAGGTTTCTGCCAGTGACCGATCGAAAGAATTTTCCAGCGAATGATTATATTTCAGTGATAAAATTTTAATATGCAAATTCTGTAACTGCAGGCTAGACTACGAGAGACGCGATACGCTTGTGAAACATGTCGCGAGTGAGAAACATAAGCGTTTGAGGCAAAACTCATCTGTTAAACGACATCCTTGTCTAAAATCTTTAATACCATTAATTTGCTGTTCAACCCAAGAAATGTGAGTAGGGTTAGCATAGAAGATGCAAACCTACAGAAGTCTCTGCATAACTTGCCTTCTGTTTCCCATCTTCCCATTGATACATTCATACATGGCTATGTTGCTTTCAAAAAAATAATTGAGGATGAACTTTCATTGCCAGAAACAAGCCAAATTGATGTTGCAAAGGTACTTTGCTCCCTGAAAGGGGACTACAGTGAATTTGCTCAAGCCAGTTTAAGGGCAATCTGGTTCCCAACATCAAATGTTGATGCAGAACGTTAATTTTCCAGGTACTCACTGGTAGTTAGTGACAAGACGTCTCACGCTAGAAAATGCGGAAAATTTAACTATGATAGAATTTCAATAAAACCGTCTTAAAAGTAACTTTAGAAGTGCTTAATTGTGTAATTTTGTAGTGTATGTGATTGTAATTAAGTCGTGAAATTTTTAGTAGTTATTTAAAAGTTTGAATTTATGAATTTGCAAATGATCTTAATTACCTATGAATTGGCAAATGAACTTAATTGTAATTAGATCATGATGTTTTAGTGTTTATTAATATTTGTTTTAATAAATTTGCATGTCGTACAGAAAAGCAAGAAAATTTTCCGTGGGTATTTTGAGCAAAAAAAATAAAACCATATAACACCGAAATCTTTATTTCTTTACACCGAAATTTGTCTTAAAATAACACCACAAAATCTTGACTCTACCGATGACGTGACATGTAGGTACGACGATCGAGCGGCAACTATGTAGTTGAACATGAAGTTGCCTTTCCTCACTAAAGGTAGGCACAAAGGGGAGGCAACCCCATGTGTCAACCTACTAATCACAATGCAGAACCAAGTACGTGACCAAATAGGGAAAATGTGCTGCTAAAATTGTTCTCTTAAAGTCTGGAAAGACACATCACACCACAGCATGTTTCATTCTGATTGGCAGGCGAGGCAGCTCGCAGCAAACCTTCTGGTCTATTGTTGCACAGTTGTGTGCCTACATTCTGGTTTTTCCCACAAAACACTAACTTGAGGCGTGAAAATAACTTACTGGCGACAGAGTGCTGCTCCCATGTCTTTTCTTTTTACTTCTAGAATGTTACAGCCTCACTACCGGACAATGCTTTAACATTGTAAAAATGTAATTAATATAGATATTAATTTTAACTGACCAAGTAAAATAGAGGAAAAATAATAAAAATAAAACATTTAACTTTGTCAAATTAATAATTTTTAATTAAGCATTTTTAGCGTGAACAAAATACTTTATATGCTTATGCATAACAGAAGAAACATGTTTTTAAATTAAGGAAATTTGTTAAAGTATTATTAGCAGGGAAACGGGAATTATACAATGCTACAATATAATATGGCAAATATATATTTTGGAATAAAAGAAAAGAACAAAATACAAATTTTTGTCGCTTATACTACAAAACTCCTTTGTCTGTTTTTGGTATAATTTATTTCAAAATGCTTGGTATCATTTATTAAAAAATGTTGGGCCTTTTTCCATAGAAACATTGTACCCTCAAATTTCAGGATGATAAGAAAAAAATTTTGTTTGTGAAAATAACATCCAACTCTATTTGTGAAGATATTAATAAAAATATATGATAATTGAGTGATCAGCATGTAATAGTCAAAAATAGTATTTAGTTACAGTTATTATATCTTGTTAATAATTTATCTTCACAATAAGTCTTACAATATGGCTTTAACCATCATTCTTATATTTCAATTTATTGTATTAAGTTGCATCAGATAAGCATCAGATCATGAAAGATAGCAAACACCAAATGACTTTTTGTTTGCCTTTCTTAGTAATGGCTTCTACATGTTTGCACACTTGTTTTATGTTGCAGGGACATGAAAGGCCAATTTGCACAGTATTTGTACGAGATGAACTTTCTCGAAAGTAAGGATTTCAAGTTCGAGGGAGCAAATGTCAATTCCGATAATGTGGCCCTTGTGAATGCCATAATCTGTGCTGGGCTGTACCCCAACATTGCGATCTTTAAGTGAGTACGCATGAGTTGAACAGCAGCTAGCTGTTTGAGATGGAAGGTCTGGAAGTGTCAAATGTTAGTTGTAAACATCCCAACCTACAGCCAGGGTGTCTGGTGGCTCTAATTCAGCGTACTCATGTGGCAAAGAGTGGTTTAGCTGCATAATGTCGGTTTACTATCAAAAGCTCCTAAGTCTAATATGCAAAATCTTGCAGGAGAGGCAAAAAACCATTTTGTTTGGGATATAATGAAGCATACAAATATGCTGAAATAAATAAAAATGTCAAAATAAAGTGATATTTAATTATAAAGAAAGAAAATACATTGTGTAAATGATTTATTAATTTTGAAAGGCATAGAATGTATTAAAAAATAAAATGAAGGAAAAGTAAGACACAGGAGTTTTTGCTAACATAAACCCATTCATCACCTAAAGGCAAAGTTGACTTAAAATAAATGAAAACCAGAACCAATCACACATTTCTGCTTATATTGATGGTTATGTAGTCTTTAATGTTCCAAAATTAATTATCTACATATGGCAAAGTGTCATAAAACAAATGAAAATCTTCAGGAATCACAAGTTTTAGCTGCTGGAGATTATTAAATTTAATTTTTGTAATAGGCCTGGGTTCTATGTATAATTCCTTTATATTATAATTCTTGTGAGTTCTTTGTGACCTCTTTTCAAGAACCTTCCACTCATCTGGAAATCTCAGCGTATAGTGAATTGTTCTGTCAGTTAAATACTTAATTGCACAGAGATTGTTGTCTTTAAGATCACCTGTTTGTTAACCTGTACAAATCAAATAGTATTTCAATTTGGAGAAGTCTTTAAAAAAAATATATATGTTGCAAATATTTCACTTTATATGTGTTAGGTTTTATTTTTGCCATCTTAGAAAAAGAAAGGTATTCTACTGCAGAGTAAATCTATACATTCCTTAATTTACATTCAATTTGTTTAGTGCATACTATCACACTCCATTTGGGTGTGCCCGAACAGTATAAGTACTTATGGGTGATGATAATGTTCTTATTTGACAAATGCAAGAGTGAATTTCTGTTCTGGTATGAACAGCCATCACTATAGTGAATGATAGTGGTGCAGTATTTAAGCAAATTCATTAGCAGTGACACCACCTTATGCTTCGTGCCAGAAAAAGCAGTAGCCATCTTCTTCTTGTAATATATGGCAGAAGCTGTCAACATGGGGCAAAGTAATGGAGTTTGTAGATCCGAGCCTCATTCTTTCTTGTAATATGTTCATTATATTTATCTTCTGAAACATTATCTGCCTTGAAGCTAACAAAAAGATTACATTGATACTTTTTGGGGATGAAGATACTCAAACTGTTATCAGTGAATTCTTCTTGAAACATTTTTATGGATAATCCTGCAATATTTCTTTTTTACTATATTATAAATATTCCTTATATAAAGAAGCCCATAGGTTCCAAATACAGTTTAGTAGAAGATGCTGTGCAATAATTGTCTTTGGTAAATCTTTTAAGCCATGCTTCTCATCCTTCAATCTTGAACTTTTTCTTCTTGTCTCTTTTGTCAGCAGATGACTCATCTCTATGTGAAGATTTTTTTGTATTGGTGAACATAGTCTTGCATACTCACACACGGATTACATTTTTTCTCAAGTAACAAATGAAAGTATTTGACGTGGGTGATACTTCATTCAACTGATTTTTTTTTATCATTAGTAGAAACAGTGTCTACAAGGCTTGCAACGTACACTTTTCTCTGTGACTAATTCATATTGCGCCAGAAATTATCATCTTTTGTCTGTCTTCTTCTGTAAATATTCTACATTTAATTTTTGTATCTCTTGAATTTGCTTGCAATTACAAGTACCTTTCATTGTACGATCTTTCCTGTATTGGTTTGCTACCTATTTTCAATTTTCATCTCGGCTCATTCCTTTGTAAGTGCAGCCCTTTTCTCTCTTTGTTTTCTTCTCTTCCCTGTTACAGTTGCTTTTTTCAGGTTTGCGTTTTCTATTTCTTATGGGATCTTTCTTCTTTTCTACACCAAAAATATAATTTTATTTTGAATTTCCATTGCTCGGATTATGATTTGGCTAATAGGTCTCATTCTTAAGGTTTTTATCTTTTTCAAAGGATTTATTTGGCACATGTGATACGTGTCATTCTAAGTTAACAGGTAATTCATTGTATGAAGTGGCGGCACAGCTTTTTTTTAAATATTTTTACTTAAGTATACTTTTTTTATATAAAAACTGCTAAGTTGAAAATGTGTACAAAGTGGCCAGTCAATGTGTTGGTTTTATCTCGTTTTATAAGTGACCAGGGAAAATACACAGTGCAGGGGAGGACACTTTATGAACAGGGAAGAGATAGACATAAACAAGGTTATTTTTAAGAATCATCTTTATTTATTTTAATTATAAATTTTTTATAATCTGACTTTTCATTTCTTAGCAGTCTTTGTTTATAAAATTTAATGTTTCTTAAATGGTGGGTACAAAACATGTAAAGGTTATTACTTTTCTTGTCCATCAAAACAAAAATATATATATATATATATAACTTTACTATCTGTTGAAAATAATTAAATCAACGAGAATATGTGAACTCAGAAGTTGGTAGTATTTTTTTTTGTATATGGTATTTGTTTCTTGTAGTGTTTACGGTTGTCGAGGCTGTATCTGTGAGTAATCTAAAATGTATTTACATATTGTCTTTTGTGGTAAATCTGGTTGAGAATATAAAGGAAGTGGGCTAAAAGTGTTTATTTACAACAGGTTATGGGCCCAGAACACAAATAAAAAAAATAAAATAAAAATTGTTTTAGTTCGTGCACGCAAGATAAACGGTAGTGTTGTTGCAAACAAGATGGAAGCTAACGTGATCAAGCTAAGCTCCGAAAGTAATTGGAAAACTTGGAAAGTCCAAATTGCTGTTACATTGCGTGCAAAAGGTGTTTATGACGTAGTAACTGGGACATGGGTAAAACCTGAGCCAGGAAGTGAAAATTATGAACAAACATTGCAAGAATGGCAAAAGAAGGACTTTCTAGCTCAAGATATAATCGTTACACGATTGAATGAAGGACCTATGGCGCATGTCTTGACATGTGAAAATGCAGAATAAATTTGGAAGAAGTTGTTAACTGTGTTTGAAAAAAATTCCGAACTTTCTGTACACCTGCTGCAACAGAAATTCTTTAATTTGCAGTGTGTGCCGGGTGAAAGTATGTCTGAATTTCTGTCCAGAATCGAAGAGACTGTTAGTAGTTTAAAACAACTTGGCGAAAAACTGTCTGATAATATGGTAATAACCAAAATTCTTATGGCCTTGCCATCAACATATGCTCACTTCGTCAGTGCCTGGGATTCTGTTTCAGTTGAGGGGCGAACTCTGGGAAATTTGACTGCTAGACTGCTAATGGAAGAGGAGAGAACCTACTCATCGAGAGAAGATGACTCTACAGCTTTTGCTGCTGCGAGAAAAGGCGATCCGAAGTGTCTTGAATGCGGAAAAATTGGCCACCTGAAAGCCCAATGTTTCAGATTGAGTACAGTGAAAAATCCAATTTGCTGCCATTTTTGTAATAAAATTGGGCACATTAAAAGAAATTGTTATCATTTCAAAAGGGAGATGCAAAAATCTGAAGACCATAATGCTAACAGAAACGAAGAAGCATTCACTGTGTTTACATCAGCTCTGACCTGTGACACATGTGATGACAATACTTGGTTTTTAGACACTGGAGCTTCAGAACATCTGTGCTGTAGAAGGGAACTGTTCGCATCATATAGGGTCTTGAAGAAAGACAGGCTTGTAAAATTTGGAGACGGAAGAGTTTTGAAAGCTGAAGGTATTGGTAATGTCAAGTTGTTGTCAGATACCTGTGAGAGTACCTCAAAAATCATATTTCGAACAACCACATGTCAAAAATCTTAAACAGTCAAGGCAAAATATCGGCACTGGCGGAACGTGCAGGAAACCTTTATAAAATGAGATTTAAACCACATCAATCTACTTTTGCCTTCGTAGGTGAGAAGCAAACCCTAAATTGCTGGCACGAAGGTAAAAGAGGTGTTAAAGTCGTATGGCCAAGAGATTACAGATGAACTTGATGTGGTATGTGAACCTTGCATTTTAGGTAAACAGACAAGAAGCTCCTTCAAAGACAGCAACACAACAACTTCAAAAACCGGGGAAATAATACACGCAGATGTGTGTGGTCCCATGGAAACTCAGTCCATAGGTGGATCTAAATATTTCTTGCTTCTAAAGGATGATTATTCACATTTCCGGTTTGTCTACTTCTTAAAAAGTAAGAGTGAAGTTGGAGAAAAATTGAAGATGTTTGCAGCCTGGTTTAGAAATCAGAAGGGTGAGATGTTTAAAATCCTTCGTACAGATTGCGGAACAGAGTTTGTTAACAATGACGTGAAACAGCTGTTATTCAATTTAGGAATTGTTCATGAGAGAAGCGTGCCATACTGTCCAGAACAGTCCGGAAGGATAGAACGGGAGATGCGCACAATAGTTGAGTCAGCCAGGACTATGATGATAGCTAAGGAATTGGGAAAACATCTGTGGGCAGAAGCAGTAAACTCCGCTGTCTATGTGATAAATAGAACCGGTACTAGTACAGTTGCAGGCAAAACACCCTATCAATTGTGGGAGGGTAAGAACTATGACATAACATTGTTGAAAGTTTTTGGATCAGAAGCATACATCCATGTGGCTGATCAGACCCGTAAGAAGTGGGATGCAAAATCCAAGAAAGGCATATTTGTTGGCTATAGCGAAACATCAAAAGGATTCCGTATTTTCCTACCAAAAGAAAACAGGGTGACAGTGAGCTGCAACGTAAAATTCTCAAATGTGAGAGATTGCAGGGAACCATTAAAAACAAGCTCTGGACCTTTGAAAAATGGTGAAAGAGAACACTTGTTATGATTTCCTAATCATCATGAAGAAAAGCCACATGGTGAAATAACCATACCAGGTGCGCTGACACAGAAAGATATAGAGGATAATGAAAAGGAAGATTTTCTTGGTTTTCCTAACCTTCAGGAAGAAGAATTCCCTGATACAGACATACCAAGAAAGCCAACGCCGGAAAAACCTAGAACTGAAAACATTAATTGGGAGAAGCGTGAAAGTGTTGAAGAAAGGGGTTCATTGGAGGCCAGGTGTTTAAGAGATAGGAACAAGTTGCGTAAACCGAAGAGATTTGATTATGATTATGAAGAAGCCATAAACAGTGTAGAGTCAGAAAATTGGAAAACTGCAATGAAAACAGAGTTGGAAAATTTAAAGGAAAACAATACATTGTTTGAAGTGAAAAGGCCGACAGATGTAAATCTTATAGAGACAAAATGGGTATTTAAAACAAAAAGGGATGATAGAAGTGACCCACCAACAGTGTTCAAGGCCAGACTTGTTGCTAGAGGGTTTCAGCAACAGGAATATTTTGATTCATCTGATGTATATGCCCCTGTGGCAAGACTTTCGACAATGCGGGTGCTTGTAGCTATGGCAAATCATAAGGGCATGCCCATTCATCAAATGGATGTAGCAGGAGCTTTCCTTTACGGAGACATAGAAGAAACTGTCTATTTATCAGTGCCCAAAGGTGTAACAGTGGAAGAAGGTAATGTACTACAGTTAAACAAATCCTTGTATGGCTTAAAGAAGTCACCTAAATACTGGAATTCAAAGTTCAACAAAGTTATGGAGAAGGAAGGATTCACCAGGCCCACAAGTGACTTCTGTCTGTACTACAAGAAATATGAATCAAGTGGCCTGTATATTCTCCTGTATGTGGATGACGTGTTATTAGTGGGTACAGATGAAAAGGGGATAGAAGCAATTAAAAACACATTATGCACATATTTTAAAATGAAGGATCTGGGGACGGTTTCAACATTCCTAGGAATCAAGATTGAACATAACCTGTCGACTGGAAGAACCACGCTGAATCAGACCTCATACCTTACAAGTGTCTTACGTAAGTTTGGAATGACAGAATGTAAGCCCGTGGGAACACCTATAGATCCAAACCAAAAGGTCAGTCTTCATAATACTGAGAGAAGTGAGAGAAACGTTGAACTTAGGTGCAGGCAGCTCATTGGTTGCTTAATGTATGCAGTGTCAGGTACAAGACCAGATATTTGTTGGGCGGTAAGTTTCTTAAGCCGCTACCAAGAACAAGCAAATGAAGAACTGATGACAGCCCTGAAGAGAATACTCCGCTATATTAAGGGGACAATTAATTTGAGTCTGACATACAGGAAAGGACAAAGTAAATTGCGAGGCTACGTCGATGCAGACTGGGCAGGGGATCTTGAAGATCGGAAGTCAACATCAGGATATGTGTTCCAGTTGGGAAAATCCACAGTGGTGTGGTCGTCTAAGAAGCAGACTTCTGTGGCTCTATCGACAGAAGCTGAGTATGTAGCTCTGAGTGCCGCAGTAGCAGAAGCATGCTGGTTGAAGAAGCTGACCCTGGAGCTAAATTTATCTCAGCAGTGTGGGGAACCAACAGCTATTTTTGAAGATAACCAATCAGCTATCAGAGCTGCATCAAACATTGAAAACAAGCAACTGAAACACATGGATGTTCGCCATCACTTTGTTAAAGAGAAAGTGAATGATGGGACAGTAGTGTTGTGTTATGTGTCAAGTGAAGATCAAATAGCTGACATTTTCACAAAGGCTCTTAGTAAGCCTACTTTTGAGAGGCTCAGAAAACAAATGGGACTAGAGTAGTCATATGTGTAAAGTTTGATGAGTTACTTGGTTGATTTAATTGAGGGAGGGTGTTGAAAATAATTAAATCAACGAGAATATGTGAACTCAGAAGTTGGTAGTATTTTTTTTTGTATATGGTATTTGTTTTTTGTAGTGTTTACGGTTGTCGAGGCTGTATCTGTGAGTAATCTAAAATGTATTTACATATTGTCTTTTGTGGTAAATCTGGTTGAGAATAAAAAGGAAGTGGGCTAAAAGTGTTTATTTACAACACTATCAATAGGCAATAATTAAATAAAAAGAAATAAAAACTAAAAATTCTCTTTTGAATCACAGTATTAAACTTTGCTTGTACTTAAATCATTTTAAATTTTATAGGTAACTAAAAAAAAATACTTAATTTTTTCTAAAACCTGCATTCAAAGATATCAACAGATTCATCAGAAGCATGAAAAATATGCTGCCCTCTCATTTTTAAGTTAGGGCAGGTAGTTTTTTTATAACCTGATCCCAGGTGATAAAAATATTGTCATCATTAATTCTGAAGTTTTTTCCAGTTTCATCACAGATTTTACAAAATACAATTTGAACTTAATCATTTTCTTCAACAACTGTACACATTGAAACATAACGATATTCTGTTTTTCTATCTTGGAGTTTAACTAGCACAAAGTCCCCATTGTAGAATGATTTTTTTCCAGATGTTGAGGGCTTTGGATCATCTTTGTGCAGTCTGGTTTTAATGCTTGTGGTAGGTACAGAAAGCTGTAGTGTTTCTTGAGGCTTCTTCGTGTGTTCTTGACATACAAATTTGATCATTGGTTCATCTTCTGAATCACCAGCTCCGTATATATCATTAAGATGTAGGTGAGATTTAGGATGTGTTTGTGGATAATCCAAAGTACCCAATTGAAAATGATGACATAACTCAGTCACAGAAGCAGCTCAAACTTTTGAATATCAGGCAGTTGGGTACGAATATGCAACCGGTAACTTGGTGAACCTTTAGTGTGCCTGAAAAAGTCTTAATATCTTCAGTAGATCCCAATTTTGCTGCTTTTTCCAATAAGTCTGCATCAATTACGGTGAAAACTTTAATATTCGGGCAGGTTTTCTCAAGGGCTTTGGCTAAGTCATCTATTGATGAAATATCGGTGCCACTCGCAACTAGTCGATCTGCAGTTCTCTTGCAAGTTGCACCCACTCACTTTGGTATTGCAATCGTTCTGCTATCCTTTTTTTTTCAAGCTGTTCTTCATGTATAATTTTTTTTTCGAGAGGCCATTTTTCTGTACAAAAACCTCATATTATATTGTAAAACTTAGATAGACATCACGCCAAGTAAAGGTTCAGAGAAAACTGTAGAAGTATTAATGAAAACACGTATAAATGTATCTCCCCTGGACATTTAGTATCTCCCCTGCGTATCTCCCCTGCCATCAAAAGTGTCAGGGGAGATACATTTTCATTTGAAATCTAAAATAGTCATAAAACCGTTTCTCGTACGCAATTCAAAAACAAACGTAACAATGTATGCACTAATCATAGTAATTATTTAAGTATATATTAGTATTTAAACAAATAATTCCAAAATAAAACTTACCATAGGAAAGACTGCATTCACTCAACACTTCTGCACCCAGCGAGTGGCATGACTGAAATGGCAGACAATATGGCTGCGCAGTTGGCTTATGCGCCGCTTGCTGCTAACTTCACGTAACTCGCTATGTATTCAAGGTCATGACTTCCACAGACTAGCAAAGCAAAACTGATTTTTAAACAAAAACAAAAAGCCAGGGGACGAGACATGAAACACGGAGGACAAATTTCGACGTTAATATTTTTTTTTATGATAAATTGGAATGTAAGCAATTTTACTTGTAAGATACTGTTACTAAGGTGTCTTTTTTTTATAAAATTAACGATATTAAAGTAATTATCGAATTTTAATACATTCATGATTATTAATTTTTAAATAAATTCGGTTGGGGTACAGACCAGGGGAGCGTCATTTTTCTTATATTAGAGCTTATTGTGACTAAATTACGTACATTTCTGTAATAAATTTAAGTGAACACGTAGAAAACATTTTTTTAAAGTGATAAATAGGTTAATTATGAAGTTAATATTTAAAAAAAATATATTTTTTTTTTGTCCTTGCCATCGAAAGTACCTCATAACTTAGAATGACCCACACATTAATATCATCACTTTTGTTACCAACACACCCATGTGTGGTGCGTCTGTATGACTTACATTCACAGAAACACTAGAACGTAAATCTAGAGCTTCATTAGACACCCTACAACATTCTTTTTCCTGTGAATTTTCATCATTATGCAGTTCTAAAACACCAATGGTTATGATATGAGCTGGTAAGTTAAGTGTTGTTAACTGAACTGCAGTTTCCATTGTCCTATAAAATAACACAAAGGGTTTCATTAATTTTCTTTCCTAAATCAATGGTAACTTCTTGAGACTATTTCTGCTCCGAAACGCAATTCGAACATTTAATTTCCTCATGCTTCTCCAATTCTTGTTTTTGACTAAGAAAACAATATTATACTATCCTCTAGACAAATATTTTGCCTGAAAAAAGATATGCTTATGTAAAATAAAGTCTATATCTAATTTATCTGAAATCATATAATGTAATCAACTGATTAGCACAAGGGAATTAATTTAAAACTAGAGTATTAAATACTAGTATTTGCACTGCATAAAAACATAATCTATAACTATTTTTGATGTTAGTTCAATTAAAAATTTTATAAAAATGTAATACCTATTGTTAAACTTTTATACACTACACAAAACACACTTATTCCTACCTCCGTTACTGTGAAATTTTCCATTTCCATATTTAATATAAAGACTCACTACAGCTCACTAAGAACACAAACATTGTAGCACAATGTGCATGTCATGTTTTAAGGTTAACAGACATAGAATTTGATTTTGTAATACAAGAGTTCAGATACATAGTTTTCAGTTAAGTCTGATAGATGTCCTTGCATTTATAATTCGACTTTGGAGGTTTTACAGGCCTGTGTGTGGGTAATTTATGAACCAAAGTCATCTAAAACACCAAAGTCTCTAAATTCAGACTTAGGAGGTTTTGATAGTAAGCAGATGATGGTAATTTTTAAGTTAATTCATCCTACGAGTGTCCTGTTTTAACTTTCAGGTTAAGTGCATTGGAAACCAAAAAAAAACTATAAAAAGGCACTTTTTAAATTGAACCGTACATATACCATTAAGTTCAGTTATTCAATTGGCAGACACTTTGTCCTAATAATTTTAATTTACAGTATTAAAATGGCTGTAGTTGCATAAATAGTAAACTTGTTTTATCATTAGTTCTGCTACTGCACTATCATCAAAATATAGTTTCTGTTCGGTTTTTTGAGACTGCAATGATGATTTACGGGCAACAGTTATGTTTTGCTGGCATGCTGTTGCTTGGCCATTACTGGTAAGGCTGATAGAAGTGTTTAAGGGCCAAATCTGTAACTTTTTTTGTAATTTACTATTTGATCATAATCACATCATCATCATCATTCTGATAATAATTGTAATTATTGTTTTAGTACTGTTATGATTTTTCAAATGAATGTATGTTTTTTCCATTGTTGCCTTCATTGAGTATGATTTGACAAACTGTTGTTTTGCTTAAGCGTAATGCTGTGAAGCATATTTTTTTTTATTTCAGTAAGTGTATTTAATCCATTTTTGTGCATTTTGTCTATTTTTTAATACATAGTTCTTATTGATTACAAGCAAAACAATTTTTTATTTTCACATGCAGCAGATAATTGATGCATTAATAGCTCAACTAACAATTTTATTGCACCGCAAATAATGTGAACCGATAATTAAGTTCTTTCATTGATAACTACTCTCTACACTCTTAATAGTTACGTATTGCATGTGTCCCATGATTTTCGTTTCCAATCTTACAAGTATTTTAATAGCTATCAAAAGTTGCCAAGTATAAATTTTCAGGATAATTTAGAAAAAGTTAGAAATCTGTATATGGTTTTATCCTTCATAAGGATTAGGTACTGAAATTATTTTATACTTTTTAGTCCGTTATAAAAACATGGTACATAAAAAAAATTGTTTATTTTATTATTTGTGGTTTCTTTCAGGAATACTGAAAAATAGGTATTTTTTATGTACAGTATATACATACACACACAATGAAATTAGAAATTTTGTTCATGGAAAGTCAAGGATATTGAATTGCAGATATGAGTGGCCATCCTGTTAGGGGTGTAAGACACTTCCCCCTTACCCTCATCAGGGGGTGGTTGGCACACTCGTGCATCAGGCTCCAGGAGGGTGCAGCCTTGGACAATGACAAAAACATATTACATAACTGAAAAAGTCCTCGGGTAACAGCCAAGTGCAAATGATTAGAATTGACACCAAATAGTCGCATATGTATCATCTCTTTAAATTAAAGGATGGTTATAACACTCAAAGGCTCAAATGCACGGCATGCACATATTCAACCTTAAACATTGTTGTTCTTGCTCCTTCAGGACAGTGGAACACAATCGACGCTCCGGCAGGAGGTATGTGAAGTTCAGCACGCGTGAAGATGGGCTGATCGGTGTGCATCCCAAGAGTTACGCCGAGAGCTTGAATAGTTTCGCTAGCCCGATTGTGGTGTACCACCTGAAACTGAAGAGCTCATTCATCCTGTTGCACGATGTTTCTATGGTGTATCCAATGTCACTGGTGTTCTTCGGAGAGAAGGTCACGTGCGACAATAATGCTCTGAAAGTCACCGATCAGATTAAGTTCAGCTGTGTAGCCAGTCATGCAGCTCTGATTAAGGTAACACAATATTGTTGTTACTAGATTAACACTGTCAGCAAATACAGTATGCTCAGTCCAGACAAGATTTTATGTAAATCTGCTGTTTTCTTTTGTACTGTACAATCAATAAATTTGGAATTTTAATTACAATGATTCATTTTGTTCATACTAAATTAGTTCATGGGCTGAAAACATAAGTTTTAGTATAAAGTAGAATTAAAACTAAAATTAAGCTGTAGGAAAAGTTGTATTTTCTGTAGGACTACGTATTACATGCATTGACTTTTGGGCATCCGGGCAGGGTCTGGTCAATCTAGTCATGATTAGTGGGGACTCTTCTGTTGTTTACATTAGCTGATTTTGGTCTCTTTTGCAAACCTTAGTTACCGTGTTTTATCGCATAATTGTCGCACATTTTATACTAAAATCTAGTTTGAAAGTACAGGTGTGACGATTATGTGAAAAAAGCATTTTTTGTTAGGTAAAGTTATTCATAAAAACAAAACCAATTCAAGGAAAGTATGTTCATTTAAAAAGTAGAGTATACAAAAGCACGCCAAACAATTAAATTTAATAAATCATGGAACCAAAACATTTTGCTCAACTTTAAATATAAAAACCAAAACTGTGACGAGAACGTGAGTCGTAGCGCATAACTATCGTAGTACACACCACGAGTAAGCGTGGGCTATTAAATGTAGTTAACTCGGCACCAGACAGAGCGCGCGCATTGCATGCAATCGATGAGCTACCTGTATCGATATTCGACTACGTGCACACGCTCTATACGGGAATCAACATAATCAAACATGAATGTTGCCAACTAGCGCTGGCTACATTTTCATAAGCGGTACACAGCGGTGATGAAGACGAAAAGATAAAAGTTATAACATTGGAAAATGTTTTTAAAAGAAAATGTACACATCAGACAACTTCGGTTTTCCGTTAATTAAATAAGTAAGCGGTAACATCCGAATGAATATTAGATTTAAACTTTAAAATACGTTTTATACGGGAAAACTACCTTCACAAAGCGCTCAGAATCTAAAAACATCATGCAACTTATATGCGAGAAATCTTTTTTCTCCAAATTTTGATGTCCTAAAATGACGGTGCGACGATTATGCTATAAAACACTGTATTATATAGTTTCAAATTTGTTTTTTGAAAAACATATCAAATTTTTTTTAATTAATTTTTTATTTTAGAATACTATCACCCACTAAATGATAAAAATAACTTTATTTATATTATTTGAAATAAAGAAAATAGTTTTACCAGATTGAGAAACAATAGTAATCTTTATGCTTGTCCAGATATTTTTTTTGGATTGACATGTATACGTACTTTGTAGGAGCTGCGAGACCAACTGGATATATTACTGAAGTACAAGATTACTCACCCGGGTTCCACCGACTGGAGCGAAAGTAACTTTGAGGCTAAGTTACTGAGGTATGTTTTTGAGAGTTGTGACAGTAAAACATCTGTACAACATATTTGAAGGGACTTACTTTGTGTGTGGGTGCCATTAAATCCTGACAAGTTTATATATATATATGTGTGTGTGTGTGTGTCTATATATATATATATATTAGGGATGGGTCGGTTCTGTAATTTTTCGGTTCCGGTTCCATTTCGGTTCTTGGAATTCGGTTCGGTTCTTCTCCGGTTCCGGTTCCTGTCTTATTGGTTGTGAGGATAATCAATCTTTAGGGGAGGGGGGGAAGAAGAAACAAGAAAATTTTAATTAGAGTTGTTCCGATACCGATACTAAGTATCTAAAAAATTTAAGTATCGGTATCGGCCGATACTTAACCTTTTTTCAATGTATCGGTATCGGGCATGGTATCGGGCCGATACATAAGTATCGGTTACAAAAAATAAAAACGGCCTTTTAAGCACTTTCAATGCACTGTCAAATACCTAAATACAATAGAACCTAATTTTTACGTACCCATAATTTACGAATTCCCGTGATTAACTTGTTTGTTTACTTGCACCATCATTTTCCACATTGTATTAATGCGTTACTTTCCCGCTTTATGAGAAAGCATTTCCCGCAGTTTACGTAGCAACAGCACTGCATTTAACACCAAACCATCAGCAAACGTGAAACTAAGCCATAATTTGAAAGTGAATAGTGTGAATGTCGTTTATTTAATGCAGGTAACTGCATATTTTTGACGCGGCAGCTTAGTTTGCTAATGTAAACAACCTACATTTTTTTTGTACCATGTGCCACGGTAAACCATACGGCCATGAACGAAACCTGTGGTGACATCGCAAAAATTACTTTTATTTTATCTCTCATCCCTTTAAATTTTAATTTTTTTGGCAGTAAATGAGTTGTAAATGCGGCCTTTACAAAAATAACGGTGGATTACGGGGCTCTTGTTAAAATAAGTTTTAAAGCAACATAACCATGTAAATATGGCGTACATTAGAAATATATTTTTAACGCAGTTGGCAGCAATGCATTTTAAACCATTGCAACAGAAACGTTGTTGCTTTTTTCTATTCTAACACGTAAACTAGTGATGGGCAGAACGATTCTTTTGACCGAATCAATTCATTTGAATCAGTTCAGTATAAAGATTAGTTCTAAAGATTCGTTCTTATGATTCTTTTCAATTATTACTGCGTGTCTTTTTTAATAGTGTAGTAATCATAAAAGGATTTTTTAAATTTGGATTCTTTTTTTTATTTATTTACATTACTGCACAATAGTATTGGCATGTAAAAATACTAAAAATATAAAATGCTGGTATCAGGGTATCGTAACAACTCTGATTTTAATGTCTCATTAGTCATTGGGAGTATTTTATACAAAATGGTCTATTCCGATATCAATTACATAGGAAATTATCATGCTCAATTGAATGAAATGAATCACTTAAGATTTTTGTTTAAGAAAACAAGCATTTTGACCCTATCAGGATCCAAGCGATTGCGTTTTTTATCACAAATGTATGCTGCAGTGCTAAAAAGCCTTTCACTAAATACTGTGGAAGGTGGCACACACAGGTACTTTCTAGCAAGTATTCTCATAGTTGGAAATGTTTTGCAATTTTTCCAGTATTCGAATATGTTGGTGTTGGCTGGTGAAGTATTTTCAGAAAAAAATAGACTGAATTCATTTTCAATGGTGCCGTCAGTCCTTTTTTCCTCGGAGGATTTGCTAAACAGATCACTATATCGAGACCACATGTCCATGCTGCTTGTACTAGTAGTTGGCTGGAAGGCAGATTCATTTGTGGCTGTCTCACAACTGTCCTGAAAAAATATAATAAAAAAAACAGAAGAAAATTAGGACAGTTGTGTATAATGTTCACTGCCCAACAAAAAAATTTAAATTTTAGCATTACTTACATCTGTTTTCAGAAGCTGCTTTGCTTCAAGCAGCAATAAAGTTTTTGCAATCTTCATTTTTTGTACATTTCGAAAAGGGTTGGTTTTAAATCTGGGATCTAGTAGAGTTGCAGATGCCAGTAGTTTATCGTCCTCCATTTCCATGTACCTTATTTTCAGTGAGGCCAACAGGTCATTTTTCACCCCTTGAAGACCCGATCCAACTGGTGCATCTTTCTGAAGCTCATTATCTAGGACATGAACTAATGGAATAACCTGCAAAAATATATTTGAAAAAAAAAAAATTAGGCCTACATCATCCTATGGCATTCAATTTTGTCTGACAAACCATTTTAATTTCAACATACCTCTGAAGCTGTTACACTTGGTGAGCTGACTTGGAGTGTCGCAGAATAAAAAACATCCAAGATAGGAATTAAGTTTTCAATCAGTGTCCACTGCTGGCCTGTCAGTTCTGGTAAATTCAGCTCTCCACTTGACAACAAAATAGCCCTTTTCTGCTCCTGTAGCCTTTTTAGCATGTGCAACGTGCTATTCCAGCGTGTAGGCTCATCCTGGATAAGCCTATGCTGAGGTACACTAGCTGTTGTTTGGCACTGTTTTAATATCTTCGTAGCACGTGCTGAGTGCTTGAAGTGACCTACAAGCCTCCTACATTGAGGCAACAAGTTGGTAACAATTTTATGGCTTAATAAGCCATCCTTCAACACTAACTGCAGTGTGTGTGCTATACATGCTACATGAACAAATGCAGACTGCTCCAGACCTGCTGTTATGTTACGGCCATTGTCTCTCAGAATTGCCACCACTTTTTCTGAAAGTTGCCAATCTGCCAACACCTCTGTTATGAATGAACAAATATTATCAGCAGTGTGGCTTACTTCTGGAAATGGCACAACTTCCACACACAGGTGATGCCAAATAAAATTTTGATCTAAATAATGAACTGTCAAGCTCAAATAATCATCATTGGATACCGATGTCCATAGATCTGTGGTTAAGGCAACATATTCCTCTATGCTCAATTTGTCCTTAACTTCATTCAGAACATCATTGTACATCTGAGGAATGACTTCATTTGCCAAACTTTTACGAGAAGGCATTGAAAAACGAGGTTCTAAATGGTTCACCAGTTCCTTGAAACCTCTGTTTTCTATGACAGAAATTGGCTGCCCATCTACACAAATCATTTTGGCAATCAACTTTACAATGTCTGTTTGCCGCTTGTCTCCACGAGGAAATTTGGTTTGCTTGTCAAAACTATCTGTTATTGTTTGTTGCCTAGAGCTCATATACACTTTAGGCCTACACTTGGTAGGTCCTCGTGATACAACACCTGAAGTTGATGCGGTTGAAGGCAATGATGAATAAGTAGATGCAGAAAATTGTTCCTTTGCTGAATTTGAATTCTCACCTGCCTCAGAAGAGGTTATGTCACCATGTGACTTAAACAATTTACTAAGACTCTGTTGTGAAGGTGGCGCATTTCTTTTATTTTTGTCTTGTTTTTCATTACTATATTTGTCACTGTGTTGACCGCGAAGATGTTTAATTAAATTTGACGTAGATTTCCATACACCTCTAGAAATTCTAGCTCCACAATGTTCGCATATAGCAAACTTCTCGTCTGGATCAAGAACAAAATGTTCCCACACAGACGACATTACCGCAACGAAATAAACTCCGCATGCACAAAGCTGAAAATATTCCTTTATTAATTCACGTGCCAATAACACAAAGTATTTATCCTCCAAACCACGACCGTAGCCAAAACAAAACATCTAAGTTCTGGCTGTGTACCAACCTCCCGGTATAATCGAATTACTGTAAAATAAAATTACTGTAAAATAAAAATTACTGTAAAATAAGTATCATGTTAAAGTAACACCTAAAAGGGTGTTAATTGTTTACTTTAATTTTTAATTACATTTAAAACATTATGTTTTAATTCTGGAATGCTAAAATAACGTTTACCGTTAATTATTATTAAAACGTATAAGTTATGTAATCCATATGGCAAATTGGTCACAATGTTTACAAAAACATGGCAGCGTAGCTGTAGCCGCGCAATATTAACTAAACGTAAATAACAGTATGACCAAGACGGAAATTTTTTCAATTATCTGTATTGTCCTACATTTACATACAGAATAAAGTGATCCCGGCACTAAATATAATATAGAACATAGTTATGGATGTGAATACATCCATTTTCTTAAGCGCATTGTCACGCCTGAGGTATGTACGTACGGTAACGTCTCCCTATTTTAGATATG
Source organism: Bacillus rossius redtenbacheri (assembly GCF_032445375.1). Classification (NCBI taxonomy): domain Eukaryota; kingdom Metazoa; phylum Arthropoda; class Insecta; order Phasmatodea; family Bacillidae; genus Bacillus; species Bacillus rossius. The sequence goes on along the minus strand of NC_086335.1, from coordinate 23,889,344 downwards.
CGGAATGTTTTATTTACCTATTTATTATAAATATTCATACAGTTTATAATAGAAAACACCATTAAATAAAACACTGTGAGCTAAAACACGCCTTAACAATTATGCCGAACGGTTGTGCTTTAAATTTGAAGTGTTGTGAAAATGAACCTTCACCCCTTATCTTTGAAGAACCGATCTTTTCAGTACCCGAAAACGGTTCCGGTTCGGGGGCGCAGAACCGGTGAACCGAGTACCCGAAGAACCGACCCGACCCATCCCTAATATATATATATATAGACACAAACATACACATATATATGTATGTGTGTGTCTCTATATATATATATATGACACACACATACATACATACATTATATATATAAAGAATGCAAATTAACAAATTCCATTTATATGAAAGAAAATCACTAACCTCTTTAAAAACCTGCAGTATCTTTTCTTTTCTGTGTGTAAGTGGAGTAAAGTAATTTACCGTATTTACCTGCTGATGGGTTGCCCCTGCTTGCGGGTCAGACCTGTAATTTTGACTGAAGAATCCAACATTTTCCACCGTAAGGGTCGCTCTTGAATAAGGTTCACACCATATATATATATATATATTCAGTACTGTATTTCTTACATGCCAATAAGCTGAGACACAAAACACAAAGACTTCATTTGTATCCATGGAACTCTACTGAAGAGATATAATTAGAGACCCGAAAAAATTGCAGGTTCAATGACCTTCAGGATAGACTCCAATATTTTCTACACACTCGGGCAAATGCCAACTGTTCATTGGCTGCTGACTTGTGAGTCGTCTCGATTGTGTGGCCTGTGATTCGACACTTCTATAAGTGATGGGTCTCTAATTGGCCCTCAGTCCTCCAGATTAACACTGAACCAATGGCAGAAGAAGCAGCACTAAGGTATAATTATTTGAATTTTAGCATAACACGAAATAAATCCGCGAATTTTTTAGGTGTCTATTAATAGTTAATATTCGTAAATGCTCAAAAGATGAAATTTTGAAATTTTGACAAGATTAAACCAAAATTTTAGGTTATCTGTCCAGCTTTATTTGAACGAGAAAATTGGAGGTCTTTACTGTCCAGTATTAAACCCTTGTACTCTGTTGTAAAACATAGTTGGAGTGTCAGGGACAAAATATTTGACAGCGTGACAGAGCTTTAAAAAATAACCGACTGGTGTGTCGTCGTAGAGACCTGTAAAATTCGCGATTTCAAATCCCTAAAGGATAGACTCCATGATCCTCTACGCACTCGTGCAAAATACATCTGCTGATTGGTTACCGACTCGTAACACCTGATGACTGGAATGATCATAATTCGCTAATTCTTCTGTTAAAGATTTTTCATTGGCCCGGAGTCCTTCAGATAAACTGTGGCCCCATCGCCGAAGCGAAATAATGTCAAAAGTATTTGGACTCTATCCTATCGCGAAATGAATCCGCGAATTTTACAGGTCTCTAGTCGTCAGCTGTGTCACACTTGATGGACATCCCCCTCCCCAGTACCGCTCTGCCAATCACAGAGCCGAGGGGGTCTCGACCGCGAGAGGCGCGCGTATGGAAACACGTTGACGCGAACTCAGTGTCGCGGTGGATGGGGTTGGGAAGGCCAGGGGTAGGCTAGGGAGGGTTGGGACAGTGCGAAAATGCTGACACGAGGTACAAAATACGCGATGTGTCGTTCTCCAGCCCTGGCTGCCGCCCCGCCCCTCGCGAGCGGACGAGCGTGTGATCGTTGTTTCACACTCGCCAGCACAACCTCCCCCCCCCCCCCCCCCCCCCCCCCTCCTACATCACTGACGCAATCAGCGCGGAGCTCCAGGAACAAACTGCGCCTCGAGTATCAATTAATTTTGTTTATCGCCGCTGCGCGAGCGAAGCCCACGTCTGCCAACCCCGCGCGGAGCCAAACATCCCCACCAGTGCTCTGCCAACACTCCTCCCCGGGAAAACAAAAACAAAATAAAAATGACATTCACACCCACCCCGTCTCTGGGGGGGGGGGGGGGGGGGGGGTTCGCTAGTTTCGTTTTGTTTTCGCCTGTTCGTCGTGACAATAAGGTGGGTGGGGTGCGTGTGGAAAAACAAGTTTGTCCAGTGGCGACCCTGGGCTGCTTTTATTTTTTTAACCCTTTGTTTTTTAGTGGTATTTCTATGATACCACTTTGATAAAATGTTACTATTCGCAATGTTTCAGTGGTATTGCCGAAATACGTCGCATGAGTAAGCCTTGTGCTGCTATCTGACAATCCTAACAAGAAGATCAACATTGGCTGCTTTAATTTTTCCTTCCGCCACGTCTGCTAAAAGTTACACAATAGATTATAATTTATTTTTAACATATTTCTGTGTGCCTCAAAGGGTTAAACCCTGCAACGGGAAATTTGAAAAAAAAAAATACTCTTTCAAACATTTTAAAAACTACCTGGCACTTAGATTTTGACGTATGTTTTGTTAATTTGTTTAGGATATTTAAATATTCTTTCCTTATTAATTATCCTCGGGTCAGGTTTGTACACGCTGAAGATCAAAAATGTCCGCTTTAATCTCGTCATTCATTATACGTGGCAATAGAATTTTTGTATAATTTTTTCTAATACCAAATAAATAATTTAAACACGTATTGACCAGCACATTAAGATACAAGATTTAAAAAAAATGTAATTTTCCTTTTCCCATTAGCCATTAATGTCCGAATTTTTAACAGAACACTAGACAAACAAAAAAAACATTGTGTGCGTGGTGTACCACACGTGAAAGAAATAAAAATTCTTGCTTATTAGGTAGAGCTAGAGGTAAATCATTAGTATCTTTTTTATTGAACTAGAGATAATAATTGAGAATAATAAGGATGCGGGTGTGATCTTTTTCCACGTCCTGTACTCTCGCATTCGTTCACTGGTACTTTTTTGGGAGCTTTTTTGGGTTTTTATTCCCACCTTGCCTTTGATAGTACCTCTTATCTGCTTCTGCCTATAATTTTATTGTTTTTAGGCATGATGTTAAATTACGATCTCCAGCTGAATAAAATGAAAGAACAAAAAAAGAAACACTCCAATCGAACATAAATCACAGTTATAAAGTCAATTTCATAAGTTTGTAAGTCCTTTTGACATTTTAAATCACAGTGTTCACATACAGAAAATTAACTACACTTATAAATGTAAACTCTTAAGTCTATACATCTTTCTTTTTTAAATTTTTAATCACACTATTCGCATATAAATGAATGATACTTACAAAGTTAATTACACAAACAATAACTCTTTTACACACGAATAAATAAATTGTAGATTCATTAAATTAAAATTAATATGTTAGCGTCAATCGTTAGCCGTTACGAAAACTGAGGAGTAAAAACACAGAGGCAGTGTTACGAGAATTCAGTAGCATCACTGCTGCGTCATTTCTACCTCTCCCCTGCCGTCTCCCCATCTGGCCGTTACAACTATCATACAGCATGCTCCGCTACGTACCTATCCCCCCCCCCTCCTGCAGTCTTCTCATTCGACAGCTAAAGCATGCGTTGGAGTGGCGTCGCCGCTGACTAACTCTCCTCCTCTACCGGTTCCCCCACCACTCACCTGACTATTCCCCTCGTGCAATCGGAATGTTCGTAACGTCACTACATTTTTTTTATTTTTCTTAATAACACTAAAATAAAATATTATACGATAATAATGTTGAATCAGTTTAATAAGGTTAAGGTTTATTTGTAGTAAATATTTACAGACTGATTTCAGTCGTTAAAGCAAAAAATAATTATTCAAACATATACTTAGTGCTATAATGTGTGTTTTAAAATGTTTCAGGTTAATAATTTAGTAATACTATATAAGTATAACTTCTAAGGTGTGCAGTTACTTTAAAGAATTAACTTTTAATGAATTTTAACAAGATGGACAGTATTTTAATAAAATTAACTGTCAAAATGTTTATTTCCAACATGAAAAATATGAGATTACATGAATTTGCTCTTTACCGAGGTTAAATGTTTACACATCACTGGAGAGTATCGAAAGATTGCTCACACTTTTTTTAAAACAGATACTATTGACATAATAATATTTAATAGCGGTGAACAGTCACGTGAGAGTTAATAACTATGATCACTTGTGACACTTGCAATCTCGAATTTACTTTTCATGTCAGCAAGTATCTGTAGGGAAATTAATCGGGCAAATCCCTTAACTGATTGTAATGACATGGGAAATGAATTAACCAACTCGGCATGAGATATATATATAGAGACCGGAAAAATTCACGAATTCATTTCGCGATAGGCTAATACATATACAAATAGTTATACCTCAGTGCTGCCTCTGCTATTGGCTCACAACTCACCTCGATGACCCTGGGCGAATGAGAAACGCCCAACCAAAGCTGTATCGAATCACAGGCTGCTACGTTGGGACGTCTCACAATACATCAGCCAATGAGTGGGTGACATTTTACCGAGTGTACGTAGAACTATGGAGTTCATCCTGCAGGTCATTGAACCCGCGATTTTTTCCGGTCCCTAGATATAATGGATACAAGTGAAGTCTTTGTGTTCTGTGTCTCAGCTTATTGGCATGTAAGAAATACAGTACTGAATAAATCTTGGTTCTTTGTCTGTTTACTACTGGAAGGTATGAGGTGACAATGGCTAAATCCATATCTCCCTCCACCCCCCCCCCCCCCCCCCCTTTTTTTTTCCCTTTTTTCCCCATATTTATGACCCCTCCAATTCCTGCACTACTTAACAAAAAGACAAAGTAAATGACTGCTATTTTTTATTCCCGTGTTTCCCTTGCATCTTATGTATTTATTTTTTATCCATCCCCTTGCAGCAGAGAGAGAAAAGACATCAACTGGGTGGTCGCCAGCCATGAATTTTGGGAAAAGCGGGAAATATGCATATATTTTCATCATTGCTGGAAAAAAAAAACCTGGTATTATGCTTGTATTACTATTCACCGGAAATTTCATGTATCACTCTCAAAGACAATATGCCTCTTAGTTTTACAGGTTATCTCAAACCCAGACTTTTGATATTGGAATTGCATTTTGCCGTTACAAAAAACCAATAATAGTTGTTTTTTTCCAGTTTGATAATTGGTGGCATTTCTGCATTAAAGTGGTTTTGTCAACTTTTGTTTAATTTTAATGACCATTGCTATATTAAAAATTGGTGGTTAAATACCAAAAAATTTAATACCTTTATTGTCCTTGCACACTTGTATCATCAAGATGGCGGTGGTGTTATTTTACAGGAAGTTTTAGGCTTAGGAAAAGAGTGAATATGATTTTAAGTACATACAAAGGACACCAAACGTATTGAGACATTGCTTGTGAAATGTTAATTTTACCTAAAATTTTATTTTTTTTTTAAATTTTTTATTTATTGAATTTTGTGTACTGCTTCCCACCAATTGTATGGTATGAATGTTGCCAAAATGCCCAAAATATTATTTTATATTTTATTTCGTACAGATGAGCAACTACCGTGGGAAATATTTGTAGTTTTTTGAAAAATGTAATTTTGCCGAAATGCTGTTCAGGAGAGTTATACTTATTTCTGTGCTTGATGGTCAAGTTCAGGCGTTTATCTTCTCTCATGTCAATAATGTACGGTTTTGCAGGGGAAAAATGTAAGTAAAATGAAAGTAATAAATAACTTCTCTCTGGCGAGATGGCCAACTTTAATCTTAGGAGTCATCAGCAGGATGGCAGGGTGGATTCCATTCGTCATCATTTTGTGACTTTATGAATGTCATAGGCCTAATCAAATGTTTACCTGATGTACAATGGTGCAATAAACACTACAAATATAAATTAAAAAAATAAAATATTCAGCTACACACTGCAATGTTAATTTTTTTTTAACTTTTAAGAAACTTGCATAAGGGTCTCATTACTTTTTTTTAATTTGAAAAATGTCATCAAATGTGCGATCCATATGCAGGTAAATACTGTAATTACTTTCAAGACTATTAAAACAAATACATTATTCCTAAATATAAAAATGATTAAAATCAACAATTATTGCAAATGTTAGATATAAATTTCTTAAATAGTTGGTCAAGAAGAACTCTGCAGACAAAATTTGAGATAGTTTATCACGTTATGAGACTTTTATCCATACGCCTCACTTGCAGCGAGCTGATAGTTGAGTATTCCATTTGTCAATCTCACCAATGCTTTTTACATGGCTTCTATCTGTGTTCATAGCAGAGTATCGCAGTGTTGTGGGAATATTTATTGTGTTACTTTTGGTTATAATATATTTAAAAAATATTTTTCTTTCAGTACTAGGGACCCTTAAAATAAAATTATAGGAACCTATTGAAAGAGAATTTTCAGTGTTTTTGTTGTTGCACAACTCTTTCTCTCTCTGCCTTCGTACTTTGAACTAATTTTTTTTAACTCTTATACACACTGCAAGCCCCACTTAAATTTGCTTCCCAAATTTACTATGTGAATAAATTGGCGTTATCAGTTCAAGTAACCATTATTACTAAACTTACGGTTTCCTGTCGGGTAATTGCCATGTATTTTTAAGTACTATATACTAAATAATTTGACACCTCAGTTAAGATGAGTCATGAGTGGGGACCCAAAAAAAAAGTGAAGTGTGAAATTCATGATAGATGACAAGCTTTGGTGGTTTTAAATTTTTTTGCAGAATTGTAGCATTAGCTGAAGCCTGAAATTCGTGAAATATGACGAACTTGGATGGTTTTAAAATTTTTTTCAATATATTAGTATTATTGTGGACACACAAATTTTTTATTAAAAAAATATTTTTCTTATATTGTTTGATGTGATTTCATAGGTTTTTAACACAAGTGACAAATTTTGATATCAAAGTATTTTCATATCTTAAATGTACAATTTTATTTCTGCCATAACACAATTGATAGTATTGATGTATGTCCCAAATGCGCTGTGTGTAGCAATACACCAGGAATCTCCATATCTTTGGTTACTTGTGGAGGAGCAGGATGGGTTAGTTTACAAGTGAACTATGTTTACCTGGTGTTATGTCATTTGTTTGGGATGCGACATGACTTTTAAAAATTGTGAAAAATATTTTTGATTAACTTATTTTCTTTTTGTTTACATTTTTTGTTTGATAATTTTATAGTTTAGGTGGCCAATAAATGTTAATGGTATGAGATGTCATCTTACCCTGTGTTTACATTTATCTCTTTTGAAACATTATGTATGTAATGCTCAGTTTATGCCAGATGATAGTTGGTTTTGCTCTTTTATTTGTTACTTATCAAGTTGACTGTATGTTTAACAGTAACTATGTTATTTGTTAATTTTGTTTAGGTTTATAGAGTTTAACCACTTATTTCCAGAGATTTTTAGGGATAGTTAGTGTTGCTCAAAACTCTTGCTACAAAATAAAAAATGTTACATTGTAATATATTTAATGTATAGGCTATAGAATACAAATTTTTGTGATTAAAGGCATAATTAACATTAACTTCAATACACTGTTTTTTCACCTAATTTGTGTACTGCCTTTGGTCAGTTTTATTTAATGATTTTTGGGGTCTCTAGCCATAAGCCATGTAATATTTTTATACCACATGTTGCACACTACTGTACTTTATTTATCTGTACTTCCAAATATTCTCATGTTAAAATATTAAATACAATTTTCAAAATAGGTTTTGTTTTCTCGTAAACAAGTAGTTTTATGAATGATTAAACCACTGCCTGGTTTTTGCAAATTTTGGCATCTGGTTTATTGTTTTATTTACGTATTTGTATCATGTTAACCTGATATTACATTCCAGGTAAAATATTAATGTTAAATGACTAAATACCAATACTTCTTGTAAACATGTCACTTTCTGGTCATATGTGGCATATTTTGCAGTGTTTTTGTAATTTTTATCTTTTTTTTTGGGTTATTATTTTGCTGAAGAATATGTAAACCTATTTTTATTAATAGAGAAATTTTTTTGTGTAAAAAAAGGCATGTCAACATGACTTTTCCACAATCTAGTAAGTAAAATAAACAATCTTGACGAGGTATGTCTGTGTTCCCATCATGCCCACCAAACTCCCTCTGCCGCTGCTTGCTCTGATAAGCCCATTTCTTCTCAGTTTTAATCCATGTAGGCTGTCTGATGATGTACTTTTTTTTGTGTTATTACTGCAAATTAATGAAGTGTGCAGTTGGTGCAATGGTATCATCAAACGACTGATCCTGTAGACTGTCTACAATTTTGTTAAGAAAAAATAAATTATAGTTATATAAATGATGTCTGTGTAAATAGTGTGAATATTTTCTTCAGTCTTGTGATATTAATGTTTTCTTTTTTTAGGACTGTGATCAGTTTAATAGAAAGTGAAGACAAGAGGATGACAGTTGTTTCTTGAATGCAACTGGAAACAAAGACTGCTTATGGTGACAAGATTTACATTTTAGTTCAATACGTTATTTTAACATTCTTTTTAGGTCACTCAGTTGATATCTTTTTTATTGTATAGTTCCTGTTATTTTATTAATAACTATATTTATATTATCAGGAATCATTTAAGTCACGGTAGTGAAGGCAGTCGCTATATGTGTTAGTGCCTGGGGCAGTACTATCTTAAGCTGTTGCCCCCCCCACACACCCCCCTCCCACCTCCATCCACTTACCCCATCTATTTGTTGAACCGTAGTTACTGTTGTCTTGTATCACATAATGTCATCAGTTCTAAAAAATGTAATATTTTTAAAGGAGAGATTCATTTCGTTTGTTACTATGTTAAGGAAACCTAAAATATTTATGATTTATTTGTAAAACGTTTTTAGTTTCAAATACACTGCTCTAAAATAAATGCATTCAACAAAATCATTATCTAATAGTAACCAAACCTTTAAACAAATATTACTCAGTATAGCATTGTTGTTAATTTACTTAGAAAATAGTTTTATTACTGTAATTTATAATTGCATAATCATTGTGCCTGGCATTGACAAATTTGGTGATTACTTCTTCAAAGTGCAATTTGAGAGCTTTTTTGTTTTCAGTGTTAAGTTAGCCAATGTGGAAAGCTGCTGTTCCATCATGTATGGTCATAAAAGCGTTTTCATCAGTTTTAAATTGCTGAAACTTCTCTCTTCACTAGCAAAGTCACATGTACAGTAAACAAAACCCAGAGTGCAGTCCATAGATGGGTTTAAAAGTAAAGTATTTTCGTTTGGTACTATTAGTTTCAACGCTACAATTGGAGAGACATTTTCGTTTTTTGTTTCATTATCTATAATAGACCAAACATGAAGTAATTTTTTATACGATTCATCACCATTAATGTCCCGAAAACTTCAAGTTGGTCCCTTTTGGACAGTGTCAGAAATGTCGCGAGTCAGAAACGTCAATGCAAAGCAGCTTCGTGTTTCAAAACAAAGAAATACCTAAATAAATTACCTTGAAAATCCACATGCAATTATTACATTTCATTTTCATACAATGTCTGGAAACTAAAATCAAAAATGTCAACTACTAAATTCCAAAGTGTATGAAAAAACATCTCAATCTTGCAAAGCTTTTCACAAAATAACTTGGCAATGAGGTTCCCTTACCAAAATGTGATAATAAATTATCTTTATAAATTTGGTAAGTACAGCAGCCTAAATATCCAAATAACCATGCACCAATGCTTAATATTACTTTTTAAAAAACAATCCACAAACAAACTTATCAACCTAAATAAATATAACACATAAAATTTAAAGCTAGTGTATCAGCCATTTCAAACACATTGCTTTCTTAACAATACTATGTACTGTATAAAAAAACATGATTAGGCAACCTAAAATATATATTTCACTACTCTCACTAAAACAAAGTTGTGACCTATATATTTAATTTAAAAAGTATGGTTTTTCAACAGTCAAATTTCTCAGAGTTCTGGGGGGGGGGGGGGGGGGGGGCATTCGCAACATGTTTGTAGAAATAATTTATCCCGTTTAAATCCACTTTTGCACAATGTTCAAAATAGCACTTATGATTTCCTTCATTACTGTTACTCACAGGACAGAAAAATGTTTTATGTTTTTAAGGATTATCAAGTACAATCAGCTAAAAAAAATTAGCTGTGTCTGGTGTGAAAAAAGACTCCAAAGATGTTGTAAGAATGCTTGTCACTTAAATCTTAGCCAGGGAACTTACAATTACTTAGTGAAGAAAGCTTACTGTATTTACCCAAATGAAAGACTAAGATTTTTCACAAGCTTAGAGCATATAAATTTAAATTGCATATAAATTCAAATATGTCTTGCATTGGGGTATAAATATGAAATTACAACCGATGATAATTTATTTCCTACTTGCCACTTAAGTTAATGCTAAGCTACATCACAGACATTTTATTCCAGTCATCAACAATAACTGTGGAATTTTTAAATAGAGTTAACTCATGATTTCATAAACAATTAAATGAGCGGGCTTGGAATATTAGCATCACTCATATCGCACATCAGCTGTAATGTTTGTTTTATCAAATTTCCATGTATGAGTAATGTTCTTTTGATGAAAAAAGAATATGTGGATTTTGTCTTGCATTCGGATAAACACATACTTGTTTACACGAAGCAGTGTTTCATGGAAACACAGGCGCACACCCAGCCGATCGTGTCCACTATAAGAAACACACCCACAGAGCCCAAGTTGCTTTCCCCCAGCTGACGCACCCATCGACTTGGCACATGTCTATCTCACAGCACGCCTGGCCACAGTCTCCCCGGCTCCACCGGTATTCCGTGACAAACAGCTGACTCCGCTTGACGTCACGTACACCGTTAGTCCCACACTCGGCAGGCAGTCAAACAGACATCCGATGTAAATATAACAATAATCAAAATGGAACATACTTAAGTCATCTAAAATTTACGTAGCATTTTAATAAATTTATATTTACTACAAAATTGATAAAATCATTAAAATATGTAAACCAAATAACTAATTAAAAGAAATGTTCTTGTAGAAATGTCCCAACTTAATCTTGAAAATAAAAACTAAATTAAAAATAGTATTCTTACAAAAAATTACATAACAAAATTTTTAAAAAATATTTTAACTTAACATAATTACTTAAAAGGTTAATAATAATTCCTTTTAAATTTAAATGTTAAAACTACCTGTGCACACTGGTGACCTTCGTCACTTCAGGTGATATCACATAAAAATTCTACCTTCGTGTTGTGACTGCTAAGCAGTGAAAATTGTTTTTTTAGTGACATATTTAATGTATCAGTGACAGAAATAAACACGTTGCTGTTTTTAAGGTATTGAAAAGTAAAGAAAAAAATGCTTTGAAATTTTTGTTAGGTCAAATTTTCACTAGTGTCTCACGTATCAAACGAACAGGCCGGCAGAGCGTCAAATATGTGATAATGTCGGATAATAGGAAGGTAGTAAGAAAAATCCTATTAATGTCAAACTATGTTATATTTTTACTCATTACAACCGTATAATCATGTTTTACAACAAAACAAAAAAATTAACTGTAAAAAGTTCATTTCAGTATGGTAAAGTCAGAAGCAACATATGATATTCGACTATGCTTATGCTCGTAACTTGCAAGATTTTTGTATTGCATTGGGATGTTCAATAAGCCAAGGTCGGGTAAATGAGAGACTACTGTATAAAGATTTCAAAAATTAGAAAATACTGTTTTTAAGAAAAGCTACTCTTCTATTTGGGTACTTCAGATCTTAACCTTTATTAGCATTGAATAAAGGCTGAAAGTGGTAATTTATTTATTATTTTACGTTGTTACCAACATCTAGAAAGACTTAATATCAGTTGTAGTTCACAAATTGTGAGGTTTATCTGGCCTGTGTCTTGCAAATACTGACTTGTCACAGATGAGATATGATTGACTTGATTGGCTAATCTGAATGACTGCACCTTGGAATCGGTACACCCCACTTGGCAGTGAACACCCTTATACCTTGTCGGTGTGCTTGTATCTTCTACTTCTTAGCGAGGGAGTTACAAACACTATTTTACTGCTTGTTTGTACAGATGTTCAGTTTCAGTTTTTCTTTCAATTGTGTACTTTCATTTTTTTTATGTTCATTTGTTTAAAATTGACCTATTAAATTTTAAAAAAAATATTAAACAAATAAGTATTCAAGTCCCAGTGACAATGTCAGGCCACGGATAATTGAGAGTTGACGTTAATGTTTTTAAGTGTATTTATATTTAGAAAATCATTATAACGGTGAGTTTTGAGGGAGATTCCTGTTATTTTGTCCAGAAAAAAATGTAAGAGCATGGTTTCATATAATGTATTAGTTTTATGTCTTGTGGCTGATCAGAGAAGAAACAGTATTAAGTGTGGTGCTCATAAACTTTAGGTGTACTAGTTTTATTAGTAAAAGTATAAACTTTTAAGTTATTTTTTATTGTATTTTTTCTGAACTGTATAATAAGGTTTTTATTGTTGACTAACCTTACAATATTAGTATTGTGTTTATGTACGTGGTACTCATGATTCACTATGTAAGCTACATGAAACATTTTGGAATGTAATGGTACATACTATTTAGCTTTGGCATCCATGAATTTGCAGTAAAATTTGAATTATGTATCATGATTTCAGTTAAAGTATGTAATAGTGTTGAATGGTTAAGCTGCTTGTTATACTTAACCAAGCAAGAGATTAGCTGTATGTAATATTTCAACCTTTTGACCTACTTTTTATAATTAATAATTATTTTGCACATTCGTGCAGCTTCCTGAAACCCATGTACTGTAATTACTTTATTTTTGTTTATAAATTAGTGCTGTGTTTAGTGAAAACATTTTTACTCTGTTTTATGATGAATTATTTTACCATAATTTTGGTGGGTGTACTATGTGAAGCAGCTAGTTTAACTTAGTCACAGCACGTGTTCCAGTGAAAAAGTGCTGTTGTCATTTGTTAATGGTGTTCGGCAGTATTTTCTGCCTGGCATTTGGCTGTAAAGAATGGCTCTCAAAGTGCTGGTACCATTGGCTGTGGATATGAGTGGCAAGTAAGTGTGTGTGATCTCACACGCACTCTATTTGAGGTCCACTGCAGCTGTTGTGTGAGAACCATGGGCCTAAATCCATCATATTGTTACAATTACTGTGAGTTTTGTATTTAATAAGCCTATAAGTGTACTTCAGTCTCTGAACCACAAGTTTAATCAGAATGAACAGAAATACTATTTAAAAATTACACAAATAAATTTTTTTTTAAAATTGAAATTGTTAAGTATGAAGTAACTTTTTTTTTAATTAAAGGGATAAAAAAAAAGCACATTATCAATCATCTGTTGTCTGCTGTTCAAAGTTTAAACATTAAAAATATTTATTAAAATGTCAATATGATCTATATTGTCGGCTCATTATCTATTTCCTAGCCACATATCTAAGTTCTAGCTTGGTCTTGAGGACTAGCAGAGGAGGGGAAGCTAGGGTTATTGACGTAGACCAGCGTGATGTGTGGCGGCCCATGGTGGGAGGATAGTAGTTGCTTGCAAGGGGCAGGCATGAAGTATCGATGTCACTCGCTGATGGTGATGGCATTGTGGCAGGCCTGTAGAGGAGGGTTCATCGCACTGCGAGGCTCAACTATCTTACGAGCGGTTCATTTTAGCCATTCCTTCACAGATCATCTATTGTGGCAACTGCTTTGTTGACTTTCCACAGCCAAAGGACTTTTTTTTTGTTCAAACACGTCTGATGTTACATAGAAGACATGTTATTAAGAGGTTTATTTCATACATATACTTAAAAATATTGGTACTTGCTTACTCAACTGTGGCTTGTAAAATCCATACATTATTATTCATTAATTGTAAAGTACCTATGTCTTATATGGTCTATATTATTATTCATTGCATGTAATACATATATGAGCGTGCAAAATTTATCTTTACTCTTGTTATGAATTAGACTGAAAAATATTTTATATGTGGTAGTCTAAAGTTATAGCTTGAAAAATATATCTACACAATTTGAATTAGACTGAAAACTAATATTTTTATATGTGATTGTCTTAAGAACTTTGTAGTACATTATAGTTTTAATAAAGAAATCAGCAAAGTGATAGTTTGTAGTTTTTCTTTAGCATAGTAACTTCATTACATATTTTCTTTGTAGTATTGATCTGAAGGGAGTAGATCCATTCATTGAGAGAAACGTAAGGGAGGTGTACGCATATTTATATTTTATAACTGAGTGTAATTCATGTATAAATTGACTCATTGCGAAAGCATTTCAATTTAGGAATAATTGTACGTTTTTAAGAATAAAATGAGCATAGCCTATATAAGGCTATCACATCACTCAAGCTCTGATCCAATCAATACATTACACATTTTTGCAAATTTTAGTGTGAAAAATGAATAGTGGTATATGGAAACTATGTAATAATACTTAACACAGAACATAACAAATACATATCAAATTAATACATTGCGATACCTAATTTCCATTTTTGTCATGTACATTAGGTAAAATGTTAAGGGTCATTTCACCACCTTCGTTTAAGATTTTAAATTGAGCTTAAACACTCTGAAGCTTAGTTTAATAATGACACCTATTTTGGTAGACGAGGCCCGTTGACCAAATGTAGAATAGGTCATGGAGTGGGATCATTGGTACATAGAATTGGCCACCATAGACAGGGGTCCCAAAGAAAAGTCATCAATTAAATATGAATGTCATTTTCTAATGAATAAGTAGAGAGTACTATACAGAGCGCATGTGTGGATCAAAGAGAATTGAGGGGTACCCAAGTGGAAAACGCAAACTGAGAGCTAATTGTGTGTGTATAGGTTATTTCTGGATGGGAGAGTAGGACATTCAAACAACAAATGATTAATATCAACCAGAACGGTGTCAACCGCAGGAAGACTGGTCCTGGATGCCAAGTTTACGTAAATGATCAGGGGATTCATTGTGTGTAGTCTGGAGGGAGAATGATAAAACTGAAATAGCGCGGGGCTGATGTTCAAATATAATGTTATTGCGTTATTGGTCACTGTGCTATCCCAATATAGTTCTGTATATATTGTGCTGGCATACGTATCCTCTATCCTCGCCACATCATAGCCTATTCCTCCATGAGTAGTGTCTTTAAATAGAATATGATGAGTATGTTATGTGAAATTGCTGTCACCACCGCGCCTGTACATATAGCTAATATGGCAAGACGGTCAGCCATCTCATTACCCCGAATCCCAATATGACCTGGTATCCATATAATTTGTACCGCAATATGCAATTTGGACAGTTCCATACAAAGTTCTTTGATAAGCTATACTATGGGTTCCTTAGGTAGGGGGTAGGAATTATGAAAGTGGATTAAATTATGAGTCAGTAATAATGATGGGGTGATGTATGTTTTTCCAACGGACATACAGCAATGCATTATATACTGCATACGCCTCAGCATAGTAAATGGTGGTAATAAGTGGCAGCTAATATAACCCAGAGGTTTTATTATAACTATTATAAAAGGCTGCCCTGACAATATGGACCATTTTATATGTGTGTGTGTATATTGTTTTATATGAAAGTCTTCAATTCACAGTCTTATGGAGATCTTTTATGGTGATACTCGGAAGCTGCTCTTTATTGCCTATAACCATTATTTCCAACAGTTGATACATTATCTTATATGTATGTGCAACGATATCAAAGTAAACCGTCATTAGGATTAATATGTAACACCTGGCAGTATAAGGATTCTGGTATTGTCGAGTCCAACTTATCAACGGCTCTCGCGTAGCCGGCAGCATGGTAAGTCCGTGATCGTACCCAATTTTTCCCAAAAATATATTTCCAGTGCAGGTTGAGTACTTGAGGGTACGGCGGGTACTTGCACTTACTCCTTACTGTTCTTAAAAAATGGGGGATGTCCCATCACCTCACAAAGCTGGGCAGGTATTCTCTTAGGCCTATGACGGCCGGAGACATTACATGACTAGTTGCAGAGTCCGAGTTAAATGAAATGTTCTTTCAAAATGTTTAACACTTGGAGCCCGCAGGCAGCCTTGTGTGGACGAAATTGAAAAACAGCCTCGTGACTAGCTGAACACAATCAGCGTGGATCTATACATGTGGCACTTAAAGTACGAAATTTTTTGTAAAGAGCAAAATGGCTCGTAGAAAGACCAAAAATAATTAGTGAAACGACTGTCTGTGTCTGACCAAGCAGGTGAGGTCGACCACAAAGTAGATTGAAACCAATTTAAAACGACTTACTTTATTGCAGCGAACTCAATGTTGGCGCGAAGATGATGACTTCATGACATGCAGAGACGACCGACCTCGGCTCCTGGTGAGAGGCGACTGAGTTGGCCCCCTGTGGAGCCGTGTCACAAGGGGTCATTTTCGCACGCGAAGTGTGCAATGCACAGGAAACGAATCAGGCCAAGAGTTTAACATGGTCGCTCAGTAGTATGTAAATGTATGTCCGGGGACAGGTTTCAGGGTTGAGGTGCTGGTGCCGGGTCAATGACCGATTGCTCCGACGTCACGGCGGCCATCTTGGATGGATGTGACCTTGACCCTTGACCTTGAATTTGACCCTCAAAATTTCTCAAAATCCGCCAAAATTTACATTTTTGTGGAAAAAAATTCCGCCAAAAAATCTCAAAAAATTCCTCAATTCAAAAATCAGGATTTAGAAAATCCTCAAAAGTCATTTTGCCTTAGAAACCACGAAAATTCCTAATAGAGGCTTAAGCATCCTTGTCTACAGATTTCTCCAATAAATAATAAAGGCATTATTTCTATTGCTTCATTCCTATATGTAATCCCTGTTAGGGTATAATAGGAGATTTATCAATCTAGTAATATTTTATCTTCAAATCATATAATCTTTATATTAACTTATTTTCAAAAGGTTTATCGGGGTTAGTGAGAGATTATATTGACTTGTCCCCATAGTTAATGTTATATGCATATTATATATCTTCATGTAAGATTAATTTCCTCTATCCAAATAAATGTTAAAGTAAACATAATAAATAATATTAAACAAAAATTTTCTTCTTTCTTCAGAATCTTCTGAATATATACCATCACCAAAAATTATAATAAATATTTTCTTCACCTAAAATGGATTTTAGACTATTATATTTATCACATCTTGAAAGTGAACAAATTTTCCTTCTTGCTTCAAACCTTAGTTATATTCCATAACCAGAACTAAATTTTCTTCATCTATATTTAGAGTTTATCTTCATAATGTTTATCACATAAATCAACTGGAGAGAAAATCCTCTAAAATTTTCTTACAGTCAATCTTCATCGCTGTCCGTTTCCACAGATGCATACCACCGGTCAAATTCTTCTAACCGTTTCCCCATTTCTGT
Source organism: Bacillus rossius redtenbacheri (assembly GCF_032445375.1). Classification (NCBI taxonomy): domain Eukaryota; kingdom Metazoa; phylum Arthropoda; class Insecta; order Phasmatodea; family Bacillidae; genus Bacillus; species Bacillus rossius. Next base: position 23,871,984 of record NC_086335.1, on the reverse strand, counting down.
TACTAGGTTTCTCCAAATTTCAAAAGAATTCTTATTATGGATAAGACTTCGAAGATCTTTAAAGTCATATCCTAGTGTCAGTAATTCTTGAGTATAGTTTTCTCTGATATCTTCTGTCTTCTTACATTGATTTAAAACATGCAGTACTGTATCTTCTACTTCACAAATCTGACAAAGAGGTGACTGTACTAATCCAAGTGAATAGAGTTTTGATTTAAAATTTCCGTGGCCACTGAGAAATTGCGATACATAATAGTCCGGTGTGATCCACCGACATTTAAGTCTTGCGTTAATGTCAGGTATAATATTGTACGTATGTCTTCCTGTTGTTGAGGAGTCCCAAGCTTCCTGCCATCTTGATATAACATTCCGCCGAAGTTCCTTCTTCTCTGCCACAGAGATCTTCCTATCCCTATTTAACTGGGATACTTGCCCACGTTCATATATAACTAGGTCAATGGGTATGAGTCCGGCTATAACTAGGAGTGCATCTGTTGAAATTGTTCTATAAGATTTAGTTATAGCAATAAGTACAGTTCGTTGGCTGGATAATAAAGTTCTTCGAGGATGAACTTGACAAGCAATGCGACTCCAAGCACCAGCTGCATATGTTAAAATACTCACATAAACTCCTTTATAAATAATCTCTAGGGTCTTATAGTTTAAGCCCCAATTAACAGGTGTAGTAGATCGTAATCGGTGGAATAATATTGCAGATTTCTTCGTTATGTACTTGATATGCTCGTGGAATCGGAATCCAGTCCCAATCTGTACTCCCAAATATTTAACAAGTTGTTTAATTCTTACAACACGTCCCTCGTAGCGAACTGTGGGAGGTCTATTAACACTAAGTTTACCCTTGAGTAAAATACCTTCCATTTTTTCTGGAGCAATCTTTAGTTTAGAAGCAGTTGCCCATTGGTGAACAATACCTAAAGCCTCTTCAGACTTCTTTTCTAACATGAATCTTGAATTAGCAGGGATTAATAAAAATCCATCATCGGCGTAGCCGTATATGACACAATCTTCTGGTAACTCTTCTCTAAGAAGTGGATCAAATAGCACATTCCAAAGAAGTGGACCAAGAACTGAGCCTTGAGGACAGCCTTTGGTTAATGTCTTATTATATACTACGTGTCCCTGTTGACATGTACATTCTCTATCACATAAGAAATCAAGTATCACTTTATAAATGTTTGAGGGACACCTCAGTTGCTTCAATCGAAACATAATCTGGGGCCACCAAGCATTGTCGAAGGCCCCAGATATGTCGATTGTTATTCCCATTATATATTCATAAGAACTTGATTCAACTGTAGAAAGCACATCCATCAGAGCCAGCTCTGTACTTTTGCCTCTGCGAAATCCATATTGGCGATTATGTAAACCATGAACTTTCTCCAAGTAAGCATGTAGTCTTTTACTTATTAGGCGCTCATATATTTTACCCAAAATGGGTAACATAGTAAGAGGCCTGTAAGATTTAACCAGCGAAGGGTCCTTCCCATATCCTTTGTATATAACTTTCAATAAACCCTTTTTCCAGGCACTGGGGAAAACTTCTTGGAGCAAGGCCCTATTATACATTTTCAACAATACATCTTCCATTCTAGTATATACTCTCCAGAGCATTTCTACAGTTACATTATCCAGTCCAGGTGCTTTCTTCGGCTTTAGCTCCTTTATAATTTTCCTTAACTCCTGTATTGTAAACTCAGGTATGGGAAGAGTAGCAGGAACTTGATTCATTTCTTCCCTCTTCTGTTTGCATAATTCATCCTCGTCTGCAGAACAATCATCCGGTAGAAGTCCATCCAGAATAATTTTTAAATTCTTTGATATAGAGCATATCTGTAATCCATCAACAACAAGGCCTGGTATTTCTGTAGGAAGCTTATTCTTCTCAGCACATAGTCGATATATTACACCCCAAGGATCTTCATTTCCTTTCTTGGTAACTAAATTAAGCCAAGATGATCTTCTTTTTTCTCTAATTAACATCTTGTATTTTTTCTTCGTATCTTTATAATTTTCTTTAAGTGTGTGCATTACTTCATAAGTCCACATCTGTTTCAATTTTCTTCTTAAATTTTTAAGTTTGATCCTTAGTTTCTCAAGTTCATCATCCCACCAGGGATGTTCAGGGCTTTTGGGGTGCAGAACTTTAGAGTATTTTTCAAATAGTTCAATTATTAATGCAGTTACATTATGAACAAATAATTCTATATCGTCAGGAGTATCTTCCAGTAATATTTGCGATCTTCTGCATAAATCCTTATCAAATAACCGCCAGTTAATAGCTCTATGAGAGTATCTTTTCCTATAGGCTTGATATATTACATCTTCAGCATCCAGGTTTATTTGAAATAGAATTAATCGATGATCACTACTACTCTCCTGGCATACAGTCCACTCCGAAATCTTAGGATAAGTCCTTCTGTCGCAAATAGTTACATCAATATAAGTCTCAGTATCCCATGCCGGTGAAACATATGTAGGGAGTGTGCCAACTCTATTTAATACTTCTAGTTCATTTGCAATAAGTAGATTGTTAACTTCTTCTCCCTTATCATCTGTAATAGGAGAGTTCCATAATGCAGATTTGGCATTTAAATCAGCAGAGAATAATACTCTAGATTTCTTAAGTACATCCATTATCTTCTGCCAATGTTCCAGATGTACTGATATATCATCTGAAAATTTAAAATATGAAGAAACCAGATTAATCTTAAAGATTCCACAATCGACTAATAAACATACATGGTATTGATTTGTCAGTCCTGCTAATGGCATACAGGTTAATCTTTGATTTCGAATCCAAATAGCAGCTTGAGGATGTTCACCTGCACATATTATCTTGCCAGGTATGCCAACAATCTTCCCACGAACACAATATGATTCTTGAAGCATTAGAATATCAAGATCCTTGTCTTGAGCAATTTGAATTAATTCATTAGTTACCACAGCAGATCTTTGCATGTTCAACTGTCCAATTTTAATAATTTGTTGTCTATTCATATGTTATCTTTTCTTGTTCTTTTTTGAGAAATCTTTTATATACCGGGCATTCCGTAGAATCTACTCTGTGACAATATTCCCGATTTTCCTTTCTACAATTAATACATTTATCACCATCTTGTTTCTTTCCACATTCCTGATATTTATGTCCCTGTTCGCTGCATATCGAACAGGTTAAATTTCCATGGCATTTAGAGGCTATATGACCATATGATTGGCATTTATAACAGCGAGATACAGATATGAAGTCCTTAAAATGGCATGATGAAAATCCAATATATATAGATGATTTTCTCTTCAGAAGACTTCTTATTTTAGGTGTTATCTCTACTATCATGTGTATTCTGTCTGTATTATCCTTACGTACACGTTTAGTTCTTACTTGGAAATCTTTGATAAACTCTTCCTTAGAAATATCCATTTCTGAGAGATTTTGTTCATAAAGGTCTTCTGAAAAATTTTTAGAGTCATACTCTTTGGGCACATCAAAAATTATAATTTTTGGACCCCTTGACTTAGGTTTTTCAACCCGAATCCCCGATTTCTTGAATCTTTCATCCTTCAATAATTTCGCAATAGTTTCCTTATCTTCAGATTCTATAAGAATCCCTCCTCTTGAGATCTTCCGAATACTCTGGAACTGCATTTTCTCTTTGATAGGATTAATTATTCTTAGAAGATCCTTTTTTGTACCTTCACTTGTTTGATCTTCCTTTTCAGGAAGAACAAACACAATTTCCTTCTTTGGCTTCAACATAGGCCATTCTGTTGTTTCGTCAATTTTCCCACTTATCAAGGTAGATGAATAAGTTGGTCCAGCAGTAACAGCTCGTGAGGCCATCTGTTGTTGGGTTTCAATAATACCCTTCATTTTTGCATTATCAAGTAATACTCTGTCTACTAATCCTTTTAATTCCACAATTCTTGGAAGCATATAGTTTGTAGCACTCTTGTTTACCTTAGAAATCTCAGTAGTTGAGTAGTAAGTAAGATCTTTAACAAGTTTTTCAGCTTGAAATAACAATTGTTGCTCATCCCAGTTTGTTGAATCTAAAGATTCAATTTGACTAATATCTTTATCAGCATGTTTCTTCTGCATTTCTTCACTCAAAATATCTTTTAGCATTAGTCCTACGACTGCACGATCTTGTCCATAGATAATGGGCCATATATTTACAATCCATTTTCTTTCTTCTCGACCAGGAGTTCCAATACTTGCCAAATTAATATTTGGTTCCAGCAGTTTGTCCACCAATACAGTAATTTTCTTTGCATCCAGATTTTTTCCAATTATGGCATCAGCCATTGCCTTCCGTCTTTCTGACCAATCGCCTTGAAAAGGCGCACTAGGAGGTTCCAATAGGTCTTCGAACCATTTCTTCTGTTCTTGTGTCATTATGTGCCGGACAATGGACTGTTCAGTTTATCGGTACTATTGACCGTCAGGTCTCTGCTTACTGCAGTGGGTTTTAAACCCCCGACCTGCTGCCCTCTTAGCCGTTGTTGGAGCTTATGGCGGCAAAGCTCACGCTCTCAACTGTAAATAAACCAGCTGGCCGACTTATTGCCAACAATCGTTGCCACCCATTGGCCCAACGATGAGGGGGGGCAGAGTCCACAACCTCTTAATTCAATTCAATTCAATTCGTAGCCAAACCGTCCGGTACTACGAACGAATCTCAATTTCAGAGATCGCAATAGTCACCAGGCGGTATGGAGGTTTAGCTCGAGGTAATGAACAGTCCAGTGGGAGATACCCTTGTCTACAGCCTCCAGTAAGCCTCTGATGTCATCTAGGATTATGACCGCCATCTTGGATTATGTCGTCACCGTTGCAATTTCCGTTACGTCCGCCATCTTGAAAATCTTTATTTATTATCCGATATATATATATATATATATATATATATATATATATATATATATATATATATATATATATATATATATATTCTGCTAGCTTGTGAACTTCTCATTGATGAGCCAAGAGAGTTCTAGTACAAGCCAGAATTTTATGTATTTTTGTAATTTTTTTTCAATTCAAATCTTTTATTATTTATTTTTATTAAATATTTTGTCAGTTATTTTCAAATATCAAAGAAAGGTGTGATGGTTTTCTCCGTGTGCTCCTGATTATTCTTGTTAATATGAAGATGGTTTTCTCCGTGTGCTCCCGATTATTCTTGTCAATACGTTTGCTCCTGATTATTCTTGTTAATATGATGGAGGTTTTCTCCGTGTGCTCCTGATTATTCCTGTGGATTCTTCAAGTGCTTCTGTCTATTCTGAGAAACCGCTTTCTGCATGAATTATTTTTTACCTAATGAGACATGACATTTTATTTGGAGTTACATTTAATTCGTGATTTTCTGCTGCTAATTCAGCACTTGCAATTTTTTTTTTAGCAGGTGGAATTTAAAACATCAACAACCATTACTCAGTCAAATAATATGTTTTGAGACAAACTGCATTGAACTTGGTGGCTAAGACAGGTAATTTTATTCAGATACTCGGTCAAATAATATACCATGAGATATCTGTGAAGCACTGACATGCAAGACGAACTTCCTTCTCCTTGGTGTCTAGCGAAGCCAACCTTCTTTTGCGATCGTTAGTAAGCATCCCGCATCCTACATAAAAGAAATAAATAATATTTACCTATAAGCAACATGTGGTGTCGTCTGTTGACAATAATCGATACTACTTTGCCGTCGTCCGGGGTCTCGGGCTCGAGTCCCGGTGTGGCTCTTAGTGGGAAAAGGCGGCTCTTGATACGTATTGTCCGGGTGGGCGCCAGACTAGCTCGACTCTAGTCGTGAATTTGGGGTCGTGGATGTATGTGCCCCTGCGTGGCCCACTAGGGCCGGCGGCGGTGTTGCGTGAGATGATGTTTAAATAAGAGACGTGGAGTTGAGGTGGCGGTGTCGTACCTTTTATTCATAGGAGCGAGTCGTACACAAGACAACACACTACAGAGGTCCCCGGGGGGGGGGGGGGGGGGGGGGGGGGGGGGTTTACTCGTTATTCCGTGGCGCCGTATTGTTTGTGTTCCGCGTTACGTGGGCCTCGGACGCTGTTACGTCTCATACGTCTCACTGGTTATGCGGGTAATGTAATTTCGTAACACAAAGGCGGGACACAAAAGTACACTGAATTAAGGGGGTGCGCACAAGTTACGTGGCACTCGTTACTCGGGTAACGTAAGCTAGTAATACAAAATACGGGACACAGAAATACACTGAATTAAGGGGGGCGCGCACAAATTACGTGGCACTGGTTACTCGGGTAACGTAAGTTAGTAATACAAAATACGGGACACAAAAATACACTGAATTAAGGGGGGGCGCATAAATTACTTGGCACTCGTTACTCGGGTAACGTAAGTTAGTAATACAAAATCCGGGAAACAAAATACACTGAATTAAGGGGTGGACGGTTGGAGACTGCCAATCCCGTATACGAATGTCTCTGCGCGGGTGTTGTGCCCACTGTGGTGAAACACGCACCGCAATTAAATTTGTCCAAGCTCCCTTGCGGGTTTGTGGTCAGCGCCGTGCGCGTGACCTTAAGTAAAGTTCTGTGAGTTGCGGGAGGCGGCCCGTGCCGTATACTGAAGATCAACCCCGTTGACCAAGTGTGGTGCGGGGTGTCTTTAAACTGATGCGGTCGGATTAGGTCCTGGACCGAAAAGGGGGACCGGGTACTCACGGAGAGGTTAAGTAAAAAAAAGGGGTTCTGTTAATTAGTGACTATATTTACCGGACGTTACTTTCGATGAAGACAAAGGCTGTTGCCCCTCCGTGGGACGTAGGTCCGCCCCGGTCCGTGAGCTGTGCTGAACTGCCGAACTGGCATGGCGTCCGAGGGAGGCTCGGCCTCTCTTGCGCCAGGTTTGACCTCATTACGCTAGACTCTAAATGGGTGTGTCTGGAAGAGACTTTATTGTCGCTAAAATCCTAATTTAATGTTCCAGGAGGAATGGGTACGGTTCTTTTCTTGTCTACTCAGGTTTTCGCGGGTTTGCCTTTAATCGCTGTTCGGCTCGCCTGACTCGGGTGGGCCATGGCCAGGGGTGTGTTCCGTTAGCGGGAGCGTATACTGGCGGGTGCAGGGCGGGCTCTGGGGTGGTCGTCGGCCGGACGACGTCACATTAAATGCTTGTCCTGCGCGAACGAAGCATAGTCATTGTGTGTACATTGCGTATATTGCGTACATTGTGTGTACTTTGCGTGTACTATGCGTCAATTGCGAGAATATTACGTGTTCGTTCCGTTTACTGTGTGTACTATTTCTTCATTTCGTTTCCTGCGTCTACTGTGTGTTCATTAAATTTATTGCGTGTATTGCGCGTACATTTCGTACATTGCGTGTTGGAGCTTTGGATCTGATGGCGCGAATTGTAGCTCTTTGAGCCTAGCGTACATTGGAGAAATCGAATTCATGAGACACGAACGTATAACACCTCATCGAATTTTTTCGATCATATGATCCTCTTTTTTAAATGTTGTTTTGACTCTAGTACTATAGTAATTGGTTCTTGATTTGACTAGCGTATTATTCCATCCGTTGCATGTATATAAGCGAGTCTTAGACAGCAGGTCGCTCAGTTTGTTACTGACGACGATGGTGTAAGGATCACCTAGTTTGTTTCTTCTGGTGCATAAGTCGCGTAATTACCTGTTCTTGAGACCTCGATGGCATCTTTACCCAGGGCCGCAACTAGAGTCTCTGGCACCCGGGGCATGAATGGATTCATGCGCCCCCCCCCCCCCCCTCCTCTTATTTGCACATACCACACCAATAAAGTGGGGGGTCCGGGGGCCCTCCCACGGGAAAATGGTGCTACGTATTTAAGCATTTTCCATACCTACATGTAACAGTTACTGTGCTACTGTACCTTCCATGCATGAACCTACTATGTCCATAAAGTAGTCCGTATAATCACTAGACTTGTTCATTAAATATGTTGAGACGTTATATTGTAAATCAGATTAGACATTCCTGGCATGCAAGTTAAAAAACTTTTTACCAGTTACCAGTTGTAGTAGGAAGGAATTACAACGCAAGCGATTTCGGCGCCCCCACAGCTTTGCGCCCGGGGCGTATGCCCCGCTTGCTCCCCCCTAGTTACGGCCCTGTCTTTACCGCCTTTAACGTCGAACTCGATGGAGGTTATACCATCAACTACGGGAACCATGACTTCAGCGACGACGATGGTGGGGCAGATCCCGTTGGCAACGTCGACGTCAACACTGGAGGAGACTTCAACAGTCGAAATACCACCAGCAGAAGAGACTTTAATACTGGTAGTGCTGGCTGTACAGGAAACTTCGACGAACGCTGTTTCACCCTCGATGGAGGCTTCAATGGTTGCTGATTTGACAACAACTAACGAACATCGGTGCTGTTACTGCGACAAGATTTTCTCAAACAACAGCAATGCTCGACGCCACGAGAAGAGCGAATGTGCCAAGAACCTATATCGTAAAATGTTTGTTTGTGAGAAATGTCATAGGCAGTTTGCCAGAAAAGATAATATGAAAACGCACATGAAGGCATGCAAAGGACCAGCTGCGCGGCAGAAAGTAAAGGTTTCTATACAACAGCGAATAATTGTGCATAAGAGTATGCCTGGAAATGATACAACTGCGGCAATGTCAGTATCTGGATCAGGTCTGAAAGGCTCGTCTTCATCACCACGGTATCCTTGCAGCTACTGCGATATGACGTTTGCATTTTCCCATGATGCACGAAGACATGAACGGAGTAAATGTAAGAAGAATCCATCTCGCATGACGTTTCGCTGCGATGAGTGTCATGAATGGTTTACTCGAATAGATAATTTGCGACGACATGCGAACAAATGCAACGGTAAAGTCTGTGTGCCTACTGCTGAAATACATGCAGACATTTCGACTCCTCGCTTTAGATTGGTGACTCGTGAGCGTACAAGCAAAAAAATCGATGTGCAGCAACCGATTGCTATGGCATCTGGTAATGGAACTAAACCTAAGACTGTGTTCGGTGCTCTACAGGTGAATGATAATGGCTTCTACTTGGCACAGTCTGCATTTCGTGGAACATTGAAAGACTACTATTATCTAAATACGCTTAGTGAGTCGAAAGACATTTGTAATTTTCTTGATGATATCAGACAGAACATAATCAATCAGCTTACTGATGATGTAGCAACAAACGGACCTTTGAAATATGCCGTCAGCCGCGGTCCCGTGTTCGAGATCGGGCGCAGGTCCTAGCGGGGTGGCTGGCTTTCTTAGCGTTTTCTGCTCCGGGAGGGCGCCAGGCTAGCTCGGTGTCTAACCGTGTGATGGTCGTGGGTTCGTTGCCCCAGCGTGGTCCGCTAGAACCGTCGGCGGTGGTGAAATTTGTTTCCTGATTGGGTTGGGTTGTTTAAGTTAATTTACATACACTGTTTTGGTTGTTCTACGGGTCGCACGTCGCGCATGGGGGGTGCGGGGTGGACTTTTTATTGTTCACGATTGACACTGGTTCATTACATTGGGCGCGAGGTTTACTCGGCGGTACATGACTGCCAATGGGGCGTCGGAACACGTAGAAGTTTTGATTACACTATGATTACAATTACACTTGATAAAACGGCACTCTGTGGTGCTTTTAAGTACACGACTACACTGCACACGTTATCTGGGAGGGGCACCTGCGTGCCTCTATGTGCATTTACTTAAGTCCTCACGCCAGTTGCAGTCGAGGGAGAGCGTTCAATTAGCATCGGCTAATTTCGTAATCTGTAATTGGCGACGCGCGGTCCCACCTGTGCGGACCGCGGCTCGCTACTAAATTAAAACACGTTTAATTTTGAAGGTAGCCTGTGCCTGTGCACTAGGCGATTAAATAAAGTTCTGGGGTGGCGGGAGGCGGCCCGTACCGAATACTGCACGACCCCACGTAATGCTTTGCGTGGGGCGTGTTAAATTGATGTGGCTGGGTTAGGCCCTACATCGGAAAAAGGACCGGGCGCACACGGGGAGTATTAAAAAAAGGTTTTGGTGGTGACTATAATTACCAGATGGACGTTCAGTGAAACAAAGAGATGCTGTTTCCCCGTGGGACGTGCGTCCATCCCGGTCCGCGAGTTGCGCTGTACTGGCGTGCAGCCCTGGCGCGAGGGGAGGGGTGAGCTCCCTGTCGCGCCAGAGTTTCTAAAGTTCCGTTATTCGTAAAAATCTATATAATTAATTAAATTTAAGTGGCTCTAAATTCACATAATAAAACATAATGATTAATCTAATATATATATATGTTATAGAAATGACATTTAATAAGTTTGTCTAAAATAAGTTTGAATATTAGAGTCAAGCTGGAGACTGTCTGTTTCTTGAAAACTACTCCAGTGGCGAACGATAATGCTAATTTAGGGTGGTTTGAATTACGTCACACGTTTCCCTACTGAAATTAGGCTGAAGGCCGCAAGGGTTGCACTCACAGCTGTTTTAGCGGAAAACTACACGTTAGTGAGCCGGGCACTCCTACGTCGCACTTTATTAATTAGGGGCTTTTGTTTGTTTTTGATTACGTTATTATTGCGTGGGGAATTTTGTAGGCACGGTGAGTGCATTGCATGTGTAATTAAAAATGGTTCGCTATTCTCTACCTTGGGCTGCGGGCCGCTCATTTGACTCAGGTGGGCCATGGCTAGGGGTGCTTTCCGTTAGCGGAGCCGAGTACTGGCGGGTGCAGGTCGGGCTTTGGGATGGCCTTCGGCCGTACGACGTCAAATATAACTTGTGGTTGGACTGTTTATATGGAAAGTCATATCCATTCGATGACAAAGAGAAGAAATGTGCATTCAAGACATCGGCTGCAGTAATTTACAGTTCTGACGATTTGAAGAAAACTGTTAAACACGGTATCCAGTAACTCTGTCAAGAAGAGGAGGACTATGTTAGTAAAGGTTCTGGTTGGTCTCTGTCTAGAATAAGCCAATTGGAGCTAAGAATTAGTCATTTCACACCGATGCGGAACTAAATGATTATAAGATTGCCGGCTTTCACAAGTGATCCTGTAATAGAATATAAATTATGTAATAAAAGTTTTTAATAGAACTTGCAGTGATTTATTTCTCGAACCTGACACTTTTGTGGTAGTTTTTTTAAATTAAAGTTGTTTGGTATCGGTCAGGGATCGAACCAAGGACTGGAATCGATCAAATCATCATTACTTTAATGAGTTAATTTTTTATTGAATTTTGGAATTTTTCCCGAATTTCTAGCATAAAAATTATGGATTTCCAAGAACGCGCCCAAATTTCAAGATGGCGGGTCTCACAGTAATAAATGATCAGCACACTCTAGCCAACGATAACGTGATGGCTACCAGCAAACAAAGACAAGATGGCGGACATGACGTCATACTACCTGATGATATATATGAATGGTAAAATGTGGTGGGGGTCAGTCTGCCTGCAGCCACTGTGAGGAAGGAGCCTGTCGCCGTTTTTAATTTTTTTTGCACTCTTCAGGTTCGAACCGAGGACTCTGAGCTCCGTGTCGTAAATGTTTTTTTTTTTTAAATATTTTTCATTAAAATTTTATTAATTTAATTTTTTATAAATTATAAAAAAAATTTCATTAAAATCGGATAATAAATAAAGATTTTTTTCAAGACGGCAGACGTAAAAGAAATTGCAACAGTGACGACATAATCCAAGATGGCGGTAATAATCCTAGATGACGTCAGAGGCTTATCGGAGGCTGTAGACAAGGATGCTTAAGCCTCTTTTAGGAATTTTCGTGGTTTCTAAGGCAAAATGACTTTTGAGGATTTTCGAAATCCTGATTTTTGAATTGAGGAATTTTTTGAGATTTTTTGGCGGAATTTTTTCCCACAAAAATGTAAATTTTGGCGGATTTTGAGGAATTTTGGGCAAATTTTGGCAAGTTTTGAGGGTCAAATTCAAGGTCAAGGTCAAGGTCACATCCATCCAAGATGGCCGCCGTGACGTCAGAGCAATCGGTCATTGACCCGGCACCAGCACCTCAACCCTGAACCCTGTCCCCGGACATACATTTACATACTACTTCGCTCGGTGAACAAAGGTGTTTTATTGAATACCTACCTACAAACAGTTACTTAACAATGAATTCCACCATATCTGGCAGAGTGATATTAAAAGTATGGTTGATAGCCGCCCACGCGGCCATCGATACATTGATGGTGCGGGCAGTTTGAGAACACACTTTGCACTTCACTACACACACAGGGGTGTTCGTCACACTGACGCCGCGGTCGGTGCTCCCTCTGAGAGCACAGGCCGCTATGTGTCCTCAACACCTGAGCCAGTGCTAGTGCGACGAACACACCCGTGCGTGTTTTTTTAGTGCAGCGCCCCGAACGGCATGACGTCAGTCACGGCCATCTAAATGCTCAAAGCGCCCGGCAAGGTGTGGCAATGCGCAACAGGTATTCAGTGGACTTGTAAATTATTTAACAAACAGAAACTAACACTTTTAATAAGCATAAAAATTGTCTTTAATTAATTAATGGTTGTGTCAAATGTTTCCGCTCACAAAACTGGCCGGCATCACCTTCCTGCACTCCGTCGTTTTCCCGCGGGTTTTCCTCCCCTCCCTGGCCCGGTTGCAATGGAGAGTCGTCAGTCGCCATCCAGCACTCGCCAGGGCCGGCAGCTCCACGCACGGGGAGCCTCCAATTTTCGCGCCAGTTTCCACGCTTAGCATCAATAGGTAATTATCTCCGAATCCTCTTTCTACAGCTCCCAGGTCGGCCCTAACCGGCCGTACGACATATTGTGCGGTCCTTAGATAAAGTGTGCAACCCGACCACGTATTTTTCAGCGTAATATGTAATTCTGTGATTAGGCGGCCCGCCAAGGCGCCTGCGCCTCACGCTATAAAACCTCCCCACGGAGAATTATAACTTTGCCCACGTAGGGCGGCATTGTGCCAAATGCGTAACTGAACTTACGAACGCATCAACCCCTGGGACGTGCAACGGACGTGAACGAGAGACCATGTTGTGTCCCGTCGCGCCCGTTCCCAGTTTAAATGTGGCCCACGCCAGTCTCGCATCACGTGATCATTAGACGTCTGGAGACCGTCCCCACCTCGAGTCCAGGACGTACTCATAATTATTCAGTGTTAATTGCCGTGTTCAGATTAGTGTGTGTCGTCATCATCATGCCCATGTATAAGTCAGTATTAATTGTTAACCCGCATAGACAGTAACAGATTCACGTAGTACATGTATCACGAAATATCACGTGTTATGCACCAGACTTGCCGCGCTACGAATAGTCATCACCGTAGCTCAGGTTAGCCTGCACCCCTCGGTGGAGTAGTCCTCGGAACACCGTGAGACGTAATCAGTGCCGCCATTCGAGGGCCGTGTAGGCAGAGTGAAGGTTGATGATACGGCCAGTCATGTGCCAGTGCCTTGTGTAACGTTCTGTAATGTGTGCTACCGGAATAAATCAATCAAAGTTACGTGTTTATTTCATTAATACGGCATCCTGGGATGCCATAACAGCCCGGGGGGTCCTTTGTCGACGCGTCCCTACCTGCAGCTACGAGGCCAGGAACCCCGCCCTTGAGACCAAAATTTCCATTATATCATTTTAATTAACGTAACTTCAGAACAGGCAGCGGGGACGGCGTCAACACCTTACCTGATGAAGCGCTGATAAAACATAGTAGCGGCCTGAGTGACTGAAGGAAGCACTGGCGGTCTGCATCAACAAAATTATCTATAATGACATTAAAACTTTTGTTGTGCCGTCGCCCGGGGTCTCGTGCTCGAGACCGGGTGTGTATCCTAGCAGATATGTGGCTCTTAAGTGTTTCTCCGGGTGGGCGCCAGGCTAGCTGCTCTAACCATGATGTGGGTGTGGGTGTGGGTGTTTCGCCCCTTGCTTGGTCTACTAGGATCGTCGGCGGTACTTACTACAAATAATATACACAGGTTTTCTGAGACGTCTATTAATTGCGCAGCACGCACTGATTGCACATAGCCTGCACTGTACGAATGTTTGCAATTACATACGAAGTTACACGATACCTTACACAGGAAGTTACACGACACATTACCTACACTGTAAAACTACGTTGGTTGAAAGGCACTGTTTCCTACGTCATACCCTAACGCCAGTCCCGGTTGGGGCGGCGATTGGAGGCGGCCAATCCCGTAAATTACTAGCCGAGCGGAGGCCGGACTCACCTGTGTGAGCCGCGGTCAGAATTAAAATTAGCGAACAAGCCTGTTACACAGTTGATATCGGCACTCGTGTATCTGACACATTAAATAAAGTTCTGAGTCATCGGGAGTCGGCCCGTGCCGTGAAGTGACTACATTGTGGGTCTAAGGCACACGTGATCGAGACATTAAGTGGCCGGGTTAAGCCTTGCACCGTAAAAGGACGTGGGGGGTAGTTAGGAAAAAGGGTTAGGACGATGAGTTAATAAATACTAGAATGCACAGTTCAGTGAATACAAAAATGTAGCTCCCCGTGGAACACTAGGTCCGCCCCGATTCGCGAGTCGCGTGGTACTGGTGTCTGGCCCTGGCGCGAGGTATTGGAGTGAGCACTCTCTCGCGCCAAGGTTCCTAAAGTGCCATTATTCGAAAAATACGAAACATGAGTAAGTTATGATTGTACACAAATTATATTAATAATTAGTTAGGTATAGGCAAATTAGGCGACAGAAGGCTTATAATAATTATGCTAATGAAATTGACGTAAAATATGTTTGAAAATCCAAAGTCATGCTAGACTGTTCGTCACTTGTTTGTCTACTATAGTGATTGCTTATGCGTAAAACGTGGAGGCCTAATTTTGTAGACATAACACTACACTTGATTAAGGGAGAAGGCCGCAAGGGGGACACTCTCGCTCATAGATTAACACGTTCCCGTGGTAGTGACCCCAGACGGGGTTAGGAAATTATATAAAAATCACTGGTGAGTGGCGTCTAATTATTAGGTGTGGGGGCAGGGCCGCAACTAGGGGGGCGCAAGCGGGGAAAACGCCCCGGGCGCAAAGAGCTGTGGGGGTGCCGAAATCGCTGGCTTGCATTGTAATTCCTACTACAACTGGTAGTGGGTTCATACATGGAAGTTACAGTAGCACAGAAACTGTTACATGTAAGTATGGAAAATGCGTAAATAACACAATTTTTCCGTGGAAGGGCCCCCGGATACCCCCCCCCTTCTTTATTGGTGTGGTATGTGCAAAAAAAGAGGGGGGGGGGGGCGCATGAATCCATTCATGCCCCGGGTGCCAGAGACTCTAGTTGCGGCCCTGTGTGGGGGTCAAGCGGTATGGTGGTTAAGTTCCATGGCAACAGTTTTACCTTAGATTTGGGAGGCTTGCCTGACTCGGGTTGGTTTGGCTAGGGGTGCGTTCCATCAGCGAGGTCAGATGCTGGCGGTTGCAGGTCGGGCTTAAGGCAGCCTTCGGCCGGACGACGTCAGTTGTATGTAGCTTTTTTCGAGCTGGGGTTATATTCTTGACGCTGTCGGAATAATTCTGTTCGCGGAATGATTTGCAAGTTTCATTCCGACATACTGCTAAATGTCTATTCTTTAAACTTGTATAGCAGCTATCGGAATCAACATTGTTGGGGTGATGAAAAGTCTCTATGGATGTGACACAATGTTGCTTTAAGTGTTGACATCACTGGTAGAATGCCAATCACAATGAGGAAAGTAGCATTTTTCTTGAAAATGTGTTTTTATTTTCATTATATTCATATCTGTAATTTCTTTTACTATTTTCAAAATAACTTTCTCGGTTATTCACTTCTGTCTCTTTTTGATGAAGGTGGAAGTAATTTGTATGAATATATAAATAATAATTAAAAATGGGTTGTTTATTTAATCCCAAGAAATGGAAAATTCTATTATATATGAAAAAAAAAATTCTTTGGGAAAAATATTATTGTTTAATGCAAATGTAAACTTTATTTATTTTGGGAAAACGTACCTCCATACACAAATATTTAAGAAAATGTTTAAAGATTCATGTGTCTTTCGAGCAGTTAAAAAATTCTTATGAATTAAAAAAATAAACACTTTTGAGTCTATAGTTTTTGATGAATTGGAATTGTGATTCCACCAGCAAAGGAGGTGGCGGAATAATGGGAAGCCTACATTTCACAAAGGGTTGAGGACCAACCCGAACATGCCCGAAGACTTCACCTTCGGCCAACTTCGGAACTTGCTTTTATTTTCATAACAGCCCGGCCATGTTGGTGGATATCAAAAACACTTATTAATAATAATTGTGAGGTTAAGTTGTTAATTCATCGAAAGAAAGTGCATATTTAGTAATAATCTTAAGATTATTATTCACTGTTATATTACAAGTATTCGTTATGTTCAGGATCTTTCAACGCACTAAATTAAAACAGCAAGCATCATGTACCTCGGGATCAAGTGAAAAACTTGGATATGCGATACTGAACTTTAACTAACTTTCAGATTTGCGTGTAAATTAAGAGATATGTATCATCATTTAGTTCATATTTTCTCTCTACAGGTTTTAAAGTTGAGCCTAGGTTGACATAATTTTTTTCGTATCACGTGTCCAAATTGATCCCTTGGTTTTGTGGTACAAGATGCTTGCTGTTTTAATTTGTTACGTCGAAAGAGTATGGACATAACAAATACTAGAACATCACAAGACAAACAAATTATCTCAGGTGTTGTGAAATAAATTTTATTTGTAACTGTTTTACATTCATATATAAATTGTAATAACACAAGTTAGTATGCCCATGTTCTTTCAATGTACCAAATCAAAACATCAAGCAAAATGTACCACAGGAACTATGTATACAAGATCATGCCTTCTGGATCAAGGGATTAATTTGAATATGTTATACGGAACTTTTACCAATTTCACTTTCGGGACAAGTATGTATCACAATATCATTATCACATTAATGACGACATTAACATGGCAAATTTATGTCATTACCATATCTGCATTATTATGTGACTAGCATGATTATATAGGGGTTTTAGTTGGGGAGTATTCTAATGCTTGTTTTGCACAAAATATGTTTGTGTATTAAACTAGCTTTCTGGTAACGTATTTTATGCTATGGCCATGCTTATTCTAGATTTAGAACATACCTACTACAGTATATATTTTACCTGTGGTATCATATTCTATACTTAAGAACAAGCCGTACCTGTACTAGTATAATAGAACACCATACTGAAAATATATATTACATTTCATTATTATTTCTCAAGATATATATCTGATGTAACAGAAGCATATGAATGTCCTTCGTCCAAAAGTTTTTTTTCCAGTGTTTGTACTTTAAGAACGTACAGGTATGTGTGAATGCACAAGTATTATAATGTAAGCTTTAAACTTTGATTACTTGCTAACCTGTAGAAATTTAAAGTCTGTTTTCAGGATAAATTCAGGGCTATGACTAGTGTCAAAAAAAGTTTTTGTCTAATTTTTTTTTTAGTTTGTGGAAAAGCCACAACGTAAGATTATTACCCACCTCTCTCCTAACAGCAAATAAAATGCACAGAGTAATTGTATTGTTTTGCGGCTTTTAAATGAATAAAGAAAAAAATTCTGAAAAACTTTTTTTCACATCCTGACATGTATCGAAATATTTCTCAAGAGAATGTTGAGGTACTTTAAGTTGTTTATCGTTTTTAAAACTGCACAAGATTTTATTAAGTTTGTTTTAATCAACAAAAGTAAGAAGAGTAAAAATTATAACTTTTTTTTTTTTTTTTTTTGCTTCCTGATATGTTTTTCAGTCATTACCCAAGAGAGCAATACTTGCAGCAAGAAACACATAACTCCATATGTGACAAAATCTGATTATGAGGCCCTTGTTTTTATTGAAGCAAGCTTTTTGCAAGCACAGCAGGGACTCGCACATGGCGGCGCTTGCGATATCGCAATCATGAATGTTAAAACTATAAAACTATTGGTAGACTGCTTGATGTAACACAGTGCTGTCTTACAAAATGATTCCAAAGCATTTCAGGAAGCAAAAGGTATTTTGTAATTTTTATTTTCTTGTTTGCAAAAAATCTGATAAACTGTAAAATTACAATGAACACAAAACACTACTACTTAATTACTATAACATTTTATAAAATTATAAAAATAAACCACCTACTTTTCTGGCTGCTTGTCTTAAGTTTACACAAAAAATATTTACTGTTCTGCCATTAATCTCACTTAGTTATGCAGCATACAGTATCGCAAAATGCAGTCACTACTACAATCACCACACATTTATATTCTATACATCTACCTGAGAAACATTAAGAGCTAAGTGCTGTTAACTATTGTTACCACTTGTGTTTATAAGCAGTAGTAGTTTTTTTTTTTTTTTTTAATTCATGTGTGTAATTAGGTGCTAATTTTGCCATTGCATTAAATCACCAAACACTCTTTGTAATGTAGGTATACAATATTTCCAATTTTTTATGTAACTGAATGTTTGACAAATATAAAACAAAAAAAAATATATTGAAAGCTGTGAATACATGAAGCACAGTATACATTTAAATAAGATAGGCCTACCAAAACTATTGAGCTTATCAAATTATACATATACTTACCAAATGAAATGTGTTGACCATCTGGTGTGTATCATGTTGCCATGAATATTATTTTTCTGCTATATAGTTTCTGTTAAATACTATGTATTACTTTATTGCTCTACAGTTTCTGTTATGGACTTTGTCTCCAGATTGCCATTTATATGACTTATTCTCTACATTCTCAGTACTTGTAATTGTTTCTGTTTGTTGCAGGTATGTAAGGAAATTAGAAAATGAGCTGAAACATTAAACTCCTTGGACACTCCATAGAAAGGAAGAATTATTTTCTGTTTAATGCTGGCATGTGAAGACATTAGAACATTTTCTTGTAGATTAAATTCTTTGGACATTCAATGAAAATGAATTATTTTGTGAATTTTTGTTATAATAGTGCTTTTTTTATTTCACTTAGAATTTTATTTCATTGCCAGTTAATTAATAGTAACTAAGAAAATGAAATAATTTTTTTTTTTTGGAGAAATAAAGAGTATTTTTTACAACCTTATATTTCATGATTGTCTATCTTCAAAACTTACCAAACTTGGGTGATTCATATGGAAAAAATAATGCTGTCATTTAAAGGAAAGAAAAGTGTAAAGATTTTTGCTGAACGTTCATAATAAATAATTTTACCTTTTGACATGTCAGTTATCTTTAAAACACATTGTAGTTATTAGTATGTACAAGAAAGAAAGTGCAAGATTTTATGCCTTTAAAATAGTGTTTAAATATTCAATGTGTCTTCGTTTTTTTCATTCCACAGCACATAAATGAATTTTTTTTTTTATAAAGTGAACATATAAATTTAAATGTAACATGTAACCTTTTATGTGGTATCGCTTTCAAGATACATTCACCCACTGTGTTGGTACATATCAAGTAAACCAACGAACAATTAGGAAAGCTACAATGATTGGGTTTTTTATACAGGAATGTTACGGATAATGGAAAGAGGTACAATGGAAAGAGATTAATGTGGACACAAAAATTTTTTTTAATATTTATGTTGTTTTTTTTTTCATAAAAAAAATATTTTTTAGTGACAATCTAGGCTGCAAATGTCTCATACATTACTGAATTTCTATACTGAGCATTACCAACACAGAGCTTACACAGTAATATTTCCTCTTTACATTATACCATCAGGTGACACTACAAAGTCTCATAACATGCTATTGTTTTAAACAACCTCAGTATGTACCTTTATGGACAATTACTTTTATGGTGAGAAACATAATGTAGTAATTTGTGCATAAAATAATTGTTTATATAATTTACTTAATAGTCATGCAGTATAGCTGCACAGTATGAACCTCACAAATATAATGAAACCAGTTTTTAGTGAATGACCACAATATTAACTCAGCATTTTCACACACATGTCTTGAAATATTGTGGTAAATGTTTTATAGACTTTCTCACCTCTAAATCTTTTTTCTCTCGTTACCCACACATCCCTGGGTCATCTTTGCGGAGCCGGGCTTATCCCAACCGCCTTAGATTTAACCCTGCCACGTGACCACGCCGCAGGGTCGACAATTATGGAACTCGCTGACTCCAGAGGTAAGCGTTTTAATTTAATGTAGCCGTGCATATGTCTGCTGGCCCAAACAAAGACATTAAAGCACTTGTAGATTCACGGCTCGTAGAGCCTGTTCGAGTCGTAATTCAAAAACTTACGGGTATGGCCGGCTCCATGCAAATCCCCAATAAGACTGCTGTTAGATGTAACGTAAGCACATAACGAAGCAATCAGAAACTTTTGTCAGGGTAAAGTATAAGGTATAACGCATAGTGTAACACCGCAATGCATAGCATGCCAATAAATGCGAGAACAAATTGACAGTGATTTACAGTGCCCCCTTACCTAAGTTAGGCATCAGCCAACCATGCTGCCTGAGGAGTGTGATACTACTTCTTTAGTTAGTAATTCAACCACTGCCACGATCCTAATGAAAAAGCTGGGGCCGACGACCCACCAAACAGCTGCATAAGTTAGCCTGGCATCCTCCCGGAAAGAAAATAAAATTTTTAAGCTGTAAATATATAAAGACATAAATGACCTTCCTTCTCAAAAAATAAATGGAAAGATGATACTCTTTGCTGATGATACAAATATTGTTATAACAGCCCCGAATAACACCGAATTAAATGTGTTAGCCGTAAACACTCTAGATAACATGGAATCTTGGTTTAAAGAAAACAGACTAAAACTAAATCTGAATAAAACAAACTTCCTACACTTCAAGAGAAACACAGTGTTCAATCCCACACACACTTCTTACACTTATAACGGTCAACTAATAGAGGGAAAAAATTCAACAAAATTTTTAGGTTTTGAAATAGACACCCACCTAAACTGGCACTCGCATATACACAACACTGTTAAAAGACTAACCCGTGCTTGTTATGGTCTTAGGGTGATTAGAATGTTACTGTCTAAAGACTATGTAAGATCTGCATATTTTGCAAATTTTCATTCCATTATGAGTTACGGCATGGAACTTTGGGGACACACAGCAGAAGGAAACAGAATATTTAAGCTTCAGAAAAAAGCAATTCGACTAATTTCATTTTCGAAACCATCATCATCCTGTAGACACCTATTTCAAGATCTCAAAATTATACCTTTTTAGTGTCAATATTTTATCCAGCTAATGATTTTAATGAAAGATAACATACATCTACACAAAACAAATAGTGACATACACCCGTATCAAACAAGAACTACACTCAACCTCAGAATACCATCTCACTCCACCAGCCAATATGCCAAAAACTGTAATTATGTGGGAATCTGCTTATATAATAGTCTACCTCGACATGTTAAAAATATTAATAATAAAAAATTGTTTGCAATAGAGTTAAAAAAAATAGCTGAAAAACAGTTTTTTTATTCTTTCAAAGATGTAGAAGACTTTATAAAAATAAAAAATAATAGCAAAGATTTTATAGGGTAAATTCAATCCCACTTGTAATTTATGTTAACTTATAAGTAAAATGTAATTGTATATATATTTTTTTTATGTTAAATTGTATATTTTTGTGTTTTTGTTTTTTGTGAAATTATATATTTTGTGCTTTTGTTTTTTGTGAAATTGTATATTTTGTTTTTTTTGTGAAACTTTATATGTATATATATATTTTTTTCCTATATGTACTTGACATGTATCATACCCCAGAAATGGGGTCAAAGGATATGAAAATAAATAAATAAAAAATAAATAAAAAAAGATGATTTTGAATTTTCCATGAAAAACAATTGAAACATGCTATAGATACAACACTAAATATAATTATCCTGAAACATGTTGAATTCAGTTAAGTTCTGTTACATAGTTGAACAGTGACGAGATTCTGCAAGATAGGAATAGCCTCTGTCCTTAAGGCGATTGGTGCAGGGTGAAAAACAGTCATGCGTCAGAATAAGCTGAAAATTGGCTTATTTGCTTCATAAACGCTTGCTTATCAATACTATATAGTCAGCCGGATCGTATATAAGCTAGCGGGTGAGATATCACAATTTAGTGGCGAGACAGCTCTCGTGGGTGAGGGGTGTCGAAGTTGCTCCGCGGCCTGCGATCTAGCGGACATCGCTGGAACGTCTTGCAAAACTATCGTAGTCTCTCTCTCTCCCCACATTTGTCCGCGGAGAGGACAGAGGGAAACAAGCCACGAAGGGCCTTCTCCCCCATCCCCTGTAAGAATCCTCGCAGCGCACAGCCGTGATGCGATAACCGGTTTTAGCCAGCCTTACTTTCGTTCGACCCTCAATGGCAAACGAAGACATAAACACAACCATTGTAAAATTCTGAACATATGAAATTTTTAACTTATTTAGAGTCGACTATGCTTGTGTTATAATATAAATACCTATCTATTTTTGATATAAAATGTATATATAGTATATTATAATATATGCCTATGTTTACTGCTGTAGACATTGTGCGTATCACCAAAAACGCGCAGTAAAGTCATCAGTCACAAACAGACTGATAATGGGAATAGATCAGTGGCGTAGCATTTGTGTGTGTAGGGGGGGAGGGGGGGCGGAGAGGGCGGCACTTTGGCCGGGGCGGCATTTCACAGGTGGCGGTAACAGAAAGTTAATGTTTTTCAAGGTTTTTCCCCGTAAATTTTTTATTGTTATTCCCATATATCCATGTACAATATTCAATGCATGGATATTGCAAGGTTTCTCAATAACTAATACTTAGGAAACTTATTTGGTTTCAATTTTAATTTAAACGAACATCTCTCGCCAATTCTTTGTACTTCGCCGTAATGACTGAGCGTATCTCTTTATTTTATTCAATCGTGTTTCAATTTGATACGTCTTACAAGGTATCGATGACTTTGAGAAAAAAGCGAAAAACGAACACAAACTATTTCGCGGCCTTCATATGAAACTATACGTAGCGTACATATTGAATTTCTGCGTATCTAGTTTGCAGAGCTGTTCGTTTTATGTAGGCGATTTCTCTTTCTCCTATCGTTATTGCATTACGTTTTCTCTGTAATTTTTTTAATAGGTATTCTGCCATCTCTGTCATGTTTGTTTACCTGTAGAATAAAATGCAATATTATAAATTAATTTTTTTACAAACATGTTGTTCATATGTCAAAAAATGTCATTTTCAAATTTAAGGTTACTGTTATTCAATAATTACCATGCCCCAATTTTTTATAATCAGTTAGAAAAATAAGAGGACGGCAAATCTGGGATCCGCACCGGGTGCTAGTGACCTGTGCTACGCCTCTGGAACATAGGCCAGTTCCCGAAACGTCGCAACAGTTTTGTCATTGGAATCCTACCGTGTTAGTCGGTGTTGTCGTTATGTTGTCCATATTACCTTTTTTTTCCATCGTTGTTCGTATGTTTTGATTATATTTAGAATATTAAAACAAACATTTAAATGGCTCTAACTGTATGTACTAAGGGCGTAAAGGTGTTGTTTCGCGTGCGTATTATGGTCACCCATAGCAGTAAGGGTTCAATAATTGTGTCAGACAATATTTTTGTATAATATTTAGAACGTTTAAAAACTTTGGATGGATTTGCTGAACTATACCTGCTAAGAGGGTTAGAATTTATCAATCTCTCAAAACTTATTTTTTCATTATGTACAGCTAAAATGCGCGTATCGAAAATTGGTTTAGAAAATTTTTCGTGTTAATATTTTAAATGATTAAAAATTTTAATTGATTTGATACTGTGTCTAATAGTGGAGTTACGTTTTTTCCTCCACCCTCTCTGTTTTCTATCCGTACAGTAATAGTTAGTCGTACACAAACATTTTTTGGAAGACATATGTGGATAATATTTAAAAGGTCTGCATGAATTTTCAAAGCAACTGTTACTGTGGCTACTACGGTAATAATATTTTTTATCGTTTTCCTTTCGTCCATATTTTTTGTCTTCCCGCTGTTATTGTTGTTCGTTTAATAATTGTTTCAGACCAATTTTTTTCATAATAATAGCCAGTTTACAATATTTAACACCAATTGCAAAAGTCTACAATTAAATGAAATTAATTTAGAAATATAAAAACTGTATGCAACTATTGTTATAAAGCTATTAGTATCGAATTCAAGAAATATGGGTGAGAGCTAAGAAATTTGATATCGTAAATGAGCTCAAATATTGTTACCAATTCCTCTTTAAAGACTTTATATTTATATAATATATAACACTTGAAGACTAAATATCGAAAATAAAGGATGTTTTTTCTTTCTCACTATTTTTCTATTCACTTAACTCTTTTTATGCATAGACATAAAATGATTAGTCATAGTGGTTAAAGTTAATCCTTTGCGTGAATATTCACTTGCACCTAACTCGCTGAGCGTCGGCAAGTGTAAAATAAGTACATATTTCACTAGAATTTGATTTACTCATAATAAAAATTCATAACTACACTCTTAACCTAAAAAATTGTTTCTGTTATTGATCCATCATTAAATTACCAAACTGCGGAGGATACACAATCACTATGTTGGGTTGGAAGGTTGTTAGCGTAAAGCTTTTTAATTTACTATTTTCTTTTATTGCTAACAACATTGGCATTCACAGGTTACAATAAATAATTAATATTGCACGACAGGTACAAAACTTGTACATAGGTATATATGCCATACACTGCCACGCATTACTAACAATTAAAAATTAAAGGACATACATTATATGAACATGAACATAAATTGAATATATGCAAGCACTCATTTTCTTTAGCCCATAGAAATATATTTTCCATGATCAATTTGTAATTTATGAAGTACTTATTTGACATTGTTGAAAGTTAGATTTATTAATTAATATTGAAGGTATGCACAATTTGCATAGTAAAATAGATATAATTTATTGTATTTAAAGGCACACACGTACTTTGACATGTATAGGAATCTTAGCTTACCACAAAAAGTCGAAAATGTCATTCGCAGCATACCGCAGAGAAAAAAGTGTGAACCTCTATTAATTTATCAAGCCTTCCAAAAAATACAGTGCAGTGGTTACATAATGACATTACAATAAACAGTGGTAAATATGTATTGTACGGATTAGCGCCAAAAAAAATCGTACAAATATGAAATAACTTTCATTATATGCTATCTTACGTCCTCTCTTCAGAACCGCCTGCGGAGATAAAAAATTCCAATTACTTTAGGAGATATCGAATTTTTTAATCTTCATTTTTTGGCGATTTTTTTAAAAAAAAAATTTAAAAATCCGAAAATACCTTTATTCTGTGCTCTTAAACTTCCTCTTTTCATTAAACCCGGCTGAGATAAGAAATTCCAAATACTTTTGGAGATATCGAATTTTTTAATTTTCATCCTGTGAACTCGTGCGGCGATAACGGTTGCTTGTTTACAAGTATCATTTTTTTTTTTTTTTTGCGATGTTCCCAAACGGAGAAACCTAAGATGCACATAAAGTTCTGCCATTCCCGATTACACCCGAACAATTCACCTTCGGCCAACCTCGGGTTTATTTATTAATATTTCTGTGTTTATTTTAATGTAGCTATACTAACCTAACTAACCATCCAAATGGTTTTTAAGTGTTTTAATGTAGCTAACCTATCCGACCACTTTTAATATTTCAATTCATTTTTCCTGCGCAAAAATAAATAAATCCCGAGGTTGGCCGAAGGTGAATATTCGGGTGTAATCGGGAATGGCAGAACTTTATGTGGATCTTAGGACTCTCACGTGAACGAATACATCATGTAAAAAGAAACTTACGTGAGTTTATTCTGTTCATCCTTTTTCCCGGTTTGTTAGGTCAGGTCAGCTACATTATAAATACTTTAAAACTAAACAACCAATAAAATTATTTTTATTATTTTTAATGTCTGTTCAGTTTCAAAGTATTTATAATGTACCTGACCTGACATAATCTACCTTTGTCCCATTTTGTTAGGTCAGGTCAGTTACATTATAAATACTTAAAACTATACAACATGTAAAATAAATTGATATAATTTTTAATTTCGGTTTATTTTGAAGTATTTATAATGTAACTAACCTTACCTAATGGAAAATTTCTGTTATTTAGACATTCACGCGCACACGGCAAAATATAAAATGGCGACGGTCAAATTAATACACACGTCTGGTATAGCAAAATAAGAACGGCCATATCTCCAAAAGTATTTGGAATTTTTTATCTCCGCAGGCGGTTCTGAAAAGAGGACGTAAGATAGCATATAATGAAAGTTATTTCATATTTGTAAGATTTTTTTTGGCGCTAATCCGTACAATACATATTTACCTAAACAGTAAAATAAAGACTCATGTGTACTTAAATTAAGAACAGTTTTATTTCTAATTTTGTTAAAGCATTTTAATATAGTGTGCAGCACTACATGTACATCCCAAGACTGATAACACACCACTTCCAAATGTTTGTTTCTGTTTCTCCACCTTCTAGAAATTTTACATAGAATGAACTTACTTTCAGACTGTTATTTTTAACTGTAGTCTGGAGATTACACCACAAGTCCATGGAAAACATAACGTATTTAAAAGAGAAATATGTATTATTAGTCTGGATTGCTTTCTCTAAATTACTGATTAAATTTTCAAATACAACCAATTATATACTAACAATAATAAAACTAATTAGATTCAAGAACAAAAAGTGTCACATAACTAATAAATTTTAAAATGTCTTCACTTCTTTGTTAAGTTTCTTTGACTTTGCTTCTTCTATGTATTCAGGATCTCTGCATTTCAGTCCACGAACATTCCTCGGGTCAACAATCTCAGGAAGAACACAGTTAAAGTAAAACCGTTCTAACTTCGGAAGCATGTCTTTTTTCCAAAAGGTCTCGTCGCACTGAACGTGGACGAATTCGGTATCAAAGTCACAAAATAAAATCAGCACACACTGCTTCCTTTTCGAAATATTTAATTGTCCTTGAATTTGGTAGAAAAAAGGATGTGTTCTTTTCAGTTCCAACATGTCTTCACTGTTAGTGTGAACACCTATGTTTTTTACTTTGGAAGCCTCTCGTATAGATTTTACAGGAGAATTGTTAACTTTAAGGTTGTTGATGGAAGGGAAACATTTAACTTCAATGATAGTGTCGTTCTCAACTGTTCCATCCGGACTTGCTCCAAGATAAGGGTACGATGGGTGAACAAAAAGTCCACAAGGGGACACTTTTTTTTTGGAACTTATTTTCATAAGCTTTAATTGCGGTACTTTCATGCATACGTCCGTACCGTATTGCGCCTGTGTTGATATCCTTGGGGTGCACTATTGAAACCACCATATTGTGGCAAGATGTGTCACATCTCATTTTGCAAACTTTAGAGAATGACGATGCAGTCAGTCTGTTTAGTCTTGCTTCCCTCCAAACAACATTACAATGTTGGCCGACCGTATTTCTCTCCAGTTCATGACACAGATGTTCGGAAGAAACTGAACTTTCGAGCCGCTTCAAGACCTTCGTTTTCTTTCTCTCCATTTCCTCTGTAGAAATATCGGGTTGGGCAGCTTCGGGTCCATAGTCACAATCTGGCTGAGAAAATACACATTTTCTTTTGGCAGATCTACGACTGTCAGATAACCTTCTTTTGCGATTCCTTTCAACAGCTGTCGCGCGTGCATTTAAAACTCGCTTTGTCACTGAACCTGGGCTACGACCTAATAGAGTTTTTACTGGTGAAAGGTGCCAGTTCGGACCTTTGATGTGTGACAGACTAGCACCCAAGCAGCACCTTTTGTACCGACCACTTTTTGAGACATCTGTCCGTTTGCCACCGGAAAATTTTGAAATCAAACTCATGAAGCGTTCTGCTTGGTTAGTTGTTTTATTACCTAACAACTTGTCAGCCTTGGTAATGAGTGGGTCTAGTGCTTTCATTATAGCTGGCCATATAGTTGTTGCAGACATAATTGGAACATTGTTTAGCTCGCCCGTACCTTTCCTGACACAAAATGTGTCTCGACAATTCTCGTGATCGCCAAATACGTGGTAAGGACCATTCTTCAAATCTTTTTGCAGCATAGTACTATTGCACTCTATTTGCAGAAGCAATAGCTGCTCGTGCCCCTCTCGTCAATCGAGGAATTAACTGGGACAATTGACGCCTTGCAGTGATGACGTGAGTGGTATCCTTGGTAATGGCATGTAGTTTGCTAGTGTAGTTTCTTATCATATGGTTGGCACATTCCAATTTCACTACATGTCTACCATATGAAACACCTCGCTGAATCTTCAGATACGAACTTGAATCACCGTCACTGATAATGTACAAATAACGTACCCCATGCATCGATTCGCTTTCTTTAAAACCTTGTACAATAATTTCTTGTTCCATTCCTGTTGAAGTTCCTTTATAATTTTTGTAGCATTTATGTGGCCTGGATTTGCTGCCTGGTTTTTCTTGGTTGTTACATATATAACAATACTTGTTGCGTATTCCAACGTACAGCAAACCATTAGTTTCGGCTCCAATTATGCAAGCCTGCAAAAAAATGAAATATAAATAGGAAATATATAAAAAATACAAACATTGTCATTAAGCTCTTTGTTTGGAATAAACAAACAGAGGCGAAAGTTGCGTAAAAAAATTCATTATTGCGGCTTGTGGTACTAAGAAAAACAGATGTTTCTGTATGTACATGTGATAAAGTTTCAATTGCATAGTTCAATTAAATAACAATGCAGTTCTTAAGATTAAGTGTATTTATTGGTGTTATACAATTAATGTAAGATTAAGTGGTTACCGACTCCGTCCTCAGTAACTTTTTGAGTCATGGCTCTAACATTGAGGCCGTGACTCTATTCATATTTGTGTGAAGCTCTGGAGCCGTCGCTCTGGCCCACTTGCGAATGATTTGCGACGCCCGCCGACAGCTCTCTACCTGTGACAAACTCAATGGAAACGCATTATGTTGGGAAAATGGAAAAAAAAGGTTGAAAACAGTTTTTGTGTACCTTATGTGCGTAATTTTATTGTTAGAATGCAGGAATATAGTTATATATATATCCAAGTCGCAATTTGATTTAATTATTAAGAAGTGATATAATGATAAATTATAACGATGTAAAAGTTATAAATCTACGGAATGACTAGCATAGAGCTTTCATATGACACGAATTTCCCTTAACATTAAACGTATTTATTAAATTAAATATTTGGTTTGAAAAAAAATTAATAGGAAACCTTTATCACATAATAGGCTATAGTCGTGCAATGAGTGTACTGTAAAGTGTCTTCTAGTGTGGAGTTTGAGATGGAGGGAAAGAGTTTTCACGAGTTTAAACACGGCTACTACCACCATTGGTCTTCACGCCGCATATGTTTAGCTATCAGACAAGCCTACATTTAACACTCAGTGACCCTTCCTTACTCCGTAAGTAAAAAATATAGTTTACCTTGTTTTAAAATAACATATACGATTAAAACCAGAAATAATAATGCTAGTATTATTTTGAGCTGACCTGATTCTTGACAGTAACAGCAGGAAAATTCACAGGATAGCAACAAATTTTAATTGTGTACAGAAATTTTTTAGCTTATTGCATTTGCAAAAAATATGTATTTATTACATTACAAAAAAATGTGTACGAAACAGGCGTATAAATGGGTATTTGAAATTGTTTTATTGTTTTAAAGTATGTGGATTCGAGTTCTGGGTAGTAAACACATTGAAATTAGTTAGATTTATTTCCTACGAAACTTTACTTGCATAATTTTGGCAGAAACATTATAAGCCATTACAAATAAACACTAACAATATATATAAAAATTCTAACAAATACTTACAACTCCTGATTTTGCAGTAAAACCATGGCCGTATGATCTTGTACACCAACCGCCATCTTGATAGACTGTAATGTAAGGGATTCCATCTTCATCTATGTTGCCCTTCTTTAGAGCGATTTCACGTTCTTGGACTCCATTAGCAAGCATGTATTTTTCCAGTTTGTCTTCCCATGCCTAAAAATATAAATAACAGGTTAGTTGTTGCTGTTACCTTTATTTTGATTCATTACAGCCAATGACAAAAAATATTTATTTCTGCAGAAAAATCATCTAATATGTACTATTAAATGAGCAATTATTGTGTGTGTATGTGTATATGTAGGCCCTATATATAGACACACATATGGGCAACTCCGAATCGGCTCTAACTATTTGATGAAAATTTATATTTAGTAAACGTGTTGCCTTTAAAGTTTATCTTAATAGGTATCTTCCCTGAATAAAAGCGATTTTAAAGCAAAAAATATAAGACGCGAACAATGCTCGGTCGCCCAGGTACCAATATTTATATTATGCAAAATAAAAAACAAACCATAGTGCTTTTTCCTACCTTTTCAACTCGCTGTTCATGTCTCGTCCATTTCCGTTTACTCATTACAGGGACTTCCATTACTGCCATCATTTCTTCTACTTGTTGGTGTCCAATCCCAACTGATAATGATCCCCACACAAATAAATCATTTAATTCCTCTTCTTCTTTTTCCGTTGAAATTATCCTTGTTTTTTCACACATCATGCATTTATAAGTGAAGTAGCTGACAATGCCAATTCTTTTTTCGGACTGAAGTTCAAAGCGACCTGTTGTGCACTGTAGCACATGAGTAGCTAAAGATGTGAGTTGGTTTAACATGTGACTCATATTTACAAAACGACGTCCTTGAACGATTTTTTCTTTCATTGTCACAGTTTCAGCAGTTTCATTTGGAAGAATTTCAACATTCGATACTTCTTCACTTGGCAAGAATGAGCAATCCAATCCAGAAATATCCTCGCTGAAAAAAAAATCAGTTTAATCACACGTCTGTCATTTGAAACTTTTATTTATCACAGTGAACTGTTATGACAACATACAATTTAAAACGAATTTTACTTAGTCTGTGTCACTCCACGTTTTAACACTATGTTTATTTTAATACGCCTTGCGAGATACAGTTGTCACAACATCCGATTTCCATGTGCCTGCTTCTCTAAGTACAGTGAACTTTTTTGCTGCAGCTTAATTACTTATTTATTCGTTGAAAAAAAAATGCTAATAACCAAAAAACAACTCTTCTTATGCATAACCGACTCGCAATTCATTGCTGTCTAAAAATTGGTTTTATTGTGTTGGCGAGGGTGGCAGACGACTGTGCTAGCTTGGTGTCATCAATGAGTGAACGGCTGTTGTTATTACATTCTTACCCAGCTTCCCACCAAAGCTTTGCATGATTTCAGATGGTTACTTTGAATATTTTAAGTGTAGTGGAATACCAGGTGATTTAGAGAGTTGGTGCTTTAGAACACTGATAATGAATTTTATAATGCTACTGTATGTGATCACTAGGAACACGATAAACTGTGAAAAAGTTGTGTAAATTTACACAATAGTCTGCGGCAGCAGAGATTCCACCGATGTTAGTGTCCTTTTGCACCTACAAAGTTCGTGAATTCTTTCACTCTATGCAGAAGTAAAAGTTCCATCAAAAGTGTTAAATTTCTATGAATGGGTAATTTTACCAGACTATTTTTATATTAACGAGTATATGTTGATACATATTTAATGCAGGGGTGAATTTCATTTTCGGCTAGTAGTTAACTTACATGAAGTGCATTTATACAGACAGTGTATGCTATTTTTTTAAACCGAGAATAAATCACTGTCAATGTATGACAGTCAACCATGATTATGAGGTTCTCTAACATTTTGTCACCGGATTATTTCATAGTTATATAACGCGATAGGAGGTTTGGAACCCACAACCACTCAATAAGTTACCTAAGAAGCATTCTGACAAATCGACCAATCTATTTACATATAAATTAAATTGCAAAATAGGGAATTAAAACATGTACAACAAAACACTTTTTTCTTTATAAATAAGTCTATGCATGAACAAGTTTGAACGAAAGACATTTAGATTTTCTTGATACACAAGGAATTTTTGAGTAAAATTACACAACCTGCAGCATTTTTTTTGCATCCGCTTCAAATATTTTTTTTGCTTGTTAACTTCTAATTTATAATGCTGATAAACTAATTGTAAGATGACTTACACACTACACACTGACTTTATCTGAGGGAGCCTCAAAATCCTCAGTCAGAGTGGTACTCGAACCCATCATCTGTGCCTTACATAACACTAACAGCACGATCCTCGCATCATGCTTAGGTAACAAGCACTATACGAAATTATGTAATTAAATTACTTACTCGGTTATATTTTGGACGTTACCACTGGTGGTGTCGTGATCGCCCTGGCATATAGGTGGTACGTAGGCAGACGTTTCCATCTGTGTAGCAGCAGCAGGAGCATAATCTATTAAACTGGAAGATGTCCTGTGGAATTAATTAATAATATTAGCACTTTTGCACAGCTAAAAATGTGATTTTATAATACATACATGTTGTGCTGGCAGAATTTTAGTGAAGATGAACACACTCAAAAGTTTGCAATCTTACCTTTCCACAGAGTTGAAACCAGCATTAACAAATTCTTTGTATTTTTCCTTCAGTCTTCTTATGCACTTCGACCGTTTAGTTCTTTTACGGATCTTGCTGAATGGTGTCTTTTTCGGCATCGTGTTGGTATTTAACTTCTATCAAAAATGTAACAATTAAAAATAATTTCGCTACACGAATTTTTCTCCACGAAAACCTATTCCTTGCTTGAGCGACAATAGCCTCCATCCACTACAGAGCGTAGCCTTGTCTGACAGTGAGACGCGGTGTCATCGCCCGCCTCAGCCTGCCTCCCTCTACCCCCGTTATTCTGTCCCTTTTACACTCCATTCTTCTCCCTCCCCCCTCCCTCATTACAGCGGCTGCCGGCCGGATCTCCGCCTACGTGGTTCCAAGGAGCGCCACCAGTTTGCGCCACGCCGCAGGGACATTCTTCCCGGCAAATGAAGTTTTCACGCGCAGTGCTAGGAATATCACTCCAGCGTATGTGTTTTGAGTCAGGTCATCTCAAAACCAAAAGGATACGAGAATACATGCGTGACTCAATGGTGTGTCAGATAGTATCTTTTAAACTTCATTGCAATTCTTTCGTAAAATATATTTTAAAATAGACCGGCAAAGAGCCATGGAAATTTTCAAAACTCAAATGCAAATTTAACAATTAAAAAAAGAATATTCTGTATTTCTTGGTCCGACAAATTATTTGTACAATCATTACTTGAACTATACTTAAGATAATCATTCTTTAAGTTTTCTCTTTTTTTTGGTGGTTCGGCAAGAAAAAAAATACGTTTACAAGAACATAACTTAGTAAAAAAAATTATTAAAAAAATAGGTAATTTTCATTTTAACTTAAAAAGAAGATTAAAAAGTAAATATGTACTGTTCAATATGTTTTGTCGTAATATTTTCCATGCACCAATCGCCTTAAGTATGGGCGGTGGGCCTTCACTAATCAAAATTCCCGCGCGTCTTGTTAAAAGAAAAACAAAGTCCCGAAGTTGGCCGAAGGTTA
Organism: Bacillus rossius redtenbacheri; assembly: GCF_032445375.1. Taxonomy (NCBI): domain Eukaryota; kingdom Metazoa; phylum Arthropoda; class Insecta; order Phasmatodea; family Bacillidae; genus Bacillus; species Bacillus rossius. The sequence goes on along the minus strand of NC_086335.1, from coordinate 23,838,424 downwards.
AGTCTTCGGGCATGTTCGGGTTGGTCCTCAACCCTTTGTGAAATGTAGGCTTCCCCGGAATAATTCCGACAGTTTGTGACATATTCCGATACATAATTCCACTACCAATTGTTCAAGTATAGGTTTTAGCAAATTTCAGTCGGAATAAAGCAATTTCGCTGTCAGAATCAAGAATAGGGCCCCTGTTCTGTTTTTATTAATTTTATTTTTTTAAATGTTTAGGGACTTTTTAGAGTTTATTTTAATTTTAAGGTTATTTTAATGCACCGATAAAGCAGTTTTGCTGTGGTTATGATAACATGAAATAATAAAATCCTTTTTTTTTTTCCATAGTTTTATGTTACTACACACTTTCTTCTTGCTCATTAGTAGCTAGTAGACTTGTGTAGTTCGCGAACGAACTAGTTCGGAAGAGCACTCCCACAGACGAACTACGCGAACTAGTTCCCAGATCCCTCGCTCCTCAGTTCATTAGTTCTTTCTTTTTCCGATCTCCTTTTAGTTCTGTGCACATGGTCTGGCTCTTATCAAAAGTCGTCACTCGTTCTCCTTTTCGGGTATTAATTATGGCTTTGTCGCTGGTCTTTTTGGCTGGCTATCGTTATCTGCTCGGGTCGGATAGCTGAAATTTCAGTCATCTAACGGATACTGACTTTACAAAAATATTGACTCTTGATCGCTGCAAATGTTTACTGCAATGATACATTTTCAAATATGATCGTTTTGTTGATGATGATAGCTTTATACGTGTGTCCGAGCACAGTTACCACAGGGTAACTTAGCGGTGGGGAAACCGTGGTGTATACTGAGAACAAGTCAGACATAATTTATTACATTAGTTACTAATATCAGTGTTTACAAAATGATTTCAATATTTATAAAATAATTTTGACAGCTGATGACAACTTTAATATTAAAATTTTGACTAATATAAAACCATTGTTAAATAAACTTATTTTTACATTTCATAGATTATTTATTTGTCATTTAATAAAAAATAAGTTGTTGTTATGACTGTCTTAGAATGCCAGTACATGCAGTGTTAAGTAATTATCTCAAAAATGATAAGTGTGGAGCACATTATTTGTTAACTTCACTCATATTTATTGTTAGCATTTTTTTATTATTATTATTTCCAAAATACGTGTGTGTATGTGAAACAAATTCTTAACTACTACCTATGTACTTAACATTTGACATTGTCGACTGTAGATACTTTTCATGTTACCCTATATGCTATATTCTTCGATCAGATGTCTTTAGCTCTTGTGAATGCGCACGTCAAACTTAAAAAAATAATAATTAATATTTGTATATTTATAAAATGGTATTTTATTCACTAAAATAAACACATTTCATTAAAAATATTTCTTAAACTAGCTATAAAATAAAGCCTTTTATAGATTAAAAATTTTCGATTATAGTGTATGTTAAGTGAAGAATAAAAACAGAACTGTTATATACGCTATTTTACCCAATTATGTAAATAATTGTTTTATTTTCTCATTTTATGTATAATAACCCAAAAAAGGATAATAATCTAGGCGTTCACAACACTCATCATTATAAAAAATAACTACTATAACATAAAAAGATCGCCTGCAGTAGCGGTAGCAAAGCGAACGAACTATCTGTGACCTAGAGGTGGGTCGAAAAGTATCAACCTTTTACTTTGTCACTGTTACGCGCCTGTATCAGGAATGGCAAACGAGTACACTTGAAAAGTATCAGAGACTTTAGTATCAGTTCAGAATTCGCCTGGAACAACCCCACGGCCAATGTGCGCAGAACCCGATCGCAGATGACGGTCACTTGGGCGGAGCTTGTGAAAGGGGAGGGAGCAGGAACGATGAATAAGGGAAAAGAAGGGACATAATGTAGGGGAGGAAGCGCAGGGGAAGGCGTTGAAGGAGAGGCGCAAAGCGAAATTGTTACGAGTCGTTTGGTTATTAACCCACATCAACGTACGCTCACTGCGCAGTGCGTGCACAGTCTCGTTCAATAATAAAACTAATGAAATTTTAATATTAAAAAGTACATTAATACAAGATATAATATTTATATTTGTGCACCTAACAGCTATGAAAATGCAAATAAATTCTCAGTTGACACTAATAACAGATGTAATCAACATATGGACTTTTTTTTCCGAAAACAATTAGTAACTAGTGTTTTCATACATTAAAAGATTACGATTTTATCAAAAATTAAAAATAAAAAAAAACATACGTACATTAGTGAGCATACTATATCAATGTTTACGTTTCAAATGTTTCTTTAGATTAGTCGATGATGATTTATAACTCAGTTTTTGTTTACACAAATTACAATTAGCAAACTCATTATTTTCCGTTAAAAAATTCCACACAAATGAAGTCTTTTTCCTGCATTTATCCATTCCTTATTTCACTATAAAGATACTAAGGTAAGTTGGTGTAACTGGGCCCATGGGGTAACTGGGCCATCCCCTCCCAGATTTTCCCTGAACATATAAGAGGGAAATTGAACTCTGTTGTGGCAACACTGGTAAGCAGAAGTATACAAAACAACAGCCATTTGGTCTCCAGCTTGATTGAAGAATGTTTTATGGCTGCTAATGTTTTTTGTATTTGTGAGCGCAAAACATGTCTCTACAAAGGTGAATTCAAAAATTTTTGGTAAGTATTTTTTTATCTCTTGAAAATCGAATATAAGAAATTTTAGCTCAGTTAATGTCAAAATAACATTCCGTGTAGTGTTTTAACCTATCGTGCATTTTATAGGTCTGTGGAGTGTTATGACCCAGTTGCCCCATCATATTTAGTGATTTGGGGTAACTGGGCCATACATTCAGGGAAACTGGGTCCATGTATGGCCCAGTTACCCCACACTGAACCACTTATGCTTATATTAAATAAGTTGCTACTAACCTAACCCAATATAAGTAACTATACTATTTATGTTATTTTAATAAGTTGCAATTAAGTTAATCAAGATGAAGGCCTGTTTAGGTAGAATTATGTTGGAGAAATTTATTCTTTTAAAGCTTGTAAAAATTAAAAAAAAAAAAGAGTTTTTTCTTACAACTCATCCAAGAACTAAATTATAACTTAATAAGTTACTTTTTATGTTATAGACCATGGTAAGGAAGTACTACCGGAGAACAACCAAGGGTGCAGACCAAGAAAATTCATACTCCCGAGAGGTTTTAGAGTTGGCGCTTGCAGATGTGAGGAATGGAAACCGCACACAAAGAGAAGCAGCGACATTTCATGGCATTCCAAGAAGTACACTGCGTCACTACATCCATGGTTCGAGAGGTTCAGGGTCTATTTCGAGAGATGGGTTTGGGGGTGGTGGAAAACTTTCAATTCCACATGTGTATGAGGTTCAACTTGCAGATTGCCTAAGAGTGTTAGAAAAATGGGGATTTGGACTGTCAAGAGATGAAGTCATGGACATGGTGCAATCATTTGTTCAACAAAACAACATAAAAACCAGATTTAAAGAGGGTAGGCCAGGTCCGGATTGGTTCATTGCTTATAAGAAAAGGCATAACCTATCAATAAAAAAACCACAAGGAGTAGAATATGTCCGCATGTCTCAAGAAAACCCATTTGTAATCAATGAATTGTTTGATTTGCTTCAGAAAACAATTGAAGAGAATGTTTTGATCAACAAACCACACTTGATATTTAACTGCGATGAAACAGGGTTTGGACACGATCCAAGCAAAACCAAAGTTGTAGGTGGCAAAGGTGTAAAGTGCACTAGAACAATAAGCTCTGCTGGGCGTGAAAATACCACTGTTTTTGCATGTTGTTCTGCTGCAGGAGACAAGCTTCCTCTCCTTTGTGTCTTAAAAGGGAAGAATGTAATGGAAAGCTGGATTGACACAAACTCTGATGCCCGTACTGGTTATGCAGCTTCAAAAAGTGGGTGGATGGATGGAGAGATTTTTTTAAACTGGTTTAAAAAAGTGTTTCTGCCCAACATACCAGAAGAACGGCCCGTACTTCTTATCCTTGATGGGCACAAGAGTCATGTAAGTCTCCCTATGATTTTAAAGGCAGTGGAACATCAGGTAGTGCTCGTAAAATTGCCACCTCACACGACACACGTCACTCAGCCCATGGATGTTGGAGTATTCAAAGGTTTGAAATCAAATTGGGATAAGAAGCTGACCAAGTGGCAGAGACAAAATCCTAGGAAAAAAATTCCTAAACAGGAATTTGTAAATATTTTGATATCTACATTTTATGATGTTAACAAACAGAATATCACAAATGCCTTTAAAGCATCTGGAATTTATGATGAAGAGACAGGGGGCCCAAACAGGCAAGAAGCAATAAAAAAGTGCAAATTCAAACCTTGTGAAGTACAGGCTTACAACAAAGCACAGCTCAAAAAGGTTGCAGATGCCAACGAAATTCATGATGACCAGACAGATGCCGACAAGATCCCTGATGCCCACACAGATACGGAACACACTCCTTATGACTCTGCTGATGTTGGAAAGACTCCTGATGCCCAGGCAGATGCCGACAAGATTACTGATACAGACAACAGTACTCATGACCATCCTGATGCAGAAAAGACTCCTGATGGCCAGGCAGGTGCCAACAATACGCCTAATGCTCATAGAGTATCTGACAGGAGCTCTGATGTTGAGATGCCCAACAATGTAAATGTAAAACGAAGTTTTGAAGACATCATTGTCGAAATTTTCCACAAAAACAAAACTCGAGAAGAGTCTGGCAAGGAATCTGTCAAGCCAAAAAGGAAAAAAGTAAGCTCGGGAGCTGAAATTATGACTGCATCTGAGTACATAGAAAAAAGACAGGAAGAAAAGAGATTGGAAGATTTGTCTTTACAGCAAAAAAATACAAAAATAGAAGAAAAGCTCCTTAAACAAAAGAATAGCATTGTGAAGAAAAAACTCAAAGACAAACTGGAAAGTAAAAACAAAAAGGGAAGCAGCAAATTGAAGATGCAATGCGAGGAAAAAAATCAGAAAAAGAAAAGAAAGATTGTATCTAAGCCACTGACTTCAGTAGATTTAGAAAACCCATTACCTTCAACTTCTGGCCTCTGTAAGTTTAAAAAGGCGAGACCTTCAAGTGTGAATTCAGACTCTGATGATGATGGCTCATCAGGTATGAGCATTGCGGACTGTGAATCAGACAAAGTTGTGCCCGGTATCTCTGTTATCAAAGATGACTATGTTATTGTATTGTATAATGGTATAAAATATCCTGGACAAGTTGTAGATTTAGATAGAGACCAAGTGCAAATAAAACACATGAAGAGTGCTGGTTTAACTTACTGGCTATGGCCAGAAGAGGAGGACATTTTGTGGTATGAAGAAGAAGATATTTTAAGATTGATTAGACCCCCAATCCCTATGAACAAACGTGGAATTTTTAGTGTTCCTGAGTTAAAAGGTTGTTTATTTGAGTATGAGTAAGTTTACTTATTTTACATTATATTTTTTAACTGTTTTTGTATTAATTTATAGCTGATGTTCACAAAAATCAGTCTTGCAACATTGGTAATTGCTTTGAAAAATTATTTCTAAATGGGGGTAAATTTTTATTTTTATTTGTACATTTGCAAGCATTGGACCCAGTTACCCAGTCACAGATTCTGTAGTTTCTTATAAGAAATAGACTTGGGTGGTCCACTTACCCCCATTATCAGGGTAACTGGGCCCACCTGTATTTAAAAATTATATAAAATATTTATACATATAATAAATATAGTAAAAATAAATATCACAGCTTAATCAGACTTCCTAAGAATTACTAACATATGTGTCATACATGGATTTTTGAAAACTATACATTTTAGTAAAATTATAATGTGTTAAAAGTATAGTATATGAAAAAAGTTGAAAATCTATGGCCCAGTTACCCCAACTTACCTTAACTACAAAGCATGACAGCCCGCAACAATGTACATGGTGGTAATTAATACACGGCCAGGACGAACTGCAGTGAATGTTGAACTGATTGATACTGGCTGTATTAGGCGGGCATGAGAGTAACAGAGGTAGAGAATTACCGGGCGTGATAAATAATGTATCAGAGACACCGATACCTTTTTACGCTGGTGATGACTGCACGGAGGATGTGTACCCTGTAACGAGAATGCTGATACCTTGTCGCTTCCTGGGACCGCTAATGCTCTGATACAAAAGTATCAGATACTTGTAACTAGGTACATACCTACCTGTATCAGTAATAGTTTGGAACAGATACCGAAAATTGCTGTAACAACCCACCTCTACTGTGACCTGTCTTCTTTGAATTCGAGATGGGAGCGGACGAACTAAGAGCGACCTAGTTCGCCAAGGAGCTGCGAACTAAAAGGAGCACTCCCGGTCGTGAACTATTATGCGCAAGTCTAGTAGCTAGAGCTTTGAATTTGTTTGTAGGTACTGTAGACGTTGATTGCAATAATATTTGATGAGCAGGTTTTGTTCATGGTGCTCTTAATTTAGATTAGTTTGATATTATTTTGTTAGGTAAAACTTTGAAAAATAGTATCTTGGTTGTCTGGGTAATTCTTACAGGAGTTGCGACTTGAATTCTATGGTAGTATGATAGTACTCTTTCTGATCATATATGCTCTAAGGTAGTACTGAATTCTGTGTGCCTCTCTCTGATAAACTGCGAAACAGTATTTATTGTTTATGTTCTGTTGGCACTGGACTGGCACAAAGCAAAGAAGGTCACTAAATAAATTGAATTTTATGTAGTCATCTCCCTAGTTACTTAAGAACTTTTTTTTTTTAATTATCCAGATGCCACATGCAGAAGAGTACACAATTTCGAAAATAATACCTCTCTGTATTCTTGTCTCATCTTGACGATCCATGAGTGGTATGCAAGTGGGGCACGGTATGATACTTATGTGTAAATTGTTCCCCACTCCACTTATTGTTCGCTTTACATCATAACTTGAATCCTGGTGCTGTTGGACACGAACCAGATTGCAAAATTTTGCAGTTTCCTTGTCTTTACCTTGTGATCCAACTTTCTTCACCCATTATTTCCTTTTGCATCATAACTAACCTCTCTCTCTGTCTGCTGTCTTTAAGATTCTCCCATCCTAATTGCTTCATTAGCTGTGATGGATTTGTAACCTACTTTTCCTTTCTATTCTTCCCCACTTTCCTTTCACCCATCTAGATGCTCACTTTGCACTTCCTCCAGTTCTCTCTTAACACATTGTTGTGTACTACGATTTTTTAAACCATGTATGATGTTTCTTCCCCTCGATACTCTGCTGGCCTGCTGCCTTTTGCAACTTTCTCCACTTACTCTCCCTACCCCGTTTCCTCGGAGAAGTATTCCTAGGTACTTGTAACCAGGGCTGTCAAGAGAAACCAAGAGCCTGGGGATAATAATTTTGTCAAGCCCTTTCCATTTTATAACTTTTCAAACCCCCACACATAAAAAAAAATAATTTATTGACTGTAAACATCACTCTGGCCGTAACTGTAAATGTAGGCCTACCTCTAAGGTTTCCTATGAACAGCAGACATAAATTGTGTTCTATCAGGGTAAACTCATGCATTTAAAAATCTTGAAACACAACCGGTGTTCGCTGGTGCCCGGGCTCCGGGAATTATGTTTCCTCCTCTCTTGCCCTTACCCCTCGACAGCCCTGCTTGTAGCTGTTAATCTCCCCTATTTATTTCCCCCCCCAGTTGTTTTCTATTTCTGACATTTTTTTAGTCCTTTTGGTATCGAGGTACACAAGCATTATGAGTGAAAAAGAATGGTAGTCAAGTAGATGTGAGCTATTTGTGGGATTGTGTGGGTCGAGAGATTGGATAACAGACGTTTGAGTGTTTAAACTTTGAGGTTGGCATAATCAAATGAAAATGCTTGGAGGTAGGATACAATGCATGTAGCCTACCACAAAAAAGTGGTTAAGTTGAATATAGAAATGATGCTGTCTTTGATAACAGTAATTTTCATGTTGTGAGCTTCTGTTAAACAAATGAAGCAATATAGCCATGTCCCTTTGTGGCAGTTTGCAGATTGGGTTTTGTTGTGTCAATTTTTAAATTTTTCCTATTAGTTTATCTTAATCATTGGCTGTTGCTATTGCTGTTGCCGGGCGTAACCCTGCCTCAGTTGCATCCTCAATTGCATGTATGGGACCAGAAATGGTGGATTGGCTGAATCTGTGGGCAACAGCAGATGTGATTGAAACCTTTCTGGGGGGTTTGACTGCCGAGCCCCGGCGCTTCGGCCCCAAAGGGCCCTATAGTGAATGGATAAGACCTATGGTAATGGACGGACCAAGAAAGGCACCACTGTGTTCGGGTGCACCCGGGCTTAAAATAGAGCTGTAAACCACTCGACTAGGTGTGATACGTTCCCCTAGTTCAGTGGTTGGGGGAGGTCCTGAGGCAACCCCGAGGCCCTCCAGCATACGCACCGTGGTCTTCATTTCTAGTCAGGGCTTCCTGCGATCGCCGCCAGATGAGTTCAGGCACGTCCGGGCCTTATCGGCTGTAAATCTGTCGGACTGAAGTACATACGGCAGGTTGGAGGGTAGTCTGAGGAGACGAGGACATCCAGTGGAGTAACTCTGAAGAGTGGTGGTTGGTTAGCTGCTGGCAAACGTTCTGCCGAATCGACGCCAGGTTGATAGTAGTATGGGAAGGATCCATTAAGTTTGAATGGTGTCCTGCTGAGGTTTCCTCCAAGGCCCTGGATTCTTGTTGGGTAGGCCTCGTACTTGGTAGTGGTGCTGCGATAGCTTCATCAAGCTAGTCTTAAGGTTGTTGATTTTATCCTGATTAATTGGAATATGATCAGAATTATTTACGGTAAGATTGATGTTTATTTGTGTTAAAATGTTAAGTAACTGGAGCAGACTCCAAGGGTTCTCTAGCCCGATGCGGGGTCGACGTTGTGAGCGACGACACAGCTCTGGTTACCAGCCTGGACAGCTAGTAGAGGTTGGATAGGCCTCCACCGGACCACGGGTTCACTGGGTGATTGTGGGGTCCCAGTGAGATGTGGGAGAACGGGGTAGGCGCCAGCTATGCTGCATCTTTAGAGGTTGGGATGCATCCACTAGTCGGGTTAGCTGAGTGAGGTGGGGGGGGGGGGGGGGGGTGACGGTGGTGTCTATGCTGGGATGGGTATTCTCAGCCTCTGGACATAGATGGATCTCTAACACCTTTCCTATTACACATGTACGGCGTATCTGTATCAACGCCCGTGGGGGCCCCAGGCTGGTAGGGCCTTATGGCTAAAAGGGCTGGGTTAACAAACAAAAGGGGGAGCAAACCCTTTGACATTGGTGTTGCTATTGCTTGAAGATTACTTCTTTGTGATCCACATATGCATGCTTCGAGTGGAGCCATATTCTGTGACTAGTGGTTCTTGTTCATTTATTTACAAATGTGAGCTCAGACTAGACTCTTGTGATCCAGCCAAACTGAAATACACATCATCAACACCACAGAGAAATTCCCGAACCACAAGTTGGGAGAGACTTTCTCTTTCCTTTAGGCCAGACACGTCACTGTCGAGATGGAGTTCGGTGTCGCATGAAAGGAAGAAGCCATGTGCAGGGAGTGTGCAAATACAACTTGAGATGTTGTGATGTGGCACCTTGGTAGGGTCTTGCATTTTTCATAAAATGATCTCGCACTAGCTGTGCGTTAAAACACTGTAGCATCGTCTGTGTTTCTTGGTGGTTGAGTTTCATTCAGGTGCATGTCTGCTGTCGGCACACAAACTAAAGCTATTCAGTGCGGAAGCAAACGCGTCCTGAATGGTCTGGTCAAACAAGACAATGGGTTAAGTCGCAGACGGCTGCTAATTACAAAGGAAAACCCGCTGGGGCGAATATACCTTTTTGCAGTCCAATGGGCATCAGATCTTTTCACGTAAAATTGCTGTCCCTGTAAATTGATGATACAAGTATAAACATGGTAGCGAATGAAAAGTAGTGATACTGTACTCATGAGTAGTATCGATAGAAAAGTATTATACTCATAAAAAATTGAATGAAATGTATTGATACTGTGAGGTATAGTTACTTTTCCATAATTCTAAATGGTGATTGTTCATATTAAATAATAAATCAGTTCCTATTTTTATCACAAATTTCGGTTACAAAAAAAAAACATGAAACACCACTCAAAATTATGAAACAGTTTATCAGTGAAACTGTGAACAATTGAAAAGAACATAAATTTAAGAAGAAATTAAAAACTTATTTTTTACATCCCACTCTTCTGTTCAATTGTTAAAAAAATTTTTTTTATAATCGTTTCACTGTTAACTTTTTTCGTGTCTGACAGTGTACTGTCTGCCACCAATGTCACTTCAACTAACAGGTAATAGGTCAACTAGGTTATACGAGTAAGGGATTACAACTTTCATACCTTCCCATTGTACATAAGGATTAGTTGACAGTAGTAATATTTGTGTTGTCAAATAAAAGTTAGTTTCATCCTTTTCTTCAGTTAGAAGTAGGCTGTATACTGGAACCTGCTCCAACTTTTTTTTATGTTTGGTGAGTGCTAATGTCTTGTGATGACTCTAAAAATCACTTGATGGTTTTGGTTCGTTGGTGGTAGCGGCTAGATTTGTCGCCAATGAATACTTTTTCATAGGTATTGCCATTCCACAAGCTCTTGGATTCTGAAAATACATTTTCTTGAATCCAGGGTGAAGCAAACAGAATATTGCAACTGAACAATGTATTGTAAATGTTTTCGCTTTTTTCTATTACTCACTCGCTCAAATTTTAAATAAATAAAAGGGCAATCAAACTGGTAGAACTGACCACACATCCAGATTTGGACTAAGTTCAAACTAATTTTACTAAAAATATTTAAAAACAGATTATTTGATATGATACCTGCCAAGACGTATTCAAATTAAAAGTATTGTGTATGAAAGTATCGGTATGGAAAGAAAACTACTTGATACCAAAAAGTGTCGATACTTTTTCCGAGTTCGTAGACACAAGAGAAGGTCAGCATTGTTGACTGGGACCCTGATTGACACTGATTTTTTTAAAATTATTTTTGTTGAAATTACTAGAGACAAATGCTGGAAAAATTTTCAGCTATAGGCCTTGGTCTTTCATCCCTGAGTTGTGTCTGTAAAGACTCCATGATGAGATTTGAAGCCCAAATAAAAAAAAAATAGCACAAAACAAATGCTAATAGAGTTTCTAACTCTTGTTTTAATTTCTCTCATTTTAATGTTAATGTAATGCGTCTGTTTTAGACAGTCAACCGCAAATGGCCAAGGACAGTGACATCAGCAAGGTACTTAGAGCTGCAAGGAAGGACGACATTGAGTTACTTCAGGCTGTCAGATTTGATGGTAAAATTTCAGACTGGACCATCTGTTATCATGCCAAGACTGGAGATAGCCCTCTTCACATTGCTGCAAAACATTGTAACTTGAGGACCGTAAGGTAAAGTCTTCTCACACTGCTGTTTCCAAGTGTCTGATCCCTGACAATGAACCTGTTCTACTCTTTTGAAGTTTTAGTCAGTGTACTGTATGGTTTGACTGTTAGGGGTCGTCTATTAATCACGTGATGTTTTTTTAGCAAATTTTTAACCCCCCCCTCCCCCTTAGTGATTTGTGGTGAGGTTTTAGACTACAACCCCCCCCCCCCCCCCCAATAAATCACGTGTATTTTTTTGGTACAAAACATTTTTTTAAAAATTTCAGAATATTATCTTTAAATATAGGTATAATCTAATTTAATTCTGGAATATTAAGCACAGTGATAAAAATGTCCAGACACACATTAAGGTTGCAGGTTTATTCTTACTGGCATAAAAATAATAAAGGAAAGGCTTATATGTGATATACGCATGTATTCGGTGCCAAAATCACAGTCTTACTGGTGACTGGCAAGCCGAGCCAGGTGGTTCATGTTGCGGCGGGCGGGGATATTGTTGCCTGGCTACGGCGAGTCAAAGTCACGCGTCGCTTTTCGGTTTAGTAGAAATCGGGCGAAAGAATAAATACACTTGATATCTCTCTACACCCCCCTCCCCCCTTGTAATATTTCATGATTTTTCCCTCCCCCCTCCCCCCCTCCTTTCGAGCCTCACGTGATTAATGGACGATCCCTTATTTCTATTATCCATCATTGTCTTAAATGATGTTTCAGTATCAGCAAACAAAATTACATCCTAAAAATAGATCTATAGTAGTACATATGTATGTTTTTAAGTTTACGGTGATCATTTTGTAAAATGAAATACAATATATGTATATATGTATTATTTACTTTTAAAGGATTTTATTTCCTCCCAAGCTGACAATGAAATCACATTACTGTACATATGAGTAAAGAGATTTATGTTATTCATCACAGCCCTGGTCCAGTCGGTGATGGTTAATCAAAGTTTTACTGTACCTAGTGTTAGTTCGCACAGAGTGTAACATATTGTTAACGAGGATGCTAGAGACGAGGCAGCAAGGCAGGCCAGTCAGCCAGCGCGCCAGTCAGAAATTAAGTTCTATAAGGGATTGCTCCCCCTTTTGTTTGTTAACCCAGCCCTCTTAGCCATAAGACACGATCGGCCTGGGGCCCCCATGGGCGTGGATACAGATACGCGGTATACGCGAAACAGGAGAAGTGCTAGAGATCCAGCTATGTCCAGAGGCTGGGGCTACCCATCCCAGTATAGACACCACCGTCACCCCCTGCCTCACTCAGCTAACCAGACTAGTGGCTGCGTCCTTAGCTCTTAGACGTTATCAGCACTGCTGGCGACTACCCTGTTCTCCCACATCTCACTGGGACCCCTCAATCATCCAGTGAACCTGTGGTCCGGTGGAGGCCTATCCAACCTTATATTTTGTTAGAAATATTTTGATTTTTATAGGCCTAGAAATTTAAATTATTTCATAGATTGTGTTTGATTTTTCTTCATCTGAACTCTGAACATAATGCAGGGTTCCTGTAAATAGGAAAATCTGGAAATCAGGGAAATCTCAAGGAATTGGAAAGTTGTCGTAACGGGCTTATCTAGTAGAGGTGTCTGCGTGTTAGTGAGGTGGGAGGATAAGTGTGACGTTCACTTATGCTTCTAGCACGGTGTCACCTTTAAGTGCAAGGTGCGCAGTCTTCTCATCGTCTATAGGACAACTGTGAAATTTGAACTGTGACCATAACATTATATGGCATAAATGAAGGTAAAGGTGTAATGCAGGTTCTTTAAGTGTTTTCAAGAATCTCTACAGTTTGTTTTATAACTAAAAATTACTGTGAAATTATTCTTTTTTTTTTTTTTTAGCTGTTTTAACTCTTCTAAAAATACAATTTAAAAACTTAATCCGAAATCAATAATACTTTTTGGCCCAAGGCGAAATCTTAAATGCTTTTCGTAAACTGATCCCACTCTGATATCTTGAGTAGTTTTGAAATCACGTTGTTTTCTCTGAAGCTCTGCGCAAGGTATGTGTGCCCAGGTAGGTGGGGTCCTTAAGAACCGGAAAAACACAGGGAAAATACCAATATTGAGTACAAAGCAGTATTTGTAATTTTTCTTGCAATGCAATGTTTAAATGTCTTTAAAACCAGTGTATTTCAATCATATATTCATGTGCTGTTTGTAATCCTTATCCAGTTTTTGTTAACATTAATGAAACCTGAATGATACAAAAACTGTTCATTAATGTATTAATTTGATGTGGAATTAAATATATATAGTCTTTAGCTTGATCATAATCAGTAATGAATAATTAGAAAGTTAAATTGAACAAATTTGTTAGTGTTGGTTATGTAGTGTTGATCAAAATTAGAACAATGCAAACTGTATTTTGTGCTGGCAAACCTTTTATAATAAATTTTTCCTGATATGTATGTTTTTATAATTGTATTTTGATAGTAATTAATATTGTAGAATAGCTGTTATTTTGCCAGATAGCCCGATGGGACAGGGAAAATTCAGGAAAATTAGCTGAAGTAAGAGTTTGGGAACACTTTCAATCAAAAATTTATCTGAAGTTTAAGTTGATTCCTATATACTGCATTATTTATTTTTTTGCCTTAGGTAGTCATATCAAACTTAGACATGTATTTTTTTAATAAGCTAGTTAAAATCATTAAAAATCTCATTCAATAAATTTGCATGTAAATTTTAAAAATTATAAAGCATTAAATAGCTTTTGTTATGTTTTAGGTTTCTTTTGGAAGATTGGGCCACAGAAAATTGTGTTTCAGTTAGAAACAAAAATGGTAAAACCGCTTTACATGAAGCTGCCCAGAATGCAGAACCGGAAATAGTAAATTACTTAATTGCTCGTGGTACGTTTATTTACTTCCTCTTTATCATATTGTAATATTTACTAGTATGTAATGGTCCAAGGTGGCACAGTGGTATGACACTGGACTTGTGTTCCAGAGGACTCTAGTTCGAATCCTAGTCGGGCCATCTTGATTTCAGTTTTCCATGATTTCCCTAAAACATTGCGGTTCCTACTATATGCTATGTGTGATATGCGCAGCACATATCATCTATTGACAGCAGAGAATAATAACTAACTTTTGTTTTTGGTGCTTTTTGGATGGCGATTCATTATGTTTTTTGGTGCAGCATTCTAGGTCCTCCAGTGTAAAAAATAATCGCATTGATTGAGTGAACATGCTATGTCTTATTCTTTTCCCAGTTTTATTATACTGTTTTGTTGAGTTTATTGATCTCTGATGACCTTGTGTTTCAATGAGTTATTTAGCCTGAGATTAAAAAAAGGTATATATTGTGCATTTTTGTGAAGCAAAGCTGGACTCTCAGTGATCTGTTGCATTTGTCTGTCACATGTCTGTCCGCCAATCACGTGACCTGTAAACCATCAGATGGCCCCGAAAAATCCATTTGTCCATCCGTCAAAACCTTACCAAGCTTTAACTTTCGATGGACGGACAAATGGATGAAATTTTGACCTAAAAAAAAAATCAGAAATTATTATAAATAAATTATAAATTTTTTTTTAAAAGTTTTTATTTGATTTGGCTGTTTCCATATTATGCTTTTAACTTGCATTTTAACACATTTTAAAGTTTGATATTTGAAATAAAAATTGACCAAGCCTAAAAAGTAATCCTTAATTAATTATAAAAAATCCTATATCAGTAGGAATATTTATCATTATACAAACAACACGTATGTAACTAATAATGTATTGGTTACTCATAAATGTATTTTAATGATTTTTAACATCCTAGCATACATGAACGTCAAAGTAATAAACATTTACAAGAACAGAAATTTTCTCAAACGTTCAAGCCTTCTGGTCAGTTGGCAGCACCCAAGTATAAAAATATGACGTACGATGGACGTGCGTGCAAATGTCGCGAATCGCTCGGCTTGTTGACGGGCAAACGGGTGGCGGACGGATCAAAAGCCTCGACGTGCCAGCAAGTGTGATCGTGGGTTTGTACGTCAGGAGCCGAAGTGAACTGCATAAAAGGGGCTGATTGGACCCCGCTGATGCTGGCGTGCACCAAGTCCGGGGTTAGAGCCTTGGAGACGGTCAGAGTGTTGCTGGCGAGCGGGGCGAACCCGAAGCTGTGCAACAAGGACGGCTGGACGGCCGTGCATGTGGCAGCGCGCGACAGTGGCGTTGCCGTGGTGAGAGCTCTGTTGCACGCGGACGCCAGCCTTGCCGGGACGAGGAGTAGGAATGGCCGCACCCCACTGCACACTGCGGGTATATTCCTACTAGAGGCAAACATTTATGTTGTTAAAAAAGAAAGTAAATTTGACCATTATAAAAAAATGAAAATTGTGGATTTCATTTTTATTTTCATTAAAAATTAAAACACATGTAATAATATCTACATATCAAGCGCAATTAACGTTTGTCAACGGCTTCAGATATTCGTAGTAAGACACGTAAAATGTGTACATTTATTGATGAGAGTAAGTTAAACAAAAAACTGCAACCAAAACGTTCAATATTCTTCTATAATGATCCCTAATTCATTATAAAGTTATAAATATTAAAATAAAAAGTAAAGATAAATATTTTTTTTAAATGCATTATCTAGAGCCGAGATTTTATGGTTTTAAATTTTTACAAGTTTTTGCTGTTATAATTTTTATTTTTAAAGTATTGTGCTTAAATACATTAAATTACTCATATCAAAAAAGAAATAGTGTTATTGGAACTACTAAATAAAAATACAATTAAAGCAGTAAAAATTAATATTTGATTGATGTGTGGTGTATGTTTATTTCTGGTACTAGAATATTTTAAAATTTTTATATTATGTTTTTTCACAGTCATATTTAAAAACTATTAATATGAATTCAGAAACTAATATACAATGTAAAAAAAACCAAAATAATTGCTCTTTTAGGTCCTAGCAATGTCTGTACGGTATCAGCAATAGACTGTTTTTATTAATTTATTTTACTTTGAAAAAAATCATACATTGAAATGAAATATTATTTTTTAATCAGTACTTTATATATTTTTTTTTAAATAAAAGCCTAAACTAAACATTTGTGAAACTAATTCTGTATTTTAATATATGTAATTAGATAATTTATGTGAATATATCTGAATTTTGTACTTTCATTTCTGTGTTAAATCTGGCTCAGTGTTTGGCGGTGTATTGACTAAATTTCGCTGTTTCGGTTTTATCGCTTTCACCACATAATCTTGCCTCAAGTGTGACATTTGAACAATAAAGTTTGCGGAAGAATTTTTGTACGCAATTGTTCTGCTAAGGAAGTGCTAGTTTGAGAATAAACACTCTGTAAATTATGCCTCCTCTCTTTTATCGCTTGAGATTGCATCATAGCTCCGACATCTTGCATCAGGTAACCCGAGCCTGCACGTTCGTGACATTTACTTTGAGTCAGACATACTTGCTGTTGAAGGCTGTCATATTAGTTTCGTAAAAAATAATCTAAATACCTAGTTTGCCAGTTATTTGGTGGTTTAAAGTTTCTTGCTAACTGTTAGAAGCTAAAACAAATATGTAATTATATTAATGTTATAGTTAGAGACCGGAAGAATTTGCGGATTCATTTCACGACAGCCTGAAATTCAAATAGTTCTACCTCAGTGCTGCCTCTGCTATTGGCTCACAACTCACCTGGACGACTCTGGGCCAGTGAGAAACACTCAACCAAAGCTGTATCGAATCACAGGCCGCTTACGTCGGGACACCTCCACAGGACAGCAGCCGATGAGAGGGTGACATTTGACCGAGTGTACGTTGTAGAACTATAAAGTTAATCCTAGAGGTCATTGAACCCGCAAATTTTTCCGGTCTCTAGTTGTAGTGGATGGGTTGGTGTTGACGGTCGCAGCTCTCCACGGCAAGCGAGACACCGCGGAGACGCTGCTGAGACACTGCCCTGCCTCGCTGGAAGCTGCCGACGCGTGCGGGGTCACGCCGCTGCTGGAAGCGGCCAGGCACGGGTCCGTGGAGATGCTGCAGTTCCTGCTGGACCAGGGGGCCTCCCTGGACCACCGCGACGCGATGGGCTTCGAGGCACTCCACGTGGCCGCCCAGGCGGGGAGCCTGCGGGTCCTGGGGTTCCTGGCCGGGGCGTGCGGCCGTGACGTGAACGTGGCGTCCCAGGGCTCGGGGCTCAGCCCCCTGCACTGCGCGGCCAGGGCCGGCCAGCTGGGCGCGGTGCGGCTGCTGCTCTCCATGGGCGCCGACCCCCGCCTCCGGGACCGCAGCGGTCGCTCGGGTACGGCGTCACTCCCCGCCTGTGGAGCCTCTTGCGAGTTGAGGCCATTGCCAGATGGACCAACCAGGGCCGGCGCGTCCATACAGGCGAACTAGGCAACCGCCCAGGGCGCCAAGTAGCTGGGGGCGGCGCAGCACGACACACAACAGCTGATACAATATGTTTAACGATTATTGAAACTAGATGAAAATGGATTTTTGTAACAGTTTGGAATGTTTATACTGATATAAGTAATTATTTAAAGTCCTCGGTGACCTGTTTATGATTTGTAATAAGTAAAAAAGTAAAAAAAACACAAGCCTGCTTACATTTGATTGTTGACAAAATATTAGGCTTACGTGTTGTATTTTGAGGCAAGGACAATTTTTTTTGGGGTGTCAAGCCCGGGAGGGGGGGGGGGGGGTTCATTAAGGTTTTTCGCCTAGGGCGCCAATTTACTTTGCACCAGCCCTGGGACCAACAGAGCCTTCAGAACCAAATAGTGCTCACATCAACTGTTCTAAAAACATCATTTTATTGAGCTATGTATTTCTATGTATTATAAGTAGAGGTGTCAGTGAGAAATTTTCTGGAAAAATATAAGCACATACTTTAACAGAAAATTATCGGTTTTTCCAGTATCAACATATATTTGCTTGGTTTAAGATGGAATGATATGCATTATGCAAAAATTTGTGTTCTGCAGGTTTATAGGTACTTTTTAAACAACAATTTTTTTTTTGTTCCTATCAGTTGGTTGAGGATAGCATGGATTCTACCCATCCCGTAAATTCTAAGTGAGCCATTAGGTGGTAAAGAAAGAATAAATGTATTGTTTCATTTGGTTTTGTTTGTGTAGAAAAATGGATGAAATTTATTTGTGTATTTCTCTGAAAGTAAAATCTGTTGGAAAATTTTCTCAAAAATACTTTTCCGGAAAACTAGCATGCCTAATTGCTGATTAAGCACTACGTGGTCAACAGTGTCAACAAGTATAGCACTATGAAAAAAATGCAGTACCCAAGAATATATTTCAGCCTCTTTGGCCACACTCCAGTGATGCGTATTCCTCTCCCTACTCCGTCCATCCCCCATACCTCTCGCGTTCCTTGCCGCCTCGCTGGCAGACGCAAGAATTCTGGCACGTAGTGCAGTATACTGCCGCAGTCACAGGCTCTTACATTGCAGCAGGCTCTTTAAGAAGTACTGTGAATAAGATTAGAACTTAAAAAAGCGATAAACAAGTGTTCCTTTGCAGGTCTTAAATAAAATAATTAATATTTCATCACTATATAATTTGTGGGTTATTTTTAAATCAGTAACATTGTTCTAGACTCTTTTAATAACATTTTTTTTCCTTTCGTTCTAACTGATAAGTTTTTCACCCTTTATAAACATATTACTTCATTTAAACTCATTTTTTATCTGGGGTGGGGTGGTTATAAGGAAACGTGTATGCTAATACAGTCAAACCTCTCTGAAACGACCCCTCACGGTTCCCAGGAATAGGGTCGTAATAGAGGGGGGGTCGTAATAGATGTTTTCCGAAATTTTCAGTTGATTTCAACCCCCTCCCCCCCCCCCCCCCCCTCTTACACAAACCGCTACTCGCTAAGAAACCAGCCGTACAATGGCAGGATGCTGTCACTCACAATGCTAGACGGCTTTGTTTTAAACCCACTTCAACCTTCATGACAAGTCCGTTGCCCTGCAGGCCACCTCTAAAGAAAATATGTCAATAGACAGTTTATTTTTACTGGTTAGTTTACATGTACATGTTCTGCTTGCCGTAGTTAAATACACTAGAACCCCGATTTCACGAACCCCGGATTTAACGAAGCAGTGATTTTACGAATACATTTTCGGGAACCGTCAAAAAATTGGATATTTTGACCAAAATGTGAAAATCAGAAGAAAAATAAATTAAAAAAAAAAAAAAAAACCAAATGAAAGATCATTAAAATCTGTTAATTTTAACACACAGCGTATTTTTGTGTCGGCTTTAATACTTCCAATAATGTTCATGTAAGAATAACAAAAAAATAATGGGACATTTCCTTTAAAAATACGACAGCAGTAGCTTGTGCAACGTAAGTGGGAGAGCGGGAATATCGTCTATAGACTGGCTGGCGGCAGCACAGGCGGCGGATGCATGATGTCATACGGCTTACCTCTCCTTCCCTTGTCCAGACTTCAAGGTTCATCCCTCCCAGGCATACAAACCATCGTGTCTCTCTCCCCCTCCTCCCTCTTCGTCCTTTGGCATGTGAAATTGTCAACATCCTTCCTCCCCTTCACCAAACTGCGTGCAACGAAAGCAAGGTTTGTATAGTCCATTTCTGGTAAAATGAAAATTTTTTAAGGGCCCCTGCGACAGCCATTTTCCGTTAATTGTTTTGATACAATTTGTTTGTTAGTTAGACAACATTATTTCTGCTGGAAAATCACTGAAACTTCAAAATTTCTTCCAAACTACACTAGATATCCGACTGGAGCCCAATGCGTGGTCGCTTCGTTATTGCTCGCGCGAGAGGCGAGACGTGGAATGTTAGAAGAAAGATAAATGCGGGGTAGACAGACGGCAGCCAGTGTGTTTCCTGCGCGGGGAATAAGTGGCGTAGCCTTTTTTTTTATGCTGGGTGAAGCGATCTTTTTCTATCAACCCACGGGAAAAGATAATTGCTTGAGCTGTCAAAATAAACATCGCTGCGGCAGTTAAAACAAGTCGAGGCGAGCGTGCAGCCAGTCGGTCGCTGTGTATTGTCAACCGATAGTAATCAAAATCAAGAGAAATCCAGCAGGTAGCTTTGCTTTAACTGCGTACCACACTAGACACTCGCAAAAAGCTAAACGTAAACACGTTGCCACAAAAACCTTTATCTGCACCCTGCCGGCAAAGGGACGTGGAATGGGGATTGTTAAGCGCTGACAGCGGTCGAAAGGAAGCACTCAGCAAGAGAAACGCAGTAACACGCTACTCACCACAACAAACTTATTTTCTGTCCGATTTTCTTTGGATTTTCGGCAATGTTTTCACGGTTCCTTGAAATTGGGTTGTAATAGAGAGGTGGTCGCAATAAATGGGGTCGCAACAAAAAGGTTTTACTGTAACTACTAATATGTTAGCTTTACAAAGAACACTTTGCTATTAATTGAAGTGCACTTCAGCAGTAGCAGAATATGTATAGTGTTAGTAATTAAGAAAACCATTCCACTTTTCACTGTAAAGCCGTAGCAGGGGTGGACCCAGGATTGACTTCTGTGGGTAGGGGAACGGGGGCACCAGTTGTCTGGACCTAGTATAAATACCTGTTTATTACTTCAAGGGGGGGAGGGGAAATTCCCCCATGCCCCCCCCCCCCCCAAACCCACCACTGAGCAATAGTAAAGCAGTGCAATAAATAGTGTACTTACATAGCCTACACCTAGAGAAATAAAGACGAGATTTGTTTGTTTCAAATGACTTCTGGTAAATAAAAGAGTGAATAATTTCAATTTTTTTTTAAAGTGGAATTTTACCACTATTGAAATAAGGCTTTCAAAACTTAAGGCCTACCAGTGTTGTATTTCATAATTGTAGTTTATTGGTTTACAAAATAAGATTAAAATAATACAATTTTTACATGAAGTTGTAACAAAATTTTCAGATTATAAATGCTTATATAGTTTCAAACGACAGTCTTGGTGTTGCTAACATTTTGGGCATAGCTTCTGCCTCAGCTTTTAGTAATGTCATTTGAATTATCGTCACAAGAGCAATTGATATCTGAAAATTTCTCACATGACAGATTTTTTGTTTATGTACTAAAAAGCTCAAGCATTTCTGTCGGTGATAGAAAACTTAAAAGAGTTTTTAATTGTATTAAAATGTTTATGGATTTACTTTCCTACTCTAGTGGAGTTTCAGTAATGTAATGGTACAGTGATGGAATTACATGTTGTCGTTTAAGCCTCTACAGTATGGTCATTGAAAATATTTCATAAAATGTGATAAATTTCCAATACAATTATTTCTCTAACAAAAAGTTTGAAAAGTAAAATATATTGCTGTTCAGTTTCAGAAGTTGCAGCTGTTTGCCACAAAGAAGAAATCATCAGGCTCTTACAGGAAAGTAGCTCATGAATACGAATAAAGGTATGTTTTTAAATCTACATTGTTCTGAAAAGAAAGACTTTCATGCATGTATGGTATGTGTATATACATCTATGTATACATAATTATAGAGCTAGTTAAAAAGACCTTTATTGGCATAGTGATCTATCATTCTGAATATTTTATTCAGCCTTTAAAAATTTGTACAAGAGTTGGTTTCTGAATAATCAGAAACGTTAGAAACCCTGGCTAATTGTCCAGGAGAGGAGTGCAACCAAATAAAAATCTGTTAATGCATTTTTTTACTCTGACATATTTTATTATCATTCTGTAAAACATCTTTGTGATATTTCAAATAACTAGTTTACTGGTAATTTCTTGTTTTATTGGTTGGTAAGGTTAGATTTCTTAGATTAGATACATTTTTTAATGCTATTAATTTGTATGAATGGTCGGCTATTTTAGCAATATTTAAAATACTATAAAAAGTGTGTATAGTTGGTTAGGTCAGCTACTTTAATTAAAAATTACATAATCATAGGGGCAGGAAGAATTAACATCTATTTTTGTTTTAAATTAACTTATGTTATTTTATAAATTAGCATATAGTATTGTTGTGAAATTAACATTTGAGATGGAATTTATTTAAAAATAATATTTAATTCCTAAATATTTATAAACTTCTAAATATTCATATACTATACAAATACCTGGAAATAACCCTTTAGTTTTGTACAAAACCCCACAATTTTTTAATGTATTTTTAGATTAAAACCACAAAAAAATTTAATTTCCTGTTTAACTAAAAAAAAAAAAAATTGATATTGCAATATGCCAAGAATAATACACATAAATACTGGGTTAATTGGGTTGGGTTGTATTTTAAAGTTATCTCAGTATGTATGTAACTTGGCTTCATCACAGAGACATGGCAATATCACGAAGAATGTTCACAAAAACTAGTGTAGAGAAGGATAACCGGAATGCATGGGTTAAGTGTAACATTAGGTGGAATGCTAAGTATCTGTAATGTTTGTTGTTTACTTTTACACTCCCACTAAAGCATATTGTTAGAAAGTGCAGGCTGTTATCTTTCATATGTGAGATGAGAGAGTCTATGACAAAGGTGGTGGGTCTGTTGTGTTTGTGTATTAACTTAAGTGATGATAATTCTTAAGTGACAAACCTAAATTTAAATAATTTAATTATACATACACATGTGTCTTAGACAAACAGTAAAGTTTGAATACAAGCTGAATCAGATCACTGAAAGTCTACAAGAGAGGGCTGTTTCTAAGTGTAAGAAGATCAATTTTGTACAATGATTCTGAAAAATGTCAAAATACCTATATGTAGCAATTATGTGGGATTTTATAAAGGATATTTTTGCAAATGAGTGATATTTAAATTAATTTAGCTAAAAAAAAAAAGGGCATGTGTTGAGAAAATTTGCTAAAATAGCATTTTTGTTGAAAATGATCAAAAATTAGCATTTATAGTGTAAATTAGCACAAAAAAAAAAGCATTTATAGCAAGATGCTAATTTTTCCAGCCCCTACATATTCCATTATTTATTAAATATGTTTTATTACCTAATATGTTTTATTAATATAGCTACCTTTCTTTTTGGAAGAATCAGCAGCAATAATAAATTAGCAACATGTATGGAAATCTAACTTTGAAAAAATATATTAATGAAATAAAAATATTACCAAACTTACAAAATACAAAGACACATTATATAATCCAACTTCACAATGACTTACAATAGCTCACGTATTGAAAACCTCTATTTTGAGGTAATAATATTTTAGCTTTACCATTTTACATAATTATTAGAAATAAGTTAGTAACTAAAACAATAGCATTATCAGAATTTCCTTTTGTTTTATTACAAAACCCTGCTTACAGTGTGCTAAAACATATGGTGCGTAATGTATGAGATGAAATAAAAAAAGAAAAATCCAATTGTCATGTAAACATAATATTCCATATGATATGCAGAAGTAAATTAACTCATTTTAACTGAGTGCCTCCTAATTTTCATTTGTGATAATTTAATACAGTGTGACTAAGTATTTTGATTATTTTGGAAGGTCACACTATGCATGAATGACAAGAATAAAAAAAATAGAATTTGAACAATCTGAACGGTTTGACAGAGTTTGATGGGGTTGGTTTTGTCAGCTAGATATTTTCACTACAGAGACATGAATGTACAGAAATAGTCAATGCAGTGTATAGTTAAAAAAAATTAAATGCAAATGGTTTTTCATATAATAAGGGCTTAAAAAGAAATTTTTTTTATATATATGTGTGTGTGTGTGTGTATATGGTTGTAAAATTATTAAAATCGCATAAGAAAAACTGCTATAGTAAGCAAATCTTAGAACAAAAAACATTGTTACGAACGCAAAAGACCAGACCATGATGCCAGGTTCGGAGTTGGCTGGTGGCCCACACAGTGACTGTCGTCATGTGCCATGCTACGAGTGCCTGGCCGGAATACCCTCCCTCCACTCCCTGCTGTTATCTATTGCTGAGCGGCCTTGGAAACTCCACGGGCCGCCGCACGGAGCAGCATGAATTGACGCCGCCCTTCTGGAATGTTCGGGTGTCGGGTTGACCCGGAATGATGCGACTCATCACTGCCGCTTTCGTCGGTTCGAGAATGGCGCCCAAGTACTTAAGCAGCAACGCCAGCCAGCCTCAACGAGTATTACAGCGACGGGTGCCGTGTGAGCCTGCGACAAGTCCCGCGACGGAGTGTGCTGCGTGATTGCTTCGACTGTGCGGCGAGAGTTCCGAGCAGATTCCGAGCTAGTCCCATCACAGTTTCGGAGTTTCGAGAGCTCCGCGAGCGAAGGGAAGTGCATCGGCGAAGAGGGTGAGAGACCTTCCCCCTTGGGAGCGGCGCGACTTGGAGTTTGACTGGATCGTGAGAGTGTGGCAACCGAGTGGGCGCGAGATGTGCGTGTAGACAGGCGCGAGGTAAGCCTAGCTCCAGTGAGGAGTGCAAACTGCGGAACCTGACAGACATTGAGTGACTTGAGATAAAACATTTTTAAGTGCCAGTGATTTGTGATTGGACATTTTAAAGTGTAATTTTTATTATTAATGTAAATATTAGTATTTAATCAATAAAACTGTAATAAAACTTAATTGGGCTATCCCTTATGAACCCGGTTCTTTTCACATTATAAATCGTAACAATATTCCAATGTTTTTCTTTTACAATTGCATAATCAACGTGTTAATAAGTTAAAATTAGCTAAGATTAGGTTGTTATGTATATAGGTTTTTCTAATGTGATTTTAGTAAATTTACAGCCAATTGTTTTTCATAGTTGTTTATGTTTTGGTTTCAAGCCCTTACTTTATGAAAAACCGTTTGCAATTTTTTTTTAAACTATACACAGTATTGACTTTTTCTGTACATTCGGGTCTCTAATGAAAATATGCAGCCAACAGAATCAACCCAGATTTTATTAGTGTTTTTATATTCTTGTCATGCATGCACAATGCAACCTTTCCCATCCTCTTAAGCTGGGCTTTATGTCTCATTGACCAGGTCATCAGAGATGGTGGCACTCTGCGACACAGTCAGGTGCGTTGAGAGGAATCGGCCGTGGCCATCCCAACATTTGCCTGGAGCGATTTAGGAAAATGGAAATCATGATGGCTGGACCAGAACTCACACCCGGCTCCTCTGGATTGCACCTTTTCTCTCATTAACATGGAGAACATAAAAAAAAAATACATTACTTAGCTTAATACATATCAAAATATTTGTTTGTTATCCCAGAGCAGATTAAAATTTCAGGAGTTATACCTACCCCTATTACATTTACAGCATATGCTATGTGGAAATGTAATTAGGGACGTGCCCACAAGAGAGAGTCTCTCAGGTCTGTGCTGTGAGCACTGCAACGCGTTCCTCCACAGCTAAAGTGTGTCTCATGCTTAGTCTGCAGTGTGTATTTTAATAGATATTTACTCTCTCTTTCAAGTGCAAGATTTCTGCCATTTGCGCTGTCTTCTGCTGCCAGATATATGCAGAGAGCACAACTGTTTTAGACACACCTTTGAAATGTAATGAATATTTTTTAATATGTACCTGAGAAATTGTATATTTTAGAGAAAATTTTAGATTGAGAATTTGGGTAATACATTTTCTGTTTTACTTCACTAAGAGCATCATCTTATAATATTGAAATTTTTGCTTCTAAGGAGATGTACTGAGCTATGCCATTTTGGTTTAACTATTTTTTGTGAAATTTTTTTAATCATTTAATATTAAAAACTTAGACCTTGCCTGATCATGCCTTGTTATTAACATTGATTAACTGCAACAAATAGTTTCTCCTTTAAAATAATAATTAGTGTTTTGCATTAAATTATTTTTCTTTCTTTCAGAATGTCCAAAACAATACTAATACTGTTAATCATAAACAAAATGTTATCTTAGAAAAATGAACACATAGAAAATTTAAAAAAAAAAAAAGTATGAGAACAAGATTTGTTTGACAATTAGGCAACAATGGGTACCATTTACTCTGTACTGCAAGCAGGAGACAAGCAATAGGGATAGCACACTGAAGAAGTAAAGGGGTGGGGCAGAAGCTCTCCCCACCCCAGCAGCCGGCCACTGTCTCACACGGTCACATCTGCCCGAATCCACCCCCTGGCCGGCTCGGAACATCAGTCTGGGGGCTCCACTCCAGAAGCCTTCAGGCCTTGCCTTTCAAATACATAGTTGGAAATAAAACAGCCAGCAAGGACGAACTGCTGTGTTTATCGCATGAGTGCGGGTGTAAATGTTGCTGTTTGCTGTCCTCTGCTGCCACAGTGTGTTTCCTGTACGGTGATAATGTGTGTGAGTAGCATACATCCAACAGAAACAGTTGCAAAGCACCAGGGAATTTGTATGTTAGTAGACACACATTTCATTCATTAATTATCCACGAGACAAGTTTGTGATTATGGCATATGTTTTAATATATAAAAAATAATAGTTATCATAAACATGATGGGAAAGTATTTACTTATCTGTATTCTTAGATTCTGTACAACATTAATGATTACAATCCCCTGTACTGTTTATTTTGATTAGCGTGCTGTGTTTGCCAGGACTTGATAGATTGCTTGCAGCCACACCGTGACGGCGAAGGCTCCGGCATCAACGTCCCGTATATGCTCTGCGCTCACGTAACTTGCTCGCCCAGCCCTGTAATGCAAACACAACTGAATAAAACAAACTGCAACTAGGTTGAAGCTCACAGTGACGGTTTCCTCGTCATTGCAGGCTCCAAGCCTGCTTGCAAGGATACGTCGAATTGAAGGATGAGTCCCTTCTATTAGGGAAAAAAAGAAGCAGC
This sequence comes from Bacillus rossius redtenbacheri, assembly GCF_032445375.1. Classification (NCBI taxonomy): domain Eukaryota; kingdom Metazoa; phylum Arthropoda; class Insecta; order Phasmatodea; family Bacillidae; genus Bacillus; species Bacillus rossius. The sequence continues at coordinate 23,811,268 of NC_086335.1, read as the reverse complement.
CTCAGTGTAAAATCCAACATAATAACCAAAAGAGATTTCATGGAACTCGGGTACATATATTTTAAATAAGCGAAAATAGCCAGAAGGTTACACACATGAAATTGTTCAGGAGCATGGCACTAATTAATTTAGGCCACTGACATATCAACATGGCAGGGAAATCAGGGAAATAATTCAACAGCAATTTACAAGACTCGATGGAGCTTAACACACAATAAGAATAACTTATTGTTAAAGTTACTTGAGCGAGATGTAGTAAAGCATACACTAACCTAGATTAATTACTCCATATTATTAGCCGCAGTGAGTACTAAGTTACTTAAGCTCTTAAGTAAAGGAACACTACCCAAATTGAAGTAACCTACAAATAGTGAACGAAGACCCTATTCCTTTCGCTATAAAATATATGTTAATATTTCTTTACAGGTCAGTAAGAATACTGTGTTTGGAAATAATTTCACAGTGGAGGATCCGCAGCAGAAATGTTGAGCATGATCTCTCAGTCATGTGGCGAAGGAGTTTGGTTCCTTCCCGAACACCAACGTGACTCATTTTACGAGCACAGAGTTGGTATTCAAGTCTTGAAGGGCCTGTAAGACTGAGCACAACTGTGCGATGTAAGCCCCTGAGTTGTCTACAGCTACTGTCTTTTTCTGCTGACTTGAAGACAAACTTTGATACAGATCACTTTGTAGAAGAGACATGCTACAACAGCTTGTCAAACTTTGATTGTACACACCTTGTGGATTCCTAAAATTCGATGTTACATGATCGGTGAGAAATTTGAAGGCACCCATTCAACTTCTGAGATAAATGGCCAGTTTTTCATTATCTCTTAAAATAATAAAAATTAATGTGTTTCTGTCTAGTTTCAATTAATCACGCAATGAGAGGCAGTACTTGAGAGAAACTGGTAGCAGCATGAAGAAAAATCCAATTTTCTTTTGCTATAAGAGTGAGTGATTCTATGGTATAGTCATACCTGATTCAGACTTTGTGGGTAAAATACCAGCAGCTATTACAAAACATACCATATTCTTCTTTCAAAAATGATAGTATTTTTCTGAAAGAATAAAAAAATGAATAGTGGAATGGAAGGGAGAAAGGAAAGTGATTCACTGATTGATTACTGTATTTCTAAATAAATTAAAAATATCTTAATAATATGAGTACCTAGGTTTATAGTAGATCACAGAGCAGAACTAATAAAGGATATCTTCGTCACTGGCCATCTATACAAACCTCATTATTCCATGTGAATAATGTGTATACTCAGCTTAAAGAACTTAGTAGAAAACAAATGTAAATTTTTGCAGATTTTGGTCAATGTGTTTGTTAAAATTATAAGAATTAATTTGCAGCATTTTTCAATTTTACATTTTATTCCTTTCTTTAACGAAGTTGTATGAGATGGTTAACATTTCATTTCATTCTAATTCATAATAAATTAATTGGCATTTTAATACTTCCTCTCTTTTCTTATGGGTTAATCCGTTAACAGAAGAGTGTGTAATTGGGTCTGTCTGCCCGTCTGTTCAATGAACAGTGGTTAGTGTGTAGCCTGTAGACTTCCCTAGCAAAGCAAGGGTATGTCAGTCAGTTCATCATAAAACTTGAACGTAATTTATTTGAATATTGATAAGAATATCAATATTTCTTAAGATAAATTAGCAAAACAACTATCAAAATTAAGTTCCATTTTGTCTTAAAATGCTAAAGAGTTAATTTTACAAATTTAATTTTTTTTCTGGAAGCGAGTCTACATCCCTCGAGCTCCCCCAGTTAGGCCCCGTGAAGTCGTGGGTCGCTAATATTTAAAAACGTCTGTCAAAAGCTTGCTGAATATTATATACCTTTTTACTTAATAGTCTGGCAAATGGTGATCAACACTTCATTAAATATAATTATTGAACATGTGGTTTTTGCAATTATACATCATCTTTTCGCTTGGATAGTTTTTATTTAAATTATTATTGTTTTGCTCTTATTTTCACATTTGATATATATTAATATAATTAAAAATGTATTGCTATCAAATGCATATCACAAAGTTTATAAACAATTTTTTTTTTTTTTTTTTTTTTTTTAATTTTCTACATTTATTTTGAATACTGTGTGAAATAGAGTTAAAGTGATGGATATTGTACATACCTACACTGTATAAAATCGTCCAAGATGACAAAATATTATGAAATGGTTGTTTATGCAGTAGAAAGAAAGAATTATTGTGAAAGCCAGTGTACTTAAGTCAATGAGTTCATCCTTCAGAGTTAAAATTTAATAATTGAAACATTTGAGACATTGTATCGAAAAGTTGTTGTATTGCCTAACAAACAAAAGATTGATACCAAAAAATGAACTTTTTTTTCACTTATGATTTACTTACTTCAAAATACCAATATTTGTTTAAAACTTGAATTATTCACACACACACACGCATACACACACAAAAATTAATAAAGTTTTAGAAGATAATTCTGTATTCCATAATACAGTACACTCCTGATTATCCGCGAAATTAAATGGCAGGGCCACCATGGATAGTGAAAATTGTGGATAATCCGCAAAAGAGCCGAAAATGGAAAACAAAAAAGGAAATTAATTTCAAGTTGAAAATCTAAAAATTTATGTACAGTAAAAGTTACAATTAACAGTAAAAATTATTAAATGATGCTCAAATTTTATTATTTTACTGAATAATTAACATACAATACATTTCAGTGATGTAAACATAAGAGTGCTCGGTATTTACTTCCTAACAAGGATACATTACATACGGTACGCACTAAGAGACTTCATTAGACACTAAATAAGCACAACTCTTTAAATTTACAACTTTTTGAAAAAATCAGTCACTTGTTTTTGTTCCTTGCTATGGAAACATCTTTTCTTAACTCTTGATTGAATTTCCGCAACATAAGTTTTTCAGTCAACTGTGTATCGTCGTCTTGTTTCTCTAAATAGTGAAGCAGTCCGACGATGTGTTGCAAAGCTGCTTCGTGAGTCATCTGCGCCTTCGCACTGAGCTCGCCTGTGGCGTTTTACTGTATACTTAGGGACCCCAGAAAATGGTAAATAAAACTGGCTCATTTCGGTGTAAAAAAATGACAAAAGCGGTGCAAAAAATCGGTGTAAAAAAAAGCAAGCGGTGCAAAAAATTGGTGTAAAAATAAGCAATCGCCGTATACTGCACACAATACACTCGTCAGATAGAGTTAAAATTTGCTCATTTGTAATAAAATATAGATTTACATATGTGCTGTATTTTTTCATAGCATGCGCGGATCATCCGCCCGCGGATAATAGGGAGTTTACTGTAATTGCTTTCAACCGCAAAAAATAATAATTACTGATTTATAATGACATACTCAAATGAGAATATATGATTACAGTTGTTGGGTCTAGCCAGCTACATAGAAAAAAAAGAACAGAGTTTATGTACATAATAATACAGATTCAAACAATTATAATGATTTAAATACTGCTTAATAATTAATGTTGAGTGTTTCCAAGACGTATCAAAATAATTCAACAGTGAAAAAACACCAATGTACTAATGTGCAGTTTTATCTATCTAAATATTCCAATGGAAAATATTTAAACAGCAAATTTCTCAAATGGTTTTACTGTAGTTTTTATTTGACATGTGCAAAAATAAGCGACATGCAGCCATAAACCTGGTCTCCTATGAGAGACTATACACGTAAGTAGAGGGAGATGAATGTTAACGAACCTGGCGATCATGTGTTTGGTCTTATTGCAGCCGTCCTGTGCGGCCTTCACTGCCTTCTGCAGAGCCTCCACAGCCCGGGCGAACGACTCCTTCGGGTGCTTCTCAAACTCCGAGCATGCCGGCAACAGTGCGTCCAGCTGCCGAAAGAACAACTCGATGCAGTACCATTCACAGCAACCAAAGTAAACCCCGAAGACCACAAAAACTAATTTGTGAAATTAGAACTCCTTTTTAAAAATGTAGATTTAGGTTATAGTATTATTAATTAGGTGTAGGAAAATTTTGTGGACCACAAAATACAGCAAAATAATGCAAAAACCAATCTATTTTCCATTAAACACAAAATGTTGTACCGAACAGCTTTATTTGTGAAATAGTGATGAAATTTGCTCATGTTTACATTTAAAATTGCAGTTATTCACTTTTTTTAAATTTGGTATTAACAGCGGCAACTTAAACTGTAATTAAGTTCAGCAATTTTACAAAAAACAAAATGCAAATTTTTCTATAATCTGAAACCATTAGGTGCATCCAAATACTAGTCTAAAGGATCCACTATAAGTGCATCATAGTGGACGCAGCCAGCTTTGCGTTGATACAGCGTGCTCACAAGATATGAATTAGCATCCCTACATGCTTCCACGAAATTTAGGTTTCTAGGGATGCAACATTCACATCCAATGATGCATCTCTACATCCATTACCTTCAGAATCATGTTTTATTTTGTTGGTATATAATATTACTTTAGATTTTTGGCAGAAGATTTGTTTAAAACATATAACAACCTTATTGATCAGTTTAACACCTTTATTTATAAAATTATTGTAACATCGCAGAATTCCTGCCCCCTACTACCAATAACACTTTGACTGAGAAGGTTTTTAAATTTTAAGTTGATGTTTTCTAAATGTTTCATAATTATTTTGTACTCATGTTTCTTCTATATGTTTATGTATAGTAATTTTATTCATTTGGTTTGTACTTTAATATCATTATTGATTTGGTTTAGGTTCTATATAAAGATGAATGTAGTGAATTTATAATTATTATTGGTTTTACTGTAATTTACTTCATCACTTACTGCGCAGCAATGAACCAGAACTTTCGCTGGGTTCTGCCTCGCCAGCCAATCAGAGCATGCAAGGGACCACAAAATCTCTTGTTTATGTGAGTGAAAAGTAAAAACTTTGTATTTATTAGGATTACAATCCAGTGTAATTTCATGATCAATTGAAGGTACCCTAAATAGGGAAATATTATGGACAGGAATGTTTTGTAGCTGAACATATTGTTGTAGAACAATATTGGAAAGTCGTCATAAAAACGGCAAGTCCTGATCCTATGCCGTTAGCGCTTATGTGATACGGGTATTTTGACCCTTTAGACAACAGTTACAGCTGGAAATAGAGATTAGTGCAAGCAGGAAGATGCTGACAACAGTTACAACTGAAAAGAGAGATCAGTGCAAGCAGGGAGATGCTGACAACAGTTTCAGCTGGAGAGAGAGATGAGTGCAAGCAGGAAGATGCTGGCAACAGTTACAGCTGGAAAGAGAGATATTGCAAGCAGGAAGATGCTGGCAGCAGTTACATCTGGAGAGAGATATCAGTGCGAGCAGGAATATGCTGGCAACAGTTACAGCTGGAGAGAGAGATCAGTGCGAGCAGGAAGATGCTGGCAACAGTTACAGCTGTAAAGAGAGATATTGCAAGCAGGAAGATGCTGACAACAGTTACAGCTGGAGAGAGAGATCAGTGCAAGCAGAAAGGTACTGGCAACAGTTACAGCTGTAAAGAGAGATATTGCAAGCAGGAAGATGCTGGCAACAGTTACAGCTGGAGAGAAGGATCAGTGCGAGCAGGAAGATGCTGGCAACAGTTACAGCTGTAAAGAGAGATATTGCAAGCAGGAAGATGCTGACAACAGTTACAGCTGGAGAGAGAGATCAGTGCAAGCAGGAAGGTACTGGCAACAGTTACAGCTGTAAAGAGAGATATTGCAAGCAGGAAGATGCTGGCAACAGTTACAGCTGGAGAGAAGGATCAGTGCGAGCAGGAAGATGCTGGCAACAGTTACAGCTGTAAAGAGAGATATTGCAAGCAGGAAGATGCTGACAACAGTTACAGCTGGAGAGAGAGATCAGTGCAAGCAGAAAGGTACTGGCAACAGTTACAGCTGTAAAGAGAGATATTGCAAGCAGGAAGATGCTGGCAACAGTTACAGCTGGAGAGAGGGATCAGTGCGAGCAGGAAGATGCTGACAACAGTTACAGCTGGAGAGAAAGATATTGCAAGCAGGAAGATGCTGGCAACAGTTACAGCTGGAGAGAGAGATCAGTGCGAGCAGGAAGATGCTGGAGAGAGTGCACCGCCAGGGCTCACCATGGTGCGGTCGCCGAGGCGCGCAGTGCTGTAGCGCATGACGCCGGCCAGTCCCGCGGCCCAGGCCCGCGCCCACTCGTGCGCCCCAGCTCGGGCCTCCTGCTCCAGCGCGGAGGAGGCCGTGGTGAGCATCAGGCTGTATATGGCGCCCGACGTGCCGCCCATGGTGGCCTCTGCTACGGCCGACAGCTTCACCAGCAGGCTCGCGGGCCGGGCCAGCTCCAGTGCGTCCAGCTCGTTCAGGATGCCTGCAGCAGCACATACATCCAGACAGGTTCTTCAGAAACTTGGGTAAAGCGTGATCAAATATTCATAGTCATAGGAAATGTTTTGTAAAGTTTTTTTTCTCAGTAATTTAAAATGTGCTTATTATTCCGTAATACTATACGTAGTACTATAAATTGGTGATTACTGTTTGATTTTGTTATTTTTGAATTTTATTTTACTTCAGAAATTTTAATTATACATACCTGACTATTTATCAGGTGAAATTTGTCTGTAATTTGTTTATTCTGTAATTATACTGTGTTCCTGAAACTTAAGAATTTGGTTAACTTTCAATGACACTTCATTACATATGGTACAATGACAATTTTTTGTGAAATTCTTTATATCTGTTGTCGGTAAGAGGTTTATTTGTATTTTTCCATTAAAATGTGTAGCATAGAAATTTCTGGTCCGATTTTTTTTTCTCCATTTCAACTGGTGGTATAGAGTTTTGCTTGTATTTTCACATTACAACCAATTGTATAGAGATTCCCATTACAACCAGTGTGTAGAGGTTACAGTCTGTGGAGTAACATCATAATACACGAGGACGCCCATCGTTCTCTTGTAGGTTAATAATTATAGTAAAAATATTTAAAAGTGATGTGTAAAGTAGTACGTTCATTCATGTGAGTGATTTCAACCAGCAGCCAAGTGTTTCTTTGCTAATTTCTCTCCTTTCTCGCCATTCTGGGAAGTCATATGGTGAGGGTGCTGTGAGTCGCACGTACAGGAAGAGGAGACAACATGCCCTCTGCACATGTACATTACTGGCTGGCTTCCTTTGCACAGTCATGATCTGCATTATGTCACCGTCAGAGAGTCACATGAAGAGCTAAGGAAAGGAAATGCCCATACTTTTACCTTCACAAAGCTTGCTTCTCTTATCATGCAAGTTTGTAGTGTTTTGTCTGCCTCTCTTAAGTTTTTGTGATCTTATCAGAACTATGATGGAACTTTGGCAGTGTTCAAAATCCATAGATTTTATTGATCAAATAATGAGTCTCAATTTTGTGTGCAACAATTGAAAGTTTTATTATAAACAAAATTATTTAGGTAAATTATGCATATAATACGTGAAAACTGTTTACCTACTTAATTTAGAAAGTAGTAAATAATTTTATTGAAAACTGTAACTACTAAATTAATTGTTCATAATTTATAACTAATAATTCAGGGGTGATCCGGGTATGTTCACATTTCAGTGATTGTTGGTATTATTCTAATTCTTGAGTACTTGTTTCATAACTGCATAAATTGTTATTAGAACAAAACGAGTGAAAGCTTGCAGAATTGCAACCAAACTGAAACATGCGAAATCTCAAATTGAGAAAATTTGAGCTCATTATTTTAAAAGTTTTAGATAAACAGTAAAGTCCACACCAAGAGAGGGAGATAATTTAATGAACGAGTTTAATAAACAACTAACACCAATTTGCTTGCTGCAAAACTATTAGATTTCTAGCTTTCTCTCACTATCAATTATTGGAAAATCGTGTGTATGTTGTAAGCGTTTTGTTTAGCGTTTCTGCATTAAATGTAGATATCTCAGCAACAGGAAAATTAAATCTCATGTAGACCTATAAAGAGGCTAAACTAACCTCTACACTGTAAATAATTGAAAAAAGTAAAATAAAAAATTGGTGTGAGTCATAGACAAAATAAATTATGGAAACATGTTTTATTTTTAAGAATTTTAGAATTCAGCTTTTAATTTTCACAAGGGAAGAAACCCCTGGACCCCAAATTTGATATTTATTAATGGATTTGTAAAATAGGGCATACCTATTTCATGCTATGCCACTGATTAAAACTGTCAAAATACCCTAATGCATGCATTAAAACAAAGAATTAGGTATTTTGGACAAAAACAGATGTAATATTCAGTAAATGAACAGCTACTCAGTTCCAGTCAACATGAGCCTCTTTTTATATGCCATACTCATCAGCATTTTAAAAACTCTGGTAAACACTGTGCTTGTGAATCGTTTGTCTCTGTACCACACCGAAGTACTTAATTGAAATGTTCCAAGAAAAAGTAGTCAAGTGCAAGAAAAAGATTAATTTTTTTTCCATGTAAAGTAATCTGGAAACCGTCACTAATACAGCACACACTGATTAGGTTAGATGTTTCCTTTTAGTTAAAAAAAAAAAAGATATAAATTGGTCTGGCATTGCTGGAAACGAGTTACTGAACAGTTTATTTTCCATCTTCCCTCAAACTATTTTTTTTGGCAAAGATCGCTTTCCTCGGGGAAACGCTTCACTTTAACGTAAGTTTCCAGAGTTTTATTACCTTCGGTGAATAACCGGAGCGTAGTCCCACAGTCGCCATCGCCACAGCCACTGTCCAGTTCGTTCAACCTCTGCTCGCTGGCCACCACAGCCTGCGAAGCTTTCTTCAGGCACTGCTTCAATATCTCCGCGTCGGATTCTGTGAGTGTCGGTCCACGGTTCTGTTGGATTAAACAAGCGTATGGCTTTAGTGGGTTTTGCTTCAGCTCATAATACGAATGTGCGTCCACAAAGAAAGTTTCTCAGTCGTCCGCTATCAAATCTTACATTACATGAAGCGACTGCACGAACGCTATAGAATGGGTCATGCACCAACGGTACTTCCCGCGTTCTCACAGTCACATCATCACAGCTGTGAAGATGGAGACTCTTATTCCAGCTCCCTTGGACTGTGAAGTGCGGCCAATGATAAAGTTGTTGAATGCATAGAGCATATCGCCGACTGAAATTCACTGTCAGCTTAGTGCTGGTATTGTCTTCCTGCACGATGATGCTATACCGCACACGCTCAACGGACCGCAAGTCTCCTGCAGGAGTTCAGCTGGGAGGTGTTTGGTCATCCACTCTACAGTCAGGGCCTCGCTCGCAGTCACTACACTTCAAGAAATTCCTGTTCAGTCAGCATCAGCTTCAGCATTTTGAAAATGACAGAGCAACAGAGATGGTGTCACACAGTGGTAACAATCCCAGGCGGCAGACTTTTACAATATTAAAAAGTTGATCATACGGTATGAAAAATGCCTCAATTCTGGTGGCGAATTTGCTGAAAAATAGATGAACAATTGCTGTGTCTTGCAATAAATATTTCCATGTAATTGTGTTTTGTTCCCATAAACGGCCCCAGGAAACTTACTTTGTGAACGAACCTTGCAATTAGCGCTGTTATTAACACTCAACAAGATTATTATATGTTAGCAACACTTGCAACTACCATTAAACCTAGTGAATTGTGGTCTCAATCCAACCTGGCCTTTCAAAAAGTGCTTGGAAATTGTTTTAGCATCAACACAAGAATAATACAGATCTATCAAATGTATAAATGTCTGTAAATTATAACTATTTCAAGAAAGAAATTACGATTTACGGGAGACTCCTGATTTAATATACCAGTTAATAGGCGCTACTTACTAGGGCATTATACTTACATTCACTGAATATTGGACTGAGTGTCCATCAAGTCACTAGGAATGAATATAAGTTGTCAACGTAGTGATAAATGTATGATGCATCTGTAAAAGATGGTTCACAGCCTAGGTGGGAAAATTAGTGGATCCTTCATTGCTGTTTGAAACTAGTATTTGTATTTCTTTGGCTTGCATCGAGACCTGCAGTATGAACAATAAACTGTGGGTTGCAGAATTAACAGTAGGAGTGTGTGCGGTGAAGCTGACCACAGGGTATCATCCACTCAGTGGCAGTAGTGCGATGGCAGTGGTACACAGGAGGGCCTGAGTGCAGACCGTGGCGGGGGCGGGGTGGTCCTGCTCCGGGCTCCAGGCGGCGGCCGGCCCCCGGGGGTGTCGCGACAGCGGACAGCCCGGCCAGCCAGAGGCGTCGGTGTCTGCGTCCAGGTACTGCAGCCACTCGGCCTCGTGGTCGCGCAGCCGCAGAACGCACACCTGCACGCCCGCCATGTCCAGGGACGTCATGAACAAGCCCGCGTACAGCCTCTGCACACAGATGCCCGCGGCCGCTGCCCGGGCACGGTCATCGCTGGTACATGCTTCACTTACATTATTCCTCATGCATGCGTATGCACTAAGTATGCATGCGAACATGGAACACTGAAAATGCACTCTAGTAAGTGACATATTTATAGTAATTAGTATGGGTGATAGCTATCTGTATGAAAATATGTATGTAGTTGTTAACTTATGATCTCCCCTTGGTAAACTTTCTTCATGCTACCGTAGCCAGTACATGTTTCACATTTATTTTATATTTTGGTATTGTAATATGTACCTATGTAATATGTTGGACTCTAGACAAGAGAGATGTTGGAATATTAGAGCAATAGGTATGAAACAGGATCAGGACTGAGATGGTACAAGCAAGAGCAAGAGTACAGGACTTGATGGAATGATATATATTTGAAAAAGCAAGAATGAGATGGTATGGTCATGCACAAAGAATGGGAAAAGAAAGGCTACCTAGGAAAATGATGATCCTATGGAAGACCAAGGAGAAGGTGGGAAGAGCATATAGTTTGATGTGGTCGGCAGTTTCGTTATCGTTAATGGGCACCACCGTGCATAGGGGCTCGGACCCGGTAGAGACACTCGATCTAGGGTCGTGACGGTGTGAGGCGTGAGTCGTATCCCCTTATACTGCCATAACCCCCTGGTCCGGCTCGCTCTCAAAGCTTCAACCAGTAATGCAGTGGCTCTTATGGCGTTCCACACGCTGACAGTCATCCTCGACACACATGTGGTCAGTAGAATGAGGCGAACACGAGGCAGGCGAAACTGATATTTATTATATACTGCTCAACATACGTCCCTCGTACAAAGTTTAGAATACAAAATTAAACCGTGAAAAGCCTTGCGGCACGACCGGCTCACGGAGGTTCGAACCACCTCGTGGTTGAACAGGATATTTTCTGTGATGATAAATTCCGGCGAACGGATTTAAATACAAATCACTATGCTGTCGCGCCCCCGAGGTAGGCTCCGAGGATAAAGGTAAACGATTGAGATAAATTACAGCTGACAGAATTATTTAGTTCAGATATTACCTACCGACAGTGAAGTCCTCGGAGTGGTGGAAGCGTTATACCTCGGGGGATGATGAGAAGCGACTGGGGCGAGAAATGGCCGCCGAGGTAGGTCGTCAGTATTATGGCGCCAAAACTCAAGTACCGTTAGGCAAACCCGAGTCGTGGCGCTGATATAGTTACGCCCATTTGAACAAGAATATTATCTTAAAAATTACAATACAATTAATCGAACCATAAAACCCTTTTTATAACTACCGTAACAATTTCAATTCACATACTAAAATATAGAATGACCGGGTACGTTGTAGTCGAATGCTGTTTAAATAATGAAACGTCTGATCTTTTATAGTAGCTGAAAAACAAAAGCACTTTCGACTTTAAAAAAAGTTTACAATACTGATAAATAAATACCTTTAAAAAACAAACTTACACAATTGATTATTATATGTTGTTGGCTTGACTGCGCCTTGTGACGGACATTAGCGGCACGCATGCACACACTCACGCTCACACACGCATGTCGCTGGCACGGCAGGGCGTTCAAAATGCCATAGGGAGAGGTATTGGGAGTGATGGCATATCGGGCTCAGATGGCCAGAAGACGTCAAGTTAAAGGAGTGCAGGAGAGAGGAGAAGACTGGAACAGAGTGAAGGAGAACGAATGATAAGAGTGACAAGAGGAAGACGGAGGCCGTTTATTTTGCTGATCTGACTGCAGGCTGGAAGCAGTTTAAGACGATGATGATGATGATGATGATGATGATGATGATGATGATGATATAATGTGTACCATGATAATCACATAAATGCAATTTTCTGACAGATATTGTAGCTTTCCATTCAGATTTTCATGAGCTTGAACTTTTAAGTTTATTCGCCTAATCAAGCACATTCAGCATACTAACTCAATCAGTAACAGTATCAACCTAATATTAATCCAAGCTACTTTTTATATATAAAAAATGTGTCAATGTTTTTCTCGCTGGGTTTACTGTTGGAACTTACAGAGCTGAGCTTGGACCTCGTAGGCGACAATCCACTGCTCGAGCTGCGATGTCGCGCCCAGGTTGTTGATGAGCACTGCCACCTCGTCCCCGCTGACCAGCTTCAGCGCTGACGTCAGCGTCTTCAGCATTATCTTCACCGTCTCCGAGGCGGAGCGCAGCTGGCGACATTCAGGTGCACGGTCAGCGTTCAGGATAATGAACTGGCACGGCGCCACGTTTCACTTCAGCCTCATTGCTGTGCGGGCAAGCCACCAGTCGCACGCAACTCACAGACATAGTGTTGTGAAATTTGCTGACCTTCAGTTTCTCCCTGCCAGCCTCCCCGTGGACACCCAGGCCCAGCTCCATCTCGTCGGGTTCCACCTCGAACAGGGGACCGGATCCTGGAGGCGAACACACAATATATTTTTTTTAAGAAGTATTCTACTTTAAACAATGGTTTTTGTGTACAACAGTCATAAAATCCCTTTTTTGTTTGATTTGTAAGAGGAAAATGTGAATTTTTTTTTTACAAATAATGATATTAATGAGTTAAATCCCCCAAAAATTCCAAAAACATAATATGAATAAATATTTAATATTACAATAGATTTTTTTAATACCTTTATGGACCAAAGGTGTAGCAGGGAAGGGGGATGAGGGAATATCCCCCCCTTCCTTTTCTTTCTCTTGAAATCCTAAAAAAATCTATCATAATCTATCATTCACATCAACTAAAGGAGAAAGAATTTGGAAGAAACAGCAGGCAGAGTGGTTCTATCTCCTCCGAAATTAAATTCTGTCTATTCTCCTGTTTTTTACAGAAGAGCTTAAATCTGGTACTCGTCTAGTGACGGGTCGTCTTATATGACGGTACTTGTGTCATTGCATGGAGTCAGCGCATTCGGCGATACCAATGAATGCAGTGAAATTGAATAGAAGGGAAACGAGACGTGGAAAGCCACTTTAAGAGTGACGACATAGCTCGAGCCTGTAAAGTACATTAACAAGTTGTATACAGGTAAACTGCATAAACGTTTACACATAGAACACTCTGAAATGCAAAAAGAAAGTAAATAAACCTTATCAATGAGATACCAGGGAAAAAAATAAACAATAGTATAATGCAAGTTAAAGATGTCGGATTATATTTTCCATTAAAAGAAAGTTACTTGAACAACAGTTGTCTTTTTCTCATCCAAGTTGTGGCAGAGTATTTATTATCTGCCTAGCTATAAAGATACTAACTTTTTTTTACTTCTATGATCGTGAGTTCTTTGTTAACTAAGTGATCATAATGCTAAATGAACAATCATAATTTCTAATTGTAGTCTGAAGACTATTGTTGCGCCACGAAGCTCATGTTGTCAGGGCCGGATTTAGGGGAGGGCAACCGGGGCGAAAGCCCCGGGGCCTCCACAAATGGAGGGCCCCCCACAAACGGAGACAATAGAGACAATAGAGACTTCGGAAAAAAAAAATCTTTCAAATTCCGACAAGTAAACACTAGTAAACATCTTTTCCTTTGATATTCTTTTTTCGCTGTTTTACCTTTACCTACAGTGCTTTGTACATACATGATTATATTATTGTTAAACATTGACAGAAATATTCATTAACACTAAAATTTAATTTCATATAATTCTTGTCTCCGATTATATTTATGTATGTTTTTTAAATACTAAGAGAGTCTACTTGATTAAACAAATTATTTATTGGAAAACTTGACTGAAAAAAAATTGTTCATTTTATTTGGAAACTAATTTGGGGCCAGGGGGCCTCCGCTCCTCTGTTGCCCCGAGGCCTCCAGACCTCTAAATCCGCCCTGCATGTTGCATGTTTTGGAAAGTGCCGCACCTGGAAGACTGCAGGCTTGCAGGCACACTCCGAGGTTGGCCATGCAGCTGTTGACCAGCACAGCCGTGGCGTGGATCTCGTCCAGGGACTTCCCGAGTTCCGCCATCGCGCCTGTTATCTGCAAGTACACACGCATGCGTCCGGCAAAGGTCGTGCTTTATTACTTGTGTTGTGACAACCAATCAAAGGTATTTTTTTTCCTAACCTAACTAAAAATAAGTGTATTTGGGAGGGGTCCGGGTTAAGGAGGGGCCTAAGTGCGTCTCAGGCCGAAGCCTATACGCCTAGTCATGCTGGGATTAGCCATGCAGGGAGAGGATCGCATGCATCGTGTGCTTAGGAGGGGATTGGCCAGCCATGGCAGCGATTGGCGCCATGTCTAACTCCCCTCACTCTTAACTATAGACTAAACTACTAGATAAGTTGGGCCCAGGTAAAACCTGCATAGACACAGGGAAAACCCTGGGCACTTTCATGCGGGATGCCAAACCTGGCGTAGGGGCTACCCTGATAAATCAAAGGTACATAAGAGAACCAGATGGATGTGGGGCAGCGAATATTCATAACTGCAAGTATGATGACGAATATTTGTTTTATTCATATTCAATTTAATTTAGTAACATAATTATACTTGGAAGTTAAATAAGTTAGATAAGAACCTTCGACATTCAGTTTTTCGAAGATTTTTTTTTTACAGCATAAATGTGTTGTGCATGTTCCCAGTTTCAATATATTAAAGTTGGTACCTGATGCATGTAACAATCCAAACTTAATTTTAAAATGTGCCCAGTGAACCAGAGAATGTTTTAAGTATGGGCGCCGAGCCAAAGTGCAAACTGGAGATTTTTTGATAAGTTGAAAAAAAAAAAAAGCAAACAGTTGTTTGTAAACACTGAAAAAAGATCAAAAGTATCCTACTTTTATAGTTTTAAGTTTTTATAACCATTAATATCACAACATCTATTGCTCTTGCACGAAAACCTGTAAAATTTGGTGTCGAAATATGACTTTTAAACCATCATAAATAGTTTAAAAAAAATTTTACCACTCTTTCTATTCAAATTAGAAATGTATGCATTATTTTATTGATTCTTGCAATTGGTTTGATATCATATTTTAATAAATAAATATTTGGTTATCAATGTTATTTTTAAAATAGTAATTTTTGGTATTCATATCTAAGAACATCGATGTAAAATAACAATTTAAAAACATAGTGTTTATATAAAATAATAACACTTGTTTATACTAATGAAAAAAAAAGAATTGGTATACACATTTTTCTTGCTCACAATCTCACAGCTTCACACAATCAGTGCATGCCTAGTAGTCAAGTGTCAGCAAAAAAAAAAAGGGGGGGGGGGAGAAGATAAATGAGGGTAAACTCCCACCCCCTTAGAAATCCTAAAAAAAATCTATAAAAAATCATTCCCACCAATAAAAAAAAAAAATTGAAAGCAAACGAAGTGTTTCTACCCACTACCCCCCCCCCCCCCCCCCCTTCACCAAAAATAAAAATTCTGTGTGCACTGTTAAGAGCTGTCACTTGGCTGATGCTAGTGTCGATGTAAATGTGAACATGAGATGAAGATGTTTGCTGTGAGTTGATAGCTAAGCAGGGCTCCCAAAAAAAACATTAATATTGACACGTGACACAACTGTGTCCAGAGGTGCTGTGACTTGTACACGTGCACGAAGTGGCACTAATGACGCGTGTACCTTGAACACGAACAGCAGGCCGCACATCCCTCGCCGCCCGGCCAGATACTCCGCAGGGATGCTGCCGTCTTCAGACAGGAGGGCGCAGTCTTCAGCCACCAGCGAGCTCACCACCTGTTCGCAGCAACACCAGTCACACCAGTCACGGGTATTTGCTATGTTCTTAACAACTGAGGACAAGCTAGGCACACAGTATTAGTAATGCACCTATGAAAGAAATTTTCGAACACAACTTTAGAAAGTTCATTTTTTAGTCAAGCACCTCTTGCGTGACAAAGATTTAAGTCGTGAAGTGTCGAGTTGCAGGTAAATGCTAAAAATAAATAATAATAAATAAATAATGTGGACCTGAAATGGAATATTAATCATTGTGAAAATCCATCAAGATGTCTAGGTGTCGTTTATTGTAGCCAATACACAAGTTTCAAAGCCATTTTATTTTTAACACATCCACCTAAACCAACAGCCCTGAAGCCGAATACATACAAGGGAGATGTATCAACATCTTAACAGGGCCATGCTTACTAAGCTTAATAAACTCGGTTTCTGCGAATCCTGTTTTTTAAAAATCAAATTGACTATAAAATTATTTAAAATATTTTGCTCAATTTTTTAATACAAAGAAATTGTATTTTTCCACACTTAACAGGAGTCTAAATAAAACTGATCCAAAATACAGTAAAATGAAAAAGAGAGAAATATGTATGGAACCATAATTTAAAGATGCAAAATAAAAGAAAATTAAACAAAATCTGGCAATGCATTTTCTTACATCAGTAAAATTTTTAAGTGTGAAAACCATTATGTCTATCCAATTGATTATATACATAAATGTAGAGTATTATTAATAATGTAAAAGCATAATCACTGATTTTGTAAATATAAAAAAAATGTGTGAAAAATGTTGCAGAAAAGAAATCTAAATTTCTCAATCTATCATGTTAGCTTTATTTTTGTTCAATTTATTTTCAATTACACATTTTATGAATGAGTTTCACTTTATGTATCTATTGATAACGAATTCTTGAAAATAATTATTTGATTTGAAGTATTGAATTGAATATCAAATTACGCATGAATATAATATAATTTTTTAAATACTCATAGACCCCTATTACGAACATGTGAGTAGATCAGGAATGAATGGATAAAGGTTTAAAAAATAAGGGTTTCCAGATGTTCACAAGTAATTTACAACTAAGACAATGATGGTCCTGTAAAGTATCTGATAGTCCATGATGAAAAATGACTCGGAAGCTGGTCTGACTATGCTAAACATAAATGTTTGAAAATATTAAGGGTGAGAATTATGATGATCACAAATAGCACAAAACATATTTACTAACTTACATCCACTCGGAATAACCTTGACTTATGAAATGTGAACATAATTATCACAACTAGAAGAAATGAGTTTCAACAGCATCAGGGTTGGATACTGGAGAAAGGGAGGGGAAAGGGGGCTTTGAGAGGCCGTAGTCTCTTGCACCTCCCTGCCTCTCTCCAATTATACAAAATAAAGTGACGTTTCAGAAGAAAAAAGAAATACGAGAAAAATGTTAGTTTCCTTTTTTTAAAAAAAGCGTCGTATCTGCAGGAATTTGTAAGAATTCAATTTTTATGTGGTTATTTTTATACTGATTCTAGAACTTTTCCAGATGAGATGAACAGCAGTACTCTTCAGAACATATTCTACTGTTTCAAAAATATGATAAATGATAATTTTGCCATGCGCTGGGTCAGAATGTATCCTTTGGTGCTCGCTCACTCTGTCAGATGGCACGCGTTCATTGCTCTGGTAATGCTGTGTTGCAGTGGGACCTGCAGTTCCGCACACAAAGTGAAAGTACCTGCGTCACGCTTGCTTTATTGAGGGGGGGGGGGGGGGGGGGTTGTGCTTAGAACCAGAAGTAGCTGGGAGAGAAATTGGGGGCCAGAAATCATTACTATAAGCTGGCCACTACAAGTGCTTCACAGTCCAAGGAGGACCCATAATTTCAACCACATGGTGATGAATGAATGAATGAACTGCATTTTGTCAAACAAGTACCAGACTCACAATAAAGATAACTTATAGTTAGGATTATCTCAATTTACTGAAGCATTTAAGAACAAATTAATTTTGTCTGACACTTGGTGCATCGTGCGCAGTGACAAATGGTTATTAAATGATTGAAAGAAGTGAAAGCTAGAACAAATAGAGTCCATCTATCAAAAACCATAATTCCTTACTCTGAGACCTTCGTTCTTTGCCTGCTCCATCGCGACCCCGCAGTTGAGGACGTCGCCGGTGTAGTTGGGGACGACCAACAGAGCGCCACCTACGTGTAGAACAGGCGTGTGAACCACAGCGAGTCGGCAGGCATGACTGTGGTCGAGGCTGTTGCTGACCAGGTCAAATGCCCAGGACGACAGGTGATGAAGGAGTACAGGAAGGTTCTTGACTAAGAGAAACTGAAGTCATGGAAACCTGGTGGCTCCCTGGAAGAATGACGGTGACCCACCTGTAGTGCCCTGGCAGACTTTGCGTATGGCGTGGAGCACGGTGGAGGCGGGGGGCGAAGCGAACACAGACCCCACCACGCTCGCCGTCAGCATTCCCTTGCCTACGTAACCTGCAACAGCATCGCCCCGTCAGGAGTGTTTATGGTTGTGTTCTCTCCTGGGGAGGGGGAGGGGGTGGGGCGATTTCACCCCCCCCCCCCCCCCCCGCCTCATCCTCCAACCAAACCACATCACGGGGTGGACACACTGTAGGTAGCAGTAAGCTCAGCGCTAACTCGAACCTTGTGAAAATAAATATAACCTTTCCAGCTTATTGTATTGTACTTATATTTAAGACTTTAACTATTTTAATCTGTTTAGTTTCAACTTTATGAATTCCCCCAAAATCGTTATTATTTTTATCCAAGAGAATCGGAGTATCTATTAATTATCATCACGTGCTGCAAGTCCTGAACTTGGCAGAACGAAAGACAACATGGCGTGGCGAAAATGGTCAGCGTGCTAGCTGCAAGGAATCTCATTCAGCGATAGGAAATTTTGTGAAATATGCGTGAATTTGATGTGTAATGCGTGTGTGTTACATTGCAATGTGCAGTGTCCGACAAACACTGACCACTCATTGGTCCTCGCGACCCTTGACGTGATGGGTGGTGTTGGCGATTGTCCGGATCTCCCTGGTTCGAATACACCGGTCAACTAGAACTTTTTGTCCAAGTGTGTCCTTTGGTAGCATAGAAGAATGAACACTCGTGATTTTTGCTGTTTCCGGTTCCCGTTTCAAAAGGTAAACAGAAAAAAAAACGGACGTTTATTAGAGTTTACTTTGCCTTACAAAATAAATACATATTTTTGACCTCCCACAAAATTCACAAGTTAACTAAATATTCAAAACTTAGCTGCATACACATTTACAAAGCATGAAAATAGTAAACCAAAACAATTATTATTCTGGCGCTCTATATTTACTGCGCTCTGGTGAATACTTGAGAAATCAGTAGATTCGGACATCGTACACCGTAATTGTGGACAGAGGATGTTTTCCGTGTCACAATGTGACGTTATTCACAGTAGGATAAGGACACGACCGCCCACAGGTTCAGACTGTTGTAGACGGACATAACATTTGTAAAAAAAAAAAAAAAAAAAAAAAAACCACCGTTACAATATTTACATAGTAGGATAGCATTTTTAAATATAGTTTATGAATAACGCATATCATTTATTGACTTGCGACACTTAAGTAGTAAATTAAAAGCGTGACTAAGCCACATTCACGTTGGTCAAGTTTTTTTTATCCTGTAGCACAATTATGAAGAGAAAATCGCAAAGTTTCAACTGGATTGATTGTCCACTCTGCACAGTACACACTTTGTTTAATCTGTGGCCCACAGCATAACCTGGCCTTCTCAACCATTCCTTTCCACATCCTGACCAATCGACCCTCTATCTTTTCTGGAGTGCAGCCCGAAGCACCAACTCGAGGTTAATTACTCATGCGTCAAACAACTTACAAAGTAAGTTCATTTAAATGTTGTACCCAATAATCCCTTCTTACTGCATGTTTCAGGAGCTGACTGGCAGCTGGGTGCGCTCTTGGTTACATAGACTGAAACTCATCTATATGTCATGCTCATACTTACTTGACATGATAGTTTTGAGTCTTGCTGTCCAAAACACTTTATTTCCTGTTTTCCTTCTGAGTTGTGCTACTCGTGTATGACACTCGAGGTAACATGTTCAGTGTGTTTTATTGGCATTAAATAAATACTTGCTTCATAGGAAACTTATGATTAAAGAAAACCGTTATATATGCCATTTATGAGCGAAAATTAGAAATCAGTTTAAAATCATACAAGAACAATTGAAAATACTAAAGTGCAACTAGTGACGGTTCTAACTTTTATTGGCGTTTGGAGTGTTTAACTTCTTGGTCAACATCTAAGTTTTTTTTTTTTTTTTTCAAACAAACTATGCGTGTATGAGAATATTCTCTAAAAATATTCATTTCTCAAAGAAAAACGTAATTCTTTAATAACTTGATATCTATTCAGTCGTACTCCCTCCCTGTACTAATACAATTAATTACTCCTCTAGTCTATGCCAGTGTTCGTTGTAATATTAAATATGCTTATTTACATTATACCATTTATAAAATATTCATTATTTGTTGTTCTTAATTATACACATTATTGTAATTTTGTATGAATTAGTAATTTTTATGAAGCAATATATTTGCATATAAGCACTCCAGAACCCAGCTTCAGTTAGCTCTGCAAATCTTTAATGACTTTGTGAGAAGTAAACTGACATGAAAGGTTCATTTTTCACTTATCTAGACTGCTTAAAAAGGTTACGTTTTCCTAGTGCATGTATATGGATCTTTTCTGTCGCGTTATAACTGTGACCTGTTGTAAAAATTAAGACTTCGGTGTACAAAACCAATGAGTTAAGTGACAAGAACAGGTAAGAATCATACTAAACTGTTTATAACTGGAGCATATAATTACCTGAGGAAAATGGCTCGTGTCCAGAACCTCCACCAGATATTATCCCCGCTTTGCTGCCCCGGTTCATCCACTGGAAACATCGAATTAGCGTACACTTTTCCAATTTTTAATATCAGGCTGTGCTATTGAGACAGAGATGGCGTATTTATTTTTCAAGAAACAGCTAACCAAATTATTTAGCCCTTCAAACTCATTTAATACACTACTGTACTATTATTAGGTAATATAGTTTGCCCCATAACTCAACGTCAGCCCAGAAAAGTTCATAGCCCAATTAATCACGGTTCTAAATCGTAAACAAAAATTAAAAAAAAAAAAAATGTAGTTTTCGAGTTATGGACATTTTTTCAAAAGTTTTTAAATCCCCACCCTGCAAGCTCTTCTACCTTTATTAGACACTGTGACTAAAATTGCCTGCTCCGCTATCATAAATATTGATAATTCAAAATAAAATCAGACATGCTATCATTTTAGGAGAAACTAATTCTTTGCACGACTTATGCGATTACAATTTTTAATGGAGTAACTTTGACTATTCACGCTGTAACGTATATTTGCTAAACTTAACAATTTATTTGCTTTAATTAGCCATCTTTTCAAATACAGTATGTATCAAAATTCATGTTACAACGCTTGAGGGTAGTAAGCTCTTATTATTTTCAACGATTTTTGCCAGTAAACATGTTGCCGGAAACGCGTAGTTAAGCCCCTGTAGCCCCAGAAAGAGTCAGCGTAGGCAACCCGTTGGGCTTTGTGCGAGACAGACGATGCTGTGGTGAATTACGTGTTTACGACGCCGGGCAGCGCGCGAGAGGACTGTACGATGTCGAATGCTGACCCCCGTCCCTTTTTACTTCCGTTGGTGGCGCCCTCACCTCTTTTCTTCCGTTCGTGCCGTGCCATAGCACTGCGCAGCGTGACATCGCAGTGTCGCAGTGTGTTTTGATATCACTGGTGGTCTGTCGTTGACTGTTCTGTCGTACAAGCAAACTCGTGGTGTCATTTCTTTCGCTGTGGTTCTGAAAAGAGCGACGTTTTAGTGGAGCTCAATGGAGTACAAGTTTAGTGAGTACACGGAAATGCTGCTTGTTTACGGGGAAGCTAGACAAAATGGACGAGCCGCCCGTCGTCTGTACGAAGAACGATATACGGGTCGTAGGATTCCAGCTCACACCATGTTTGCAAGAATTACTCAGCGAATGCGTGATACTGGTACATGTGCCGTCACAAGACCAAATGCTGGTGCTCCACGCAGGGTTCGTACTCCCAGTTTTGAAGATGTACTTCAGAGATTTGAGGAGAGTCCGGATACAAGCACAAGGGCAGAAGGTTCCGATATGGACGCTGACAAAATGGATGTTTGGCGAGTTCTTCATGAGCAACTCTTGTACCCGTACCACCTTCAAAAAGTGCAACACATGGGTCCGGCGGACTATCCTCTTCGCATGACCTTTTCTCGTTGGTACATTCGAAGAGTATTGAGGAACCCCGAGTTAGCGGTTTTATTCAGCGATGAAGCGAAGTTCACTCAAGATGCTATTCTCAATTCGCACAACAGTCATTTTTGGAATTATGTCAATCCGCATGCAACGTGTGTTACAGCTCGCCAGGAACGTTTTTCAGTTAATGTGTGGGCCGGTATTGTTGACGGCGTACTCATCGGGCCTTTTTTTCTTCCGCCACGACTAACCGGCGCCGGATACCTCCACTTCCTTCAGAACGAACTACCAGGTCTTCTTGAAGAGGTTCCATTGCATGTCCGACGTCTGATGTGGTATCATCATGACGGGGCACCACCTCATTTTTCCCTGCAAGTGCGAAAGTATTTAAACCAAACATTTCCAAACCGATGGATTGGACGAGCGGGCCCTGTCGCATGGCCGCCAAGGTCACCGGACCTAACCCCGTTAGATTTCTTTCTGTGGGGTTACGTAAAAGGGCTTATCTACGCTACGCCAGTAGAAACGGTAGAAGAGTTTACACAGCGAATCATTGAAGCTTTCGAAATCATAAGGTCGACTCCACACATGCTCCAGCGTATCCGCGAAAACATGATTCGCCGTTGCCACCTCTGTGTCACTCAAGGTGGGCGTGTTTTTGAGCCGTTGCTTTAGGCTGTCACGTTGTTAAAACGTTTGAAACAATTTCAATGTTGTGAAACAAAGCCGAAGCTGTGATTGATTTCAGAGTGAAATTAAAATCTGTGCCACGATTAAAAAGGTTATTTCTCTACTCGAACGCCCGCACATCCACAACATAACACTTTACAACGGGTTGCCTACGCTGACTCTTTCTGAGGCTACAGGGGCTTAACTACGCGTTCCCGGCAACATGTTTATTGGAAAAAATGGTTGCAAATAATAAGAGCTTTCTACCCTCAAACGTTGTAACATGAATTTTGATACACCCTGTATGTAAGTTGCTAAGTTAGCAAAAAATGTTTTACAGTATGACTCGATAAATTACCCGATTAAAAATTTTGTCGCATAAGTCTTAAATATAATTTTTATTTTCCCGAACATATTTTGAATTGTAATCAACAGTAGGGTTAATTATGATTGCGTAGATAAAAATTTTAGTCACAGTACTTAGTAATTTGGTGCAGAGTTGGAATTTAAAGACTTTTGGAAAAATTCCTATAGCTCAAAAACTACGACACTTGTGGAATTTTTTAAAAGTCAGAGCTGTGTTTAATTGGCCTAACAATTTTTCTCGGCTTGATGGTGAGTTACGGTACATCGTGTATAATTTTAGTTGAAACAATTTTTAACGTACACAAACATGGCAACCACTGCAGCATCTGTTGGTCGTACGGAGTAACGTAAACGGAGCTGGGAATTACCAAGCTCGTTTCCGCATGCGTGTCATTGTGGATACTTCGTTCCGTGAGTTACGTTTCCAGTTACATGTTCCATCTTCGCTTTTCTGTCATTTTTATGGTTGAAAATAGTAATGGGTATGATCTAGACCCAATATCTATACTTCATCAGAAATGAATACATAGATACTTGAATGAAAGGATGATTTCACTTCCTCGCATTCAAGCAACAATTGTTCCTCAAAGCAATTATTTAACCGTTGGCTGACCTGGAAATATAACTCACAGAACCTATCTTGTGAATCCTACGCACCTATTATGAGTAAATGATGTGAGATCCAGGGCGGTGTTGGAGAATTAAAGAAAAAAAAAACCACTCCAAGACTCCTTGTGCATACAAAGACATACATTTCCAGTGAATCGATGTAATAATTGCCTGTTCTAATAATGTTATTTTGCCTATCGCTGAATAAAACTATGAATAGACAGGAGCGCAGGCAGGGGTGGTGGGGTATGGGGTAACCCCCCTCCAGAAATCCTTAACAATCTATCATTCCCTTCAACAAATGAAATGAATTTGAAGAAAAAATAGCGGGAAAAGGTGGTTCTTTCCTCTCCTCCCCGAAATGAACTTCTGCGTTCGCTCCAGTGAATAAGCTCCTTGACCTGAACCTAAGGCGACTCCAAGAAGACTTTCCGGGAGCGGCTACAAGGGTGTAGTTGCAAAACATGACATCAACGAGTGCCTTTTCACACTGGGCCACTGCGATTGCACGCCGATAGAAACACCGCACTGAAATGAAACCAAACAGAACTATTCGCACCAAGTGGCGCATCACGCCAGCAGAGGCGGAAGAAGTGCACTCACTGGCGCGTCTATAATCAAGCCACTTTCTGTTTCTTCAATTGAAGGCGAAATCAAGTTTCCACACCGAGAAGGTTTATTTCAGAAGTGCAAGAGGGCATCACAATCTGGCTCATGGCTGAAACTCAGAGTTACAAAAAACAAATAGTGTCGATTAGAAATCGTTATGTTATTGCTCAACAAATAATCAGATAAATCCAATAACTTATGTTTAAACGGCATTTATTTCGTTGCAGCATCAACAAAAACAACGCACTTGCTTCCTCCGAGTCCATTTTCCTACCGGCAATTGGGAATGTGGCGTAGTGACGACAAATCTTGCGCGTTTCCCTAACGCGTCACGCATCCGCACTGTGGCGCAGTTTGAGTGGTCCGGTGTGAAGGAGCGAAAATAAGTCAGAGATAGGCTTAGAATATTTAATTAATATTAGACATTTATGGCCTAAACTATGTACTGTTATTTAATGGTATCAAACAACTTTTGATGAAAGAAAAGTTTAGCACGGGAGTTCAAGTATTTAAGTTAACATAACTATACCCAGCAAAATAAAATAAAAAAAATAAAATTTTGGCTTGGGAGGGGATTTTACCCCCTGCGGCCACCCCCCACCATGTGGGGCCGCGCTTGGCATGAACGCGCCCATATGGGCTGTCCCTGCAGAGCCCCCCTCCGCGAACCCCTTTTCATCTCGTTGCCGCAATCCGCTCGGCACATCTGCACAGCGGGTCACAGACCACCCAGGCTTATTTGAGCCGGTCTTCTGGGCGGTTCTCCTACCTATCTTCATGCGACGTGTGTCCGATACCTTTCAGCTCGCACCTCGACGATGGACGATGATCAGCAAGCTGAACCGACTTCAAGTGGCGATGACGACGAGACAGGAATAAATATAGGATACTACAAAACATGGTTTAGCACGAGAGTTTAAGGCTACATAACATCCAAGATTACAGTGGTCTTACATGAAAAGTATTGCTTATGGGATTTCTTCATTCAAGATCAGTTTTTCTTCAATTTTTAGTAATTATTATTTAAAAGTTTCTTTGTTGGCAAAATTGTTGGCTACTTATATTTAAAAAAAAATGGTGATTAATTATACAAACATATAAACACGAATGTAAATGTTTTACATCAGACTTTGAACGAAATAAAAATATTGTTCGTGTTATATGTCAACCGCATCGTCATTGGGTTGCTTATTTCATGGTATATATTGAATTAAATAAAATTTTTGGTTAAGAAAAGAGATGGTATGGGGATAAAGAAATATGCTAAAATGAACATACGTATATTCCAATTTTTTAATATAAAAATATGTGCGTGTATGTAGTTCACTCGCGATAGAAGTAAAACGTCTTGATTGTTAGGTATACATAGAGATATTATTACTATTTTTTTTTTAATATAACAAGAGATAAAAATTGAGAATAGTAAGGTCGCGGGTATTATCTCAAGTGAAACAACTCTTTTCCACACGAAT
Organism: Bacillus rossius redtenbacheri; assembly: GCF_032445375.1. Taxonomy (NCBI): domain Eukaryota; kingdom Metazoa; phylum Arthropoda; class Insecta; order Phasmatodea; family Bacillidae; genus Bacillus; species Bacillus rossius. The sequence continues at coordinate 23,785,137 of NC_086335.1, read as the reverse complement.
AAATAAATTGTTGATTCTATGAATAAAAAAAGTACTAATAATTTTCTCTCGTTTATTTAAAACAAATTTTGATTTTAAATATTTTTAAACTTGAAGTTTGCCGATAATTAGGTAGGTTATGAAGCTTGATTAATTTTCCAAACGGACGTGTATAGTCTGATATAAGTATCTGGAATGTGAAAGTGACAACATAGCATACGAATAGCACCTAGCTCTATGCTAGTTTGTTGAGCCACATTCACCCACAGCTACACTCCGATCGAGAAATATTTACGCCTCTTAGTTTAATTTAACATATTTACACACTCGTGGGCTCGTAATTATAATACGGTGGGTGATTTAGTTAATGAAATAATAATTCGTGACAAATAATTAACCATATCAAATTTAAGCTTGAAAAGCTTTATACCAGCAAAAATATTTAGTTATACAGATAAAACAATACTCGCATAACATTGTTTAACAATACTGATTTACAGAAGTAAAAAAAAAAAATACATACATGAAAGAACAATATTTTATTTCGAATAGACTATGGCACGTGGCACGGTGCACAACAATAAGCTCAAACCCCGTTGCGTTTCCCTCTGCCCAAGTCTTCGAGTCATTAACGCGCTTCTGTGCGACTCTAAGTGGCGACCCTGTAATTTTATGCTGGAGTATGAAATATAAAGACTCCTTCCGTTTCCCTATACCACTTAAAATACTGTGTTACACCCGTTTATGACATTTTTTTCTACTGTCCAAAAAGTGCACGCTGAAGACGAGAGCACGGAACAACGCTGACCGACGGAGAGACGCGGAAGGGAGAAGCTCACCTCGTCCACCAGCACGACGCGCTTGCCCCGGTGCAGGCAGAGTCCCGGCAGGGCTGCCACCACGCCCTCCAGCATCTCGTCCACGCACGTGTCCACGCCGTTGATCAGCTTCTTGCTGGCCTGCATCTCTGCGCAGTTGGCGGCACTGCAACACTGCCACAGTCACCAACCTTCCAATAGCGTCAACGACAATTTTAAAAATATGAAACATTTAGCTGGCCAGTTTTTGAAGTGAAACTTCTAATGCGACTTCCAACAAGGTTGCGTTAAACGTTTAACGCTACCATGGAGGGGGTATGAAAGCACTGTTGCGTTAAACGTTCGACGCTCCTGGGGAGGGGGAACAGAAAGAGACAGAGCGAGAGTGAATACGTGGCACTCGAACGCATGCGCGTAGTGTACCTGTTACAGGCCAGCGCGAGCGTTAGCAACGAGTAGCGTCCAATATTCCAAGCACATGCACGTGGTATTCTTGCTATGCAGCGAAGTAAACAGTGTAGGCGTCGTGAAATTAGCTGAAATACGTACCTGTTCTATTTTATTGTTCTATTTTATAATATTCATTATTTCATTTACTTTTTTTTTAGTTTGATTTGGTACACATATAATTTAATAGGGTAGTATTTTTTTATTTTCAAATTTAGTGAATAACAATTGTAAAAAAAATAGTGCGTGGAGTCCCTCCGCGCGGAAGAATCGTTAAAATCGTTAAAATACAACATTTACAATGCTAATGTTAATAAAGTTTTTCTTAAAGAAACAATATGATTTCACTAAAAATCAATTTCTACCCCTTCCTATTTTCATTTCCACATTACGAAGTTTCACTTCTTCCGCGCGGAGGGACTCCACGCGCTATTTTATATTTATCGTCTACGGTGTTTTGTGCCAATTTTGGCTGATATGTTGTGTAATGCTAAAATAAAGTTACAATTTGGTGTTCGTAGGAGAAGGAGAGAAACAAATACTCACCACCAGTTGGATGGGCTAAGTGGCGTGATGTAGTGACGTGTTGGTGTGCTACAAGTGTGCTAATAGTGTGGGCAGTCGACACCTCCAAGAACGAGCGCAAGCAGTTGGAGGCAGCACGAAGACTCAATGCCAGAATGGAAGTCATTGCCATTGGTAAGAGACATTGCCATCGGTAAGAGAAAACGGCGCGGGACTCTACTCTTGCGACTTCACAAAGCAGGTCAAGGCATGAGAAAGAAACGAATGAAAAGTCAAAAATTCTCTGCCGAAACACCCGCTCACCAATATAAATTTAATAAAGTACGCTCGAAAACTGAAAATACCTAATTTACGAAGTGTGTTTATGAGAGACAATTTACCTGCAAGCCAAATATTTGTGAGTGTTTCTTTATTCATTTAGATGCGTCGAAAGGTCTCTGCACGCACTGGGTAGCATGTATAAAGTCTGGAAAAAAAGGTAGAGTCCTACGACAGTTTCGGTTGAGACCTCCGTCATAACTGCGACAGTACCTGAGTGGGACAACGCTGCTCTATAATTACGAAACCGAACAATCGCCTAGCGAAATAAACTGCGGAAACTTGTGCCTTCACTTTCTAACTAAAAAATAAATAAAATTAACAACAAAATATTTTTTTTTGCATATAAAATAAATGTTCAGTCATGAAAATAAGTCAATCATATCGATAACATTTACGTTGACAGGTCACACTTCCCGCCCCTGGATTTGGAAGGAGAATGGTGTATCGATATCGCAGATTTTCAAACGTGTAATGCCATAACGAATATCGACGGAGATAACTAACTGCCAGATCTGATTTCTGAAAAGTGACGGGACCGCTCACGGAAACACATTAAACTGTTGGTTCTTACGAAATTGATTACATTGCAATATGATTTACATACATGTAAACAGACCAATCTCTTCACTGCCGGTAGCCTTGAAGACGGTAATTTAAAATATAAACAAACCAGCTTTGGCACTCTGAACTATTGTAATAGCACAAGGTCCAAAGCCGGGGTTCTACCGGAGCCGTTTCTAATAGTTTAAAATGTCTGCTAATTGTTACCCTCGTTTGATGTTGGCGTTTGATTACGGCTCAGACAGAGAGAATACTAGCGACGGGCATGGAAAGTCAGTGTGTGATTCGCATGCAAAAATATTGATATTTAAAAAGTGAATATATTATTTATCAGTTAATTTATAACGCTCGGCATTATTTTCAATTTCTTGTCCGAATTTCATATAAGCTTATTTGCATCGCAACATGAACACACATGAATTTGATCGTTACCGAGGTTAGATGTCTACACATCACTGGCGAGTAATAAAAGATATTCTCACTTTTTTAAAAATAAATGATTATCTTCCTGTTGTTTCCGAAAAAAATGATTCTACTAACTTTTTTTTTAGCTTGTTACACATTTGGTTTCAGTTTTTGTAATTCATGATTATTTATCGTGGCCAATGCTTTTAAACGGTTGGAAACACTTGTTTTGACAACTTCCCAAAACACTCGTGTTTGTGTTTGTTGTGTGTGTTGATAGATGTCGTTTGTTTGTTTGTCCCTTATGCGTTCTCTGTGCACACTTGACCTTTGAAACAAGAGAAAGGTTGCTGTCTAGCAGAGATAACCTACAATAGGTGGCACGCGAGTCGTATCGGATAATTACCTGTAAATATTTTATTACAGTTTCTCTTATGTATGGTCCGAATAATAATGGTGGCGTCCGAGTCGTATCCATGGAGGTATTAGTCAATGGAGTGGGTGTCTGTTCTGAAGTTGAAGTCAAAGTTGGAGAGAAAAACTAATCGTAGCTGTATAAAGGCCAATCTAAATATATATAACTCAAAGGTGACTGACTGACATAGTGATCTATCAACGCACAGCCCAAACCACTGGACGGATCGGGATGAAATTTGGCATGCAGGTAGATGTTATGACGTAGGCATCCGTTAAGAAAGGATTTTGATTAATTCTACCCCCAAGGGGATAAAATACCACTCACTGACTCACTCATCACGAGATCTCTAAAACTATACACCCGATTGACTTGAAATTTAGCGTAGTTACTCATTTTGTGATGTAGACGCTCACTAAGAACGGATTCTGCGGAAATCCGATCCCAAGGGGAGTTTCGGGGGCGTAATATATCAAAATTTCCAGTTTTTGGTAGGAAATCACCATGGCAACGGCTGTTGCTTTGTTGATGCTTCATTCGTCTCTATGGCAACGACTATTTCATTGTTAGTGCAGTCCTCATCACCGTTGAAATTTTGGCGGGTACTTTAAATATCAAAAATTGCCCTTTTTTTCAAGTATATATATTTTACAGACTTGAAACTTCACAGTAATGTTCCTTATGTTACGCAGGATGACATTTTCCGAAAATTATATCCCATGGTTGGTTAAAAACCAGGCAACAGTGGGTACTTTGTCTGCATGAGAACAGGATTTTGCATTGTTTATGCCTTCTGCGTCTCCATGGCAACGGGCATCGCGCGGCAGTGGCGTACCCACAAGGAGGGGCATGTATAATGAGCGGCGCAAGAGTGATCTGCCTGTAGACTGCCGTAGCGAAGTACGGGTACATCAGTTGTACGTTGCGTGCACGAGTCGGGAAACCATCGGTGCTATTCATTATCTCTCCGGTACATTATACAGCATTGTAATAAATTTTCACATTTTTTTTAAATTTACCATTACTGTAAATGGGAGATGTGGCTTAATTTTTTTCCATTAGTAGGTATAGCCGTGCGAAGCCGGGTCGGGCAGCTAGTTATACATATGTATAAAACTGAATGTTTGTTTGTTTGTCCCGTATGCGTTCCTATACCAATCATCCGATTGAGATGAAACTTCGGTGAGTTGTTATGCGCATTACTCTAACCATTTTACAATAGTTGGTGAAATAATCGTTTCACAAAATGTACGTGTTTCATGTAATTTAGCGGCAGTTCGTGTATTTTCGATGTATGAGTGCGCACGTGGGACATAATTGAATTGAATTAAATATAAAAGAGATATAGAGGTAATTTGACAAAGGTATAGGGATAAAGGGAGCTAGAGAGACAGAGGGAGATGCAGAGAGATAGCGGAACAAATAGAGAATGAGATAGAGAGATAGATAAGGAGTTATATATACATAGAGATGCATATATATAAATATATAGATAAAGGTTTATAGAGGAGAGATACAGATATATAGATTGAGATATATATATAGATATGTAAAGAGCGACGGGTAGAGAATATATATAGATTAGATATACATGGAGATAGATAATTAGAGAGAAATAGAGAATTTTTTTTGTATATGTGTACCTACTTCAAACAAATTACAAAACAAAATTGAATGAGGCATTGCAGCGAATGCCGAGCATTAGCTGGTATATTATAAAAATCGACAAATCCATACATTCGTACCGCATAACTTTCTGCTTTCGCTTGAAAAAAAAATACCGGACAAGGAAATCTTTATAAACTTCTTAGTTTTAGTTTAGGAAATTCTAAAGGCCACCAGTTAATTAATTGGTTGGCTGTAACTTATCGCCGGAGAATAGAGATTGCGAGTATCACTTCGTTACTGCACCAGATTTCATCTCTATCCTTCAATTTGCGATTCTCCGCAAACTATATCTCTATTTTCTCAAATATTAAGTTGTAATGTTTGAAACCTCGAATTTTTTGGTTAAAGTACTGTTATCGAGTCTTTATGTAAGACAATAAAATGAATTGAAATATGTACAATTCAATTATTTTTAGCTGGAAAGTTTTCTTGAGAAATTCTGTTATAGCTTATCAATTTGATTTGCTGCTTTAGGAAGTGCCCGCAGAAATGAATTTCAATAACCTTTGGTTAATTTAAGTCATGTTGAAATATGTACCACTTTACCGAGATAGAAAAATAATGTATGCGAGTCTTTCAGTACTCGCCAGTGATGTGTAACATTTAAAATCTTGGTAATGCATGTGTTCTCATGTTACAAATACAATTATAATACGAAACTCTAAGACTAAATTTAACGTAGAGTTCCTTAAAATAATGCCGAGCGTGAAAAATATACCAAAATCGTGTTCTCAACTAAATTTCCAGACGCCGCTAGAATTCATTGCTGGAGCAACTACGTCGACTATTGAATCATTTGATTTGCAAAGAAAAATTTAAAACTATATAATATAACGGCTCCGATAAAAGCGAAAAAATCTTGAAAAAAAAAAGCTAAACCCCTGGCGATGTTACACATAAAAAAAAGAAGAAACTATATTGAACCGAAGGAAATAAATGTATTTTCACATAGCGTCGTAGCTGTCGATGGTTCCGGCCGCAGCTGTTCGAAACGCGAGCACTCACCAGCCTGCAGCTAGCTGTTCGCGGAGCAGGCAGCGCGTCTCGGCCGAGATCCGCGAGGAACGACGATGGATGAGCAGTTACGCCCGCCCAAAGCCGGCGCGATTATCACACTCCCATTCAGCGCTCGTTCGCGCGAGGCGAGCCGCTATTGTACTCCACCCCACTCTAGACTACTATACGGGAGAAAGCCACCAACGCAACGCGCAAATAGATCAGGGCAGCAACTAGAGTCTCTGGCACCCGGGGCATGAATGGATTCGTGCGCCCCCCCCCCCTCTTTATTTGCACATACCACACCAATAAAGCGGGGGGTCTGGGGCCCTCCCACGGAAAAATGGTGCTATTTAAGCATTTTCGGTACCTACATGTAACACTTTCTGTGCTACTGTAACTTCCATGCATGAACCCACTAGTAGGAATTACAATGCAAGCTATTTCGGCGCCCCCACAGCTTTGCGCCCGGGGCATATGCCCCGCTTGCCCCCCCTAGTTGCGGCCCTGAAATAGATAACAACAATTCACGTCCTGCGGACTCCTGTAGCCGGACCGGCTATCATATACTACTATTGAAATTCATTTTTTCTTATGTATTTTAAAAAAAACTTGTAATTACTTTTTACTTTGGCTATTTTAGTTTATCAAACACATTGCACGGTAGTTTCACTATCATAAAGTTTTATTCGGCACACTAAAACGTGTGTCAGGTCCCCTAATTTTTTTTTATCAAAGTGTCTATACATGGGTTTATGAACATACACGTGGATCCGCCATCTTCCTGTGAAAATTTCGTTGCATGGTACGCGCTCATCATTTTTCCACAATGCACCTGAAGAAGTGTAACTTCAAAAATTTAAATAAGTATAAGAGTAGATTTTCAGGTATGTTACTTTAAAGTGTCGCAGCTGACTATACGAGCCGAGAGGTATCTACTTGCACGGGAGTAGCTCAGGCGAGAAACGTGGCGGACGTCGCCAGGAGATGGTGGGGTTTTCGCCGGGTGGTCCTGTTTCTCCCACCCATTCACTCCATAAAAGCTCCATCATCATCGTCCGTAACGACCTCCACTAGTTGTTTACCTGTGCAGGGGACCGTGCGCGCTGTCGGACGAGCTCTTGAGACGTGAAGCCCTGCTGCTCGCGTCTTTGCAGCGCGCGGCGAGAGAAGTGCGCGGTCCAGTGTTTGGGCATCGCTCGCTCGCCTCCGACAGATAAACAGTGGACCACGACCTTGAACCGCTCGCGAGATAACAGCCATTCGGACCACTCTTACGTATCTCTGCGGCATTTGCGTTTGTAAAAAAAAAAAATTAATAAGAAACTATATCTGGCACCCCGGCGAGTTTATTACGTGTTTGTATCCGCTTGGAGTGCGTACAACTGAAGCCCAACCTTTTCTTTTTAAATATTACTCCGCTGTTTTAATATGGAATGAAGATCAATGCAGGGCGAGACTGAATTCGCTCGACAAGTTTCGGCTGTTGGGAAAAAATACACTGACTTACGATTTCCAAGGCTTACACACGTCTTTGAAGTTTGAGCCGAAGAACTGGTTTATTTCAAATTATAGAGAAATTATTTTAGGCTGAACACTAAGCGTCTGGATAATGTTTAAGAGAACAAAAGTTCTACAAACACTGCAAAACATTTTGCGGTGGTAAAGTGAATTCATTAAAACAATTTGGAAAAAGGGTGGGGGGGGGGGAGGGGGGGCGATTTGCAGATACACGGTTAGAAATTCCAGTAAATTTTGCGAAATTATCAACGAAGAATATAACCCAAATAACAGAAGAGGTTTTGGTAATTTCAAATAACATAATCTTCGTAGAAACTACTCCGTATTTCGACTTCCGAGTTGTATATTTAGTTCTAAACAAAGGTAAAAACACACGTGGATAAAATAAGAGTGTTCCTACTGTACACTTAAACAGTTTTTTTTTTTAATTTTTAAAAATATATTCTTTTGGATTCCTGTTAACAGTAAGTGAAAACAGAGTACGTACATTTACAAAGATCCCTGGATAATTTGTAACCAGCTTTCTTCGTAAATTGAAGGTGAAAATGTTTAACAGTGAAGCAAATATAGGACACCCATGCCTTTAAAAATGGCGAAATCTGGCGACTCCCGGCTGCAGCGATCATAGCAGCTTAGCCTGGAGAACGCCCGCGAAAATCAAATTCCCTTGTATTACATTGGCCGATAGAGCACACATTTTCACTCGTCGATTGAAATATTGTTGTACTACAGTAATTAATTTATACTCCATACATTTGTATGAAAACTTTGTAGTAATAATAGAAAAAAATTAAAAAAAAAAAAATTGGCTTAAAGATCGTGAAAAATTACGTAACTTTGTAAATGATGACAAGCGCAATGATCATCCAACTTTTAACATTGAAACACATATTTGACTTTAAAACTGAATTTTTGTAAATCGTTTATTTCGTAAATAATTCCGTGAAACATAATAAAACAGTTTATCTCCTAGAATAGGTGCTCATCTGAAAAAAAAAATTAAAAAAATTGGTTGTCTGTAAAGTCGGTTTACGGACGATAGTTTAACATGACAACGTCATAAAACATTGATGAAATGATTGCATACTTTTATGAATAAAATTGAATCATTTTTATTGAATTATCACTATTTTGTATGGATACAAATGAGTGAAATGAAATCTACAATTTAATTGATAAATTTACTTTTATTTGCATTCATTAATTCAAATATGTTTATTACTTTAACGAAGAGATTATTTTAACTATAACTTTTATACATGTTTGCTATTATTTAACTTCAAGATCGTCGAGGATGTTTTAGCTTTTTCGCAATCACACATTTAACGACGAAGTTTGTCGTCGTGAAATTAAACGTAGAATTTAATAAAAGTGCCCTTGCAGTTAATAAAATAAGTATTAGTAAGTTTAAGAAAGAATTTCGGTTTTAATCTCCAACCCAGACGCTCGTGGAGCGCTGGGGCCGAGATTAAAATTCGTCGAGAATATTTTACGTTTTTATGTCTTCCAGTGCTCAAAATGATATGCAATTGTGGCCCCGGGCACGAAATTTTATTTATAATTCATTAATAATAACGCCCCTCGCGATAAACAAAGGAAAATGTGTATTAACAAGTGCCTGGTTGCCGCGGACGCGACTAGATACGCGATTCGTTCGGTTCACGTCCGTCACCGTAGATCATAGCACCGTAGGGGAATAATATTATTTCATTTTTATAAGACGATTTTATGACAAATACGCATCCAAAATACACCAAACTTATTTATAATGTGTTTCAATATTTTTTAAAACATTGTGCAAAAGATCCCGGGTGTAATTTGAATTATTATGTATAACTGTAAAACACCATTGTTCGTACAAAAACGTATTTGAAAATTCAAAATTACTTTTAAATAACCGTACCGATTGTGCTGAAAATCGGTGGACGATCGTTAAATTACATAATATTAATAATTCAAACGACGAAAACATGATTGAAAAGTCAAATCGATGGTTGTTCCAATCGAGTGGAAGAGAGATAGATGCGGCGCAAGCGTACAATGAGCGTAACGAGACACTTCGTAGTGGGACAATGTGCGTTACGGGACACTTTTTCGTGTGTGCAGCCGGCGTTCATCGATTGATTAGACGTCACGTCAAAAGACTTCTTGGGCCCATTATTTCCATTCCGTTGACGATTATTTTTGTGGTAATCAATAACATGCACATTTTTACAGTCGAGAGGAATCATGTGGTTCTAGATAACAGAAAAGTTGAGAAATTTGTATACACTGTAAAATTGTGTTTTGTGTAATAGATCTGTCCAATGTCTTTGTGCAAAGTAACATTTACAAATATATATATATATATATATATATATATATATATATATATATAATGGAAGCATTGAAGTAACCTAAATTAATTAATCATATGGTTTTGGATTTAAGGAAGCAGCCCTTTAGAGTTTGGATGCCTGCATTATGCGTAACTTAGAGGTAATAAGTAAGTTAAGGGTTGATTTTGAACTTGACTGCTTGAATCTAAAACCTAAATCACATATCTAATTTCATAGCACAGAAAAAGAATATATAGGTACCGTAACTAAATATGAGTGCAGAAAGTTTTATTCCAACTAAATGGTTCATTTACCTTATTACACAATTTCATATTCGTAAGAATTATGCACAGCTATCTAAAGGCTGTTGATAGATTATCCGGATAATGTAGGAATGGTCTACGGTATTATTTATAACTAGTTGTCCGAGCGACTTCATAGTGCTGACACAAAAATTTACATGGGTTATTTAGATTAAACATTTAAACAATTATTTTTAATTAGCACTTTAATAAGTTAAAGTTACATGAAAACGTCTCTGCAAATTTATTTTTGGTTTTAAGTTTATGAGCAAGTACAAACTAGTAAGAGGGATCATTGACTCGAGAAAATGCTCCATATAACTGATCACTTTTTTCACTCCAATATTGACGATGTAATTTAATTATTTTACAAACTACTTAAAACTAATTCAAAATAGCTCTTTAAACTAATTTAAATGTTTTTAAATTATAAAATCACTCAAGTTCCTGCATGTGAGTTACTCATAAACTAACAAATCAAACGTCAATATTTTTTTAAAGATACTGTATCGTATTTACATATCATTTTACAAATAAATCGTCATATTATTTTATTTTACAATGAAAACAGAAGTAATTATTCTTACTTTAGGATTTTAGCACATAATTATCATCGGAACCGTTTAAAACATAATAAAATAAAAATTAATTAAACCTGGGTTTTTGAGTTAAAATATTAAAAAAATACACATATTTTTTTTAAATTTAGTAATTTGTTTAAGGTATATACTTTTTAAACAGGCAAAATGTTTAATATGGAATAGTTCGTAAATAACAGACAGAACCTTAATTTTTTTATTTATGATAATTTTTATATAAACTATAACTACTTTACGTAGGTGTACTTACATGTTTTCAACAATACCACAATAATATAAAAATAATTAACCACCACTGGTGCGGCAAAAAAAAAGTTGTCAGCGTATACTTCATTGTCTGCTGGAAAATGACTGATCGAATGTAATGAAATAGAGTATTGCCGAATATTTAAGTCCCTTCAAAAATCAGGGTTGTTCTATGCGCACTAAACTCGTAGGTCCTCAATAGCGGAAGAAAAATTGGCGGGGAGGGGGTGGCAGGGGAAGTTACTACTCTACTTCCGGAAAAACATCACCGCGTACAGACGAGTTATTTGTGTAGTTTCAAAACATGAGTCTGTATCACGACGATATCAAACCGAACAAGAATATCATACTTTCACAGAAATATAACAAGAATTTCCAGTTTCGTTAAGACGTTTAACACGTACTAATTTGTGTTTACGAAACAGGGGAAGTGAACAAGTAAACGAGTTAACTGATACATATGTAAATGCCATGCGTTTATTATAGACGGGCGAACCTTTACTATAACCGAGTTAGAACATCTTTTGCATGATGATATGCTTGGAGTTAGGAATTGTCGGAAAACGGCAGGCTCTGACTTATTTGAAGTCACTTTTTAAACTCGCCATCGTCATATTGTATACACGCCCAAAACATTGCGGAAATGGTGCCTGAAAATTGTAGATGGTTAGTACGCATGAATTAGGATATCAGCCGTTAAAAAAAACTGTCACTTCTATAAAATACTGCCATTTAAAAATGTTTCCACAATGCAAACACTACACTTCAGGCAATATTTTGGGCGTCTAACCAATATGGAGCAACAATTAGCTGAAAAAAAAAAAGTCTTCATATACTTACCATGTAATCATGCATACGTGGCTACCGAATTAATGGAACAGTTCTTTAAGTTATTTTTTGACTTGCAGCATATAATGATGTGAACTAGCCACTATAGTTTCAAACATGTACATACAAGATACAGTAAGACGAATATCATGTAAATGAGATAACATTAAAGATAGTTATATACTGTTATTTATTTACTATATTTATTTACTTTATCCACATTTATAAATACAGAAATAATATAATCAACCGTGCTATATCAAATAATTTGCAGGTTCGCATTGATTCACGGGCAAAGAATCTGAATAAACAAAGCAACGGAGATGGTTGAGAGGTACATTTCACATGAAGTTACCAGGGCCACAGAGGAGAAGTAACAATTTTCTGAACAAACTTGAACAGACATGAATATTTCACTCTGAAACAAGGCAGCTCGCAGATGTGCTCATCACACGAAGAATAAAAATTGTGTAATTACGTGAAGTTTCGGGCTCTTGCGTGTCCAGCATGTTCCAGCTGGATTCGCAGGGCGGGGATAAAGTTTCCGATGATGCGCGGTCGGAACCCAGTGTGCATTTTTTAAAACTTCTGGGACATGCAACTGCACAGGTGGAGTCCTATTGAGGCGGCCTTCAAGAGTGAGTTGTTCCAGCTTGATTTGCTGGGAGGGGATAAAGTTTCCGATGATACGCGGTCAGAACCCAAACTGCATTTTTTAAAACTTCTGTGACGTGCAACTTCTCTTGGCTGCGCAGGCGGAGTCCTATCGAGTGAGTTGTTCCGACCGGCACAGACCTCCGGCAGCGGTGACCTGGCTGAGAGGATGACACCGGCTTCCAGCGAGTGCATGGCCTCCAGCCTCAGGTTCCTCCGCCTGGCGGGCCTCTGGCCACGACCTGGAGACACGGTCTACCGGGCCTACTCGCTCGCCGCCTGCTCCAGCATCCTGCTGCTCTGCTCGCTGTTCGCGGTCACCTTGTTCAGCGAGCAGTACGCGCGGGACTTCATCAAGAACCTGGGCCACGTGCTGACCATGTTCCCGACCATGGTCACGGGCGCCTCCGTGCTGCGCGACGCGACGAGCTACGCCGAGGTGATCGGCCGCATGCGCGCCACCTTCTCCCGCGCGGGGCTGCTCTCGGAGGAGCACCGGGCCTTCTTCACCAGGAGGATCGTGGCCGAGGAGAAGAGCACGGTCGCCGGCTACACCCTGGTGGTCGGCGTGGCGCTGTACGCCTACCTGCTCAAGCCCTGGCTGGGGGTGTTGCTGGAGGGCGCGCCAGCCTCCTCCGTCGAGCTGCCCTTCAGGATGTGGGCGGTGTTCGGCCGGCGCGGGGCCGACTACGCCTTGCAGTTCGCCGTCGTGTCGGCGTACCTGCCCACCATGTCCGCCCTGGACGTCTTCAGCTTCACCATCGTGAGATACGCCGGCCACCAGCTGGAGGCGGTGAACGCGATGCTGGCGGGCGTCGGGGCAGGCGCGGCCGATGGAAGCGAGGTCTCGTCGGAAGACGGAGCCGCGGGTCCCCGACGAGGGGCCGAAGGAGAAAGGTCGCCAGAGGAGACTCTGATCAGCGTCGTAGAGCTCCACCAGGAGGTCCTATCGTAAGCTGTACACACACGAACTAAGGGAATGGAGATATCCTGTTTTTGCAGTAACCAAACTTCAGTTCAGCAACAGAATCATCCGTATGCGTAATCTTTCATTCCCTTTTTTTTTTATAACAGTTCCATATGTCGCAGGAACAGTTACATAGTTCCAACCGTGGACTATGTGTGTTCTGCGTATGAGTCTAGAATTGACTTACGGGTTTCCCTCAGAACTGTCGAAATCACAATGATGTAAACACTGATAAGTGCCGTTGTTTACAAATAATAAATTACTGAACTGAAAATAGTTATTAGACTCAGAGCATATTTTAATATACGGTAATAATATATCAAACATTAACTGCAACAAAACTTAGAAAAACAAAGCTATACGAAATATAACATTGACAATGTACCAGCTACGTCTACCATTAAACAAAAATTTAATGGTTCTTTAAAAAAAATTCCGCTAAATGATGTTTCCAAAAAGTATACTATTTGTACATTAACCATTTATATGAATTGAGGAAACGGAAATTTTTGTTTCTGCAGCCATACTTATTTATAATTTTAGTATTTGCTGTAGTGAAAATGCTTGCTTAACACTTCTTTGTCATATACGTCGTTTTCAACAGTTATTAGTTGCGAGAGAAATGTGGCGTTAGACCAGGAAGTTTTCAGCCTAAAGCACGAAACCCACTGAATCGGATCGGCCCGGCTCAGCACGGCACGGCGCGGCACCGACCGGAACAGAAAAATAAGTATGCATGCATTTGTACGCGAGGTAACCCACAGCATTGTCCCGGCTCGGCTCGGCTCGGCTCGGCTCGGCTCGGCTCGGCTCGGCTCGGCGCGGCACCATCCAGAATCGTTGGCAAAGAATAATTTCCGTTCCGCCGGCCGGCCCGACCGGCAGTCTGGTAAAATTAGTGCTTAGAAATGGTAATGGAAATGAACGAAGAACTATTAATTGAAGCAGTGAGGGAGTACCGTATGCTATACGATACGTCACATGTGTATTTTCATGATGCGTCTAGGCGATAGAATGCGTGGAAAGAAATAAGCGAGAAATTTGAGAAGTGTACACTTCAGTAGCTACTTCTTTTGGTTCTGTTATTATTATTACTATAATCATTAAATGTAGTAATAGTAGTAGTAGTAGTAATATTATAATTGTTAGAGCATCCAATGTAGCTTAGATTTGTACAATGCCAAGTTAGTTCGTGTTATTGTACCGTGACAATACGTTACATTATTATTGCAGACACATGTTTACTGCATTGATGTACTGAAATATTATGTCTAGGACTGTCGATAGTGCTCGCGAAAGAATTTTTGGTATTTTGTTATTTTTATTCAAAGAAAAACAATTTTATCTGTGTTCTCAAAACTATATTGTTGCAGATGCTACACACAACTTAAAAATTGTTTGCCATGTATTTTCCAAAAAAAATATTTCAGGCTGGCATCAGAAAAAAAGGATTAAAAGTTATTAAACAATGCAATATGTGCGGAACAGTTCATAAAATCACACAAGTTTTGTGTATATAAATCTTTACCGGTTCGACTGTGCACTGTCTGTGGGCCTACGCGGCATTTCAAATCGACTCCAGCATATTTCCACACATTACTAAATAGAATATTATCTCCTGTTTGTAAACCGTCAATGATATATGAATAACAATTACACAATATTCCAAAGTGCTTGCGATTCATCTTATATAGGCCTACTATGAAATTTATCGCGAAAGTTGCAAGTATGTTTATTTTTCATTAAGGCCTGGCATGCCTGCCACTGTAAACGCGATCCATTTGCCACGGTACACTACCATGTTCAGAGACGAAATAGTTTCTGAATGAGTCTCTTATGTTGCTTGCAAGTGCTGCGATATTCCCGCCAACTCTAGGCAACTGTTGGAGAGCACAGATTTCGTTGTTTTCCTGTTCTGCAGGTTCCCATGCACACACATCATTCCGCAACAAATTATGAAGAAATGTTGTAGCTAACACAATTTTCTCATTCGTTGCCATTTTTCTGGAAGTAAACAAATGAATATTAATGTACAAATATGTGTAGTTTGTGAGCTTTTAAAGGATTTCACTATCTACATAACATTACTTTTCATGTACTTTCTTTAGTGTCAGTGCCAATCGCTCCTCTGGGCCAACCGATTTACAGAAGTTCAGTTCTTGTTTCCGTAGTGGTAACACTGCAACCAACTCATAAAATTTAGACATGGACATTCGAAAGTATTCCGTAAACTTCCGCTCGTCGTTTAATAACTGGGGAAATAAATGGTGGTATTAACCTAACGTTTCCCGTTTCAGGAAAAGGTTGTGAACCCAAAAACCATGTTTGCGTTGTTCCACCAGCTCATTACAAGCAATTGCCACAACGATGTCTTCTTCTGAAGAGCTGTCCATAGTTACTGACGGTCGGTCTGGTCCGATTGTGTCGCTCCAGTGGGTTTCGAGAAGTTGGGGCCGATCCGAGACGACCCACGCCGCGCCGCGCCGCGCCGCGCCGAGCCGGGCCGATCCGATTCAGTGGGTTTCGTGCTTAAGGGTCACCTTAACTTCCCCTCTAAATCCCAAGGGCCAAGCCATCAGCTCCAAAGATTAAATCGTTACAAAAGCTCCAAAAATCCAATCACTCCAACAACTTCGATTGCTCATCAGCTCCAACTGCTCAAATTGCTCCATTTATCCAATTTACCCAATGAACCAACTGCTTCTATTGGCCAAGAGCTCTAAGAGCTCCAATGTATCCAACCGCTCTAAGTGCTCCAACAGCTCCATTGCGACATTTGCTTCAATAGATCATCTAATCCAAGTGCTTCAAAGCTTCAAATGCTACCATTGCTGCAACAGCTCCAAATGTATTAATTTATCTATCAGCTCCAAGTGCTCTAATTGATTCAACTGCTCCAATTGGTCCAAGTACTCCAATTACTCTAAGTGCTCCAACTGCTCCATATAAATTTGGCTCCAACTGATTTCATTTGCATTTTTGATCGAACTTTGCCAGAAGCTAATTCGAAAAAAAGGGAAGCACGTTGGAAGCACATTCCGAAACAATGTCAAAGAAGAAGAAGAAGAAGAAGAAGAAGAACAAGAAAAACATTTAATGAAAATGACGCACATTTGGACGAAAATTCAACTTGGTCAAATACGATCTCATTAGAATGACTCTGTCCCATCAGTCGGATATGATACTAAAGTCTTGTCAACGCACATTTAACGAAAAAAGACATACATTTTCACAAACATTCAACTCAGTAGGATGCGTTCGTCAATTTTACGATAGAATATAATGACTCCAGTAGACATTAGCTCCAACAGTCATTGGCTCCAACGGTCATTAGTTCCAACAGTCTATGGTTTCCAACAGTCATTGGCTCCTACATTATTTGGACTTTTATGGTCTTAGAAAAATAAAAATTAGTAAAATTAATAAATCAAAACTTACGATTTTTAACGATGGTTACAAAATAAGATTTTTAATGTTATTAAACTGGGTAGTATTAATCTGGCAACAGTGTTCCCCATTTACTCTGTACTGCCAACTAAAGCTGAGTTCACAATTAAAAAACATAAGCGAGTGCTTATCAGGCCACGCTCATGACTGTAGGAAATTGGTTTACAATGAAAATTGAAATCTTGGTGTTGATTTTAGCCATTAAAATTTCGCCATGTATCCGACATATGTTGGTAGTGTTAGTAAATAACAATAGTAACTACCCAATGCTTATGCTTTGACATCGGGCCAGTTATTTATGAACATTAGTTTTTCAAAATATAAATTAATTTAGGTGAAGTAAAATTTTTAGTAAACCATTCTAACCACAAAACATTTTTATTTTTACTTACATTAATTACCTGTGACCTTTTAAATAAGAAATAGCATTTACATTTAAAGCAGGAATTACACACGAGCGTTATAATATCTCGACAATTTCTTGTCACACTATGATTGATAAATATAAACAGTTCTCTAGTCTCTCCAAAATGGCATCCTAAATTACTATCACAGGTTGCGCCATGCGTCCTTAGCATAAATTAATTATTTGCATTTCCCTCCTATGCGCACGACCTCTCGCTCCTGCACAAGACCGTCGCTTGTGTTATTGTGAATCAGTAAGTTTGAAAACATGGTGGCCAAATCTTGTGCACCCGATCTACTGTTACTGTTAGTGTTATTTATTTCAATTGTATGTCCAGCTTAAGAGTGAGACATCCTATACCAACGGTTTAAAAAAAAAAAGCCAGTCAAGGGGACTGTCAACAGAAGTGAAAACTTAAAACTTTGTTTTAAAAATGTGTAATATGACATAATTTATACGTCAAATGTACGTAAGAAAATGATTTTGGTATTATATCAGTAGGTACGATGTCAGCATGATATCATTTATCCTTAAATTTTTTAGTCACAACGGATGTCAGTGGTATGTCAAAATTACGTAAAAATTCATTACCTAGCTATGACTTACCAGTGATGTCAGACCTAGGTCATGTATTCACGTGGTCAAATTAACTTCACTTACTGCTATTACAGCATGTCGGTGATGCGAACTCACAAGATTTTACCCATCCAAAAATGAGTCCAACACGCACATGATACAGTCGAGTATATACAATGTATTAGTTTATATATGCGTATACATGTACACAGGCCGGTGCGATTCGCCAGTCTGGCGCAACACGTCACTAGCATGTCGGTGACGCGAACCCATAAGTTTTGCCCCTACCGAAAATCGCTCAACGCGGCTTAATAAGTTTTCACTTCATAAGTGCTAAATTAATTGCATTCATAAAAATAATGCTACTTCAACCGCGAAACCATCGATGTGTTGTTTCAGGAACGTGCAGACTTTGGCGGATCTTCTCAGTCCTCTCATGTTTCAACACTACATGATGTCTTCGGCCAATCTTTGCTTGGTTGGATACGAGATCGCTATGGTCAGTGTTGCATGCTTAAATGTCAGTTCGAGACATGCGATAGCTTAGCTTAAGACCTGCGTCAAATTGCACACCCAGCAAACAATACCACAACTCAGAAATTGTCATACTTTGGTTAAATTCTTTTTATTTTAATGTCACAGAGTTTTATGCTAACTTGTGAAAAAAAGTTTTAAGCTGAATTTAAAATAAAGTCCATTGCTGGTTGACATTTATTACTTTTCCAGTTTTGTTTTGTTTCTGAAAGTGTTGCAGAACAACGATGCCAAATTATGTACTATGGTTCTACTGCACACAGCATGTCAGCAATAGCACAGTTGCCCTTTAGTCCAAGACTGCGACATATAATAATGTGGCATCCTTATATAGTTAACTGAACATATACATATGTGACACTTTTGCCAAGTTACGAATGTTGAATCATGTGCCACATTTTTATTTGTGGCCATGTTGTATCGTGAAGAGGATTTTATTTTGTTTCAAAGATTTATTTATGCTATGTTAGTTTTGCAATTGGATAATACTCATTAATCAAGAATGAAAGTGTTGCTCGTTATTCTAATCGTCTGTACTTATACATGATAAAATAATACGCACTCTCATAAAGTTAAATGTTCATCCAAATTAAAATTAAAAAAAATATAGTAAAGGCCATCTTTTAAACACTAGGTTCGTTGAATTGTGGCAGTATTGTTTAGGTGTGAGAAATGTCTTAATATATAGAGATATTTTCTATTTTAATCTCTGCGGGTGACAAACCATCGCAACAAACTATTGGTTAAATTTCGTAGAACGACTAC
The DNA here is from genome assembly GCF_032445375.1 of Bacillus rossius redtenbacheri. NCBI lineage: Eukaryota > Metazoa > Arthropoda > Insecta > Phasmatodea > Bacillidae > Bacillus > Bacillus rossius. Next base: position 23,765,839 of record NC_086335.1, on the reverse strand, counting down.
CTAGTGCAGTCGTTATGGTGCGACTTCCAGAAAAAAAAAATACTTATGGTTTTTCGTTTTATGATCCATAGACCCCCAAAAACCAACGACAACTGAAAATTTTACACATACGACAATTAATTTAATGAAAAAAAAATAGCGCATGTAACTCAATACACGTGATAGAAGTGAAATTTCTTTGGAAATTAAAACCTCGATTCGTAAGTATAGGTATATCGTAAAGGGTAAATGAAGAAAAAGAGAAAGAAAACGATTTTATAAACATAAATATAGTATTAATAGGATTTTAGGAACGTATTTAAATGATCAAAATGAAAACATTATAGCCAAAATATCAGTTACTTTTTTTTGTGGATATTTTTGCTTAATATTTACACTAATGTTGATATTGTAGTTTTATAGTGACTAAAATATTAAACGTACGTTTTTGACTCTATACATTCAAAATGTCATGTAAAAATGCATATTTTGCATATTTTGTAGTTCCCGATATTGCTGTTGCCATTTCAAGATAATTATTCATATTTAGATTAAATTTTTCACGCAGAAAGTTAATTGATGGTGTCGAATAATCAGATGCAAAATTCATGTTTCAATCACCACCCAAAATAAGTTGTATTTTATCATATTCTATGCCAAGAAGAGCAGCGTCGCTGTGGCTGTATGCAAGTAAATGGTGGTGTAAAATAGTGATTAATTAACAATAAATATTAATCACTGTTGAAATACTCACACCCTTAAGAAAAGCTGGGCGTATTACTGTTTCTTCAAACAATTCTGCCATTTGGAACATGCCAAATCTCTGAACGAAGTATGAAATTCATAACAGGTAGCGCTATGTATGCGGGAAATGCAGGGACTGTCTCAGCAGTGCTCTCTACGCTGCTGGTCGAACAAGGAGGATTGCGAGCCCGCTGGTTGTAAATATAAAATTCAAGCCATTCATAAATCACTGTATAGGATACCTATATCTATTTTCTGAAACAAAGGCATGCGCACGCTTTCTGTCTTATTCTTCGTTCATCTATCTCTCTCAGTTCTTTTTTTTTTTTGGGGGGGGGGGGGGGGGGGTGGAGGACGAATCATCGGACAAAGAAGAAAACGAAAACGATCCCAGCAATGTATAGTGCTCTTTATATCTCTTTGGCTAAGTACCTATTCTCTGTCCTTTTCACGTCAGAAACGTTTCACTTAAAAATCACATATGCTTAAATTTTAATTTATCTAATATGAGTAAGTAGTACGAAACTCTTTTAAAATTTTTTTTAGAAAATCGTTTTCTTTCTCACTTTCTTCAAACATTAGATCAAAGGATGGAAAAATATGTGTTGGAGAACAAAAAATTCGTAACTGTATTAATAGATAGGGAACCAGATCGGTTGGAAGTTATATGAACCTTGTAAATATTATATAAAACTTATTTGAAACAAAATGTTATATCCGCAAAGAAACATTAACGCAAATACACCAAACTCGTATATCTATAGTTCAAACTATATTATTCGTCCTCTGGAGCGGAATTGCGCTCTGAGTGCCATAACTTCATAGCTAGACAAGACTCTGTGAGTGTATACACGAGGTTTGTAGTTTCTCACGTCTAATTGACTACCACTGCAACCAACCAAAATACAGCACTCATTTCGTAATTTATCTTGAAGCGTTTCAAACACAGCCAACTTAAGCTGTTTCCTGCGCATGTATCTTAAAAATTTGCGAATGAATACCTTGGAGTCGTATATAATAGTATGTACTGGCGCTGGGTTCTGTTTAAGGAAAGAGGCAACGATACCCGCTATATTGGATTGTGACATCACGGCGGCCATCTTGAACAAACTTTACTTGGACCTTCGACCTTGACCTTCAAAATTTGTCAAACATTGCCAAAAATGACTCAAAATATACATTTTTAGGAAAAATATTCGCCAAAACTTTGAAAAATAAAAAAATCTCTTTTCGAGAGAAAATTTATCATTCAGTGCCGTCAGCTGCGAGGGACGCTACACGATGGCCGCGTCAGAAAAGGGAGAGTCTACTTCCAGTTACTGAGACGTACACAACCCTTCCCGAGCTGTGGGATTAGGATAAAACTAACTACAGAAATACGTTTAAAAAAATACGTACTCTTGGTTTAAACCATGTGCTAATCGTGAACAGGTACCAAAAAAAAAAAAGCTAACAACTTTCTTTCATCTTTCCGGAGAACTGACACAACTAAAAAAAAAAAAAAGGAAAAACTGTAGAGGCTGAATGAAATTATGTTGCACTCCAATATTTTTCTGTAAATGGAACAAAAATATTGATGTAAACTTACAGATATTTGTAAATGTGTACATTTAATTAAAAACAAATGTATCAGTACAAAATAGAATACGCAATATTACTAGGTTCGGTTTCCTACCCGGTCATTTATGCTTTGTGTTGTCCCAGTATATCCAATAGTATTTGTAAATCGTTCCCTGAATACTTAGCTTTCTAGTATTAACTGCGCACATAATAAGCAAGATACAACAAAATGAAGTAAAATTGTTGAATATTTGATTATATTTCTATGGTTAAAAAACGATGCTTGAATGAAGCATCAATTAAAATATAAAATTATGCGCTAATTTTTGTTAGAATTACTTAGTATTATCTCAAAAAACCTATGTCATATACATAAATAAACATATATATATATATATTTTTTAAAAGTACAAGAAATATTTTTCTGTGTGAGCCTACAAACGCTCAGTTCAGTTAATCGTTCAGTCTATTCTTCCGATCTGGTTTCGGGTAAACTGACAGTTAAACTGGGCCCTCAACAAGTTCCCGATGCGTCTTTTACCTGGATGTCACGCAGGCCGAGGACGTCTCGCAGATAGTGGCATTGGTGATCCACTTGGCAGTGCTGCTAGGCCGTATCTTCCTGCTCAGCCACTTCTCCTCTGAAATAATGTACCAGGTATGTACCGACAGGCACTAGACCGAAAGTCATTCAACCAAAAGGCACTAGACCAAAAGGTATTTAACCAAAAGGCACTAGACCGAAAAGTATTTAACCAAAGGCATTTAACGGAAGGCATTTGACCAACAGTCATTTAACAGAAAGGCATTAGACCAAACGTTATGTAACATAAAGGCACTAGACCGACAGTCATTTAACAGAAACGCACTTGACCAAAGGCATTTAACCAAAAGGCACTAGATCGAAAGGCACTAGATCGACAGTCATTTAACAGAAAGGCACTAGACCCAAAGGTATTTAACCAAAAGGCACTAGATCAGAAGGAATTTGACCAACAGTCATTTAACAGAATGACATTAGACCAAACATTATGTAACATAAAGGCACTAGACCGACAGTCATTCAACAGAAAGGCACTAGACCGAAAGGTATTTAAGCAAAAGGCACTATATCAGAAGGCATTTTACCAACAGTCATTTAACAGAATGACATTAGACCAAACATTATGTAACATAAAGGCATTTGACCGACAGTAATTTACCTAACAGAAAGGCACTAGATCGAAAGTTATTTAACAGTAACGCAATAGACCGAAAGGCACTAGACCGAAAGTAATTAGACCGAAATACACTAGACCGAAATACACTAGACCGAAACACACTAGACCGAAAGGCAATTAATCAAAAGGCACTAGATCGAAAGGCATTTGACCGAGTCATTTAACAGAAAGGCACTAGACCGAAAGGTATTTAACCAAAAGGCACTAGATCTAAAGGCACTTGACCAACAGTCATTTAACAGAAAGGCACTAGACCGAAAGGTATTTAACAGAAATGCACTAGACCGTAAGGCACTAGACCAAAATGAATTAGACCGAAATACACTAGACTGAAAGGCACTAGACCGAAAGTCATTAAACCGAAAGGCACTAGATCAAAGGGCATTTAACCAAAAGGCTCTAGATCGAAAGGCTATTGACCGAAAGTCATTTGACAGAAAGGAGCTAGACCAAAAGTTATAAAACGGAAGGGCAATAGATCGAAAGGCATTTGACCGACAGTCATTTAACCGAAAGTTATTTAACAGAAAGGCACTAGGCCGAAATACACTAGATCGAAAGTAGTTTTTCCGAAACTTCGGTGAAATGACTTTCGGTATATTGCCTGCTACCCCGATCACTGCGTCATAGCTGGTCTGGACTTTAGTTGAGTCGGCTTCTGTCTGTCATTCCCGCCAACATGTGCACGTAGCCTGTACCACCCATGCTCCAGCTGACTATCGTATCAGAGTAAGAGGGTTTTACAAGTCTTAAAGCCTTCTTGACTGGAATAAAACACTTGGCAAGAACTCAAAACGTTAAAACCAACTGGAATGCAAGTATGTCCTACGCGATATTAGTTCAAATTTAAGAGGATTGGGAAGGTCGCATCGTACACGAATGACGAGAATATCAAAACAATAATAGAATTTGAACGACTTCACAGGATGCGATGGGGTTTTTGTTGACGGCTAAATATTTTCATTGTGGAGACAAAAATGTACAGAAATGGACAAAGGATATAGTTAAAAAAAAATGCAAACGGTTTTTTATAAAATAAGAGCTTGAAACAAAAAAAAAATAAAAAAAAATAAAGTTGCTGTAAAATTATTAAATACACTTCATGATAACCAATTCTTAGAACTAAAAATAGATTACAAATTTGAGCTAAATTTAACTTACTAAAACATTCTATTATGCTAAAATGGTAAAAGATAATCGTGATATATATATGTTTTTTCTAATGTGAATTTAATAATTTTGCAGCATTTTTTTAAAATTATTGTTTTTTTTTTTGTTTTGAAGCCTTATTTATGAAAAACATTTTGCAATTTTTTTTTTTTAAAACAACACACAGTAATGACTATTTCTACACATTCATGTCTCCGCAATGAAAATATCCAGCCGACAAAACCAACACCCTCGATTTTTGTGAAGTCGTTCAGGTTCTATTATTGTTGTTATATTGTCGTCATTCATGCACGACGCGACATGTCCGATCCTCTTGAGAATTATTGTTGGAATTATGGGCACGTGGGAACCAGAGGTTTATGAAATGTGCAGTACACGCCTGTTTGGAACACTTGTATCTATACAGCGTGCAAGCATACAAGCGTACAGGCGACTGGCGAGTGTCAGATATGTAAGTGCATAAGAATGTGAGCAGGTATCCGAGTGCGCAAGAAGGCAAGTGTGCTATAATGTAAATATGCCATCGAGCGCTGTTGCTGCCATCTGAATTTTACGTGAAGTAATTAAGTAGACAATGGAAGCTCACAATTGTTACAAATATGACAACAAAAAGACTGCGAAGGGTCCGACAGTTGTCTGATCTATACGCTCTGAGCTTAAACATTTTTTTTTTTTTAGGTAGATTTCAAATACATACTACCTATTGTAGCCGTTACCATAGTGCGACATTCGGAATTTTTTGACGTGACAACGTCTAATATATCGATGAACGCCGGCTGCACGCACGAAAAAGTGTCCCACTACGGATGTCCCACTACGGATGTGTCCTGTTTGCTCATTGTACGCATGCGTGGCATCTCTCTTCATGCTCATTGTACGCATGCGTGGCATCTCTCTCCAACTCGATTGGAACAACCATCGATTTGACTTTTCAATCATATTTTCGTCGTTTGAATTATTAATATTATGTAATTTAACGATCGTCCACCGATTTTCAGCACAATCGGTACGGTTATTCAAAAGTAATGTTGAATATTCAAATACGTTTTGAACCAACAATGGTGTTTTACAGTTACACATAATAATTCAAATTACACCCGGGATCTTTTGAACAATGTTTTAAAAACTATTGTAACACATCATAAATAAGTTTGGTGTATTTGGGATGCGTATTTGTTGTAAAATCGTGTTATAAAAATGAAATAATATTATTCCCCTACCCTGAAAAAAGTTTATTATATATATATATATATATATATATATATATATATATATATATATATATATATATATATGACATTTGAAACTACCAATTTTCAAGTGTGTCTTCGTGGCCATGCGGTCAGCGTCTGCAAGCTTCCGATCTAAAGGATGTCGGTTTGAATCCGGGCAGGTGGAAATTTTTTTTTGTACTTGTAAAAATAAATACGGCGCACGCAACATTTCAATAGTAACAAAAATATATTTGAATTAATGAATGAATGCAAATAAAATTTAATTAATTAAATTGTACATTTCATTTCACTCCTTTGTATCCATACAAAATAGTGATAATTCAAAAAAATGATTCAAATAAAAAAAAAATTCTTCCTCAAAGAATATAATGGTTTGGTTGCAAAAACTTATTACGGCTCAGTCTCAGGCCGAATATGATATTTCCTTTTCTTCTGGATCAATCATTTCATCAATGTTTTGTTATGACGTTGTCACGTTAAACTATCGTCCGTAAACCGACTTTACAGACAACCAATTTTTTATATAGATTTTTTTGTTTTGTGGTACACAAACCCCAAAACCGTAGGCTCAAAAGTTCACATGTATGTGTGTGTATATGTATAAATATCACAATTTTGCGGACACGATAAAATTCACAATTTTCCAATTTTCCAAAAATCACTTCCAAACTGATACATAAAATCTAGTGGTGGTAAATCTCGGTCAAGTTCGTTAATGGGCAGTATCCGACCAAAGAGGTAGAAAATGGGAAAGGTTTTTAAAAAAAAAAAAACAGAAAAATCGGTGTCTCCCATAATATGGAAAATATCACATCCGTTTGAAAGTATTATAACTCGTAGGAGTAATACCAAAATATTTTGTCGAAATGTGTTTTTGATATGACCAACCATAACTTCAAGGGGTTGGGAAAACAAGGTTTGTAGGATAAAAAATATCATAACTCCCTTCGTAGGCATAACATCGAATTCGTACAGATTATGTATTAATCTTGTAATTTTTATCTAAGTTATAACTTTTGTCTGAAACAATTTTTGATTAGAGAAACTATTGCTGCAAGGGGTTGAAAAAATAAGGGGTAGAACTAAAAAATATATCTAAACTCCCTTAGTAGTTACACTATCAAGTCCGTTCAAATTGTTTGTTAATATTATAATTTTTACCTAAAACTTTTTTCTGAAAGAATTTTTGATAAGACGAGCCATTGTTGCAGAGTTTGGAAAAATAAATGATATAGTTAAAAATGATTGATATATTCCGTCCCATGTACTCTGTTAAATCCGTTCTGTTTTATTGAAAAACCTTAGATTATTATCTCCAACTTTCGTTTGAAATAATTTTTAATATGACCAACCATTACTTACTGCACGGGGTTGTAAAAATGGGTTGGAGGACAAAAAAAAAAAATCATAACTCCCTTTGTAGGCACAACATCAATCACGTTCAAATTATTTGTAAATATTATAATTTTTATCTTAAACTTTTGTCCGAAACAATTTTTGATTAGACAAACAAGTGCTGCCAGGGGTTGAAAAACTAAGGGGTAGAATTTTTAAAAACATACAATTCCCTTAGTAGGTACACTATCAAATCAGTTCAAATTGTTCGTAAAACTTATAATTTTTTATCGAAATCTTTTGTCTGAAACAATTTTTGAATATACAAACCCTTAATGCAAATGGTTGAAAAAACTTGGGCTTTAAATAAGAAAATAAATTAATCTTCCCTACAATGTACTCTATCGAATAAATGTTAATTTTTGTTTTACTTTTTAAATATGTTTGAATATATTTATCTGAATAAATTTTATGTAAGAAATCATTACTGCAAGGGGTGAAAATAACAAAATAGTGTTTGGATGGCAAAAATAATTGCATAACTACATTAGTAGGCATAATATGAAATTGTTAAGACATTCAATACTGAATGCATTAAGTTAAAAACATTCAAAATATGTTTGCTGCATGGAATAAGATAAAAAGTTAAATCTATCTTTTTTGAATATTGGTGAACATATAGGTTGTTACGTACATTAAGTTCTTAAAATGTTCCAAGAGTTTATAAAGTTTCCAAAACATTTCCAGAAGAAAAATAGTTACTTTGAAATTTACCTATGCCTGTAGGCTGTGCTGAAAGGAATTTTTTATCGTTACGATTTTTCCTTTGCGTTCTGGTGACGTAATTGCCTTGACTTAACCCTAATCGCTTAAAAGAAGTTTCACTTCAAAAACTGATAAGTTAACGCCAGGGCCTTACAACCAACAAAGACTTGTGCTGGAAAACAGATGTGTGCACGCGTGCACGCTTTTGTTAATTGCAGGAAGGAAATTAATTGTAATTTTCATCGTTTCTATGAATCACCAAATTCAACATGTGCTTGCAGTTTTTTTTTTTTACTTACCAGAATCACACAGCAATTGTTCAACGTCTACAGACCTCGGCAATTTATGAGTTTGACACTAATCATGATTAGGTATGTATGGCCTGTCTTTAATACACAGCACTAGTATATAATATGAAACGATTATCATTTATTAAAGCCTTAAAATCTAAAAAAAAAAAAGAACATGGAGGTACATATAATGCATAGAAAAGAGAAAAATTTGTAAATATTTTTATTTTAAGGAAAAACCTACCGTAATTTTAAGTATTTTCCCGAAATATTATAGTCAATACTTTTGTCAATTAATGTGTCATGTCTAAATATTATAAAACAAAGTCGCTTACATCTTCTAAACTACACAATGGTTTTTGATATGGTTTTCATAATCATTTAGAGAATGTCTTTCGGAAGGTTCAAGTGTATAATAAATTTATATTATACTAGCGACCCGCCCCCGGCATCGCACGGGTGCAATGCTGATACTAAATATACTATGTAATCTATACTAATATTATAAAGCTGAAGAGTTTGTTTTTTTGTTTGAACGCGCTAATCTCAGGAACCACTGGTCCGATTTGAAAAATTCTTTCAGTGTTGGATAGTACATTTATCGAGTAAGGCTATAGGCTATATTATATTATCAATAACATTAGGGATCCTTACTAAAAGTCCAATTTACAATCAAATGCGTTGGAGGGGGTTAGATACAACATGCAGTACACGTACGAAGTGTGTGTTGACAATGCCGCAGGCGCTAGAAGTTTATTTCCTATTGGCTATTAACATTGTTGCCACGCACTAGATGCCTTATCATTCTTAATTTTCCCATACAAGTAAAAAACACCCATGTGATATTAACAACGAAACAATCAGTACCCTCATAAGAGTTCAATTAGTATTTAAATACTTTTTATCACTTTAAACCTAAACTATTGTTTTTTTCCTCTCTCTGTGTTTAATTTGTTTTTTATTGCCCTTTTTTTCAAGTATATATTTTTTACAGACTTGAAACTTCACAGTAATGTTCCTTATGTTACGCAGGATGACATTTTCCGAAAATTAGATCCCATGGGTGGTTAAAACCAGGAAACAGTGGGTACTTTGTCTGCATGAGAACAGGATTTTGCATTGTTCATGCCTTCTGCATCTCCATGGCAACGGGCATCGCGCGGCAGTAGCGTACCCACAAGGAGGGGCATGTATAATGAGCGGCGCAAGAGTGATCTGCCTGTAGACTGCCGTAGCGAAGTACGGGTACATCAGTTGTACGTTGCGTGCACGAGTCGGGAAACCATCGGTGCAATTAATTTTCTCTCCGGTACATTATACAGCATTGTAAGAAATTTCCACTGAATTTTTTTTATTTACCATTACTGTAAATGGGAGATGTGGCTTAATTTTTTTCCATTAGTATAGCCGTGCGAAGCCGGGTCGGGCAGCTAGTTATAAATATAAATTTAGACTAAAAACAAAAGATAATCAACAAATATCAACAACAAAAGATACCTATTCTATTCAATTCTTTTTTGAACTTAAATACCTTACCTTAAACTACGATTTTCGATAATTAAATAAAAAAATATTTTAATTACTATTCGTGCGACTAAAAAGAAAAGAAAATCAACAATTATCAACAACATGATCTATCTCGTAGGGTTCAGCCAGCGTTTGCAATATAAGCGCAAAAAAATGTGTTTATTTACGACATCACATTAGAAACTTCTAAAATTATCAGTGTTTCTCTACTATATTATGCATGTATTATACATATAAACCTTCCTCTTTAATCACTCTATCTATTAAAAAAACGCATCAAAATCCGTTGCGTAGTATTGAAGATCTAAGCATACATAGGGACAGACAGACAGCGGGAAGCGACTTTGTTTTATACTATGTAGTGATTTGAAGTTAGAGAAATTATGATGTTTTTTAATCGTCATAAAAATACGCTTTTAAGGCACGAATATGGCTTACGCTGACTTATAAATGACTGATACATCAAATTAATGTACTACAGAATTGTAGGTCTTAGAAAGATACAGAAAAGTCTGCTATAGCTTCTTAAGATGACCCACAATGACTAACCATTTTTATCTTTAGAAATAGTTAAAAAAATAATAAGTTATTTGCGAAGCTATTCTCACCGACATAGTAGAATACTTATTCAATTAAAAAATTTAGATACGTTCGGCATAAAATTTAGATCAAAATTGACCTGTACACCATATAATTTAAATGAATATATTAGCAAGGTAGGTATCACAGATTTAAAAATTGCTCGCAACAAAATCTAAATAACGCAACATTAGTAGATCGCATCCGTGCAAAGCCGAGGCGGGTCGCTAGTGGTTTAATAAAATTGCACGTGACATACAGGCAACAAAACTGCAATGTTTAAAGCATTGTGACATTAAACTGAAACATTTATGGTCAATTAATATGCTGAGTCTTGATCATATGTGATTAATATTGACTTAATATGTTATTATTTCCAAGAGAACTAAGCAAAATTCTAGTCAGTTATATGGTATTGCTTAGTATGTAGTTTTATAAGGGTATACGTTTAATGTATGCTAATCTCTTGTGCAGAAATGTTTTGTAATACTTTACACAGTCATTCTAGATTGAACACCATTTGTTCAGGTTTATATTTGTTGTAATTAACTAAAATTAAAACATAATATAATGTCCACACCAAAAACTTTCTATTTGACAGATAATATAAAATGTAATATGTATTGCCTTAACTACTAATTAATGTACAGGTATGTTAGGATATAATTGTATTAGTTAATGATTAAGGAAAATTTTCTTATATTTAGTCATGCCTATTCTCTATGCATGTAGTTTTTATGTAGTACTGAAATTTTTAATGTGTGAAGTTTAAGACAGTTAATGGATGACTTGAATAGTAAAAAGTAAACGTAAAAAAAGGTTCATTGCTAATTATCTATTTATTATAATAATTTTAAAAATTAATTGTAAAAAAATAAATTAAAAGGAATAGGCTGACATATAAATTTATAATTATTAAAGACCTTGATTTATTGGAAGATAAAGGAGCTTTCAGCGAAAGATAACTGAAGACCTGGTAGTTATGCGGTTAAGACGACCAAAAATAAAACCTCATTGTTATAATTATGATTTTATTAAGATATGGCTATTTTTTATGTCTTTCAGTTTTTTAAAATTTATGTGAAATAATTCAACAACGCAAAGTTTCGGGTGAATGGTAATTGTATTGTAAAACGATGAACAATGCTAAACAATTGTGTTGCAGAGCACGAAAGTCAGCCAAATGGCATATTTCTGCAACTGGTTCCACTTCAGCGGGGATTGCAAGAGAACATTGGTGCTGATCATGAGCCGAGCTCAGAAGCCCATTGTCATGAAGACTGGCTGGTTTGGCATCCTCTCGTTGGAGACTTTCGCTGGGGCAAGTGCTACTCAGCCAATAACAATATCTGCTTTTTATGCTAGACACCGGCTTTTTTTGCTCTCCTAGAGCAGAATACTGGCGAATAAAGCTGCTATAATCTGTCTCACACTTAGATTGCAGTACAGAGTAAATGGTGACTACTGTTACCAGGCTTGTTAACATTAAAAAATTATTTTATAATATGGTACCACCTTAGTTAAAATAAGTTTAGTATTTTTTTTAAAGACTTTAAATTTGTGTTTATTGACACTATTACCACAGTTGAAGTCATTCTAACATAAAAAAAAAAAATCGTGAGCGTGTCTTTCAGTAGGTACTCGCCAAAGATGTGTAACATCGAACATCGGTAACGAGCATATTCATGTATTCTCATGTTGCAAATACACCTATAATACGAAACTTGGACACGACATTTAACGCACAATTCTTTAAATTAATGCGCAGCATGTTAGATACACGCAAATAGTGTTTTCAACTAAATTTCTGGACGCGAATCACATGTAATTTCCGCACCCGCCGCTAGGATTGATTGCCAGAAGAGCTACGTCAACTATGAGATCATTCCTTTTGCAGAGCGAAATCTTAAACTATATAATGAAACGGCTCCGATAAAAGCCTAAAAGATTTGAAAAATAATTCTAAACCCCGGCTTTGGATCTGATTTTCAACAAGGAATTTTATTAAAACACTGCCCATCTTGTAAAAAATCATTAAACAGATAATGCTATAAAGTTTCACTTCAGCCTTGTGAGCTTTGGTTTGTTACATCCGCCACAGATGGCAGCACAGTGGATACACATTGCCGTTCCACATGACTTCCGCTCAATTAACGAAATTACTCCTACCAAAAGCCGTGTACCGAGAGCTAATAGGTCACGCATAAAAAATAATTGATTGATAAACACCAATTATTATCTCACAGTAGTAACTATTTGTAGCAATCCGTCCCCATAAATAGTAAGGAATACCATAAATTGTGCTGTGCTCAAAAGAAGAACAATTTTAATCTTCAATTATTATCAAATGATGATCGTGATGTAATAATACATTAAAATGAATTTCCAAAATTATAATTTCAAATTTACTTTTAAATCTTTACTAATATTATAAATATTCTTTTACGCAGCAACGAAGCAACGGATCAATGTTTTGTATAGAGATAGTTTATGGGCCTGAGAAAACGCACGGTTTGTGTGGGATATGGACATATATGAAACGGGCTTTTGCATTGTTGATATTTTCTGCGTCTTCATGGCATCGACAATTTCATCGGTTGCTTACAGTCCGGGTAGGAATTTTCGATTAGTTAATATATCTACTCAATTTTGACTTTGTTTTGTTACTGTGGAAATCAGTTCTCTAGGGTAGTTTAGAAAGCTTGTGCTCTCTGTTGTGCGAGATTTGGCAACGAAGCACATCGAAACGAGGACAGCGCTAGTGACAGAAATCGTGTATTGGAAAGAAAAAGTAAATGCCTATTTAAATGCACACTGCAATTTAAGGATGAGACACGCTATAGCGCATGACGTCAGAGGGTCACTTGGACCAATCAGCGACGAGTGTCCTTCGGACACAGTTTAGGACATTGCTATTGTAGACGGGCCATTAGAGGTGTAATTTTAGGAAATGGCGTAGATAAGTTTGTAGTTCTAGTATGTTTATTATATAAACCCAATCAGCTTCGTTAAATTCAAACATATACATTTTTTATTAAGTTCATCCATTTTAAACCCCTTATGAACATAACGTTGGTAAACAAATTACATTCATTACATTACAAATACAACTTATTTTTCTTTAATGCTTGCAAACCATTTAATTTTATTGTAAAATTAACGTTAGCCTATTTTTACTCGTAAATCGGTTAGCTTTCGGAAAACTATCTGACCCTTCACGTATGTTATTTGTGCTCATATTATTATCTCTAATTTTTCAATGATGCCAAGGCTATCAGTTCATCATTTGAATTCGGTATTTTATCTCCATTTTTTAATGAAAAATCACAGTATTTCCTTTGCTTGTGATTTTACTCATTGAGAGTATGTTGGCTGCGATGTCTGTAGCATGATGCACCTCGTGGACTGTGATGCGGCTGGTCTTGTCATTGACTGTTTACTCAAGCAGTGGGAATATTTTTATTTTTACAGATAATTATTTTAATGTTTCAAGGCATTATTTTAAATGTTCTCATCTAGTGCATATTTTCATGTGGCAGTTCAGTAGAAACTATGCTTCCGAATCTCTCAAGAAAAATGCAAAGTCACGCAGCTTTTTCCAGACCCCATTTTTATATTTTCATAAAAATTAATAATATATTTCGCGAGCGCTCAAATATGAAATTCTTACTAAAAAAATGTCCTAAAAGAAGAACATATCAATTTTAGATTCTGACAGCAAATCTAAACAAAGTGAGAAAAAAGAAAATAATACAGTAATGGGCTTACACTAAGTCCGATACAATGTTGAAAATTTTTAGTATTAAGTGTAGGAAAATAGTAAAATAGTTGACATCAAGTTCATAACTTCTTAAATGTGCAAGGCCTATACAATGCTAAAAAAAAAAAGCCCATGCTTCAATAAATATAAAAATAAATTGTGTGTGTTTATACATATAATTTATTATGGATAGCGAGTGAAAGCAAACATGATTTTAGTCATATTAATGCCAAATATTTTCATAAGTATGTACTTTGTTTTATGGGTCTGTACGTCATGTTCTAATAACTTATACTTTTTTATTTTTTGCAGCTTGTGCAAGCAGCTTACTCATATTACACCTTGCTGAAAAAACTTACTACGCCTTGAACTGGAAGATTAAGGGACACCACCAAATAAAATTAGGAAAATAGTTGAACAGGAATTGTATAGGAACTATTTATTTACATTTCTAGAAAGATAATTTAAATGCACATTACACAGTCACTCTAAGTTGATCTAGATCCACTAAATTTCACGAAGGTTGTAACAAGTTGTTTGGTCAGAGAGGCATTGAATTTAAACAATGCACCTATTTTGTTATATATTTATGACCCAATGTTTTATGTTGCAACTTTGTACTTGTTCGTACTCTAATGACACCTAGGGTATCTAACTTTGGAAACTTCATTTTTTCCGCAGGTGACAATGTCTGTTTTCAAAACTCACATTTCCGTTCTGTAGGTTATACGATTCTCGTGCGATGCAAAACAATATCTAAAGTTTAGAAGCAAAAGTAATGTATTTTTGTCTACAGATACAGTAGAACCCCGATTATCCGTGTTAATGAAGGGGACGAGTGAGTCGGATAAACGAAAATCGCGGTTAGCCGAGTCATGCTTGCCTCAAAGGTCATTAGCCCACAGACAGCCATCTGTGGACATTCGGAGATTACATATATACACATGCTTTGTGTGCGTGTGCGTTGTTGACATAGAAGCGGACTGCTTAGTGCTGGGCAGCAGTGGTTTTTAAGTCTTTCGTGTGCGGAGACGTGGGCACGCGAGTCGTTGTTGCACCGAGGTGTGTGACTAGCCGCCCGCCAGTCCGAGGGCCCAAGACAGCTGATAGCTGCCAAGGTCACGCATTCTTTTCATTGCGCGTAAGCGACGCTGCCACACTTAGCTCATTGCTCTGTTGTCAGTAACACCATCGGGCTGGTTATTGTTTTACAGAACGACTGCCTTCAAAATTCTTTTCGAGATAAGATTTTTCATACCAGTGCATTGAGACTTGATTTGATGGTTTTGAAACGGTGTCTCTGTTTCGTATAATTCACGGTGTTTTTATCCCCCTTTATTTATATGAATTTCAAATGTTAGATTTTTTATTTTTAGCTTGCTGAACGTGGAATTAGTGCAAAAACCGCCTATTATGACTTAGTGTTGCAGATGGGTCGGAAATCTTATAACGACCACCTCTCTATAACGACCCTAATCTCGGGAACCGTGAGGGGTCGTTATATATATTTTCCATTCACTCTTAGCTGAGTTTTGAAATAAACAAACACCGTCGTAACACTGCGCCGCGTCAGCAAGTGATAGGCTGAATTTATTTTGCGTGCCAAGCACTAGTTGCAACACACACACTTCCGTACAGTCGGTGCTCATAAAATAACGGAGAAGTAATATAACAGGAAAATGGTTCTTCTGTCAAGCCTAGTTTTTTTAAAAAAATTACGTCTGCTGTGATAAAATTGTTGAAACCATTCAAACAAACAAGTGTCCAAGCTGCTAAATGTGGATTCTTTCATCGTCTTGTGTTTATTTAATCCACTTGAAGTGTCAGCCTGTGAAGCAAACTGAAGGATTTTTTCGCGATTTTTTATGATGTCGCGCACTGTTGTGTTACCGACATTAAACTCAGTCACAAGTTTGCAATCGTTTCTCCACTCTGAAATCTTTCTATAATTTTTGTTTTGCTGTCGATGGACAGTACCACTCACTTTCTTTTCTGTTCATTTGTTCAACGGTATAATCCGTCGGAATGCAGATCACTGTTACAATACATAAAATTATCACCACCTTCACGCTTCTACAACGTTCACTAATGGAATGGACTGTCTCCATGCGCCGGGTAATCTCTGTGGCACGGCGCCGTGCTGCGCGCGGGAGTGTACAGTCCTGTCATGCGGACGTGGAATAGCGCACCAGTGTATAATCTATTCACGTAACATGGAACACAAAAATATTATGTACATACGTATGTATGTACTAGTATTTTTTTTTAACTTTCTGTGTATATAAACATAACTGAGTCAAAGTACTTTGACCAACATACATTTTGCAAAGTATTTTAACATTTACATACATTTTGAATCATTGGTTATATGTAACTAAAAATTGAACTTGATGGACATAAATCGCGGTTAATCCGCGAATCGGATGATCGAGTCACGGATAATCGGGGTTCTACTGTATTCTATAGACCCTTACAAGTAATGTATAACAAGGGTTAGGAGGTGAAGCATTCATCAAGCCGTGCCATGCCCACATTGACGCCCAACACATTGCGTTGTTACTATGTCTTTTGGTATGCAGCAACATGTTTTTAATTTAATTGGAATACACATGTACATGTATATGCTGTACCTACTAATATTAAATCATTACACTTCAATAAAGATGCTTTAATTGTTCCTATGTTTTATTTATATAATCTTACTTATATACTGCATATTTTTGGAGCTACATTTTCCTTTAATCTGACTTGCTTCATACTTCTAACAACCACATCAGGTTAAAAATGAACAGAGCACAATCTGCTAGCTGATGCTTTTACAGCTTTCCCTCCGAACCGCTCGTTTCCATTGTCTATTTACAGATTCATCCAAAGGAAACCCGTAAAAATAATTTAAGTGTAATACATATTAACGGAATAGAATACTTTAAATTTAAAGTCAATTCCCGGCTCAGATTCGTCACAAACCTTAGCAATGATGTAGGTTTTAAATATAATTAAACTAGGTATATTTTACCATTAAAAATAGAAACGTTAAAACAAAACATATAATTAGTCTGATTTACGTATTTGAATAACAATAAC